>NC_064259.1:0-625000 GCF_003254725.2 Canis lupus dingo | reverse complement strand
CCCCGGCCCGCTGTGCCCTCCAGCTCTGCTCCAGGTCCCTGCACGTCAGCCTTCCCCGCCCTCGTGGTGTCGCCGACTCCAGGCGCCTGTGGGCCGCTCTCAGCGCTGCAAGGTCCCCCGGCGGCCGCGGGAGGGGCTGGCCGTCCCCCCCCCACGCATGTAGTCCCGCATGGGTAGAGCCTTCACCAGACATTCCCGGGATAGTGCATTTGAGGTCATTTACAACGTGCTACAGTCTTCACGGAGAAGGTGCCCACTCCTGACGACGGCAAACTCCCCCGCCCATTTTCTCTTCGTATGTAATTCAAGATATTTGAATATTATTGATATTTGAATCCCCCCCAAAAATTGGAAATCCAGATATTCAAAACTACAGAAAAATGTTGAGCGACGTTTCATCGCGTTGCCATAACCATCGACGTGCACCTTCTCGAGTCTCACGCCTCTGGCCTGGTGAGGGTACCTCCCACCACGTAAATGTGTGTTATTATAACAGCGCGCAGGGGGCTGGGGGGGGACACTGAGCCCGCCCTCTCTCATGCTTTCTTGGCTAAAATATACTCACGGGTTTGTCCCCGTAATTACAGGGTTAAATCACTCTGATTGCTCCGTGACATTTCCATTTCGGGGCGTGGCAGGAGATGTTTGGCTCACTTCATATTGTTGAACACTGCGACGGCCCTTTTTATATGTCAGCTTGACGGGGACCCCGACCCCTTGATGGGGAGCCCAGGCGTGGGCTCAAACGTCATGCTAGACATGTCTGTGAGGGTGTTTTGGGGTGAGACGAACAGTGGGATCGGTGGACTTGGAGTAAAGCAGCAGAGCACCACACCCCCCAGTGCGGGTGGGCCTCATCCAACCCGAAGAAGGTCCAAGTAGAAGGGAAGGGCTGATGCTCCCCCAGCTGGGAGGGCGTTCCCTCTGCTCGACTCACTTCATGTGGGGACGTGGGCTTTCTCCTGCCCTCATGCAGGGGCATTGGATCATCCTGTCCCTACGGCCCCGTGGGCGCGTCAGCCCGCACAGTCAAGGGTCCCGCTCCTTAGGACGGAGCTTGTGCATTACACGTATCTGATTATCATCATGTGATGTCATATTGTCATTATCGTATCATCCCGTCTGTCGCATTATTGTGCGATTATCCAGATTTCTAATTTGTTCGGCTTCCCTGGAGAAGCCTGACGCAGGGGATGGGGTGCTCTGGCCCCCTCCCCAGCCACCGCCCCGAACTCCGTGCAGCATCTGCTCCTTCACATAGAGGGCCTCACGTGAGACTTGGAGTGTCCTCCCTCCACCTCCGCAGCCCCACGAGCGCAGGTGCTCTGAGTTTCTTACCTGCCTTCCTTCACGTGGACCCCACTTTCTCTGAACATACTGATTGTTTGGTATCTGGTTTGACGGTCACTTATATGCACGTGTCTATTCCACACAAAACCTGAAGGAAAAATGCCCTTATTTTCAGGAGAACTAGACAAAATGCTCTGCATGCAGCAGGTGCTCGTGAGCATCGCCCAGCAGGTGCCTGGAGGAGCCCAGTCCAGCATCCGAGGAAGGTGACTTTGCCTACACGACTCCTGATAAAGCGAGAGGCTGGTTATTTTTGGAAAGCTGCCCCTAGAGGTACGGCTACCTCGTATAAGTGGATCTGCTTAAGTCTCGTCGCATAAATTCACCCTTGATGGGGCTGCGGCTTACTTGCTGCCACATATTAGGAGACTTGTGAGCTGGAAATATAGCTCCGCGGGGCTAGAGACCAAACACCGAGCACAAGCCCGCACCAGCGGGCACTGCAGAGAAGCTCTCAGTAGGTCTTTTCAGGTGTGACTCCTGCATGGCTGGTGATGGAGCTAAAATGGCTAAATTTTTTTTAAATTTTTATTTATTTATGATACACAGAGAGAGAGAGAGAGAGGCAGAGACACAGGCAGAGGGAGAAGCAGGCTCCATGCACCGGGAGCCCGACGTGGGACTCGATCCCGGGTCTCCAGGATTGCGCCCTGGGCCAAAGGCAGGCGCCAAACCGCTGCGCCACCCAGGCTGCCCCCATGTGTGCTTTTATTAAAAAATCCATCCCTTGTGAATGAAGGTTAACAGACTGAGAGCAAAACAGCAAACAGCCTGATTATCAACTTTCTCAAATGTGCAAAACCAGTTCTTGTAATCATTTCATGTTTAACAAAGATGTCACATTTGACTCGGGTTGCCTGCAGGGGTTAGCGGCCGCCTGGATCTGAGTGTCGCCAACTCCGCCAGCTCCACGAAGGCACCCGACGCGCAGCTACAACTCCGTGCAAGTCTCCCTGCAGCATCACTGCAGGCGAGAGGCCGGCCGGAGCGCGCCCGCGGGGACAGGACCGTGGCCTGGAGCGGGGGAAGCGGGGGGCTGTGCGCGCCGCCAGGGGCCCCAGGAGCTCCCATCAGCGCAGACGGGCCTCGAGGACTGAGGCAGCGTCCAGGGAGGGAGAGGACGAGTCGGCGCAAGAGGCGGCCCCGGGGCAGACAGGAGCGCAGGCGGCCGAGGGGAGGCCCGGGCCCTGCAGAGGCCACCGGGGAAGCAGCGGGAAGGCAGGGCCGCGGGTGCACCTGCCCTGGGAGGGGACAGCGGCCGCTGGGGAAGGCCGTGTCCAGACAAACGCGGGGCAAGAGTCTAGAGGTGCCGGCTGATGGAAGCGCACCGCCCCACGGCCCCGGGGCCCAAGCGACAGCGGGATGGTGGCGCCCGGGGGCCTCTCCCCACACCCTGCGGTCACACCAAACGCCTCATTCACGTCTGCGAATGGACAAAACCGGAATAACTGAGTTAAGTGAAAAGCGGAGGCATTGAGGAAAGACAAGAAGCAACCAGAAACACTGGCTGAATGTTCGGTATGTGGACGGGCGAGAGCGCAGCGTGGGCCCCGCAAACCTGGGCTCCCAGCCCCCGGGAACCTCCCACGACGGGAACTCGCAGCCCGCGGGGCACGAGGAGGCCTGGGGGCTGGACCCGGACACGGCCTGTGAACTGCTCACCTTTAAGGCGAGTCCCCGCAGACGTCGCGGGAAAACTACCAAACAACCTCCGTGCGCAATAGCGTGGCGCTGACGCCATCCTCTCGAGGACCACGCACGATGTCAGCCGTGGTGGACACACGTCCTCGGGGGCCCGCGGGTGGAGCTGGCCGCCTGCCGAGTACCGGGGAGCCCGACGCCCGCAGCCTCTAGGGACGCGGGGTCAAGCACCCGAGGACCCACTCCCGCATCCCCCGGCGCCGCCCTGACAGCCGTCCCTCCTCTGGGTCGGGGGCCGGTCCTCTCCGGCGGGCTCCCAGGACCCGAGGACGCTCGGTCACGAACCCCGACCCCTCTCCTAGGTCTTTATGTCCGAAGACAGCGGCCCGGTTACTTCACGCAGCTGGTGACACAGGTCGCGTCCGCTACTTTTCAGATTAGAGATAAAAGCCCCGATGCTTTACTTTCTTCTTGTAAAACATATTTTTAGACAAACGGAAAAAAAATGAATGAATGAACAATCTGGTGTTTCCATTCACAAAAATAGATAAATTAGCAGATTTTTAAAAAGGTTTTATTTATTTATTCATGAGACACAGAGAGAGGCAGAGACACAGGCAGAGGGAGAAGCAGGCTCCGTGCAGGGAGCCCGATGTGGGATTCGATCCCAGGACCCGGGGTCACAAAGGTGACGCTAAATCGCTGAGCCCCCCAGGCTGCCCAAATTAGCAGATTTTTAAAGAGATTTGTTTATTTGAGGGAGAATGCAAGAGAGAGCAAGCGAGCGGGGGCAGGGGGAGGGGCAGAGGGAGAAGCTGTGCAGGGGCCTGACCTGGGACGCGATCCCAGGACCCCGGGGCCGTGACCCAAGAGCCGAAATCAAGAGCTGGGACTGAGCCACCAGGTGCCCCTATAAATCAGTTGATTTTAAGATTTTCTTTGGTCAAATATTTCTTTCTAAACACAGGTGGTTCAGACACAAGGTCACGTCCTGCCCAAACGTAAGGCCCCATCCTGGTGCGTTTATCGGGGATTTAAGACAGTAACTTTTTTCTCTGTTTTTTTCAGGTGAGGAGAGGGAAACAGCAATGCACATAATTTCATATCCAAGTTATAAGAGAACCCACAGCAGAGCCCTCCCCCCGTGTGTGTGCACATGCATCACCGTCCCCGGGGCTCCCTGACCCCCCTCACTGAGGACACAGCGAGGATTCTGGTAAAAAGGCCCCTCCTGGGACCCTGGGCCGCCCACGCAGGGCTCGCAGCCTCCAGACCCCAGACGTACGCGTCTGCAGCTCGCACGCTCCCCGCGTCTGGTATCCGTTGCGGCAGCCTGAGTGGGAAAGACAAGGCACGGTGCGTGCTTTCAGCCCTAAAATTCTAGATACCCTACTAGTGGGAGAAACTCCTTCCACCGGGTCAGGAAACGTGCTTTCCCTAAGTGTCACGAGGAGACGCAACTCGATGATCCGCGTGCACACACCACGTAGTTCACGCTCCACGCGCAACGTCTGGGCGACGCAGGTGCCTGGAGGCACCGAAGATAAAGGTTCTCTTATTTTGACCTTGATTCTTCCCAAAAAAGAAAATTCTGTGTCGCACAAGCATTTTTACAATGAGCCATTGAAATACTAGCTGCACGACAGGTAGCAGATCCTGTATCTCAGTCCGCTCTCCTCACACACACTGTAGAATGCCCTCGGCTCACGTCTTCACCTGAGATTCTAATAGGGGCGTGACCTATCGTTATCGCTCCAAGGGTTTCATACGAGGCGCCTGCAGAGGACAGGTGGATTTCAGAGAGGGTGTTTTCAGACAAATGAACAAAGTTCGACCGAAAATGTGATGCAAAAATGGAAGTATCGTAGTTATTGTGCAGTTAATTCAAGGATGTTTTAAAGACATTTTATCATTTCTTTATTTTTTTTAAGATTTTATTCATTTATTCAAGAGAGACACAGAGAGAGGCAGAGACACAGGCAGAGGGAAAAGCAGGCTCCATGCAGGGAGCCCAATGCAGAATTCGATCTCTGGACCCGGGGTCATGCCCTGGTTAGAAGGTGGTGCTAAACCGCTGAGCCACCCGGGCTGCCCGCATTTTATCATTTTAAACAAAGTATTTAAAGTTGTGCTTGGGTGTGTTAGGAATCGTTCTTGTCAGAAGACGCTCCCGGCCAATGCCCTCTGTGCCCCAGCAGCGTCCTACGGTCCCGGAAGGAGGCCGCGGCTCTGCACCTGCGGCGGGAGGACGGCGTCCGCTGCCTCCTCTCGTCTCTTTTTTTTTTTCTCAAGCAAAGTCATAATTGTATTTATTTTAAATTTATTTATTTATTTTTTTAATAAATTAATTTTTTATTGGTGTTCAATTTACCAACATACAGAATAACACCCAGTGCTCATCCCGTCAAGTGTCCCCCTCAGTGCCCGTCACCCACTCACCCCCACCCCCCGCCCTCCTCCCCTTCCACCACCCCCAGTATGTTTCCCAGAGTTAGGAGTCTTCATGTTCCGTCTCCCTTTCTGACCTCTCGTCTCTTACTGACATTTTTGGGTCATTTTGCCCCAAACCTTCAGCATTTGCAGACAATTCGGTGCTTTCCTTCTCGTTCTGTGTGACGCCGAGAAGGCCAGTTTCCCGGGCAGCAGGGCACACGGAGGTCGTGGGGTTCAAACACCACGGCCCATGGTTTCCGGGTGTGACCCTAGGGCCCCGCGGCGGGTGGTGGGATGCACAGGCCCCGCACAAGCACACAAGGCTGCGAGAGGGTGTGACGAACACGCGCAGGGCTCGCTGGGAGCCGGTGCTTCTGTGCCCGCGGGGGGCGGGGGGAGGATGGCACCCCCTCCTCACCCTGCAGCCGGGCGGGGCTGGAGAAGGGACTCTGCACCCGCTTACCTCTGCTAGAGGGTGCGTTTCGTGCAGATGGGTAATGCTCCCCACATACACCCGGCACCACACCCTGTACGCACACGCGCCGAGGAGGCATCGCCCGTCGGAGGGAGCGGCGGTCACTTCTCCGTCGATGACGCAGACGCGATGCCAGTGTCTCTGTGCCAAGTGTTGCGTGTCCGAATGTGACGAGCTCTGGGGCCCACGCAGCAGGGCCCCGGGGTTGGAGCTTTGCAGGGTTCTCCCGCCACATTCGCTTTGCCCCATTGTCGCACCCACCTCAGCGCACAGGCTCCCTGTCCCCACCTCTGACCCTGCTCGACTTGGAGACACCATCGCCGTGAAGCAACAGTGCATCGTGCTTCTGATTCGTGTTTCGAGGGACGCTGGGGAAGCTCGCACCTGCTCAGAGGATCGGCTGCGGATTCCTTCCTGTCGGTCCCCCCGCCGCCTGGGGGGTGCATACTTCCCGGGCGACCATCCCCACTGCCCTTCTTATGAGCGGGACTTGGTCCTCGTAGGAATCCCCGGCTGACCTCGAACCCTGGGCCTCAGAGTGTGAGTGTCTTGGAGACAAGGTCTTGTGGGAGGCGGGTTAGACCAGGCCGCCGGGCTGGCCCCTAATCCATATGGCCCTGTGTGGCCCGGAGGAAGGACACTGCGGCACGGACGGACGATGCCAGGCGTGACAGTCATCCACAGCCACCAACACGGCCTCGCGAGGGGCCCATTCTGCCCGGACCTCCACTTGCCGTCCCGACCCCTGAGGGCGCGACGTCTGTGGAGCTTCGTCGTGAGAGCGGCCCGGGGTGTTGGGAGGGTCCCCTCTGTCCTTTCTGGGTCCACGACCTGCGGTCCTCTCTCCCACGGCCGCTCTGAGCAGCGCATCTAGTGCCGTCGTTGGGGGTGACACATCCTCCTGCCGCGCGTCCACGCCCCCCTCCGTGTCCCTAGCTCGCCTGTCCTGTTTGCTGACCCCCATTTCCTTTTGTACCCATGACACGAGGTGCAAATTGACGTAAGATTTATGATTCTGGCGGTTTTGTTGGGAATCTTCCGCCTTCTGCTCAGTCCTCGGGATGTTTCGGCCTCAGCTCACTACACTTGCCCATAAATATTGCATTCGGTTGACACGCTCTTCCAGCTTCTGGGAATTTCGGTGGGAAATACATGGGACCGTCACAACACCGAGGGACCGCTGGCCGGACCGGGGCTGTGACGCGTCATCTGACTGGCCCCGATCCCCACTGACCCGGGTTTCTTTGTCTTTTGATGACTCTTTAAACTCTTTTCTCCCTAAAGGGCTGGATTATCCGTGTCACCATTAGCTGACTTAGGATTTTATCCTAGTGTAAGTGGGATCTTCGTTACATAAAGACTCTAATTGTTATTGTTCAAAGAATATAATGGTTTTTTTTTTAATATTAGTGGAGTCCGCCTAGAATCCAGAAATCACGTCACATCTTTCTTTTAATGAAAAATCCAAATGGTTCACTGTCCAGACGTACAGAAGGTCATGAAAAATGACATAAAGGACCCTCCAGTTAATAGAGTTCTACTGTGGGGACCTGAATTCCATGGAACAGACCGCACAGCACCCGGGACCTGCATGACCCGGGGTGCAAAGCCGCTACCAGCGTGGGACCCTTGACCTGTGGAAGGGAGGGCCAGACCCACGGAGCCCCATGCCCCCACCCCCCTAGCCCTGGTCATACCATGGAGCCCCATGTCCCAGCTCCCCTAGCCCCAGTCATACCCACGGAGCCCCATCCTCTGCCCCCCAAGCCCCGGTCATACCCACAGAGCCCCACCCCCCGCCCCCCTACCCCCAGTCATACCCACGGAGCACCGTGCCCCCATCCCCCTACCCCTGGTCATACCCACAGAGACACGTCCCTCCTGTCCCCTACCACTGCCCCCAGCTCCCAGGACCCACCGGGCACCCCCCTCCTGTTGCCCCGAGGACCCCGTGGAAGGAATCGTGCAGGATGCGTCCTTCCTGGCCTGTTCATGGCCTGACGTCCCCCAGGCTCACCCCCACGGCTGCACAGGGCAGGGTTTCCTCCATCAGAGGCTGAGTTACCCGGTTGTATGGACGCGTGCTGCGCAGCCGCTCACTCTCCGTGGGCCGTCGTTGACTTCGGAGTTGGAGTCCCCATGGGCACCTGCACACAAGGTGTGGTTTTTAGGTTAAACTCGCCGTGTCCTGTGTTAGGAATAAGCTGCTCATGCGGTGTTTGCTGTAAACCTTTCAGTTTAAAATGGTTCTGTGGGGGATCCCGGGAGGGGGGAGGGCTCAGCGGTTCAGCACCTGCCTTCAGCCCAGGGCCTGATCCTGGAGTCCTGAGATCGAGTCCCGCGTCGGGCTCCCTGCATGGAGCCTTCTTCTCCCTCTGCCTGTGTCTCTCCCTCTCTCTCTCTGTGTCTCTCAGGAATACATAGAATCTTAAAAAAATAAATAAATAAAATAAAGTGGTTCCATGGAACACTGGTTAGAGCGACGCTAATCAGGAGGATGTAATCTGAGGTCTTCGTGCCCCCGCGGGCCGCTGGCTCTGCTGTCCCTGCCATCCCCGCTGCCCTTCGCCCCCCGGGACTGCAGCCTGTGTCCCAGGCCAGCTCCTCTGGGGCCGCCCGGTCCCGCATCCGCACCCGCACTTTGCGCTTCATCTCTCCCCCGAGATGGCGCCTTCCACCCCCCGTGAGTGAGCACAGGAGCCTCAGTGCATAGAACTCCTTCTGTCTGTGCAGCGAGCACCTCGGGAGGTGTCAACTAAGGCTCCAGCTCCCGGAAAATCAAGCCCCTGAATTATTTCAAATCTACAACCTGATAACTGTTTTTCATTCTGTGTGGTTAGGAGGCGGGCACAGGCTTTGGGAATTTACAGCAGCAACCAGACCTGTTCTTTTGTGACCTTCCTACTTTTTTTTTTTTTTTAAGATTTGATTTATTTATTCATGATAGAGAGAAAGAGACAGAGAGGGAGAAGCAGGCTCCATGCAGGGAGCCCGATGCAGGACTCGATCCTTGGACCCAAGGATCACGCCCTGAGCTGAAGGTGGTGCTAAACCGCTGAGCCCCCCAGGGATCCCCCTGACCTTCCTTCTTTGTAAGACATTCTTCGTGCTGACTCCCCTGTGACCCAAAACATGCTAATGGGACTTTTACGGTATTTTTGGCTTTCCTGTGTGCCCTGTGACGAACATTTCTGAGTGATTTCTGAGTGTTTTGTAGGTTGATCCTGAGACGAGAAAGCAAGCACAGGAAGGCCGGGTACTCTGCCCAAAACAACTCTGCCAACTTCAAGAGATGGGATTGAATGCAGGCATTTTGAGAGCAAAGCCCGCAAGTGAGCAAACGCATTTTATGATCCCTTTATGTATGAGAGCTAGAAAATTAAAAATAAAGGGAGCACAAGGGTAACTAAGCATGGCAAAAAGAGCGAATTAGCAGACGGTGATAAAGACATCTTTAGAAGTATTTTTGGAAATGCTGCTTTGATTTGGCAGAGAAATGAAATTTCAATATTCGATGTATAACGAGGATGGATCTATGGTTTCCTCCTCACTATTCAGTCTGCAGGGAAGTACAACCAACCACCTCCTTCATCTGCCTGTGCGGCGTTAGCATCCTTTCAAATGAAAATGAAGTATTAAGTAAAAATGAAAAGAAATCAGTGTCATTCTCTGCAAGTAGGGACAGTTCAAACCTTTAAAAAACACTCTATTGTGTGTTTTCTGGTACAAACTGCCATTCTCAGGAGCTCACTGCTGATGCAACACTTAACCACACAACCTCACGAATGACTCTTCGGCGCTAAAACTTTTACGTGGACTTTACACCTGTTTTCAATTAAAAAAAAAAAATCAAAGCTCAGAAATTTCAAGTCCAAGCGCCAAGGCCACACAGCCAGTCGCAGATGGGAGGCGATCTCCAAGCGGCCTGGCCGACGCCGGCACCCGCGGCCTTAAACATCGCGCTGCCTTTCCCGGATTGTAAATGCCGGCATTCGCTGCCGCCCTCCCTCTGGCTGCTGTGAAGTGGCTGCTCTGATGAATTGAGAGGATTCCTAAGGGGGGTTCCCGACACAGACCACAGACACACTGAGCTGGGCCTCTGGGCAGGCCCGGCGGCTGCCGCCAGATGTGAGGGATACAGATGCTCTCGTGCCTGTACCCTAGTAGACACAAGTACTTCCTGAGAGCACGGCGGCGGCGGGAAGGGGCGCCGTCTCGGCCCCTCTCCACTGCCCTGGGAAGCACACTGGCTACAGAGGGAGAAGGGGGCCAGGTCCGAAGGAGCAGCTCCCAGCACAGCGGGGTCACAGCCTGAGAGCCACTTGCAGTGCATGGGGACCGCTCTTGCACCAGCTGTGCTGGGTATCCCGTGGGGGCCTGGTCTGCGCGGTGAGGATGGGAATACTCTGGGCAGCGGCCAGAGGTTGTGCGAGGCTACAAGCTACGGGCTGAGTCTGTGCTGTAAAGTGCTTTCAGCCTTAATGCCGATGCATGCATGTGTGTTATTAAGCTCGCAGAATCTGAGAACCACATTATGCTCTCCATTCATTACTCGGCTCTGCTGTTTTTTTTTTTTTTAATAAATTTTTTTTTTTATTGGTCTGCTGTTTTGTTGATGGTTTCCTTTTTTTTTTTTTTTTTTGTTGATGGTTTCCTTGTCTGTGTAGAAGCTTTCTCTTTTGATGAAGTCCCACTGCTTTCATTTTGCTTTTGTTTCCTTTCCCTCAGGAGACAGACCCAAGAGTTCCTACAGCCGATGTCAGAGATCATGGCCTGTGCTCTCCTCTATAGGTTTCATGGTTTTGGGTCTCACACTTAGGTTGTCAATCCTTTTTTAGTGTGTTTTTGTCAGTGGGGTAAGAAAATGTCCAGTTTCGTGCCCTTGGATGTGGCTGTCCAGTTTTCCCAGCACCAGCTATTGAAGGGACTAGCCCTTTCCCATTGCATTTTCTTTCCTGCTTTGTTGGAGTTCAATTGACCATATGGGTTTGTTCTGGGTTCTCTGTTCTGTTCCATTGATCTATGTGTCTATTTTTGTGCCAGGACCAATCTGTATTCATCACTACAGCTTTGTAATACATCTTAAAATCTGGTATTGTGATAGGGATTGCATTAAATCTGTAGACTGCTTTGGGTATTTACCCCAATGATATAGATGCGGTGAGACGCTGGGACACCTGCACCCCGATGTTTCTAGCAGCAATGTCCACAGCAGCCAGACTGTGGAAGGAGCCTCGGTGTCCATCGAAAGATGATGGATAAAGAAGCTGTGGTCTAAAAAAAAAAAGAAGAAGAAGCTGTGGTCTATGTATACAACGGAATATTCCTCAGCCATTAGAAATGACAAATACCCACCATTTGCTTCAACGTGGTTGGAACTGGGGGGTATGATGCTGAGTGAAGTAAGCCAGTCGGAGAAGGACAAACATTATATGGTCTCACTCATTCGGGGAATATAAAAAATAGTGAAAGGGAAAAAAGGGGAAAGGAGAGAAAATGAGTGAAAATATCAGAAAGGGAGACAGACCATGAGAGACTCCTAACTCTGGGAAACGAACTAGGGGTGGTGGAAGGGGAGGTGGGTGGGGGATGGGGGTCACTGGGTGACGGGCACTGAGGGGGGCACTTGATGGAATGAGCACTGGGTGTTATGCTATATGTTGGCAAGTTGAACTCCAATAAAAAAACTAAATTTATAAAGAAAAAAAGAATGCTTTGGGTAGTATGGACATTTTCACAATATTGGTAAAATAAAACAAACAAAACAAACAAAAACAATGTTGGTTCTTCCCATCCATGAGCATGGATTATCTATTTTTTGTGTCATCTTCAATTTCTTTCATTAATGATATTTGCAAATGACATATCCAATAAGGGGTTAATATACAGAATATCTAAAGAACTTCCTCAACTCAATACCAAAAAGAAAAATAATTTGATTAAAAATGAGCAGAGGACCTGAATAGACACTTCCCAAAGAAGACACATAGATGGCCAGCAGACGCCTGAAAAGGCGTCCACATCACTCATCATCAGGGAAATGCAAATCAAAACCACAATGAACTATCAGGTCATACTCATCAGAATGCCGAGAATCAAAAACACAGAAAATAATGAGGACGGTGAGAGTGTGGAGAAAGAGGAACCTTCGTGCACTGTTGGTGGGAGCACAAAGTGGTGCAGCCATGGTGGGAACAACATGGAGGAGCCTCAAAAAATTAAATTAGAATTACCATATGATCTACTAATTCCACTGCTGGATATCTACCCAAAGAAATGAAAACATTAATGCAAAAAAATATATTCACCCCTATGTTGATAGCAGCCGTATGCACAACAACCAAGAGACAGAAGCAGCCCTAGTGTCCATCCACAGACGAATGGATAAAGGTGTGGAACACACACACACACTCACACACACACACAGGAATATTACTCAGCCAGAAAAAAGAATGAAATCTTGCCATTTGCAATACGGATGGAAATGACAGTATTTTGCTAAAAGCAAAACAAGTCAGTCGGAGAAAGACAAATACCACATGATCTCCCTCATATGTGGAATTTAAGAAGCAAAACAAAAAAAAGAGAACCCAACCAAAAACCAGACTCTGAACTACAGAAAACACACTGCGGGTCACCAGGGGGGAGGTGGGCAGGCGGTGCGCGACCAGGCGATGGGGATGAAGGAGGCACCTGTCGTGATGAGCTCCGGGCGATGCACGGAAGGGACGAATCACTACACTGTGCACCTGGAACCAATATTACGCTGTATGGTAACGACGCCTAAAGTCCAAAAAAAATTGAAGGAGAAAAAGAACCACATCATGACAGCGGGACAGTTCTTGTGTCCAGTGTGGAGGCAGCTTCTGAAATTATAGGAGAACGTCCACTGTGTGCTGCCCCAGGACGAGGCAGACCAAGGCAGAAGGGCTCCTGTATCTTTTACTTTCTAATTAGCCATAGAACCCCGGTTTCTCCACGGAGAGAAATAATCCCTTAAAAGCAGTGATATTTGTACAATAAGTTGAAACACAAGACATCAAAACAACATTAAAATCTATAATTAATAAGGATATTGTGAGCGGAATTTCCATTAAGGCATTGACTCCCCCTTCTGGGTCATAAATCAGGGATGAATTAAACTCCAAGAGAGGAAAGCGGCCTTGGGACTAGATAGTTCAGAATTGTTTACGTCGCCTAAGCATTTACCATTTCCGTTTGCTACTGAACAGTTAGCCTGTCAGGTACGACTACGGACTCGCCTGCTTCCCCGGCCGCGCTGTGGGGCCGGGGGCCTGAGCGCACCGCTGGGATGCCGGGGCCCCGCCAGGCCAGCCGGGGTCTGTTTCAGGCATGAGGTTGCTAAGAGCTCTGCTCAGACATTTCTGATCCTCCCCACAGCGGCGTTGTTCTTTGAACTTAAATAATTAGCACATAAAGGGCAAGTTTTCTGTTTAAAGGGACTGAACACATTCCAGATAAAGTCCCCTAGAAATGACCTAGGTTTTGCGGTGCCTTCAAGTCAGGAAGTCTCTGCCGGGGATGCGCTTTGCTCTCGAGATGAAGGCAAAGGCGTTGCTCAGACGTGGAGGGAGCCCTCACGCTGGTCTCGGCCCTAGAGACTCACGAGTGTGTTTTTAACCAAGATCATAAGGAAAACTGTTACTTGTTTTCTTGTGCTCATCAGCAGGACCCCTAATAATTACCTGAATTAATTTTGTTGGATTTCCCTCTCTGTTTTCAATGTATTTCGGTGCTTCAGACCCTTGACTTCTGCACAAGCTGAGAGGTGCAGCCTTCGTGGCTTTCGGGGCTTGCAGCTCAGACTCACCAGCGGCAGCCTGTGTAGACCCGGGCTCACCCACCCGCTCGCCCTGTGGCCTTGGGCCCCCGACATCCCTCCTCTGGGCCTCAGCACGATGTGGACATCAGGATTATGTCTGCAAAGATTGTGCTGCTCTGAAGCTTAAGTGAGTGAACGATTGCTGCAGGCACAGCCGAGCGATACGGATGATAAGAGGCAGAGTCTTACCCTTTGCTGTGTCTTTGTCCTCAGAGCTCGGAGCCTAGAACATCAGACAAGCCACGTTCACCTTCCCTGGACACCGCAGATTAGCCACCTGCACGCGACTCGGCTTTCCAGATGCAGGAGAAAGAACTGGCATCAGTGGCAGGTCGGTCAAGCTGACGGGGAGCAGGTGCCCGGGATGCAGTGATGCTCCTCGGTCTCTTTTGCTGGTTTGGTGTCTGTCACCAATTTGGGCAAGTTCTTGACCTTTCTTACTTCAGATACTTATTTCGCCCCCTTCCCACCTCCTGCTCCGACCACGAGCACGTCCCGCCTTGTTCCTGGGCATCTGGGCTTCTGTCTTCACCCTTCACTTGCTCTTTCCATTTCCATCCAGCAGGTTGCTGTTGAGCTGTCTTCAGGTTCACTGATTCTTTCACTGGATGCGTCCTGTCACCCGCTGAGCCCGAACTGGCACTTTCCTTTGTTCCTGCTACAATGCTGCTCACTCTAGTGCGTCCTTCTTGTACTTTCGTGTACACACAGTGCCTGTCTGCCTGCTGACGGCCCACGCGGCCCTGCACCTTGTACTTTCCCCATCAGAGACCCTAACACATTTGTCACAGTTGCCCTACGTTCCTCGTATGGTGACTCCAACTCTGCCGCCTCTGGCTCTGGCCCCCGTGACCCCTGCGCCTCCTCGGAGTGAGGCTTCTCCTGCCCTTCCACCTGCCTTACGCATTCTCAATGGAAGTCAGATGCCCTGAATCCGGCCACGGGAGCTGGGGTGCCTCGGCCTTCAGTGGGAGGGTTCGCGCCCACCCGCGGAGTCGCTGGGCCGCGTGTGCCAGAGCTCTGCTGCTCCCTCCTCCCCGCGGTCTGCGTCCTGCCTTCTGGCTGAGCCCACTGTCTCCGTGCCGAGGGGCTTGGTTTGTAACCTTCAGGCTGGCCCCTGCCCTCCAGCAGGTTGTGTGTTGGGGTGTGGCCTTCACCGGTTTCTGTCCCTCCTCCTCCAGGTCAAGACCTCACCCTCAATCCTTCTCTGGCCACCGTGTCCCGGATCTGATTCCTGACCCCTGAGGATTGTACTTTTTGCTTCTTTTATCTCTCTTCCCCCCGTAGGAGGAGGTTTCCATATCTCCCTAAGGTAAAGTCTCCCCCTGGGGATACTGTGGACGTGGTCGGGAGGGTCACTCCGTGTCTCCTTCCTCCTGCCCCAGCCCTGCCAGAGCCACAGGCCACAGGAGACTCTCCCCATTAGGCTGCTCGGCACCCACCGCAGCGGCTCTTGATCAATGCAATGCGTGTTTCCACCACCGTGGCTCCCACTGGCTTCTGGACAGGTGAGCAGCCCCCAGCTGCTGTCTCAGAGAACATGTCCATCCTTGATCTCAGGGTGGGGTGTGCCCCGTGACCCTGGTTCTCTGAGGATTGACACCTGTCCCCACACCTGGGATGTGGGGTCTGCACCAATGGACAGGACGTGTAGCATTTTCATGAGACCCAGAGTCCAACGCCAGAGCGCTAAAGAGAGAAGAAACGTCAGCAAGTGGTGAACAATTAATTAAACTACGTTGGGATGTGCTGCCCGTGACGGACCGCAGTGGACGCGGAGAACGCCAGCAGCATCTGCTCTAGGCAGGTGGTCAGGGCAGGTTTTGGAGGAGGTCTAAGCAGAAACCAGAGGAACAGATGGACCTGGTTGTGGAGAGGGGGAGGAAGGAAGCGATTCTGTGTGTGGCCCCCGATGGCATGGGCTGGAGATGGATTCTCGTTTAAAGTCCTCACACGGGGACTTATTTTGGTGACACTATTTGGGGCTGAATTGTCTCTCTCTAGTTTCATTCACCGGTGTTCCCGGCATCTCAGACCATGGCCATATTCAGGGAGGAGGCCTCTAAGAGGGGATTAAGGTAAAATGAGGTCATTGGGTGGGCCCCTGGTCCCATCTGCCTGGTGCCCTTATGAGGGGAAGTCTGGACACGGCCACACGCGGGGGGAATGCCAGGTGGGCGTGAGACGGCTGCCCACGGGCCAGGGGAGAGGCTTCAGAAGAAACCACACCCGCCGACGCTGATGTCAGGCTTCCAGCCTCCAGGGCTGGGAACACGTGTTGGTGGAGCCACCCCATGCGGCATTTCAAGATAGAGGCCAGGGCTGAGTGGCAGGGACTCGGGTGCGTTTGTGCTATATCAGCCACATGGCAGGAGGGACGTCTGGTCACCTGACAAGGGATCCGGAGCCAGAGGGCGGGTCCTCCTGCATTCCCTGTGCTTCTGGTGCTGAGTCCGGCAGGTCCAGGAGCTGGAGAGGGAGCACCACGGAGCACGGAAGCAGAGACGAACTGGAGGCTGACGTGTGGGGTGCAGGTCGCAGGGACTGGGGGAGGCGGGGCCTGTCCTGGGACGCTGCTGCTCTCCCAGCTGTGGTCGGCCAGGAGACGCATCGAGGAGAGGCCCTGCCTGCGTCTGGGGCAGACTGGAGGACACCCCCAGCTATGAGCCCCTTTCAGGGGGTGGTGGAAGGGGAGGTGGGCGGGGGATGGGGGTGACAGGGTGACGGGCACTGAGGGGGGCCCTTGGCGGGATGAGCACTGGGTGTTATGCTAAATGTTGGCAAATTGAACTCCAATAAAAAAAAAAAAAATCCCTTTCAGGATTGCATCATTCTCCATTTTACTATGAGACGTTGACCTTATTGATTAACACACACATTCTGGTCTTAGAAAAGTTGGAGATTTTAGCTACGAGGCTGCTTTTCGAATGAAGTTACTCACGGCCAGGAAGAGGCCCTATGGTCCTCGTGTGAGGAGCGCCGAGATGCAGGCCCCTACGGGCAGACCTGGTGACCGAGGAGTCGCTCCCTTGCATCGGGCCGGGGGCTTCCCCTGGGCGGAGAGCCATGCGGGCCCGTGCCCTGCTGCGGGGGTGGCGCTTGGATTATTAAGACCAACGGGCGGCGGGGGAGCCGTGTGTCTCCTCACCTTCTGCGAAGAGCAAACCAGCTCAGAAGGATCCAGAATTCAGTGGAGAGGAGAACCTTTCCAATGGGAACCGGGACCCGAGAGCACTGCGGGCTCAGTGGGCTCTGGTGACAGATGCCAAGGCCTCCCCCGGTGCCTGTGTGGGGTCGGAGCACTGTCTCCCCACGGAGGACCCCAGACGCTGGAGCTGCGCAGCTCTTGGTGACCGGTGCATCCTCCTGCGGGCGTCACGGGGCTACGCTCAGTGACGTGTGTCTGTTCCTCCGAAATCAGGGTTTCCGTCGACTCAAAAAGGAACAAAAACGAGCCTAGATTGTGGATATGAAGCCAGAGGCACTCACCGGGCAGGACGTGAAAATGCGTGCAATTTGTGAGCTGCCGCGGGCACCCTCCTCCCCTCTCTCCCGCCTCCGGGGTCGGGGAGCCTCACCCGCTGCCCACGTGCCCGGTGGTCGTCGGGGTGGAGTGGCGCCGCTGAGGTCACCACTTGCCGGGGGAAACCGCATGTTCCCTGCGGGATTGTGGCCAGGGCTCCGGGCTGTGTGTGCCGCGTCACACCCAGGCTTCCAGCCGCTCCCACACGGTCTCCCCCATGGTTGTGCTCGGGCTCCCCATCCTTGGGAGGCGTCGGCGCACGTCCCACGACCCGTCTTCGCAACCAAGGCAGGTACGTTGCTCCCTCTCCAGGGCTGCTGCTCTCAGCGCCTGACCCACGCGGCACAACTAACAACCTCACCACCGCAGACTTGGCCAAACCTCCCGTTTTACAGGCGAGCAACCGGAGTCCAGGGAAGGACAGCGGCGCACCCAGGTCACAGGGCCAACCCCGGGGGGTGCACGCCTGAGCTTGGCTGTCCTCTGGGTCCGGCCCCCACCTGGACAGCAGCTCGGGTCTCCCGGGAGGCCGTGATTTTCCTGCCAGGGCCTGTGTGCGCCGGGGTCCGGGGGGACACAGAGCCCGGACGTGCATCCGAGAGCCCGTGTGCCCCGGGGAACCCAGCCTTGGGTCGGTCCCAGCTGGAGGGTGAACCCCTAAACACCCGGAGAAGGTCTGCAGCAGTAAACGCGGCCCGAAGCCGACCTACACGAGCTCCTTCCGGGGCTTCACCCTCCGACGACATTCCGAGGACGATGGAGGGACACCGCCTGCTGCACGGGAGGCGCCGGCCGTCAGGCCTTGGGCACGGGGCAGCGCTGAAGCCGAGCTCACGCAGCGACCGTGGTGACGGGGCAGCCGAGGCTGCGCTGAGCGTGCGGCGCCCGCGGGTTCTCAGCTGGGGACACGCAGGCCTCCTCCGTGAGGTTCTGCGAAGCTGGTTACTCGCCCGATGAAAATGCGCAAAGCACGAGCCGTAGCGGATTCGCGGGGAAGCAGAAGCTCGCTGTGCGGGGCTCGCGGCCCCCTCCCCATAGGGGGGATTGTGAGCTCTCCCAAGCCCTTGTTAGTTTGTGCTGCCTTCCTCCTTCACAGGAGGGGGTTTCCGTGCTCCTTGAGGCGCCCTCGGCAGACCCTAAATGGATTTCTCCTCTGGGATACAGTGAAAACGGCAGAGGATGCGGACGTACAGAGGCGAGGAGTAGGGATCATGCAGGGAAGGTTCCTCTGGCTTCCAAGCAGAGCCCCCGCCCCCCGACGCTGCAAGGTTGCCATGGTAACAGATGGGCCACCTCAGAGCTCCGTGCAGACGAGGCGGCCGCTCCCAGGACCCCTGAGAAGCCCCACGCCGTGTCCCCCGCCGGCCCGGGGGCAGCGGGACACCTAGCAGGACGCTGCCAGCTGGAACCATGACTGTCTATGCAGCAACCTCTACATGGACCTACGGCTGGGGAATCTGTCGAGCAGAGTACAGGGTCGGCGCTTTGCATGGGTCACCCTTCAGGACCCCCATTCTCCTTAGGAACCCCATGAGTGGGTGCAGCTCACTGTTGCTCTGAGACTTCGGCCTGGACTCCCCGCACGGCTGTAACATCGTCCTCGGGTCGTACTCGTCTGCAGGCCTCCAGGACCCGTGTAGGGCTGCGGCTCGAGTCCGAGGGCCCAGTGGGTGCCTGGGGGTGGGACTGGCTTTAGGACACGTGAGCTGTGGGGATGCAGACGTCCCACCGAGCCAGAGTCACTTTGAGCGACGCCTCTCTCAGCAGAGGGCTCGTGTCTCCCCCTGAGAAGCCACCCCGGCCCCCACGTCCAGGGGGGTCCTTGCCTCTCTCGGAGCAGGTGTGCGTAGGGTGAAGAGTCTGGGGGGAGGACGGGGTTGGGGCGGCTGGAACGTGACCCGTAGAAGCTCCATACGGGCCACTGAACATCGGTTGAGCTCCTGCTGTATTCCAGGCCCTTTAATAGACGCCCGTGGACAGTGGCAGCGGCGCGGGTCCTGACTTGGAGCGGTGGGCAGCACGTGAGGAGCGGTCAATCAGCCACGAGTAAGGAAAGTGGACGGGTAGGGCCTCCCGACGGGCCTCTGCCATCAGTCTGTGGGACGGGTGCCCAGGTCGAGGACAGGGACCCCGCTCGTCCGCCCCTGGAGCGCCCCCGGAGCTCAGCACACCTGCTCTGCAGCCGGGAGAGATGTGGGCCCGATGCGGTGAGGACGCCGGCCCCCTGGGCAGGGAGGGCACCCCGCAGGCTAACCCACACCCGATGCACAGGCCCCTGGGCTCAGAACGGAGGAGCCTGAGGGCCTCCGGCACCACTGGGGGAAACACACGTACACGCATCACCGGCAGCCAGACTGTTTCTGCCTCTGGAAATTATCACCGGGTGGAGTGGGAGCTAAAGCATCGCCGCAGACTCAACCCCGAAGCCACGTCCTTGCGACCCCGCTGCCCAGGGGCGTCGATCACGCCGGGGTCCATGCCCGAGAAGCGTCCAGAGCCCTGGTGCCTTTGAGGTCGGAGGCCAGGAGCGTGTTCACGGTGAGGAATAGGAATGATCGCTTCCAAAAATCGCCAAAACTCCCAAATACCAGCATGACAGGTGGAAAGAGATTCCACCTAAGGATTTTCAGACATCCAGGCTGTTGCAGTTTCTGCATAAATAAAGAATTCTATTGAGTGACTCCCGGGGCTCGTATTTCCAACGATGCGCTTGCGTGTTTTACCGCAGTTGCTGCCAGTGAAAGTCAGGCCGTGCCCACGGGTATGAATCACTCACATCAGCCCCTCGATACGCGGTCGCTGATTTTCAAGATCCTGTTGGTAAACGCCGTGACGTTGTATCAAATATTCATATAACCGTGATAGCTAATCCACAAACTAGTTGTAACGGGAGTGAAAGCATCTTGCATTACGAATAACCGACTAAAATAAGACTTTAAAAGCCAGGAGGTGTCACCTCAAGGGTTCCAGCTGATAAAGTACAAGTGAGGTCACGATCGCGTCCCAGGGCTTGCGCCACAACGAGGGGAACCATCTCCTGCATCCAGAGCTTACTGCCTGTGGGGGGAGGAGCAGGGGGAGGCCGGTTCTCCTGGAGACATGACGCCCTGGGAGCAGGTGCCAGAGGCGGCCACCCGCTGCGCCCGTGCACGGGGCTGGCCGCCGCTGGCTTTGCAGCTTTGTCTCACCTGCCACCATCCTGGCGTCGGGCCCCATGCGGCCCCAGGGCTCGTCCAGAGCAGTGATGCGCCGAGGGCAGGGGTCCCTTGCGTCCGGCTGAGACGTGGCACCGGCCGTTCAGACGGTCCCACAGCTCGGAGAGGCCTCGGGACGCTCCGCCCTTGGCTCCCGGCGGGTCGGCCTCCGGAAGGAAGGACGGGAGGGCAGGAGGCCAGGGCAGGGACATGTGGGAGGCTGAGCTGCAGGCACAGCACTGGCCGGGCCCTGCCGAGCTCCCCGGGCAGCTCCCGGAGCCGCGTCCTCGGTGGTCGGCCCGCCGCGGGCCCAGGCCGGGGATGAGAAGCCTGCGGCCGGGTCTCTGCCCACCCGTCACCCCCAGGCTCCTCCGCCCAGAGCACCGCACCCTCCCAACTGCCCCCAGCGAGGGAGGTAGGAAAGTAAGGATCCAGGATCGAAACTGTGGTCCTGGATCCAAATTCTCACCTCTACTGGCCCCCTGGCTCTGTGTGATCACGAAGCAAGGACCGTATGACCGTACCCTGGGCCAGCAGCGCCCCTGCGGCCCGTGGAGGGGGCCGTGTCGGGTGCCGCCCTCGCCCCAGGGTTGAGGGAGCTTCTCACGCGCACTGGCTTCCCGAGACATCCCGGGACCGCTCCTGAGAGCTCGGTGCCCGACGGCGTCTGTGCTCAAGTGACGCTGGCACCGCGGGCCCCGGGGCGGCCTCGGTCACAGCGGCTCCGCTCAGCTTGGCGGACGCTGCCGAGAGCTGGGGTGTCAGATTCGGGGACCCCCAAGCCCAAGGATGGAGAGAAGTAGGCGGCGGCGCCCCCAGAGGAATGGGGCGAAGCAGCTGGAGAAGCAGCTGATGATGACCCCACGTGGCACAGAGGGGCCTCTCCTGCGGGAGGGCGCGTGGCCCTGGGGTGCAAGTCCTCACCGGGTGCTCGTGCCGGGCTGGCTCAGCCTGTGGGGGGAGGGGCTGCTGTACCCCGAGCCTTTCCCAGGTCAGTGCACACAGGCCCATCGCCGGCGGCCGGGGGCGCAGGACGAAAGCCAACAAGAGTGAAGAGGGCGGTGGCGGAGCAGGGCCACCTGCAGACACCAGCAGGGTGGTGGCTTACTCGGCCTTCTCCACCTCAGTTCTCTCTCCCTTTATGGCGCCGCTCACGTTCAGGATTCCCGAGGAGTTTGGGGTCAAGATGTGGGGGCTGGGATGCTGGTGAAGGTGGAAGACCGTTGAGGCACCGGCTGCCGCGGGGGGTCGCTTTCCGTCATCCCCGTCTCTGTGCGGTTGTCCTGCTGCGGACGAGGGACTGGGTCCCACGGAGGCCGATGGCCGCGCAGCTCACATCACCCCAGTGCCCCGTCACTCAGCCAGGCGGGCCGTGAGGGCACGTCCGTGACAGGCAGGGCCTGGCACAGGGTTGTCTCTGACGTGAACAGGAGGGCCGTGCGTCCCAGGGCCGCGGCCTGCCCACGGCTTGTCTGGAGCCCCGGGCGGCAGGCAGCCACCTGCGCGGCCCCGTCGGCCCCGGGCGCTCTGCGAGCTCGGGGGTCCCCCCACCCCTGGCCGGCACCACACCTGCGGGGGCCACTGCCCCGCGTGGTCTTCGCTTGCCTGTGGCTTCTCGCGGCCTCCCTGTCTGGCCTCGGTGCTCAGTGGTGGGGGCTCTCCTGCGCGTCGGGCCCACCGCCCGCCGGGTCTTTATCTGTGGAGCCCCCGTCTGCCACCTGCCCGGCCTCACGTCGACCCAGTGAACCGCCCCTGGCTGTCCTCTCGGCCTCGGGACCAGACGGCCACACACCTGGGCTCTTCCCTGGTTGCCAGCACAAGTGCGCTTCTTTCTGGGAAGCTTCCCCTCCCAGCTCCCTTTCCAGTCGCGCGGGTGCCTTATGCAGACCAGGACCCTCTGGGTCCTCATCCCCGGGGACAGGTGTCCAAGTGTCCACACCTCTCCCCCCCCGGACAGGTGTCCACCCCCACTGACAGGTGCCCCGGTGTCCGTCCCCCGCTGGACAGGTGTCCAGGTGTCCACCCTTCTCCCTTTGGACAGTTGTCTAACCCCCACCCCTGCTAGACAAGTATCCAGGTGTCCATCTCCCCCGCTGGACCAGTGTCCCGGTGTCCGTCCCCCACTGGACAGGTGTCCAGGTGCCTGTCCCTCTCCTGCTGACTGGTGCTCCGGTGTCCGTCCCCAGCTGCACAGGTGTTCAGGCTAGCAGCGCTGCACTCATTCATGTAAGGTCAGGGCCCTGGACACTCTGGCTGCGGTGGCCCCGACACAGCCCCGAGCTCCGCTGGCCGCCCAGGGCACCGCACGTGCTCACTGGGCACCCGGCCGCGCGTCTCCAGGCCCGTGGTCCTGCTGAAGGGCCGTGGAGCCCTGTGAGGTCCAGGCCTTGTCGGCGGGCAGTCACCTGGGTGTGGCGGCCGCGGCAGGGACAGGGACACTGCGCTCACGTCCACACCAGGACGGCGGCCGGAACGCCCGAGCAGGAGAGCGAGACACTTCGTCGCCCTCAGAGGCCTTCTGTGCAGAGAATTTAAAAACTGAAGTGAAGAAGCAGCGGTAGGAGGCCCGCGGCGTCGTCAGGCCGGCCCGGGGGGGAGGAGGAGAGACAGAGACACAGAGAGAGACAGAGAGGGGGACAGTGGCCCAGTGAGATGAGGAGACACAGAGACACAGAGAGAGACAGAGAGACAGAGATGAGGAGAGACAGAGACACAGAGACAGAGAGCGCCCAGGGGCCGCCGTCTGTGGGAACAGCAGCCGGGGTGACAGGACGCCAGGTCACATTGCTTGAGCACCTGCTGTATGCTGGCCGGGTGCCGCCCGTACCACCCGGAGGCTGCCCGGGAGCCCGTGGGGATCGCGCTGCTCCCCGATGTTCTCCGCAGAGAACCGGGGTCCCCAGGCTCTCCTGCGAGCGGGGGTCTGCGCGGGGCCCACAGGGACGCTTCGGGGACGGCACCGTTCTGGTTGCGTAAAATCCATCAATTCCTAACCTGCAAGAACAGATGTTGCCGAATTTTGGCACATCTCTAACTTTCCCTTTGGCCTAGAGATGGAGTCTGGCCCGGAGGCGGTTCGCACTGCGTGGTCGGCAGTGACCCGGGCAGCAGAGGCCGCTGGGCCCAGGGGGAGGCGCTCCCACGCCCGGAGCCCCGGCTGCCCCGGCTGCCCAGCTCACGCCCGCGAGTCCACGTGTCACAGTCCCGGCGCCTGGGGGCCGCGCTCCGAGGCTACGGCCACGGCCGCTCCGACACCCTCCCTCGGCCCGCCGCGGCCCAGGCTCCCCCTCGAGTCTCCGCTCATGCCGCCGCGGTCCCTGCGCTCACGGGGCCACCACACGGGGGGAGCGGCTGTGGCGCAGGAACCCGAGAAACCCGCTGTGGGGGGCAGCCTCGAGGTGGCCGTTTGCACAATCCCACCCGCACGCACACCGACCTCTGCCCGTGGCAAAGCTGTCCCCGACCATACCTGTCCACGCGGCCTCGGGGTCTCACGCTCACGCCCCCGGTCGGCCTGCAAGATGCCGGGAGGCTCGTGGAAGCTGGGGCCGGGTGGGCAGGTGGGGGGCAGGCGGTGGGGGACGCTAACTGAAGAACCTGGACGGGGGCTCCGAGAGCAGCAGTGGGATGAGGCCCGGCAGAGGCACAGAGAGCGGGCCCTGTCACCGTGGCCACTGGGCGGGCACTGTTCCCTGGCGAGGTGAGGGGCCAGCTGGGAAAGTGGGGACAGGGCGCGGACCGGCTGGCTCCACCCGGGGCCTCAGAGCCTCACAGCCTGCGGCCTGTGCTGCCCCGAGGGGGGGCAGGTAGGGTGGTGGGGTGGAGGGTGGGGGTGGGGTACGGGCTGAGGGGACCGGGTGGGGGATGCAGTGGGGGACGGGGTGGGGGAATGGGGTGGGGATAGGGGTGAGGTGGGGGGATGGGTGTGGCTGTGGGTGTGGGGGACAGGGGTCGGGCCCACCGACCCCGACCCCGATTCTCCTCCCGCCCCCTCAGTGCCAATCACAGCTTCTCTGATTTCATCAGCCTTACTCATTGGCTGCTGAGTAGGGGATCATTAGGAATTGGCGAAGCCTTGCTGAAGAGGACCCCCAGCAACCGTAGGGAGTGCTGAGGAAGGAAGGCCGGCCCCTGGCCTGCGTGCGTGAACTGCGGCGTCTCTGGAGCTCAGGTGAGAGGACACCTGCCAGAGAAAGGCTGTGGTGGGAGATGGGGTGGGGGGTGGGGTGGGGTGAAGGCTGCGGGAGGGGCAGGTGCGGCTGGGGCTCAGGCCACGGGGCGGGTGGCACCCCGAGCTGTGGCCCCAGGTCAGGAGAGGACAGAGCCCAGCGGGGGGCGGGGGGCTGCGGGGGCTACTGCTTCCCAGGTGGGCAGCACCACCTGCCGTGGAGAAACGCTTGAGCCCTTTAACCCCGTGGATGAGTAGGATGAGTAGGTCTCGTGACTTTAGAACCCGACTATGTGGGATCCCTGGGTGGCGCAGCGGTTTGGCGCCTGCCTTTGGCCCAGGGCGCGATCCTGGAGACCCGGGATCGAATCCCACGTCGGGCTCCCGGTGCATGGAGCCTGCTTCTCCCTCTGCCTGTGTCTCTGCCTCTCTCTCTCTCTCTCTCTGTGACTATCATAAATAAATAAAAAAAAAATTAAAAAAAAAATAAAAGAACCCGACTATGTAAATCTGGCACAAATCTGACACTAATTTTGGGGAGAATTTGCGCAAAAAAAAGTCATGGGTATATGTGCAACTTAAGAAAATGATGTGGGGTCTGGGATTAGTTGGGGGACGATCTGTTCATCCCGAAAGCCTTTAAATCACCCCGTATAATCAGTCACGACCGCTGACCTGGCCAGGAGGACCCTCTCATTTCTCCCCACATTCGGGTTCCTGCACTTTTTCCCTCGGCTACAGACTCTCATGCACCTAAGTTTTCTTGCTGATTTTGAGACCCCTCTCGTTTGGTGATTCCTGTTGGAACCCAGGAGCTCGGAGCTTCATTCCCGGGGGAGGAGGGGAACCCTCACGCCACAACGCCCCGGGTAGGGGTGGTCTCTCTGGCTGTGAGGATGCTCCTCGTGGTCCCCGACCCCCCCCCCAGCTCCCAGGGTCACCCCCTCCCGCTGCCGCTGGTGGAGGCCTGGACGCTCCAGGCCCGGGACCTGGCTGACTCGGGGGCTGGCACCTCGGGACCTATGTCACCTGAGTTTCTGCTCTGAACTCTGGATTCTGAAAACCAGGTGAAAGACAGATTTTTTTTTTTTTTCTCCCAAACTGAGCATAATTCAACTCAACTTTAAGTGGAAATGTAAGGACATCGTCTCAAACACTCATGTGTGCTTCGGGGGAAATCCCTTAAAGGGCAGATGAGGGTGAGCATGGCCATGCTTCTCTCCACCCCAGCAGGGCGGTGTCCCTACAAGGCCCGCCGTGCACGGGGACGCGGTTTGTCACCCACCACCGTTGTCGCCTCGCGTCCCACGGCGCCGACTCCGACTCTCCCTCTAACCCCGAGCGAGCTGCTGGGGGCCGGTCGGCAAAGCAGCAGCATCTGGTGCAACGAGCCTCGCAGGTGTAAGAACGGGTGTAGACCAGATATTCTGCTTGGACTTTCCAGAAAATTCCTTCTCTCTGCTGTCCTATTGGGTTACATATGAGGGAGAAAAATTTTTTTAATTCCAGAAATCTAACAAGCGTTAACCCAGTGATAAAATATGAGAGCCAAGACCACAGACACTCGTGTCCCCACCCTCTGACTCTCCAGCCCAGGGCCGGGCTGACGGGGGCCCGAAGGCAAGTCCCTGGAGGGAGGGTGGGTCACCTACTCCGGGCAGGTCCTCAGTGGTTTTAGCAGTTATCTGTAGTGCAGACTAAAAGCTACCGTTCCAGCATAAAATGTATATATTTGACTCCAGAAAAAAAAAAAAAGCAACAGCTTTGTTGCTGTAACAATTATGCCATTAATTAAATTGCCTAAATGCATGGCTCATGCATTAGTTATAAAGTTAGGCTAAATTACAATCTTCAATTTTTTGCTGCTGTGTTTATTGCTTGGCGATATATGGAGAATTACAGACCTTCAAAAGTTTTAACTCATCTCTCTCTTTTTTTTGTCAGCCTCTGTAGACAGGGAAGAACAGTAAAATGAAGTTAAAGCAACCCATTAAAAAGACAAAATTTAAGAAAGCTCCCCACTAATCCACCGGCAATTTTATAGCAAAGACGAACAATAAAAGATCACAAAGTCCCTAGTGATTCATAACGGGCTCCCTTGTACTCTGTATTTGTAAAGTGTTTTGTGTGTCATAAAGTGCTTCAGAAAATACCCTTTTTTGAAATTTTAGAAGAGTTTTAACTTTTCAGAAAAATGTCAAAGATGGCGCAGTGAGTTCTCTGCAGCCCAGCAGTTCCTCCGCTTAACGTCGCAGGGATGTGGCGATTGCTGGACCAGTGTCGCAACGATCGTGAACTAAAACCTGTATTTTATCCAGATTTGTTCAGGTTTTACCTAGAGTCCTTTTTGGTTGAGAAAACCACGTTGCACTTGGTTATCGTGTTGCTGGATGCTCTTGGGTGTGATGGCCTCTCTCAGATTTCTCATGTTTTTTTTTTTTGTTTTTTTTTTGACATTTTATTTATTTATTCCTGAGACCCAGAGAGAGAGGCAGAGACACAGGCAGAGGGAGAAGCAGGCTCCCTGCGGGGACCCCCGATGTGGGACTCGATCCTGGGACCCCAGGGTCACGGCCTGAGCTGAAGGCAGATGCTCAACCTGCTGAACCACCCAGTGGACCCAGACTTTTCTTGGTTTTAATCATCTTGACATTTCTGAGAACTTGCTGGGAATTTTCCAATGTGTCTGCGGTCAGGCCTTCTGACACCTGCCCCGTGATTAGTTAAGGATGTGCCGCTGGGAGGGAGGCCCGGGGTGGGTGTTCCTTCACGTGATCCGTGACTTATAAGGAATGTTGTCCCCTCCTCTACAGCTGGTCCCCTCCTCATCCAACAGCCTCTGCTGACTCCACCGAGGTCCACACAGGGAGCCCCTGCCGACACCGTGTAAAGGAACCGAGTTCTTTGGAGGATGAAATCCCTTCTGGAGGACAGTGTCTCTGGTGCCATAGAAATTACCCGCTTCAAGTCAGACTTTCTTTTCCTGTTTATAAATAATGTCACGTTTCAGCACATCCTTGATGGTCAGAGGAATGTGTTTCTGCCAAAGTGGCTTTCCTCCGTCGGGTTTCCGAGTGTAAAGGGATCGAAGAGCACCGAATGCCAACAAAATTACAAAGTCACTCATTAATCACCCAGTTTAGACGGCGTGCGCACGGAAATAAGAACACAAGCCGTGACAGTGACTTCCAAGTGGACATCGGGCGTCGTTGGAGCAGCATGTGAGGAACAGGGGCAGCACCTCTGCTTGGCTGCAACTCTGGGAAACGTTGTTTGCACCTTCACACAAGCATCCACCAAAATCTCTACTTGTATTATTTCTGTAGAAAGCAATGAGGTTTTTTTTTTCTCATTAACCCCTAACTCATCAACAAGAATCTCTGAAAAAAATCTGCCCCATCTGGAAAAATTTCACTCTCAATTACCTTATAAACAGGCCATCTTCATGGGAAAAATTTTGCACAAACAAAGGAAAGTGTGCCCTGCGTTGTGACTTTGGAGTCAGAACATTCCAGTGGCAGGTAGCACCGTGTCCGACGCGATCGCGGTTTGGAAGGGCACAGTGACCTACGCGGCAATTGTTTTATCTTTGTCTGAATTCCTCATAATCAAGCAGCTAGTTATCCTACCACCTTCTGTGACGCTACCTGAGGAAATCACGGCTCCCTCACACTTAGCTGCTGGTCCGTGTGCTTTGTATGTGACTTTCCACAATTTCCATGATGTTGAGCGAATAACTGCACCTTGTAAAAATCTTCAAGATCTGCTTTTTCTTAAATGTCTGTGGGATCCCTGGGTGGCTCAGCGGTTGAGCCTTTGCCTTGGGCTCGGCTCGGGATGTGATCCTGGGGTCCTGGGATCAAGTCCCGCGTCGGGCTCCCTGCATGGAGCCTGCTCCTCCCTCTGCCTGTGTCTGTCTGTCTGTCTGTCTCTCTCTCTCTCTCTCTCCCTCTTTCTCTCTCATGAATAAATAAATGAATAATTTTTTTAAATGTCCTTTGTTCATGAAAGTCGATGTGAAATGTATAATTGTGTATTTATGTTTGAGACTTGAATGCACACAGGTGCAAATACGTAAGAGCACTACCAGGGGACCTGGAGGACCTGATCGTGTCATTGCCGGTCAGAAAGGCAGAATGTCCCACCAGGATGGGGGGCTGGCTGGGGCTGGAGGGTTTTCAGTGGACCAGGTATGGGTATGAGGTCCCTGGAGTAGGGTCAACTCAGAAGAGCTACTGAGGCAGTTACTGCTGATTGGGTGTGTCCACGACATGGACTGTCCCTCCTTGGCTATATCTACAAAGTGGGCCACCCCTGATTGCCCCATGCGCAGGATTTGGGCTGTCCATGGTTTCCTTATTTTCACAAGTGTGATTCCTGGGGTGATTTTCAGAACCATGGCCGCCATTGTATTTTGGTTAATTTCCCAGGGCATGTGTACTGATACAAGGTCATTTTAGTTAATGGGGTCACTTGCTTGGGACTTCATACTCTAACCAGCAGTCCTTTCCCATCTCGATTATGAAAAATAAATACCTTTGATTCCCAGTGCTACCTTTCTGGCTCCCAGCCAAACCCAGAGAAGACCATGATGGTTTGTCTAGACCTTGCGGAGATATGACCTTTCAAATGTCACTATTTAAGGGATTCAAACCAAGGATTGTGATAGAAAATTGCTTTAACTGTGAATAGTTGTAATTTATTGTAAAAACCTGAGTACAAGTGTAGGTCACCTGGCAAAGTTAGTAGAGGGCCAAGCACGAGTGCTTTGTGCACAGAGCACCTGGCAAACTTATTAGCTGTGATCCACATATATTGGATTTTTTTAAAAAAGATTTATTTATTTATTTATTTATTTATTTATTTATTTATTCATGATAGAGAGAGAGAGAGAGGCAGAGACACAGGAGGAGGGAGAAGCAGGCTCCATGCTGGGAGCCTGACACGAGACTCGATCCCGGGTCTCCAGGATTGTGCCCTGGGCCGAAGGCAGGTGCTAAACCGCTGGGCCACCCAGGGATCCTCCACATATATTGGATTTTACAGACTAGGAAGTTACAATTAAAAGCAAACAGCAGTTACGGTAAGCTCAAGAAAATGGTGGGGGGAGGGGAGGAAAATGTTGATGACAAAACATAGAACTTCAAAAAAAACTCTGATGTGTATAATATAGGACAAAATGGACACTTTGGAAGTGAATTTAGGAAGATTGGGAACGGAACATTCCATGGACACAGAAGACAGGGCTCATAAGCTGACGACGAGCCAAGGGAAAGCATCCACGTTGGAGCAGAGAGAGATCATTTGGGTGATATGTACACATTCTGTGAAAAATACAAATTACAAAAGCTGACACAAAAATCCAAAGAAAAATCTGAATCGCTGGATACTAAAACCTGACATGGATCAAGACATGAGAACTACAGGCCAATCACTCTTCTGAACATAGTTGGAAATTTTCTAAAACAAGCAAATCAAATCCACCAGGAAAGATAATATAGGGAAACCCAATGTCTATTCCAGGGACAAAATCCCAAGGATACAAAGGACCTTTCTTTACCTTTGAAAAGTTGGTCGGAGGAAATCGCCATATTGACGTGGTCATCACATCATCTCAATAATGCAAAACAGCCTTTGGTCCATCTCGATGGAAGCTCTTGATGGGATATGGGAGGAGAGGATGGGTTTCTCAATCAGAGAAAGAGGGGTTTTAATACAGAAAACTCTAGAGTTAGGGAGGGGATGGCCACAGAGATCCACCGACTTCTGCCCTTTGCAGCAGTTGTACGGCTGGACACGGCCTAGACGTGGTCCAGGTGGGTGCCCAATCCATGTAAGTCACCGAGAGGGGCAAAAAGTCATTTTGATTAGTATTTAAAGGAAAATAAATCTGATAGTAGAAATCATTTTCATCAAATACATAAACAGTGAAAACGTTTCCCGTATGCGTATCTTACAGTTCTATAAAGACTTCAATGTACACATGTTCTTATTTTTTAAAAAACTGTACATGTTTCAGGAGTCTTTAAAATATTCTCACCATTGAGTGCAGTCACACTTCTAAAAGTCACCATAATATCAATAAAAGTACAAGTATTCATATGTGAAGATCTTTCGATCATAGTTATTTGATTGTTAACATAGTGGAAAATCTATAAACTAAGCATAAATCACGGCTGATCTACTATTATCAAATAGAAACAAATACAGACTTGGGAAGAGATTTTTTTGGAAGACCGTGTTTCAGCAGGTGTTTTCAGCAGGGTGTTTCGTGCCCCCAGCACCTGCCCCGGGTGGAAGGGGCCCCTCGGAGCTGAGAACGACGCTGGGAGCTCTGACCACGGAGGGCAAGGCAGGATGCCTGGTCAGCCTCTCTCGGAAGACCAGGTTTGTGTTTATTTACCAGGATCCTTGCGTCCGCCCTAACAGGTCCCTCGCGTCCACCCTAATGGGACTCTCACGTCTGCCCTAAGGGGTCCTTCCATCCGTCCTAACCTGACCCTCATGTCCACTCTAAAGGGACCCTCATATCCACCCTAAAGGGACCCTTGCATCTGCCCTAACGCAGGCCTGGCTCCCTACCCGCAACCCTGGCCGCCGCTGCTCACCCACCCCTATGCCCCGGCGCCCCACAGCGTGGGTGCTGGCACCTGCCTCTCCTCCTATTTAACCATCGGGATAACAGAGGGAAGCAGCGCCCCCCCTCCACCTCCCAGGAGGACCCGCAGGTTGGGGGAGTCAGGTGTCCCCGCCCACGGTTCCCACCTTCCATGTCCGGCGCTCTGCACCCCTCCCTGCAGTTCCCAGCCGTGCCCCGCGCTGAGCCCGGCTGTTCTGACTTCCCACCACTCACCACTCGAGCCGGTACTTCCAATGTTATTTAACTTATTTGATTCTTAACATCAACGTGTTTGTATTTCATTAAATTAAATTAAAATAGAAAATTGAAGGCCCTAAATGGCCAAAATATACTTCTCTGGGCTCCTGGGGGGCTCAGTTGGTGAAGCATCAGACTCCTGATTTTGGCTCAGGTCATGACCTCGGGGTCCTGGGATCTGCCCCAGGCGGGCCCCTCACTCAGCGGCGAGTCGGCTTGAGATTCTCTCACTGCCCCTCCCCTCTCACTCTGTAAAATAAATAAGTCTTTAAAACGATACTTCTCGAAATAAACGGCAAGTTTTTTCAACTTAGAAATTTCATCTCATGCTTAAAATACTTTTAAAGATTAAAACCACGGCATTCATGGACTTAATTTGTCTTTCAGCAAAAGTAAAACTATCAGATCCAAGCAGTCGAGGAACACAGCCAAGTTAAGACGTCTAACTTCCTAACAATTAGTGCAATTGCACCAGATATGAGCATCTTTCTCCCTTTTCACACAAGAGCTCATGAAATCACCAAGGTTCTACTGAAAGTGGCTATAACCACATTCCGTATTTCCTCCAGAAGGAAAGCTGCGTGCGCGCTATCTCATAAACCTGTTTCGCACTTACTTGCAGGGTTTGTGGCATCAACAACTGTGACTTTCAGTTACTTTACTATGTCATGTGATGCGGTTGCGGAACACAGGTACGACGAGTTTTTGCAAATCGGGCTTTAAATGATTTATTTTGAATATAAAATCTAAATTAGGATGAAGCCTCACAAGTACAGGAGCACATTCGTGCCTTTAGTGTAAGTGTTGCAATTGCTTTGCTGGTAGGTGGTTAGGGATGTTGGTAGCGGGCAGGTTTTTCCACAATGACAGACGCATCCTTCGGTGTGGAATGGAAACACGTATGTGAGGAATTGGCAAAGCCATTCCAGGCTGTGGATGTTTCTCATTTCGAATTAGACTTTTATTGAGTTTTGATGTGGGTTCTCGGATGTTTTTAAACGGGGCCCGTGCTCTTGGTTCCCATTATTCACTGGTAGCTCCCGTTAGACGCGGTCGCCCCGGCAGAGTCAGCGCCTCTCGGTCTCCGTCCCCCAAAGTCACCATCGGCGTTTTGGCACGTGGAGCTTGGGGGGCTGGGACGCGCCCGGCTCCCTGCACCTTCACCGCACGCCCTCCTCTTCCTCTGGCCGCAGGGAACGGGGAGTGGACGGCGGGTGGCTCCTTTCTGGGCCGCGGCTCCGCCTGCCGTAGACCCTGCCCTCGCTTCGGATCTCAAGCCACGTGAGGACGATCTTGCGGGACGAGGGGGGAAGAAGCAGGGGGATTAGACATGTTCTTGGAGCTGACGGTGATGCATTTGATATTTCGGAAAACACCTCGAAAGCATAAGGGGCCTTCTGATACTCCCTGCGACAGGCCGCCAACCACGGGGTCTTCCGTGTGTCACACGGCTCCACCGGGTACCTTGAGGCCCTGCTTACCTATAAACCCAAATATAACCAAGTCTTGCTCTTGGTAACAGAATCGTACAAGTGAGGAAATACTGCACACGTGATCGTCTCTTCAGAGTCAAAGCGTTGTTCCCACAACGAAGGACAGAATGGATGTTTTCCTGAGAAGGCGGGTCTTTAGGGGGAGCTTGTGAAAAGCCGCCGTCCATGGGGGTTCCCGCAGTGCCATGGCCGGAACGGCTGCACCTGGGCCCCGTCGGGCACGTACACCACAGCCTGGGGCTTGGAAACAGCCTCCAATGCACCCAGAATCTCCCAAGTGAAGTCGTTCCATAGATTTGGAATTCATTTATTAGAATATTTAAAAATCATGCTTATTTGCATAGAAGTTGACTGACATCGGGAAACACGGAAATTGAAGAGCTCACTTCAACGGAAACGTCTGAATTGGGAGATGGAATTTAGAAAGGGGAATCACAGCTCAGCAGCACGTCACCCGCGGCCTCCACGCAGCTTCCAACCTTTTAAAACTATGTATATGTTTAAGGAATCATCACTATAAAACCTATAGCAGAACAGCTAAACGTGGAATCTGCTACGATTGGCTTCGTCCTATCACAGGTTTTGAACTATTTGCTATCAGAATAATTTATTGTATTTGCTCACTTTTCTCTGAAAGTCATTATCAGCTTTATTGAGAAGATTTTAGTAGGAATGGAAAAGGAATCTGCGACGGTAATAAGTAAAAGTATTAAAATTATCTTAAACATGCTGTTCCTCTCACCTCATTATTTTTTTTTAAAGATTTTATTTATTTATTCGTGAGAGACAGAGTGAGAGAGAGAAGCAGAGACACAGGAGGAGGGAGAAGCAGGCTCCATGCAGGGAGCCCGAAGCGGAACTCGATCCCGGGACCCCAGGATTGCGCCCTGGGCCCAAGGCAGGCACTAAATTGCTGAGCCACCCAGGGATCCCCTCACCTCGTTATTTTTGAAAGCCTGTCCCTGCGTGTATTTCATAAGGGAGCTGCAAGGTTGGTGTGGCTGGTCCTGTCTGTGACACACCTGCACGTGCGCGTGGTCACCCTTGGATACGGTTACTGCCTCTCAATCCTGACCTTGTGCAAAACGAGCATCTTCCCTTTCCTGCAAACTGTCAAAAGTCAAATTTGTGGCCAAGCATCACCCTGGATGCACCTGATGCCCGGGGACCACACATCACCGAGCACAGGGCTCTGCTGGAGGAATGAGTGACCTCCGTCCCCCTGGACCCCCTGCAGCCGACCCGCTCCGAGGGGCTTTGTGTGGTTTGGCTCCGGGAGGAAGCAGCCAGGCCTCATGAGGACAAATTCACAGGACGTTAGATCTTACCGCAGAGGTTTGTCTCCTCGTTCCCTTCGGTGAGTGTGGCAACGCCCTTTGCACACGCAGACAAGGCAGCCTGGAAATGCTCAGCAAATCGCTCGGCACTGCTTTATTACTGACGTGACCCAGCACTTCGTCCCCTGTCGAAAAGACCGCTTCTCTTTCTGGAAGTGTTCCTTTTCACCTTTTTAAAAAAATATTTTATTTATTTATTAGAGAAAGAGAAAGCATGAGCCGTGGTGAGCAGAGGCAGAGGGAGAAGCAGGCCCCGCTGAGCAGGGAGCCCGACGCGGGGACTCGATCCCAGGACCCGGGACCATGACCTGAGCCCAAGGCAGACGCTGCACCGACGGAGCCTCCCAGGTGCCCCTGGAAGTATTTATTTTTATTTTAAGAATGAAAGCACCTGGAGTTAGGACCTCAGTCCCGACCCTGCACCCCTGCTGTGCATAAGCATGCGGGGCAGTTGGCTTTTCATTTTCCTTTTCTTTTGGGGGGGGGGGCAGTTAGCTTTTCATTGTCCAAAAATAATGCTCCCAGATTGAATTCTTGCACCAGAATAACTTCCAAATTCACTTTCTTCCCTGCGCCCAAAGTCTGGCTGGGAAAACCTCTGTCTGAGGAGGATTCTCGCCTCTCTGGACAGCTGTTTATGCATAATTGTGCATCATAGCTTTGCATCGATGAAAAATACGCAGCTTGAAAATCACACTTCAGTGTGAACCCCAAATATTCCACGAGGCAGAGATCCAAGGGTGTTAATTTTTTTAATAATAAATTTATTTCTTATTGGTATTCAATTTGCCAACATACACAATAACACCCAGTGCTCATCCCGTCAAGTGCCCCCCTTAGTGCCCAGTGCCCAGTGTTAATTTTTAATCTGAAAACTTCCATGTGAGCTCTGAAGAGGGCCTAATAAACACATTTTCCTAAAATAACAAAATATTGCATTTCTATAGCGTTAGTGATTCCAGCTCATAGTGGATTGAATGAGGTCATTTCCTTTTGGGGGAATTTGGCCCGGGAGCCCGTGATGAGAGCTTTCCGGGTGATGCAGGTCGTGCTGGTTCTTCGGGGCGCGGGTGTCGTGGGTTCCCCCAGGGCGTCCTCAGGGCGAGAAGGGCATGGGGGGCTCCAGAGGATGAAGGAAGGTGGGCTTCAGCCCCGACATGCGCATCCCTTAGTGGTGCCCCCGGAGCCTGCGGGCTGCAGGGTTGGCACATGAAAACAGAAGTGAGAAAATGATGTTTCATTTACGGATCTTTGCTTATCATGTCCGTCTTCAGGCTCCTGGGGCCACAGGTGAGTCTCAGCTCTTCCCCCGGGGCGCCCAGGAGCGGGCTGCGCGCGCGTGGACTGCGTGGCTCCCTGACCCGCTGCAGGTTCCCTGCAGATCCTCCGGCAGGATGTGAGCCTCGCGGCGCCCGAGGAATGGCTGTGTTTGCAGCGCCGGCCTCAGCCCAGGTAGGAAGGGGGGCAAACCCGGGGAAACGTGCCTCTGAGACGTCCACACAGGAGCCGGTGAGCAGCGGGTGAGGACACCTGTCCCTGTGCCCTGTCCCCAGGAGCCCAACCCAGCCTGGCCTCCCTCCTGACGCCTCCTCCTCCTGCTCCGTCCGCGGCCACCACCGAAGCAGGTGCCTGTCCCGTCCACCTCGTCCTCCAAGGAGAGTCTGCTGACAGCGACAGTGCAGCTGGTGGTGACAGTCGTCGAGTATTCAGACACGGAACGCTGTCTTCGGGGTTCGTTTTATTTTATTTAAGAGTTTATTTATTTATTCATGAGAAACACAGAGAGGCAGAGACACAGGCAGAGGGAGAAGCAGGCTTCCTGCGGGGACCCCAATGTGGGACTCGATCCCAGGACCCCGGGGTCATGCCCTGAGCCGAAGGCAGATGCTCAACCACTGAGCCACCCGGGCGTCCCTGCCTTCAGGGTTTAAAATGAATCATTCTATCTAGTTTCTACCAAAGATTCTTTTAAAAGAAGGTAAAGCAAGACACAACATTTTAGGGCCAGTTGCCTTCCCGGGAGAGGGGCCGGGTCTGAACACGGGGACCCGACGTGCAGGCCGCCAGGCTCCCGGGTGGGCAGTGAGCCCCACACTCCGGCCCTGGGTCCCTGCCCGGCCGGCGAGCCCCCGGCTGCCGAGCGGCGTGCGGGGTGGCAGAGGGCACAGCCCGGGCCCCGAGTGTCACCGCGCCTGCAGCTGCCCCCAGAGAGAAGGGCAGTCGTGTTGCACCCTCGCCTCGGACGCGGGCTGCAGGTTTCCCCAACACTTCAGGTCAAGTCCCAATTTTCTTAAATCTCTCTTAGGATCTTTGTTCTCTGTCTCTCTCTCTCCAGCACATGTTTTAGTGTTGGAATCACCTTCTTCATTTAACCAAAAAATACTTCCTGTATCGAAGCCCTCGGGAAAAGGCGCTGAGCGACTCTGGGGCCCGAAGCTCTGTCCTGCACCAGAGCTGACCCCCCCCACCCCGGGTGCACCCAAATCCTGAGTCACGGGTCTCACGACTCAGTGAGTGAGGAAGGGCAACGGGAGTGGGACATCGGGTGCTAAACAGAAGCTTGGGTGTTTGGGGTCACTCGGGGATCCAGGCCGGAAGAAGAATCCAAGAGTTGGAGCCGACCCCGGGTGCAGACCCTTGGGGCTGGCGTCTTCCTCCGAAGCGTCCTCCCCGGATGGGTCTCGGGCCCAGGAATGCTCTCCTCTCGCCGTGAGCTCTCCCTACGGTGAGTGCGGGTCCGGGCCCCACAGCCACTGGCCCCGAGGGTCATAGCCAGGGAGCCGAGGAAGCCGGGTGGCATTTGCAGAACACCCAGATGGCAGAGCTGTGTCCTCGGGACACACTAGTTCGGAATCAGGACCAGACGCGTCTGCATCTACAAGGAAGAACAGGGTAAGATGCTGTAAATTAATCAGGGCAGGACTGTGATCACGGCACCTCCCGGGCGGGTGGGATCTGCCCTCCAGGTTCTCACATCTCCTTTAGGGCTGAAATTAAATTGTAAATTGGTTTACATTGAAAAAAAAAAATTCCTCTAGGAAAGAAAAAAACCCACAAGAACGATAATGAGAATCAACACCCATCTCTTCCAAATAGGAGATTTAAATAATGAATTCAGAAGCATTTAATGAGATGAAATTTAAAAGAAAATAGGTTTAATAAAACATTTAAGAAACATTTGGTAAGATAATTTTTGCCATCAATCTCAAAAACATTTTTTTTTAAGATTTTGGGGATCCCTGGGTGGCGCAGCGGTTTAGCGCCTGCCTTTGGCCCAGGGCGCGATCCTGGAGACCCGGGATCGAATCCCACATCAGGCTCCCGGTGCATGGAGCCTGCTTCTCCCTCTGCCTGTGTCTCTGCCTCTCTCTCTCTCATTCTGTGACTATCATAAATAAAAAAAAAAAAAAAAAAAAAAAAAACAATTAAAAAAAAAACATATCCATCTGTTTACTTAATATTAAGTGAAAGAATTTCTTGGGGGCTCAAAATATGACAATACATATATAAAAATGTCAAAATGAGGGTTAATTCTGTCACTTGGAAAGCAGGTGCCGACCGCGGGCGTGCCCCCGGGGGTCCGGACCCGCCAGCGTCCACCTGTGCTCCGGGGTCAGGCAGGGGGAGAATGAGAGGTGCACGAGCCCGGGAACAGTTCCGTGAGGGGAGAGCGCAGGGGGACTGCACGGACGCCCGGGACCCCACACGAGAAGAAACACCTCAGGGTCCTCAGCTGGGGGGTGGGGGGTGGGGATGGGGCACAGCTGCAGAGACCATGTCGTTGGCAGGTGCGGGAGCAGGACAGCCACGGGGTTCAACAGGGCGAGCGGGGCGAGGGCTGGGAGGGGGGCAGCGGCAGGGAACCAGGCCCCACGGCACAGGCAGCGGGCCCACCCTGGTGACACGTCCACGTCTGTCCCCGTGGGTGCAGGTGGCGGGTGCGGGGGGTGGGAAGGGAGCCCAGCATGCACGCTGCCCGGCTGCCTTGGGGAGGCGGCAGGTGGAGACAGCAGGGCTGGGGCTCGCGTGGGCCGGAGGTCAGCCCTGAAGAGGCTCCTACCCGGGGAGGCTGGGCGGGAGGGGGGAAGCCAGGCCGCGGGGAGGGGAGGCTGGAAGCGTGGCCACCGGGGTCTGACCTTATCAGGTGCGGTGTTGGGGGGGGAGAGGGCCCGCGAGCAACAGCCACGGCCACGCCACGCACGGAGGACCTCCCAGGTCCTGGCTGAGCCCCCAAACCATGGCATATTTCACAGAAAAAGGGAGGCGGGAGGGGGCAGGTGGGGGGGAGCCCAGAGCCTGGACGGCGGCCTCCAGAGGTGGGTCCGCAGGGGCAGCAGGTGGCAGGTGCTTGTAGGACGGCTGGTGACAAAGCCCAGGACCAGCGCTGCCTGGCGGGCCCCCTGCATCCCCGTCCTCACCTCCTGGCCCGTGTTCTCACGGGAGGACCACCCTCCCTCTGCGGGTGAGGGGCTGCGGTGGGAGTCTGTGCTCCCTGGGGTCTGGGGGCCACGCCCAGCGGCACCTCCCAGCCTTGCAGCAGAGGGTGGGGTGTGGACAGCGGGGTGGGGGTTGTGGATGGCTAGGGGGTGGATGCCTGGGGTGTGGGCAGCTGAGCTGTGGATGCCTGGGGTGTGGACAGCTGGGGTGTGGACGCTGGGGTGTGGACGGCTGGGGTGTGGACGGCTGGGGTGTGGATGCCTGGGGTGTGGGCAGCTGAGCTGTGGATGCCTGGGGTGTGGAAGCCTGGGGTGTAGACTCCTGGGGGGCAGCTGAGCAGCAGCGGCGTCTGGAGAGGGGCAGCGGCTCAGCAGCAGGAGGCGCGGGCAGGCGGGACCGGGTTTGTACCCACTGCTGCGCTCAGACCCCGGAGGGAATTGCCGCGTCCTCACGGCCCGTTGAGGGCCCAGCGTGGGCTCAGGGCAGGTCCTTGCCCCTGAGGAGCTGAGGCAGTGCCACGTGAAGCTGGAGGGCATGAGAGCCCCCAGGGGAACGTCTCCGGGTCTAGGTCTCGCTGTGAACAGATGAAAACACGAACAGAGTAACTGGGAGGACGGCGGGAAGGACAGGCTTTGCCTCCTGGGCAGCGGGAGAGGCCGACGTGGTGACAGGCGCTGGCTGCGGGCGACGGAGGCCCAGGACACGGCCCGGACCCACTCACTGTCCCCCCACCTCCTCCTCCACCTCCTCCTCCTCTGTCACCTCCTCCTCCACCTCCTCTGGCTCCCAAGGCTGTATTTTTGCAGGTCTCACCACTGGGGTATTTGGTGTTCCCCGGAGTTGCAGTCTGAGGAACACTGCTGGGGTGAGCACGTCCAGATGCGACTGTGCCAGCGTCACCCTCGGGGACCGCAGACCCAGAACTGCTGTTACAGCGGATGCACCTGAACAGTTTCATAGCGACCGTACGAGGCTCTTCAGTCCGTGATGTAAATGTACGCCCCGACGTCCTGTTTGTAAGAGTTCCTTCTTCCCAGACCTCACAATTCCGTGTTCGGATTTGTTAATTTTTACAGAAGGATCATCTGTGAGATTATGTCTTGGATGCATATGATCCTAATGAACATTAATGCTGGTATTTTTTCATAAACTCGTTTACTCTTTGGTCTTCTGTATGAATGATCTGTTTTCACTATGTCTCCATTTTTCTCTTATAGATCTCTTTATCTATTTATGCCTTTTTTATTGGATTGCAAAAGGGGAAAGAAAAGATTGCAAAAGGTTTTTATAATCTGGATAGTGAATTAAATTACAGCAATTACAAATGACTTCTCAAACTTAATTGCAGCCTTCCAATTTCTAAGATGCATTTTTAAATTTTGAAGTTTCTAAGTAGAAACCATTGTGCTCATCAATAATGAACATTGTCTCCCTTCAGGACTGTTTACTGTTCACTAAAATGGCAACAATATTTCATTTTAAAGGCTGATATAAGGTTTTGGTAGATACTTAAAAAAAAACCCTCAAATTTGGGACGTCCTGTTCTATTACTGTTTGTTTTTAAATGTTATTACAGTTGCTCAAAGTTGTATCAAATGTGTGTTCTTTGTCCTTTTGTTTTGATTCCTTTGGGATAAGTTTTATTTTTGACCTCCTTGATTTGTTAAGGTCACGAATCATTGGGTTGTTCATCTTTTTTTTTCTAATAAATTTATTTTTTATTGGTGTTCAGTCTGCCAACGTACAGAATAACACCCAGTGCTCATCCCGTCAAGTGCCATTTTTTATAAGGTTTGTATTCACGGGATAAATGTTCCTTATTCAAGATGGAATTATGTCTCTTTGTACATATTACATATATTTATATATATAATTATTCTTGTATTCTATCTTTTAAAGCAAAATTATTATGATTTTTAGTAGAAAACCTAATTAAATTCAGCAACATCTTATTTGTTGCTGGCCTCTACACTCAGGTAGATTGTAGTATCTCTTTTTTGGCTGAAATGGTCTTTGGATTTTCTTTTTTTTTTTTAGATGAGGGTTTGAAGATCATAATTCTCTGTTGTCTGTAAATAATATCTTGTTTTGTTCTTAAATTTTAATGTAACTTATTATCATGAAAAAATGCAAATACACATATGGAGGAGAATATGCAGGAACATAATTAACCCTAAATCACAGGTGACCTGTCGAGCATTTGTCGGGTCCCGGCGGAAAAGTTCTCACCCAGCTCCCTCTCTGGCTGGTCTTCTATCACCACACAAATGGATCATCCCTTTCTTGCTATTTGGAAATTTTGATCATTTCCAGCTTTTCACTGTAACAGATGATGCCGCAGCGAAGTCTTTGTTCATCTTCTTCAGGCAGTCGTGCTAACCTTGCTAAGGTATGGTTCTGCACATAGCTTTAAGTAGTTCCACATTTCTCTAAAAGGCATAAATGTTTTTTTTTTAATTTTAAAGATTTTATTTATTCATTCATGAGAGACACACACAGAGAGAGAGGCAGAGACCCAGGCAGAGGGGGAAGCAGGCTCCATGCAGGGAGCCCGACTTGGGACTCGATCCCGGGTCTCCGGGGTCATGCCCTGGACTGAAGGTGGTGCTGAACAGCTGAGACACCCAGGCTGCCCGACATAAATGTTTTTAAAACATACCAACAACATGCCATCGAACTTGAAATTAGTCAACCATAACCTCTTAATATCATCAAATATCCAGTCGTTCTTCACAATTCTATCACTGTCCTGATGCATTTAAAATACATTTGTAAACACCTGTGTATTCGATATAGAATCTAAACAAATCCCATAAATTATTATTGGCTAATCAATCTCTTAAGGCTCTTAAGCTAGACATATTCCTCCTTCATATCTTTATTTTCTTTACAATTTGTTCAAGAAACTGAGTCATTTTTTTTATAGAAGTCCTATCAGCTGGCATTGACTGCATTCTGCATATTTACATTTTTAAGTAGTTTTATCTGATCTTGTAAATTGACAGATTAAGATGCTTCGTCAAAGCCACACGGCATGTTTCTGGCAAGATGATGGTGTCAGTACCTGTCCAGCCCCTTCTCTCCCTGTGAGCCCGTGTTGATAATCAGCACCGGGTCCAGTAATTCATGATGGGCGGCACATTTGGGGTATTTTGGTGTTTCCATTCTTTTCTTACTTATTAGTTAAAACATTTCTATAAGGAGAACCTCCCTGATCCGCTGAATGGTTGCTCTGAAGCACAGTACAACTGTCTTCTTCTTTCCCTGTCCTTCCAGCCCCAACATCATGGGTTGTTTCTCTAGTATTTCTCAAAAGCAATCATGGGTTTCTTTGATTTTACTTGTGGAAAATCATTAATAATTCATGAACTTTATATAAAGATGTGCTCCAGTCCCCTGATGTTATTACCACTCTTGGTGTTAAAATGGTCCCATTCTTTCCCAGGGGAAGCCTATTTATGGTGTATCCTGAGTACGTTTCAAGAAACTTGTAATAAGTGGGAAAAAAATTTTGCAGAAGGGAGTTACGCTGGCAGCTCCCAGCCTGATGAGCTTTTGCAAACTGAAGAGGCTCGCGGACCAGCGACAGGAGCCCAGGGGAGCGTCACCTCCTTCCCCGAGGCGGCCGGGCGGGCCCTGCCGGCCCAGGCTTACGCGGCGGGACCAAACGCACCTGCTCTTGTCTGACAGCTCTTGTCTCCACTAGATCCACCCTGAGAGTAAGCGACCGTTTATCCATTTTACTCTTACAGGATTTTGTGTCATTTCCTTTTTCTGGTCACAACAGACTGTGCCGTGAGGAATGTTCTGGGACACGTCCTTGGTGCTTTGCAAATAAAAGTGGTCGTCCTTGTGGGTTTCCTGTGAAAACCGGGTTCCCTGGGACCCATCCTGCCCCTTCCTTCCCCAGAAGTCAGGCCAGCATCGCTTCCAGGGGCAGAGAGCCTTCCACCAGAAGTCATCGCTGGAGAACACAGCAGCTTTCATTTTCAATTATTTTTTTATCGGAGAGAGGGAGGGAGGGAGGAAGAGCGAGAGTGGAGGCAGGGAGGGCAGAGGAAGAGAGACAACCTCAAGCAGACCCTGCGCTGAGCGTGGAGCCCCACATGGGGCTCGGCCCCACGACCCTGAGGTCACGACCTGAGCCGAAACCAAGAGTCAGATTCTTACCCCGCTGAGCCCTCCAGGCGCCCCTTTACTTTCGTTTTTATTTTTTGAGTAAAATTCAAAAACAATTCCACCCAACTAAATAATTAATAAGAATCCATAAATAGCAAAATAAATTGCTTTGACTTTCAGTACGCCTCACTGACCGCCGTGCTCCGAGTGTGCGAGGAAGGGAGGTGCTGGCGGCAGGAGGAAGGGGATGAGCCGCGGTTCCGGGCATGTTTCAAACGTCAGAGACAAGCACCAGATTCTGAAAACTCCATAATCTATAGTAAAACATATGGTTGTCCCTCTAATAAAAAATTAAATATTAAATATGATCCTCATCTCTCAACTTCTACCATAGATTCTTTTTAGATCAAAGGTTTAAAGGGAAAAACCAAGTGTACACAAGCACCAGAGTAAAGGTGAAACGTCCTCTTGTGATATGAGAATGGAAAATGCCTGTAAGCATGATGGAAAGGGAGAGAATTAAAAACCCGTGATTTGGGGCACCTGGGGGCTCCGTCGGTGAAGCGTCTGCCTTTGCTCAGGTCATGATCTCAGGGTCCTGGGGTCGAGCCCCACGTCGGGCTCCCTGCTCGGGGGGCGGGGAGCCTGCTTCTCCCTCTCCTTCTCCTCCTCCCCCTGCTTGTTCTCTCTCTCTGCTGAGCAAATAAATAAAATCTTTTCTAAAAATTTGTAATTTGTTTAATGTCTTAAGTGTCACGTCTCTCAAAGAAAATGGACAAACCAGGAAAAATACAATTCAATACTACAAGGCCAACAATCCAACTGAAAAATGGCCAAAATATATGCAGAACCAATTCAGTAAAAATAGGAGCGCAAACAGCCTGAAGAACGCGTGACTTCAGGACACACGTGAAAACAGGGGCTGAAGTCATGAGCTAGAATCTCTCCTCTTAGTTTGTGAATTATTGGGTCAAACAGATTGCGGGGAAATAGGTTCTGTTTCGTATATTCTTGGTGGAATTGTAAACGACTTAACTTTAAGGAAGGTTGAGCCCCCTGGGGCTGCGAGTATGTGGAATAAGCCTGTGAGTCTCTTGTTGGAGAGGCTGGAGGGGGGCGGTGACTCACCCCCATCACGTGCTGCTCCCTGGCCGGGCGCCCAGCTGGGTTTCTTAGGCCCGGATTTGCATTCCTTGGGCAAACCCGGCTGCTCACCCCGTTGTCCCGCCCGGGGCGGCCCTGACAGACTTTCTTGTCTGTCAGACCCGGTGCTGTGGTCTTGCTGCTCCGTGTTTAGATGTGGAAAGAGTGAACTTCCAGAGTGTGACCCGGGGCGACTCCCGCCACAGCTCCCCGCCCTCGGGCCTCGCTGCGGGGAAGTAAAACAGGGACGTGGAACAGGAGGCCTTCGTGGGGATGCTGGCTGGCGGGGGTTGCCCCTGCGGGGGCTCAGCCTGATTCGGGGCACTCGTTTTTTAACATCAGAAATGTGCATTGTTCCTTTTTCTTTTTTAAAAAAATATTTTTATTTATTTATTCATGAAAGACACAGAGAGAGAGAGAGGCAGAGACCCAGGCAGAGGGAGAAGCAGGCTCCATGCAGAGAGCCCGACGCGGGACTCGATCCCGGGACCCCGGGGTCACGCACGCCCTGGGCCAAAGACAGACGCTCAACCGCTGAGCCCCCCAGGTGCCCCTGTTCGTGCTCTTATGATAGTAAGGCTGTGACTGTGACTCTATAGATCTTGAAGTTGCCTGAGGCGATGAGTGCGCATCTGCATTCCCCGAAGGCCCGGCCAGGCTGCAACCCCCTGGGGCTGCAAGGACGTGGAATGAGCCTGTGAGTCTCTTGTTGGAGAGGCTGGAGGGGGGCGGTGCGCACAGGTCGGGGAGCCCGAGGCTGGCCCCCTCCCCCGGGCACTGCAGGGCCGGCCGGACCCACCACGGCCACGGCCACCTGCTCCAGAAGGACTTCTTACGCCTCCTCGAACGCAGACCCGATTTAATTCACGTCGCAGGACGTGACGCCGCAGGGAGGTGCTGGGTACTGTGCCTGACGCGCAGGAGGCCGCACGGGACGCCAGGCAGTGAGGTGAACACACCTGCACCAGCGGCGCGGGTCCACCCGAGACGCGACTGAGGGCAACGGAGAACTAAGTGAGCAGATAACACAAATACCCGGAAAACACGATTTTAGTTTACTGGAAAAAAGTCCTGTAGGTGTCCACCGAATCCCCTTTCATTGCCTTCATACGGGAACGTTCAAGGACTAGAAGGGCCGGGCGTTCCTGGGAAGACGCGTGTGCCGGCGGCCTGGAACGCGCTCGCGGGGACACCGGGCGCCCTCTACGTGAGCCTACGCCCCTCGGACGCGCAGCTGCTGTTCCAAGAAACTGTGATAGTCGGTTGTTACCCACCAACCCCTCGGACGCAGAATTTACTCACCCTTCATGGAACGACCACAGTGAGGACCCCGGCTTCAGGAAATGACTGACGGGCGTGAGTTGTTCTTCCTCGTGGTCCACACTGTGGGGCCCGGATGCCGCTGTCCACACAGACAAGCTCCTTTACACGAGTTATTATTTCACAAACAGCTAAGTGTCCCCCAGGATGCCTTGTATTTCCTGGAACCAAGAACATGCTCCGCTTAGAATCGTCACAAGGACGAGAACCGTGTCCTTTCATCTCTATTGCCTTGTGGCTCTAATAAGGTCACTGCATTTTATTTTTTTTTATTTTACTTTTTAAAGGATTTTTATCTATTAATTCATGAGAGACCCAGAGAGAGGCAGAGACACGGGCAGAGGGAGAAGCAGGCTCCATGCAGGGGGCCCGACAAGGGACTCGATCCCGGGTCTCCAGGGTCATGCCCTGGGCCGAAGGTGGCGCTAAACTGCTGGACCATCCGGGCCTCCCGGTCACAGCATTTTAGTGCAATAGTGACATTGTTCTTATTTTTCTTTTGAAATTCATATGGACAATAACAGGGTGGCAGGGGGTCTACTCCTTCCTCAAGGTTTAACCAGCCGCGGAGCCACGGGGTGACAACCAGAGGCATAAAAGGAGGGTTTCACCTTTTAAAAGAAGAGCCAGGCAGCCGCGGCCCGGGGGGCCTCAGACACCCTCCGCGCAGCCCCAGCTGCCCGGCCGCCCGGCGGACTCGGGGAGGAGCGGCTGCAACCAGCTTGAGGGTGTCAGCTGGGAAGACCAGGCCCCACGTGGTCTGCCTCTGGGCCCCTCTGGGGGAGCCTGGTCCCTGGGGAGCGATGGCAACGCCCGGGAGGGTCCGCCGAGCGGCCTCCTCGCCCACCTGCCACTTTGCCTGGGTGACCAGGGAGCGCGTGTCGTTTGCGTGATCGAGGCCGGGACAGGAAACGGAAGGCCTCGGGGCTGCAGGCAGGGAAGCAACCGGAGGGGCCTCCGCGGGCTCTTGGCCAGTTGGGCGGCCCTCGGGATGCGGCGCCGCGTGGGCCCCGCGCTGTGGCCGGCTCGGAGGATCCCCGCCTGGGCCGCTCTCCGGGGGCGTCACCGGGTGGACGGGAGCGCTCCGGCCCTCGGGCCCCGCAGGTTGTCTGCCCGGGACACGCACCACCGTCGGGCCCGGGGGCCCCAGAGGTGGGGCTGCTGTGGGTGCTCACGCCACGTCCGGAGGCGTCCCGACCGCCAACGGGTTAACTCGGGAGAGGGCCTGGGTCGGCGAGGCCCGGCTGGGCTGCGAGAGGCCCCCCTCCGCCGTGCGCCTGGCCGTCCTGGGGCGCCCACGTGGGTGAGAGCCATCAGCGTCCAGAAGCCCGACGGGGGCCGGCCGCCTCGGGAGGACTGGGGCAGGGCCGCCCTGGCCTACTGGCCATGAGCCTGCGGCCCGTGTGGACGTGGCTGCTCCCTGCAGCCGTCTGCGCCCCGAAGAGTGGTGGGCCGGCCCCGAGCACCAGGGGCAGGGAGCACAGTCCCCAGGGCCTCGCGCTGCTGCACCCCTGCCACTGTGGCCACTGGGGCGGGCCCTGGGGACGGCATGATGAGCGTCGTGAAGTGGGAGAGGAGCACCCCACTCCTGGTTGGGCTCACGCTGAATATCCATTCCATGTCGACCGGACTCCTGCCTCACAGGCATCTGCTGTCAGAATCTTCAGGAACAGCCCAGAATGGGGCTCCAGCCCCAGGTTCCCTCAGGTGCGCAGACGCCCAGAGCTGGGAAGGCACGAGCCGACGAAGACGCCCCGGCGGGGAGCAGGCCGCCCTCCTGAGGTCCTGCTGACCCAGCCGTGATCCTGTCACCTCACCTCAGGCCGAGGGACGGAGGAGCCTGGCAGAACCCTGACCCGAGGCTGAGGTGGGCTCCCTGGCGACCCCGAGCGGCCCTGCACTAGCTCGCCGAGCCCCACGCTCCCGGCTCCCCGCACTGGACCCCAGCAGCTTTCTAGAGCACCAGGCAGCCACGTCCCTCCCGCATCAGCCCTGGGAGGGCCGGGGCACCGGGAGGGGGGCAGGGCTTCGGGGCCTCGTCTTGGCACCTGTGCCGCCAGTTCACACCTGCTCCTCCTCACACGAGCGCCTGCCTTCCTTCCAAACATGAAGCATCCAGCAAGCTCAGGTGCTGGGGGCACAGGCACACGGGGCACGCACACACCTGTTGTTCACAGTCCGTGCATCACATGGACACACGGAAGCTGATTCCATCCAGGGGCAAGCATCAGGGATATGGGTGCCAGCTGCTGACCTGGCCGAGCTCCTCACCTGGTCGAGCTCCTCACCTGGCTTCAGGCTGCTCACCTGGCCGAGCTCCTCACCTGGCTGAGCTCCTCACCTGGCTGCTGGCTGCCCACCTGGCCGGGCTCCTCACCTGGCTGAGCTCCTCACCTGGCTGAACTCTTCACCTGGCCGAGCTCCTCACCTGGCTGCAGGCTGCTCACCTGGCTGGACTCCTCACCTGGTTGAGCTCCTCACCTGGCTGAGCTCCTCACCTGGCTGCAAGCTGCTCACCTGGATGAGCTCCTCACCTGGCCAGGCATCTGATCTGGCTGAGCTCCTCACCTGGCTGCAGGCTGCTCACCTGGCTGAGCTCCTCACCTGGTTGAGCTCCTCACCTGGCTGCAGGCTGCTCACCTGGCCGAGCTCCTCACCTGGCCGAGCTCTTCACCTGGCTGAGCTCCTCACCTGGCTGCAGGCTGCTCACCTGGCCGAGCTCCTCACCTGACTGAGCTCCTCACCTGGCTGATGCCCACAATGCCCCAGCAGGTGGTCTTCACCACTCCTGGTTCAGTGGTGAGGGCTCCATGCCACGTGGGCAGGTGACTTATGCCAGATCATTCGGGCTGGCGTGGAACCCGGGCAGGTGACCCCAGAGCCTCGTCTCTAACTGCGGTACCGTCCTTGGTTGGCTTCCCCCTCCCTGGGTCGGGCAGAGAGGACACTGCCTGGGAGGTAGAACGAGAGAAAGGAGGAGCGCAGACGGCCACAGGGCAGCCACGGAGAATGTGGGGTCGGGAACAAAGCCGGGGCGCTGGAAGCTGGTAAGAGTCTGAAGGACGGTGTGGATGCACAAGCAGGTCACAACCCCGGGCTCGGACCCGGGACACGAGGTCTCCATCCCACGGGAGCCATTCGTCCCTTCTCCACGGTGGGGAGTGCCCGGGCTCCGCCTTCCCCGTGCAGGACGTGCCCACCAGACAGCGAGGCGGGTGCTCCCTCAGAGGAGGCCGTGCCCCGTGGGCCGCGGGGTCCGGGCCCCATCACTGCGTCATCCCAGACGGGGTCCAGAGACAGCAGGTGTGGTTCCCCAGAGCCGTCGTGCCTCAGGTCTCTGCTCAGAGTCCCGTCTGTGCTCAGGATCCGGTGGAAGGGAGGGTGTCACAGCCGATCGCTGCCCCTCCAGGCCGCAGTGAGCCGTCCATGAAGGGACGGACGGGCGTGTAAGCGTCAGACTCTTCGGCTAGGAGACAGCGGCTGGGTCCCCGAGTCACCCCCGGGAGCCCCTGACCGTGTCGTAACAGAGGCCCAGCCTATTGTGCGGACCCCTCCCCCCCCACTGAGCATTTCCAAGAACAAACAGTTCCTGCAACTCGTGTCTCCTCCTCCTCCCGCGGCCACAGCATCCCCGCAGCGGGCGATCTGTGGGCAGGTGGGGGCACCTGGGGGGCGGTGCGGCCAGCACGACCCGGGAACCACCACCCACCACTCTGCGCGGCTGTGCCCTCACCCCCACGCGGGGTCTACAACATGATGGTTAAACACGTGAACGTGGAGGCTCCTGCGTGGACCCGGCTGGGCTGCTGCAGGGCCGGTCTTCACCTTTTTTTTTTTTTTTTTTTTTTTTTTATTGGTGTTCAATTTACCAACATACAGAATAACCCCCAGTGCCCGTCACCCATTCACTCCCACCCCCCGCCCTTCTCCCCTTCCACCACCCCTAGTTCGTTTCCCAGAGTTAGCAGTCTTTACGTTCTGTCTCCCTTTCTGATATTTCCCACACATTTCTTCTCCCTTCCCCTCTATTCCCTTTCACTATTATTTATATTCCCCAAATGAATGAGAACATACACTGTTTGTCCTTCTCCGATTGACTTACTTCACTCAGCATAATACCCTCCAGTTCCATCCACGTCGAAGCAAATGGTGGGTATTTGTCGTTTCTAATGGCTGAGGAATATTCCACTGTATACATAGACCACAGCTTCTCTATCCATCATCTTTCGATGGACACCGAGGCTCCTTCCACAGTTTGGCTATTGTGGACATTGCTGCTAGAAACATCGGGGTGCAGGTGTCCCGGCATCTGTATCACTGCATCTGTGTCTTTGGGGTAAATCCCTAGCGGTGCAAATGCTGGGTGGTAGGGCAGGTCTATTTTTAACTCTTTGAGGAACCTCCATGCAGTTTTCCAGAGTGGCTGCACCAGTTCACATTCCCACCAACAGTGCAGGAGGGTTCCCCTTTCTCCACATCCTCTCCAACATTTGTGGTTTCCTGTCTTGTTAATTTTCCCCATTTTCACTGGTGTGAGGTGGGATCTCATTGTGGTTTTGATTTGTATTTCCCTGATGGCAAGTGATGCAGAGCATTTTCTCATGTGCATGTTGGCCATGTCTATGTCTTCCTCTGTGAGATTTCTCTTCATGTCTTTTGCCCATTTCATGATTGGATTGTTTGTTTCTTTGGTGTTGAGTTTAAGAAGTTCTTTATAGATCTTGGAAACTAGCCCTTTATCTGATACATCATTTGCAAATCTCTTCTCCCATTCTGTAGGTTGTCTTGTAGTTTTGTTGACTGTATCCTTTGCTGTGCAAAAGCTTCTTATCTTGATGAAGTCCCAATAGTTCATTTTTGCTTTTGTTTCTTTTGCCTTCGTGGATGAATCTTGCAAGAAGTTACTGTGGCTGAGTTCAAAATGGGTGTTGCCTGTGTTCTCTAGGATTTTGATGGAATCTTGTCTCACATTTAGATCTTTCATCCATTTGGAGTTTATCTTTTGTATGGTGAAAAGTCTCCACCCCAAGATTGCTAGAACTCATCCAGCAATTCGGTAGAGTGGCAGGATACAAAATCAATGCCCAGAAATCAGTGGCATTTCTAGACACTAACAATGAGACTGAAGAAAGAGAAATTAAGGAGTCAATCCCATTGACAATTGCACCCAAAAGCATAAGATACCTAGGAATAAACCTAACCAAAGAGGTAAAGGATCTATACCCTCAAAACTATAGAACACTTCTGAAGGAAATGGAGGAAGACACAAAGAGATGGAAAAATATTCCATGCTCATGGATTGGCAGAATTAATATTGTGAAAATGTCAATGTTACCCAGGGCAATGTACACTTTTAATGCAATCCCTATCAAAATACCATGGACTTTCTTCAGAGAGTTGGAACAAATTATTTTAAGATTTGTGTGGAATCAGAAAAGACCCCGAATAGCCAGGGGAATTTTAAAAAAGAAAACCATATCTGGGGGCATCACAATGCCAGATTTCAGGTTGTACTACAAAGCTGTGGTCATCAAGACAGTGTGGTACTGGCACAAAAACAGACACATAGATCAGTGGAACAGAATAGAGAACCCAGAAGTGGACCCTCAACTTTATGGTCAACTAATATTCGACAAAGGAGGAAAGACTATCTACTGGAAGAGAGACAGTCTCTTCAATAAATGGTGCTGGGAAAATTGGGCATCCACATGCAGAAGAATGAAACTAGACCACTCTCTTGCACCAGACACAAAGATAAACTCAAAACGGTCTTCACCCTTTATGCCGTTTCTCTGCTGGGGGACGTCCTGGCGAGCGTGGCAGGTGCGCAGGGGTCGGTCCACGCCGGGCTCTCCCTCCGCAGGCGCCTGGCGAGGTCGTTTCACTCACCTTTACAACCACTGGTGAGTGAAGGGCTCGTCCTCTGCTCTTGGTGCTGGGGAGGGGGTGTCTGCCGACGGAGGCGGAGGCCACAGTCTCCCTCTTTACACCAAAATACCCCTTACAGAGGCGCCCGGTCTTGGTGCCAGTTAGTGACCGAGCGGGGTGGATGTGAGGCTCGGACACTCGGCACTACCTTCAGATTCGACCGAGCTAGTCTCACTGTGCGTCCTCACACAGTTAGAGACGACGGCCCCTGCCTCAGAATCTTCACTGGAGAGGCCCCCGGGGCTCAGCGGCGGGGCGTGTGCCTTCGGCCCAGGGCGTGACCCCGGGGTCCCCGGATGGAGTCCCGTGTCGGGCTCCCCGCATGGAGCCTGCTTCTCCCACCTGTGTCTCCGCCTCTCTCTCTGTCTCTCAGGAATAAATAAATAAAACATTAAAAAAAAATCTTCACTGCGCTATTGTGGGAAACCAAGTTAGATGACGTATGCGAAAGCCCCCTGAAGGTTACATGACCGTCAACCCCGTTGCTGTCTCCACCGCCAGGCACGCGGGGCCTGTGTCAGGACCGCGAGCAGGGCAGCGGGGACGGGGCCCGAGGAATCTGCCGTTTCCTCCTCTGACGTCGCCGCTTGCCCCGCAGAAGCAGCAGGAACGACTTGCGCGCGAACATTTTCTCGGAGAGTCTCTCTCTTGGCTCAGAACCCATTATTTGTGTTTGCTCATCGAATTCGGAGGCCCCGGTTTCAGCCCTTGCACGTGGACAGGGGACAAGGTGATCCGAGCCATGAGCGCAGAGTAGGGGCTCCCCCCTCGGGTGCGCGCTCACGCGGAGACGGCGGCAGAGCACCGTCCTGGAGCAAGTGGGGCCCAGGGGACCGTCCCGGAGCGAGCAGGAGGGGCGGCTGCCCGGCGCTCCCTTCGTCATGTCGAGCACGTGGTCTTCGATCCATCGGTGCCCACGCGCCGCCGCCGGGAGCAGGGGCTGGAGAGCACCCACAGCAAGGGATCGCGGCACAGACGCTGAGGCCGCAGGTCCCAGAACGTGGCTTCGGGGGAGGCTGCCGGCCGGCCGGGGCCTCCGCCTTTGCCCACTCATGTCCCCTCACGACAAGCTCTCCTCCGCCATAAGGCTCGAGTGAGGGGCCGTAGTTTGCAAAGCCTTTGAGCCGACGCTTGCCTGGGCGCCGGCCTGAGTCCCTGTCCCTCGGGGGCTGCCGACTCTGCGCGGGTTAGAGGCAGAGAGGTCGCTGCGAGCGGCCCCCGGTCTGCAGACGGCTGGAGCCCGTCACCGTCACGGGCTGGTCAAGTCACCAAGGGTCCCTGAGAGTACAGCACCGATGCCCCAGGGGGAGACGCCACGCGGCTCGGAACGGGGCGGCCTCACCCCTGCACCCAGCCAGCGTCTTTCAGCAAATGGGTCGGGAAGGAGGCGGGTCACCATGGGTCAGGAGGGAGGCAGGTCACTGCCGGTCAGCAGGGGGTGGCCCTGGTGGCCCTGGCACCCGCCTGTTTCCGGCCCTCCCCTTCCCGCCCTGGCAGCCCTCCCGTCCCCCCAGGGCCCTCCCCGCCTCCCATGAGCGGCTCCGCAGCCTCGCGGGGTCTGCTGCCCGCATCTGCCCAGCGCCCCGAGGGGGCTTCTGTCCCCTGCATCCGGCAAACCCCCGAGGGATCCAGTTCCTTCCTCGGGCCTGGCCGTGGGTTTGGGGCTCCTGCCCCCAACGTGCTCGGGACTGGGGCTGTGGCTTAGGAGTGGCCCGTGACCCTCTCCCTGTGCTGAGCTCCCAGCCGCCCCCTTGGCCGCCTTCGCTCCCACCAACTGGATCCTGCCCTAAGCCATTCCCTCTGGCCACCGGCAGCTGAGCAAGGCGGTCGCCATGTAGACGGGGGCCAGGAACGCCCAGGGATCCGCCCCACCGGGTGAGCTTCCCATCCACACCCGCCACGGCGCCACCGCTCGCCCTCCAGATTCTGCGGCCCCCCGCTTTGCGGCCTGGAGAGGTCCCCACGCCATGTGCTCCTCTTTTCCCATCGGGTGGTGGTAACCAGATGGCACTTCCTCAGAGTCGGCAGGAGAAGCGTGTCCGGCACGAGTGTCAGCGGCGAGGCGAGCGTGGTGCCGACGGAAGTTCCCCGAGGCCGAGCGGGTCCCCGGTGAAGTGGGCTCATGGTGGGCGGGGAGGGCGTCTCCCCCCCAGGGCCACTGCAGACCCCGCAGCGCGTCCCCGACCCGACGCCGGAGCCCGTGGAGCCTGACACACGCATGGCCCCCCGCTCAGGCCAGGAAACTGTACGTGAACACTATTCTATGTTCCTACCTTGATAAACATAGAAAATGGGACGTAATGGTTTTTAAATGATTTTGAGTCAATAAAATAAAAACAGTGACTGATTTTAAATAATCATTCCTCTTGTCGGGGTTCCAGTGATGTCTTGGCAATATTTGGATCAGTGATAAAGACCTTTATAATCCGTGAATTAGATACATATTCCAAAAAATTTAATTTTCTTCCTTCCCTTTCAGGTAAATGTGAATTATAATGTTTTGATTTTGTACTGGGAAAATAAAACATGACTATTTCGCTCAGGGTAATCTATTCAGTGTTCAGAATTTTATATATGTGATAAAAAGTGTAACGTCGAGTATAAAATATCAAACAAAATTATTCGTTACACACGGTTTTTAAAACAGTTGTTTCTTGTTAAATATTAAAAATCAGTATTAAAAGATAATGCATACATTTAATATGTGAATGTTAAAAAAGTGCACATGTGTTTAGATTAGCAGATACGTCGTTTTATTTGGAGGATGTAATTAAACATTATTAATTTATGCGAGGAATATAAATGTCCTCCAGGGCAACGTCTGTATCCTGTGTCCTGGCCTCCGTAGAGAATTCCTGCCAGGCTAGTGGGGGTCACAGCACATGCTGCGAATGCGACAAATCCTAAGGTGACAGGATGGACGTGGGGCTATATCTCCGAGCGGCCAGGAGCCCCCGCAGCGAGAGCACCCGCCCATAAACCCGGGAGGAGCCGGGGACGCGCAGAGACATGCCTGGGAAGGGACGCGGGGACTGGAGGGCGAGGGGACCAGCCCCATCCCAGAGGCCGTCCTGCTCTCAGCGGCACGTCGGGCGGGCCAGGCACCGGGCGCGGGTCCTCCACCAACGTGCCGATGGGCGCTGCCACCGGTGGGTCGTCGGGGCCTCACTTGCCCCGGACACTCCCTGCGACAATACGGGCAGGTGTGGGGGCGTCTCTTCCACCCAGACGCTCACCTGTGTGTCCTCATGGCCTCCCGGTTCACCCGTGGCCGCACTCCAAAAGCTCCCCGCGTGCCTCCCCAGCCACAAAGCCATCCCGTCCCCTGGAAGACCTCCCGGTTTCCGTGATACTCAGATGTGCCTCCCTCGTCCTATTCCTGACCTGCCGACCGCCCCCGGGGCTAGCCCGTGCTTGGCCTGGTTTGCACTTCATGTGAACACGTTCACCGTCTGCTCTGCGCGGCCCCCGCTGCGGTGGCCCCGACAGGGTGGTGGTTCCCCTCGGGGGGCGGGTGCCTCACAGCGTCGCGCGTGTTTACCGGTCCCACTGCCAGTGGGCTTTGGGGTTATTTCCACTTGAGCGTGAAGCGACACTGACTCCAGGAGTCTTCCTATGCAGGATCCAGGTGTCATGATTTTACTTTGTTTTGCTGAGTCACACGTCGGTTCTCAGGGACGTCCCAACTCTGGATGCCTCCCCGAGGCCCAGCAGGGCCGGGGCCTGATGCTGGAGTCCGCGTGGGCCTCGTGGCCATGGGGAGGTCCGGACACGTACTGCTCTGCACGTGTGTAAACCCGCGGGGTGTCCATGTCCCACCTCGCGTGGCAGCATAGCTCGGAGTGTCCCATCAGCTCTCCGGCCTCATCCCCAGGCCCGGGCGGGGTGCAGACACTCCGACTCAGGTTACTGTCATCCCACAGGCATCAGGAAGCTGATTAAAGATGTAAGTACAAACTCCACCTGTGTTGGACATAATGAATTTATTATATAGAAAACTCATCAGTCTGCTAAGTCATGTAGTTTTTCCTTCAATGTCCTTTTTCAAATATTGTCTTTTACACTTGATCTTAGTCAAAAGGCCGAGAAGCGATTCAAATATTGTCTTTTAAACACTAATGCATGTTACCTTCTCCAGAATATTGTGATTAAAATCTCCAGGTATCCAAATTCTTACTTTTTTTTTAATCAGCCAATGTACATGATCTTAAGATTTCAGATAATAAATTAGTTCAGGAGATTACTCATCATTCTGGAAATGAGATAATGGGGGGGGGTTATAAGAGAAAAGTAAAAAAAAATTGTCTTTACTTATTTTTTATGTATTTATTTATTTATTTATTGTCTTTACTTATTTGAGAAATAATTTCCTCAAGTTGCAGAACAGCAATTGTCATGAGGAGAAAATGCAGATGCACCTGGTTCGTAAGGGAAAGGAAAACTTCTGGACATGTGGCTTGTGAATAAGAATACAGCAGACGAATGCAATGTCGGAGAGCAGGGATTTTTTCCTAAGTCAATATTTAAGAGATCGAATCTATCGCATGGTCAGAGTGAGTTAGACGTTAAGAAAGGCAGACCTGTTCAGTGCTTGGTCCCGCTCATTTCTCCGGCCCTGATAGAAACTACTGAGGCTCTGAGCTCCGTAGCAGAAAACCCCATGGGATCCTCGGGTGACAGGCAGCAACCAGCTCCTTATGTGGAGAATCATCTCCTGAGTCCCCCGCACAAAATCCCAGACAGTCGAGAGTGGGGCCCAGGGACATTGGTGGGGCTGGGCGTGCTGACCTGGGGAGCCTCGGGGAGGCCCTGCAGGGGGGCCTCGGGGAGCCCACGGTGTGCAGGGGGGCAGGACAGGGGCCTGGGGGAGCCGACGGTGTCCAGGGGCCGGACGGGGGCCTCGGGGAGCTGACAGTGTCCAGGGGGGCAGGACAGGGGCCTCGGGGAGCCGAAGGTGTCCAGGGGCTGGACGGGGGCCTCGGGGAGCCGAAGGTGTCTAGGGGGGCAGGATGGGGGCCTCGGGGAGCCGAAGGTGTCCAGGGGCTGGACGGGGGCCTCGGGGAGCCCACAGTGTAGAGGGGTAGGATAGGGGCCTCGGGGAGCTGACGGTGTCTGGGGGGCAGGACGAGGGCCTCAAACCGGACGGTGTTTTACGGCCTCTTCACAATCCTCTGTGTTCCCACTCGCCGCTCACATAGGCTCCGCGGTCGCGCCGTCGCATTAGAGAGGTTCAGGGCCACGGGCTCCCCTTGCATCTCAGGTCCGTGGGGTCACTGCGGCACAGCACGGTCATTTCCAAATCACTTTCGAGGACTTAATGGGTTATAATTGATCAGAGAAGTGCAAACTGACGGTGAATTTCCACTAGGATAACGGAAACTGTGATTTTAAAATAATCTATGAATGTGCATTTCCAGAAGATGGTACCTGCAATACAAACAACATATCTCAGTCCTTAATGTTAAAAACAGAAGATTTTAAGAGCAATCATAAAATACTTATCTATTCTTTGAAACTGAATACTTTTTGAAGAGACATCTGATAGAAGGAAAGAAGATTCCGTGACCTTTTCAAGAAAATTACTTCTGTAAGGTGCCCGGGAGAGTGACAGGCCCATACTTTTAAAAACAAAATTATGAAAATTGTCTCTATTTCTGAGACAGCCTAAAATTAAGAAGGCTTTGAAGCCCCTTCAAACAGTCTTTAAGAATTCTTTTATGAGAAAGCCCTAATTATTATTTAAAATAAAACATTATTCCACATTTTCGTCTTATAAGCATGGAAGCTGCTTAAAAATTAAACCTAAATCAAGTTGAAGATATATGGCTCCTAACTGCATAAATCTTGATACCAAAGCCATCTGAAAATACCCAGAAATATGTGCTGTGCACAATGCAAATGAGGCTGCTTGTCTCCCCAATGCCCCTTGGTGGCCGTTGAGTTCTCTCCTTGGGTAAGGGAGAAGGATGGGCTGGTCTCAGCGTGGGTGTGGGGAGAGTGGGTTTCTGACACCTCCTCTGTGTGCCTCCATGTCACGCATATGGACCTTTGGGGTCGCACGTGCAGTGGTTGCTCTGGGTGACGTTGTGGAGGACTTGCAGCGAGCTTCTGCCCCCAGGAACATCCAGCTTGCTCTGGAAACATGACTGGGGACAACAGGTCACGCAGGTTCTTCTTAATCATTCTCTGCAGCGTTCAGAAGAATCCCGCGGACACTGGTGGGAACCAGCCTGGACCCAAGGGCCTACTCTGGCTCAGTTTGCAGGCATTTATCTTTACCCACTTTCTGGAAGCCACAGGTAAGAAATCTTATCTGCTGGAACACAAGAGCTACTGAAATTCTACGAACCGCGGACGGATGGAGAGCACGTGTGTTGGAACCAAAACACAGACCGTCGGCTACAGAGAAGAGACAGATGGCTCTAGGGGCAGTGGGAGGGGACGGGAACTAGGCGAAGGGGATGAGGGCGTGCCCCTGTCCTGATGGGCACTGGGTGCTATAGGGAAGTGGCGAATCGCTGCGCTGCACACCCGAAATTAATGCAACTCTGCGTGTTAACTGCCCTGGATTTAAAATGAAGACAAAACAAAGCAGAGCAAAACAAAGGGAATATGCGTGCTGGGGTCCAATGGAGACAGAAGGTGAGGGGAGGGCACTAAGATGGGGGTGAGCGGACCACAGTGTCCTTTGGACCCGGGAAATACTCGTTCCTTATTTCTACCAATAAAACAGGAGCTGCTTTGCCAAGGAAAAGAGCACTGTTGCCATTTTGATGGCAAGGAAATACTTCTGGTATTTCATGTCATAAGCCCAAGATGAAATTGTTACTATGTGAAGGCTCTTTGTATTTTTATTTATTTATTTATTTATTTATTTATTTATTTATTTATTTATATAAATTTATTTTTTATTGGAGTTCAATTTGCCAACATATAGCATAACACCCAGTGCTCATCCCGTCAAGTGCCCCCCTCAGTGCCCGTCACCGAGTCACGCCCACCCCCTGCCCTCCTCCCCTTCCACCACCCCTAGTTCATCTCCCAGAGTTAGGAGTCTTCATGTTCTGTCTCCCTTTCTGATATTTCCCACTCATTTTCTCTCCTTTCCCCTTTATTCCCTTTCACTATTTTTTATATTCCCCAAATGAATGAGACCATATAATGTTTGTCCTTCTCCGATTGACTTACTTCACTCAGCATCATACTCTCCATGTCCCTCCATGTTGAAGCAAATGGTGGGTATTTGTCGTTTCCAATGGCTGAGGAATATCCCACTGTATCCATAGACCACAGCTTCTCTATCCATTCATCTTTTGATGGGTTCTTTGTATTTTTAATAGAAAACAACCAATTTTGGAGTTGCTAATTTATTATCATAGAAATGGAAGCATGAGCTTCTGTGTTTGCCCCGACAGGTAAGCAGTGAATGAAAGTGATTTGCAAACACACATCACTCCTGGCAGGGAATGGGTGCGGAGAGAATTGATTACAAAGTAAACATGGAGCCCCTTGGTTTGCCCATTGTTACCATCCAGTGTCTACACCGGGGGCCTCCAGTTTTGCCTCAGGCATCAGAATGCACTTAGATCTGAGTTCTAAGGCCTGGAGGGATCCAGAGAACAATCCTTTTAGGTTTCAGGTGAGGTTATGCCGAGAAGTGTTCTTGACCCAAGCACATAAAGCTAAAATGCCTCCGGGCCAAAAGCTGGACTCCGCCTTGCTGGGTGGAAAGAGACTCCACAGCCTCCCTGTTCACGGTCTTGGATAATCAGAGTGCGCTGCACGGACTTCAAAGACTTTCTACCCCGAGAATAACACTATTGGCACTTGCTAATTAAAAATGTACTTGTGGAAATGATAAGCCTCCAGTAATGTCTCACAATTTTCAGGAAATCGTAATTAGTCAATAATGTTCATATAGGGGAGGGAGCGTCTGAGGACACCACCATACTAAGCTTGGGATGTTCGCACCCCAATGCGACAAGGGGAAGTTAAGACTCATCGCTGTTACGTCTGGATGGCTTTTGTTTACTATTTCCCAGTTGTCGTGGAAGTGCCAAGAATTTATGTAAGAGCGTACGACCTCTGGCCACTACTGGGAAGAAAATGAGATGAAAAGAAATGCATGAAGCCAACAGATTGGAGCGTATTGAGGTTAAGGAATGAGCACAGAGGAGAAGCTAAGACCACGTTTCCAAAAATTCCAATAGTATCAGAAGAAAATGTTCAACCCCAATGGTAATCACACAGATGAAAATAAAAAGCAGACGTTTTCACCAACAAATAGGCAAATATTGGTCATAGACACACAAAATCACACACACGGGAAACTGGAACCTTCCTGACGTGTTTTCACAGGAGCACGAAGCTGCCCGGTGTGTTTCCCCTCCAGCAGTTCCCCATTCCACATCTATGCAATTATCCTCAGTAATTGGTTATTTACATATTTATAAAGCTAAATGTCTCCTCATCCCAGGACTGTCGTTAGCATGAAAAGCAGCACACACAAAGAGAATGTTGTAGAAGTGGTTATACTTGTGTCATGCCGTTATTAAAAATTCTCCTTTGAAGTGTTTACTGAAACGGATGAATTGAAGATAAATTCATAAAACCGAGAGGCTATTACATAGACTGTAATCCGATTTATCTGATTATTCATATATGTAGCTACACCAGCAAAATGATGCATGATGCCAAGCAAATCGTGAACATTGATTATCACTGGCCGATGGGATTAGAGGGGTTTATTTTCTCCTTTTTATTTATTTTTTTATTGCCTACATTACATTTCAGAACGAGAACGTACACTGCTTTCTACATAAAATAAAATCTACAGAATAGATGCATGTGTATGTTATACACGCGTGTGAAGAATATTTTTACCACGTAAGCGTGTGTGAGTGAATTTTTTGCCTTTAAGATAATCCAAAACAGAAGATTATGCAGGAAAAGCAAATTGATCTTACTTTTGAAAAATTGCCTTATTTGGGGGAGTGTCTAGGAGGAGCTCTCTTGTACCCTAATTAATCTTCACAGCCGAATTCCCCCAAAGAACTGAGACTTAAGCTCAGTTTGAGAAGAGAGGGTAGTTGTTTTGTTAAATGACAGGTGTGGACGCAGAGTGTGGGGACGGACACAGCCTTCCCCAGGAGTCGTGACTGTGCGGCTTCCCCTTCCAACTCATGACAAGGCTCTTTCCAGATCCCCGGGGGGTTCGCCCCGACCCGCAGTGGTTGCGGCAGGATGGTGCCCGCCGTGCCCGTGCTCCACGACCAGGGACCAGGGACCACCGGAGGTGGAGGGAGACGCTCGCTGGCGGCAGGAGCAGCTGCTCTCGGCCCACGGCTCCCTCCCTCCACTTCTGGACTTTGTGCCCCTCCGCTTCTCATCTGTGAAACGAGAACCAAAAAGTCTTCATTTGTGTGGTCTAAATAATTAGAGGTAAAATATGGAAAGCACCCAGCCAAGCCCTTTGCCTGTCCAAAGTTGGTGCTCGAGAGGTACTAGTGGTTTATAGTTTTATAATCAATACTAATAGTAGAAGCTGTACATCCTGGGCGCGAGACTCTCAGAAGGAGCTATCAAGGGCCGAGCTGGACCACAGGGAGGCAAGAAACTCACTTCAATTATGATGTTTTCTAATCCTGTTACAGTTTACTTACAGAAATCATTATAATCGAAGTAGGTTTCTTGTGGACAGCGTATAATTGGGTCCCGTTTTCTTTCATCTTGTGATAAAAATCTCTGTCTTTTAATTGGTGGGTCTCAACCATTTACATTTAACATGATTGCCGACACGTTAGGAGTTAGTGTGTCAATTTTTATTGCCTTCTAATCATGGCCTCTTTGCCCCTTTCCTGGGAACTGCTTAAACAGTTTTATTATCTCTGTTTAACTTACCCGGGGTGTTCCTGACGTGTCTGCTTGTACATGTTCCTCGTGCTCCTGGAAGGACAGCACGCGCACGTGACTCACCACGTCTGCTAGCACAGAGAGTTGCCCCTTCGTCAGGCCCTGGAAGCCCTGCCACCACTCAGGTCCCGTGTCCTCCCCAATCTGTGATATTGTTGATGTTCATGTGACCATTCGTGTATTGACAATATCCTCAGGCAAACGAAGAATTTAGTGCTTTCAACTGTCAAGCAAAATTTAAAATATTCAGAAGAGTATTCCATCGTGTTTGTCTAGGTATGTGCCTCTGTTATTTCTCTAGTCCCGATGCTCCAGTTCTTTCTTTTTCTTTTTTTTTTTTTTTTTTTTTGCTCCGGTTCTTTCTGTTAGCACTCTGTTTATTCATTGTCACGGGGAGGATCTGCTGGAAACACACCCCTTTAGTTACCCTTTATCTGTAAAGATGATAGAAATAGAGATGATCCTAAGGGGAGACTAAGGGACTAATTTCCTGCCTTACCATCATTATTCATCATCACCTGGGTGTGTTAAGCCATAAAATTTAAGGCGATTGTACAAAGACGTATTGTTGCTTTGAGGTTATTCAGTATTTCAAATAGGTGGCAGTAAAAAGGATAAATGCTTTAGAAAATCAATAAAAAATGCTGTTTTTTCACATAACAAAGCAATTCCATTTTCCCCATCTGGTTCTCTCTGTTTAATAAATATCAAGTCCAGGGGTGCTGCTCCTCCAATCAGAAACATAATAAAACTGGAAAGGGCAAAATTGTGAGAGATGAAGAGGCTGAAATGTGCAGACACCTCCCATCAGGTGAGCGTGAGGTCTGGGGGCAGAGCCGGTGAGCGTGCAGCGATGGAGAGTTAGCGTTCCAGGTATTTTGAAGCAACAAGAAGAAAGGCCTCAGCGCAGGCCGGCTAATCACATCATTTAAAGACTCCATGGCAATCCTGAGGATGGTTTGAAATGTTAAACCCTGGAGGGCCAGCTGTGCAGGCTGAGCCGTGCGAGCCGCAGGGACGTGCCCCTCGCTGCAGGTGCGTTCAGGGCGCTAATGAGCACCGCGCGGGGTTCACAGAACAGTCAGCTCTTGATGGTTTTCCTGGCTTCTCTTCATTACCTTGGATTTCTGACAACCTGTCAGGAGCGAGAAATTCAAATAAGGATTCCTAGCCCTGGCAAGGCACTTAATTGTGCCTATACCGGTATTTTGTACGAAGGCAATTCTGTACCTTGGTTCTCTTAAGCCCTTTACCGTGTGTCTGAAGACAGTTCTCGTGAGAGTGGGGTCAACAGAATCCTGAGCATCTAATGAAAATAGCAGCATGCTGATCAATAAAATGTTTTCTGGAACACATCCGGGGCAGAGGAATAGGCCTCCTTATTTCTGAAAAATAAGGTAATATATACGACAGGGTTACCGTCTCACAAGTGTAGACAACAAAGTCATCCCTCCCCTTCGCCCTCTGCTTCTAGCGTAGGTTCTGTTTCCTCGTGGTGGTTTGTTGGTTTTCCCTTTGGTGTTTCTGACTTTCTGTCGCCCCAACCCGGAGGGCTTGGGGGTCGTGGGCCGGCAGCATTGGCACGCTGGCACCCGCAGGGCTCACGAGGGGATCGGTGAGCTCTTCACTGTGAACAAACTAGTATTTGAGCAAAAGGCTCCTGCGTTGACACATTTTGGCACGTGGAGCATCCAGCAAACAGTCCTCAAATCAGAATGACCCTGCCTGTCAGGCACACGCACGAAGCCGCGAGCATGGTCCATATGGGGTTCCCCCCCCCCCGCTCCCCGCCGTCTTCTGTTGGGACCCGGAGCCCGCTTGGCTACCCCCCTGCTTCCTCTCACCCTCTCCAGCCGCTCAGGGCTCTGACCTGGAGCTCTGGTTCTCTCTCTCAGGGCCCGGAAAGTGAGGGGAAGGGACCGTGAGCTTCAAATGAGCCCGAGCAGCTCCCCACGTAGGGGGCTCCCCGGGAAGAGCAGCCCGCACCTGACCTCAGGAAACAGAGACTGGTCCTCCTGGTGCCATTTGTCAATCAATATGTTTGCAGTTCTGGGCCTTCTCATAGCAGGGCGCCCGGGAACATCTCGCCGCCTTCGCGCAAATTTTTTGCAGTATCTTAGCAATTAGAGACACTCACTGTTAAAAAAAGAGGAAGAAGAAAAAGCACACGTCGGTTCGTGTCAGTGGCGAAAGCCTGGCTTCCCTGCTTGCAGGTCTCGGGGGCAGAGAGCTGGGCTTGGATCCCCTTCGCCGGTTCCTGCCTGTGACCACACGCCGCCCTTGGGTGGAGAAGGCTGTGTGGGCCCTGCTCGGACCCCCGTAGCGTCTTACATTTGCATTTCTGGGTAGGCTTGACCCCGAGCATCAAGCAGCGTGTGAAGAGTACAGGTGAATATTTGCATATTACCTGACAGGACACAGGTGTCTGCATATGCATGAGTTTGACATCGTGCATTTGTTCTTTTAAAAAAATATTATAAAGTATTGTAATGTGTCAAGATTTCTGACTGTTAATAATAATTCAAAACAGTGAAGAAAGGGCGCCTGGGGACCTCAGTTGGTGAAGTGTCTGCCTTGGGCTCAGGTCATGATCCCGGGGTCCTGGGGTCCAGTCCCAGGTCGGGCTCCCTGCTCAGCTGGGACCCTGCTTCTCCCTCTGCCTCTATCCCTCCCCTCTGCTTGTACGCACTCTCTCTCTCTCTGTGTCAAATAAATAAAACATTTTTATTTTTTTGAAAGTTTTTATTTATTTATGCATGAGACAGAGAGAGAGAGAGAGGCAGAGACCCAGGCAGAGGGAGAGGCAGGCTCCATGCAGGGAGCCCGACGCGGTCTCGATCCCGGGACCCCGGGGTCACGCTCTAGGCTGAAGGCAGGCACTAAACTGCGGAGCCACCCGGGCTGCCCAGAATATTATTTTTTAAGTGAAGAAAATGCCCACTTTTGATTGGCTCAAAATGCAGGATGATAGTTTTAAAATGGATACATATTTTCACCTCACACTTACTTGTTTTTTTTTTCCAATTATAGGTTTCGTGTTGGAGAAATCAGAAAGACCAGATTACGTAGAGAAGCTGGGGGTTGCTGCACAGATGCCTCCTGCGTGCCCCCCACGTGTGCGAGCGGAGCCCAGTGCTGCGCACACACGTCTGAGGGCCTAGGACGGGGGCCGCTGGCCAGCGAGGGTCGGGGCTTCAGACACAAGCGGTGGTGAGCCCCCTGCCTCTGCTGCTGCCGTGGCTGAGGGACCAGGGGGCGTCCGCCCGGGCGGACAGGAGCTGCCAGGCCGGCGCTCTTGGGACAGAGCCCGAGGCCCCAGCGCAGCCCACGGCACCAGGTGGGAGCCCCGTCCCCGGGCTGCTGGCCCCCCCTGGCCTGCGGGAGGGCGGCGCGGAGAAGCTCCAGACGCTGCAGCTGAACGACACAGGAAGTGAGGGGACCGCTGGGGGGGCACAGGGGCTGGGGGTGCAGGGGGCCAGATCCACGGGGAGGGCGGAGGGGGGACCCGGTCACCGGGGAGCGCCTGCAGAGGTTGGCGAACCCAGCGCACTTCCCTCCACTTCTAGAATTTCCCAAATTATGCTTGGAAACCGAAGAGTCGTTGCCGGGCCGTGTGCCGAGGCCAGAGTCCCCACGGAGGACGTGGAGGACCTGCCGGGAGCGACAAACACAGGCCAAGAAGGTCTCCGGACCCAGGGCCGGGCCGGGAGAGTCCGCACCAGCCGCACGATCCATAAGTGGAAAACCCAACCCCTGGAACCGCAGCCAAGTCAACCCTTTTCGTCGGTGTAGAAGCTGCTGAGCCGGTAGACCACGGCCACGGAGGGAGAGAAGGGCCTGCCACACGCGGGGGCTCCCCAGGGTCAGCAGGAAAGCGACCCCCAATCCGACGGTGTCCGCAACGCCCCAAGAAACGTCTCCCCACAGAGGAGCCGCAGAGGGCGGACCTTGTGGAGGAAGAGCGTGGCTCCCGTGGGACGTGGCCGGCCTGAGCCGCGAGGTCCCCCCTCCGTTAGCACCGAGGAGGTGGTGGGAGCTCACACCCCATGAGGCGTGGGCGGTAAGGCCCCACGGGCGCTGAGATTTCTCAGGACACCTGCTGGGAGGGCTCAGCCACACACGGAGCAGCGGCCACACCGGGCGCAGGCAGGGCTGTGCGCAGTGGGCCCGCAGGTTGCGCGTGGCAGTGAGGGCCCAGGCTCTCGGGGGGCCCCTGACAGGTGAGCGATCCCCTGAGGCCACCACCCCAAGCTGGCACACACCTGCTAGCTGAGGACAACTGACGCCATCCCAGCCCAGGGCGTCGGCAAGGCCATGCTCCCCCGAGGCTTCTGGGGGAGGGTCCTTCTGGGGGCGCCTGGCCATCTCGGGGCCATCGCGGGCTGGTGGCTGCGTGGCTCCAGCTCCTCACGTGGCCGCCTCCTCCCCCACCCCCTGAGAGTCTGAATCAGATCTCCTCGTCTTCCTCACCTTGGGGACACCCACCCTTGGGTCCAGGGCCCCCCCAGACAACCCAGGATGATCTCATCTCAACACCCTTGACCGACTACACCTGCAAAGACCTTAAATCCAAACAATTCCACATTCTGAGGTTTTGGGTGGACTCAGCTGTTGGGGGCCACGATGCAACCCACTACATTTTCTCATGAAACTAAATATGCAACTCTCGTAGGAGCCAGTAATTATGCACGTGAGCATTTGTCCCCAAGAAATGAGGACTTTGTTATAAAAAAAAAAAAAAAAAAAAAAACACCGTACGTGAGTCCTTCTAGGAGATTTATTTATAACGGTTCAAACTGGAAGCCATCCGTAGTTCCCTCAGGGAGAGAAGTTAATCAGATTGCAATATATCTGCACCATGGACCACGACCCAACAGTGAAACCGAGCTGCCAGGGCAGACGGCGTTGTGAATACACGTCTGCATATGTGCGTGAATTGGTGAGAGCTCTTGGCTGCAAGCAACAGCACCTGACTCTAGTTGGGGGGAAAATGTAGGAGTGCAAAGATACAGATGCAGGGAAACGCCGGGACACCTGCACCCTGATGTTCACAGCAGCAATGTCCACAACAGTCACACCGTGGGGGGAGCCTCGGTGTCCATCGACAGATGATGGATAAAGAAGCTGTGGTTTATGTATACGTGGAATATTCCTCAGCCATTAGAAATGACAAATACCCACCATGTGCTTCGACGTGGATGGAACTGGAGGGTATGATGCTGAGTGAAGTAAGTCAATCGGAGAAGGACAAACATTATATGGTCTCATTCATTTGGGGAATATAAAATATAGTGAAAGGGAATAAAGGGGAAGGGAGAGAAAATGAGTGGGAACTATCAGAGAGGGAGACAGAACATAAAGACTCCTAACTCTGGGAAACGAACTAGGGGTGGTGGGAGGGGAGGTGGGCGGGGGGTGCGGGTGACTGGGTGACGGGCACTGAGGGGGGCACTTGACGGGATGAGCACTGGGTGTTATGCTATATGTTGGCAAATTGAACACCAATAAAAAATAAATTTATAAAAAAAAAAGAAAATGTGGGAGTGACACACACAAACTGGCCACCATCTAAATAGCAGGGACTGGATGTCTAAAGATATTGGCAAAAGTTATCCATAAAAGCCACATAGAGGAGCACCTGGGTGGCTCAGACTGTTAATTCTCTGCCTTTGGCTCAGGTTATGATCCCAGGTCCTGGGATCGATGCCTACATTGGGCTCTCCCCTCAGCAGGGAGTCTGCTTCTCCCTCTCCCTCTGCTCTCTCTCTCTCTGTCTGTTAAATAAATAAATAAAATCTTGCAAAAAATAAAATAAAAAAACAAAAAGTCATGTAGATGTAGTGGAGAGAGAGCCACCTTCCACCTTGCTTTATTTCAGCTGTTATTTCATAGGTAGAAAGTGCAACAAAGACACATTTTTTAAAAAGATTATTTATTTATTTATTCATGAGAATACACAGAGAGGAGAGAGAGAGGCAGAGCCACAGGAAGAGGGAGAAGCAGTCTCCATGCAGGGAGCCTGATGTGGGACTCGATCCCGGGTCCCCAGGATCACGCCCTGAGCTGCAGGTGGCACTAAACCGCTGAGCCACCGGGGCTGCCCCAAAGGCACATTTATTCTGTGGGTTTGAGCCCATGTTTCAAGCTCTGAGTGCCTGAGTACCTGCATGCGCACAACTGTGAAATAGGACCATCCTGTCAAATCTCTCCATTGCGGTTCAGAATAAAATTCTAATCATCAACTATAGTTTTATTTTATGCTCATTATCATCTACTTTGTTTTTTCAACTTTTCTGCTGTGTGCCTCTGGCCTCCAACAAAGTTCCCGGTGTACATGCCGGCGGGTGCACCTATGGGGCTGGTCTTACCTCTAGGTGGTTCAGACTCATCACCTGTGGTCACGCCCAACTGCGCCCGGCAGGTGTCAGCACCCAGAAGACTGCACAGAAATTTGATTTAGGGATTTGTGTGCTTAGGCGTCACTGGGAGAAAAGGTGCCCTTGGTTGAGGCTTTTGTGTCCGATACTATGCTAAGCCGTGGATACTCAGTGTCTCTGTCGTACTTGAACGTGGTGGGACTCGGGGTGGCCGGTGCCTTCCTACGTGCTCTCCTGAGTCCTGCCGTGGTTGCCCGCCGTCCGAGCCTTGGTCAGCCACAGCCGCTTCTTGTGTCCCAGCTTTAACTCCGCTTTTTGGAGGAACTCATGCGTGGCTTCCAGGTGCGACTGGTCTCCGTGTCATGTGCTCTATCCACCTGCTGATGAGATGCTGAGGCCCAGTGAGCCTCTGATTTCTTAGATGTCACGATCCTGCAAACCCTCTGCAGGGGGCTCCCAGCATCTCTGCTTATAATTTACTTACAGTAAAGACTAGAAATGATGCGTGGGTTCTTTAAAAGGAGAATGGGAGATAAACATGTCTATGTCCACATGACCGCATATTAACAATGAAAAGGCAGAGCTCGCGACTCGTATGCCAGGGATGAAACTTCACTGCATTTTGCTGAGTGAAAAAAGCCAGTCCCAAGGCATCCCTTGCACATGGAGAAAGGCAAAACTACAAGGATGGGAAACGTGATCGGTTGCTGGGGGTTGGGGAACGGAAAGCTTTGGCTAAAAGGAAGCCGATGTGGGGGTACTTTCTGCTGGCGGAGCTATTCTGCTTGGTCCTAGGGTGGTAAATGCCCATGTTGTCCGGGCCTCCCCCTCCCGGGCCTCCTGCCCTGAGACCACTGGTTCCATCCTGTCCTTTTTTTTTTAATTTATTTTTTATTGGTGTTCAATTTGCCAACATATAGCATAACACCCAGTGCTCATCCCGTCAAGTGCCCCCTCAGTGCTGTCACCCAGTCACCCCCATCCCCCGCCCTCCTCCCCTTCCACCACCCGTTGTTCGTTTCCCAGAGTTAGGAGTCTCAGGTCTCCGGTCCTGGCCAACAGTTCTGTTCCAAGTCCCCTCTGTCGGGATGACTTCCACGGTTCCTGCCCCCAGAGTAGGTTTCACAGGCTGACGGTCCCTACCAAGCTCAAAACCAGGTAGAGCTAAGCCGGGAGCGGGGGGGTGGGTGGCCACGGGAGTCCCGGGGGTGCCACCGAAGGTGCCCCCATCCTAGGGTGGGCCACAGCTCCGTTCATCACATCAAGCAACTGACTAGGATGTGTTCACTTTCTGGGTGCGCGTCACACACCAGTAAAAACGAATTGAGGAAAATTACACTCGCACACACGTACCCCGGTGTGAGCACAGGTCTGGAGGTAGCTGGAATGTGTGCGTGCGGTTGAGATGGAGCAGGTATGAACTTTTCAGGTCATCGATTTGAATCCAAGCCTCATATCTTTGTTTCTCTCCAACGGCCTTTCCCTTTCCTTCTGCCTGAGAGATGTTTCCTCTTTATTAATTCATGTTAGACTCCACCGAGCCAAGTTGCCCATGCGGATTCTGGTCCCTCCCCTCAGTTCAGGGCTGCCACTCCTGCCCTCTACCGGGTTCTGGAGACGCGACGCAGCAGGAAGGCCTTGCTGGTGGGCGTGCGCGGTAGAGGGTCCCCGGCGCTCACGGGGGCCCCCGGCTGCACCCACCTCCTCCTGGTTGGAATTCCTACCATCTGGGCACGACGGCGCTGGATGCGGGACACCTGCCACAAGCTGCGCGTGGGGCCGGGGGAGGCCCTACGACCTCCATCTACTTCTCTTCTGTTCTCTTGCCATGGTGCAGAGCGTGGGCTTAGCCTGGAGACTCACCAGGGCCCCCTGGACCTGGGCCTCGAGGAGCACGTTCACCCTTTGGGCCTCAGTTCCCTCACAGAACCTTAACCTCGCCGCTCACACCATCCCTGCGTTCCTGACTGACCTCAGTTTGTGGTCAAAATACCACTAGTTTGGGAGGCTCCTCTGCATTGTTTTTCTCTACGGCAGCTGCTGACCTCTAACCTTGATCCTGATGCCCTGCCTCAATTCATGTCACCTCTGCTAACCTGTCCCTCTGTCCTGACCGCTGACCAGCTGTCATCTTAGGAGATATGTATCCAGATTCCTCCTCTGGTCAGCACTGCCTGATGGCTCTGCCCCTGGGGAGAGCCCTTATTCCCTCGGGGAGTCACGTCCAGTCTATAAGCCCCATAAACGGCTAAGAAAATAGATTCCAGGTCAATTACATTAGCATCTGTAGAACCACAGTCCCCACGGCAGCCACACCTCATGGTGGCCCCTCTGTGGAGATGCCCCTGAGAACCACCCCAGAGCCCCCACTTCAGCCCCTTTGCTGTGCTCTCACCTCGGTCCGAGCTCCATCAGCACCTCCTTTTGACTCTCCGACCTCTTAACCCGGCACATGGGTTTGTCACCAGGGACAAGGACACAGCACGGCTGCATGGCTTGCTGTCTGTGCCCAAACTGCGAACCCACTGAGGAGGCGTGATGGGCTCATCATCCTGTACATCTGTGCTTGACGTCATGACCCGGGGACTGAGGAGCCAGCAGCATCGTTCGTATTTCATGTGGCCGTTGCACTGAATGCTCCACGGGAACTGGTTCTGGACCGTGTGTTGGAGGCTGGTGTCACATATGAAACCATAGCCGCGGGACTCCTGGCGGGACTGTATGACGCCAGACTGCCCACGTTGACGGAGAGCGGGAAAAGTGAGCGTTAGTATTACAATATGATTGTTATTCCTTCATTATACTTATAAGGTTCGTGGTCTTCACGTTGAGATTTTATTATATTTTTGCTCTGAGATAACTTAAAACAAAACGATTTGATTTGATTTGATGGTAGCCATCAATGAGAAGATAAGTACATAGATGAAACAGTCTTAGAAAATGCTTTACTAAAATAAATAAATAAATAAATAAATAAATAAATAAATAAATAGATAGATACTTTACTATCGACCTGATGAACGGAAGGCAGAGTGACTAAATGGATGAGCGAGAACACTGCCACCCTTTCTTGCAGGTAGAGCAGAAGAAGACACATTTCCCTTTCCTGTAGAGGCTTCCGGCGTGCTCCTCCGGGTGGGGGCCAGGGTCTGCTGAGGCCAACAAATAAATAAAGTCTATTGCTTTTCTGATATTTCCAGCTCAGGTAACAAAAAAAAAAAAAAAGTTACATTTGCAGGGAACAAGTGACTTCTAGGCATCACTGATATGCACGACTGGAGGGACTTGTTTTTTCTTTATTTCTGCCTTGTCACTGTGATAAAACACCTTTCTGCTGCTTCAGACCATTTTGCTAGTTACTCATTATCACAAACTATAAAATGAATTGAAAACAAACTGGACAGAAAAATGAAAAAGCAGAGTAACCCAGACCCAAGAGACAACTATTAATGGGAAACTGTTTCTGAAGTTTCCATATTAATAGATGTTTAATGAAATCATTGATCACTGTGTATTTTACAAATGTGCTCCATTTCCATTAATTCCATCTGTTTTATGCCCGAAGACAGTTCGCTCAGGAACAAAAAAATTAGCCTGAACGTGAAGTGGTGTTTCTGACCCTGGTTGTGAGCTGTCAGTGGGCAGATCAGAGCGAGGGCGCGGGGGCAACTGTGGCGGGAGGACGGCAGCCGTCCTGACGCACCTGCTGCAGGGGTGGGCGGGGGGGGGGGGAGCAGGGGTGTCCCTGCACCGGCGGGCGCGGCCCCCACATCCTCCCTAATGTGGACATTCCAGCGAGATGGCACCGGCACGCCTGACGGAGGGTTCGGCTTCTGCTTCAGATCTTGGGCTTCTCAGCATTCCCGTGGGGCTCCCTCGGTTTCCCTCTGTGTAATTACAGGCTTGCGTGGCTCGGGTGTGCAGGGCGCCTCCCGGAGGTGGTCAGGGGCCTCCCACCGGCCTCGAATCCTGCTGTCTGCCGGGCTGCTGGGCGAGGAACGACACCTCCCAGGTGTCAGTCAGATGCCCAAGGCCGCAGCCCAATGCAGCATCCGAGGAGCAATGAAGAAGTATTAGTAATAAAAAGTCAATTTTCCTTTATGTTCAATTCTCCAAATACTTTTCTCACGAATAATTGAAACACAAAAATAAAAGACAAATTCTGCGTGGAAGAAAATTATTTTTTAATATACTGTTAGATTTATTTGTAAGCGAAGCGTGGGAGGGGTCGAGAAAACCCCAGATCAGCCACCGGCTGTCTTCAGAGGGCCAAGCGAGGAGCATCTCGATACATACGGGCTCCGAGATTCGTACTAACCCAGAGGGTCTTTGCTTGTTGTTTTTCTCCTTAATTAAGCTTTTCTATTTTGATGTGACTGAGAGTCACCTGTGGTCTTAGGAAATATGCAGAGAGGTCTGTGTCTACCAAGTTCCCCCAAGGGTAGCACCCTACGGGACTGCGGTCCGAGGTACGCCCAGGGGTCGTTTCCAGGACATCGGTCATGCTGCCTGGTGCAGCCACCGAGGGCACCATGTGGTTGGTAACACTTGTGGATGGCTCTTTTTTGGACTTAGTCTTTGGAATAGGATCCTGGAGATTCATCCAAGTCGGTGCAAGTAATAGTATTATTATTATTTTTTTTTCTAGCAATGGCACTCCTGAGCATTTATTTATTTATTTATTTATTTTTTAGTTTAGTTTTTATTGGTGTTCAATTTACTAACATACAGAATAACCCCCAGTGCCCGTCACCCATTCACTCCCACCCCCCGCCCTCCTCCCCTTCCAGCACCCCTAGTTCGTTTCCCAGAGTTAGCAGTCTTTTTTTTTTTTTTTTTTGAGTTAGCAGTCTTTACGTTCTGTCTCCCTTTCTGATATTTCCCACACATTTCTTCTCCCTTCCCTTATATTCCCTTTCACTATTATTTATATTCCCCAAATGAATGAGAACATATAATGTTTGTCCTTCTCCGACTGGCTTACTTCACTCAGCATAATACCCTCCAGTTCCATCCACGTTGAAGCAAATGGTGGGTATTTGTCATTTCTAATGGCTGAGGAATATTCCATTGTATACATAAACCACATCTTCTTTATCCATTCATCTTTCGTTGGACACCGAGGCTCCTTCCACAGTTTGGCTATCGTGGCCATTGCTGCTATAAACATCGGGGTGCAGGTGTCCCGGCGTTTCACTGCATTTGTATCTTTGGGGTAAATCCCCAACAGTGCAATTGCTGGGTCGTAGGGCAGGTATATTTTTAACTGTTTGAGGAACCTCCACACAGTTTTCCAGAGTGGCTGCACCAGTTCACATTCCCACCAACAGTGCAAGAGGGCTCCCCTTTCTCTGCATCCTCTCCAACATTTGTGGTTTCCTGCCTTGTTAATTTGCCCCATTCTCACTGGTGTGAGGTGGTATCTCATTGTGGTTTTGATTTGTATTTCCCTGATGGCAAGTGATGCAGAGCATTTTCTCATGTGCATGTTGGCCATGTCTATGTCTTCCTCTGTGAGATTTCTGTTTATGTCTTTTGCCCATTTCATGATTGGATTGTTTGTTTCTTTGGTGTTGAGTTTGAGAAGTTCTTTATAGATCTTGGAAACTAGCCCTTTATCTGATATGTCATTTGCAATTATTATTTTTTTAAGTTTTTATATTCCCTTTGTTTTGTTTTTTCTTAAGGCTTTTATTTATTCATGGGAGACACAGGGAGAGAGGCAGAGACACAGGCAGAGGGAGAAGCAGGCTCCCCGTGGCGAGCCCGACATGGGACCCGATCCCAGGTCCCCGGGGTCACCACCTGAGCCCAAGGCAGATGCTCAACCGCTGCCCACCCAGGTGTCCCAAGTAATAGTATCCCATGGCCTGGGTGGGCCAGAGTGTGTGTATCCATTCACCCTGAAGAGTATCTGTATTTCAAGTTTTTGGTTATAGCAAATAAAGCTGCTGTAAATATATGCCCACAGGTTTTTGTGTGAACATAATTCTCCATTTCTCTGGCATAAATACTCAGGGATCCACCTGCTACATGCTTAGCCGTGTAAGAAATGCCAGCTGCTTTCCTGGGTGGCTGCACCGTCTTCCATTCCACCGCCAGGTGTGAGTGATCCATTTTCTCTGCATTTTCCCAAATACTTGGCATTTTCAGTATTTTTTATTCTTGTCATTCCTCTAGGTCTGTAGTGATCCTTCATTATGATTTTGATCTGTGTTTCCCTAAAGGTCAGTGCTGTAGGATGTGCTCACATCCTAGGCTGACATCTGCGTCTCCTCTTCTGTGAAGTGTCTGATCATGATTTTGACCACTTCCAGTTGGGTTTTTGCTCTTGGTTGACTTTTGGGAATTCTCTATAGTTCTGCATACCAGTCCTTTGTTGGACTGTGCACAGCCTCTTTGCCTTCTTCACTTGGGTTTTCTTGGAACAAGTTTTTAATGTTAAGATCCAATTTATCAATTTTCCCATTTATGTATCATGCTTTCTCTGCCTTGTCTTGCATCCTGAAGATTTGCTGTCATGCTTTTCTCTAAAAGGTTTAGAGTCTTGTGTCTTACATATAAGCACACAATCAACTTGAGTCTGTTTCTGTGTGTTTACGGGAAGTCTAGGTTGGACTTAGTTCTTGTTTGCCTCTGGATTTCCATTTTTCTGACATCACTTTTGAAAAAGCTATGCTTCTTCCATTCAGTTGTTTGTGTACATTTGTCAGAATTCAGTTGGCGTATTTGGCCAGACCTATTTTCGGGTTCTCTGTCTGGTTGGTTGATCTACCTGTCTACCTCCTGCATTTCCAGACTCTCCTAATTAGTGAAGTTACATGATATGCCTTAATTTGGAAAAGAAGCTTTCCTCCTTCTTTAATCTTACTTTTCAAGACAGCTGTGGCTATTCTAGGACCTGTGTCTTTCTGTGTAAAAATTTTTTATAAGTTTGTTTATAACTGTATGAGCCTTCCCTGGGGTTTTGATAGGAATTGGATCATGCATAGATCTCTTCTGGGGAGAACTGACACCTTCACCTTATTTAGGTCTACTTTGATTTTCCTCTTTGGAATTCTGTACTTTGCAGTTTCTAGATATCCTGTATGCATTTTGGTAGATTTTATACACAGGTATTTTATTTTTTAGAGTGATTATGAAATGCTTTTCACTGGTTTGCATATGTCCATTTTTAGTGTACAAAATGCAACTAGCTTTCTGTGCTGAGTCTAGACACTGCAACCTGGCTGCATACACTCATTAGTTCTAGTTTTTAAAATAGGTAAATTGGTTTTAAATAGTGCATTTGATACCATGGTATTCCCAGAATACACTAGTCAACAACACATGTGATGCTGATAGCTGACAGTTGGCACAAATATGTCTTTTTTTTTAAAAAAAGTATTTATTTATTTGATAGAGAGAGTGAATGAGAGAGAAAAAGAGTGAGCCCACAAGCAGGCGGAGCGGCAGAGGGAGAAACAGACTCCCCTGTGGAGCAGGGAGCCTGAAGTGGGGCTCAATCCCAGGACCCCGAGATCATAACCTGAGCTGAAGGCAGATGCTTCACTGACTGAGCCTCCCAGGTGCCCTGAGAACCAGGTCTTTTTTGAAGTAGCTAAAGTCATTAAAATAGGATCCTATAAATCATCTTTATATAATTAACTTCATTTTGTAAGTAAAGTCTGATGTAAGTATATGGGAGACATTTTTGTGTTTTTACAAAGGAGAAGGCAGCTCCTCAAATAAGTGTCTGTACTTCTCAAAATGGAGATCTATGAGCCAGGAGTAACAAGCAGGCATTATGTCCATCGGCTGCAAACTGCAGGACATACGCACAAGAACACACCATTGCGTTGTGGAAATGCAAGGATAATTTAACAAATATTTATGAAATACTGACCTTATGCCTTTTATTACATAAAAATTTGGTTTTAGAGGCACGTGGGAGACTCAGTCAGTTAAGTGTCTGATTCTTTGTTTTGGGTCATTGTCTCAGGGTCATGAGACTGAGCCCCGTGTTGGACTCCGTGCTCAGCACAGAGTCTGCTTGAGATTTTCTCTCCCTCTGCACCTCCTCCTTGCTCTCTCTCTCTGTCTCTCTTTCTCTCTCTCAAATAAATAAATAAATCTTCGAAAATTTTTGGTTTTGTCCAAAGAGTTTCGTGTGTGTGTGTGTGTGTATGTGTGTGCACATGTGTAAGTGTTTGGGTTTCAGAACTATTGGCAATTTTGCTATTTCTGTTCTTGGGATGTAAAAAACAACTCTAAACTTCCAAGCTTCAGTGATAACAAAGACCCCGTGATTGTTGGCTAGCTGCTGGCTGTGTTCGTCTTGGCTGATCTGGTCTGGGTTAAGCCTATGTCTGTGTCCGGCAGACAAGCGGCTGCCGGCAGCTCTTGGTGGGGATGAAGCTGCCTCCTGTGGCCCCCCATCCAGGCAGGCTGGCGTGGAGTTCTTCTCAGGGCGGGTGCAGAGTTCCAAGAGAAAAGTCAGAAGCACACAAAGCCCCCTGAAGGCTGGAATCGATGAGCTGTGATGTCATTGTGCTACAATCTACCGGCCAACAATGTCCCCAACAAGCCATTGTCACTGTTTGGACCACCCCTTTGCGAATCTGTCATGCAAACAGCATGTCCTTGTGCTTTGGCACAGAGAATGTCACTCTCTCCAATTCCTGAGAATGACACCGTAATGACTCTTTCCAACTTCCTTGTTGGTAAATATTTGTACAGGTAGGCGAGTTGGGTCATATTAATAGCACGCCAGTTGGTTGTGAAATCGTTAGCGGGTCGACAGGAACTTTATCTTCCTCTAGTTGTAGCAGGAGACCACTGATACTTTGTATAAGAAACTGACTTTTTGTTGAACAAATTGCCTTAGAACAGGGTAGCAGAGGGGCAAGATGGCGGAAGAGTAGGGTCCCCAAATCACCTGTCTCCACCAAATTACCTAGAAAACCTTCAAATTACCCTGAAAATCTATGAACTCGGCCTGAGAATTAAAGAGAGAACAGCCGGAACGCTACAGTGAGAAGAGTTCGCGCTTCTATCAAGGTAGGAAGACTGGGTGGGGGAAGAAAGAAAGAAACCAAAGGCCTCCAAGGGGGAGGGGCCCGCGAGGAGCCGGGCTGGGGCCGGGGCGAGTGTCCCCAGGACAGGAGAGCCCCGTCCCGGAGGAGCAGGAGCTGCACCGACCTTCCCGGGCGGAGAGGGGCTCGCAGGGAGGTGGAGCAGGACCCAGGAGGGCGGGGATGCCCTCGGGCTCCGGGGACACTAACAGACACCTGCGCCCCGGGAGAGTGCGCCGAGCTCCCTAAGGGCTGCAGCGCGCACGGCGGGACCTGGAGCAGCTCGGGGGGGATCGGGCGGCGGCTCTGCGGAGGGGGCTGCGGGGCGGGAGCAGCTCGGGGGGCTCGGGCAGAGGAAGAGGCTCCGTGCGGAGGGGGCTGCGCGGTTCCAGGAGCAGCTCGGGGGGGCTCGGGGGCGGCTCCGCGGAGGGGGCTGCGGGGCGGGGGCAGCTCGGAGGGGCTCGGGCAGAAGAAGAGGCTCCGTGCGGAGGGGGCTGCGCGGCGGGAGCAGCTCGGGGGGACTCGGGGGCGGCTCCGCGGAGGGGGCTGCGGGGCGGGAGCGCGAATCCAACAGCGCAGGCTCCGGAGCACAGGGCGCCGGGACACAGCCCAGGATCCGGCCTCCCCCGGGACAGGCAGAGGCCGGGAGGGCCCAGGACAGCGAGGACGCTCCTGCCCCAGCTGAGCAGATCAGCGGCCCCGCCCGGAGCCTCCAGGCCCTGCAGACGGAGTTCCTGCCGGAGCTGAATCCAGGTTTCCAGAGCTGCCCCGCCACTGGGGCTGTTCCTCCTGCGGCCTCACGGGGTAAACAACCCCCACTGAGCCCTGCACCAGGCAGGGGCACAGCAGCTCCCCCAAGTGCTCACACCTGAAAATCAGCACAGCAGGCCCCTCCCCCAGAACACCAGCTAGACTGACAACTTCCAGGAGAAGCCAAGGGACTTAAAGTACACAGAATCAGAAGATACTCCCCCGTGGTTCTTTTTTTTTCCCTTTTTTTTTTTTTTTTGCTTTTTGATTTGTTTCCTTCCCCAACCCCCCTTTTTTCTCCTTTCTTTCTTTTTCTTTCTCTTTTTTCGTTTTTTTCTTCTTCCTTTTTTTTTTCTCTTTCTCTTTTCTTTCCTTCTTTCTCTCCTCTCTTTTTCTCCTTTTCCCAATACAACTTGCTTTTGGCCACACTGCACTGAGCAAAATGACTAGAAGGAAAACCTCACCTCAAAAGAAAGAATCAGAAACAGTCCTCTCTCCCACAGAGTTACAAAATCTGGATTACAATTCAATGTCAGAAAGCCAATTCAGAAGCACTATTATACAGCTACTGGTGGCTCTAGAAAAAAGTATAAAGGACTCAAGAGACTTCATGACTGCAGAATTTAGAGCTAATCAGGCAGAAATTAAAAATCAATTGAATGAGATGCAATCCAAACTAGAAGTCCTAACGACGAGGGTTAACGAGGTGGAAGAACGAGTGAGTGACATAGAAGACAAGTTGATAGCAAAGAGGGAAACTGAGGAAAAAAGAGACAAACAATTAAAAGACCATGAAGATAGAATAAGGGAAATAAACGAAAGCCTGAAGAAGAAAAACCTACATTTAATTGGTGTTCCCAAGGGTGCCGAAAGGGACAGAGGGCTAGAATATGTATTTGAACAAATTCTAGCTGAAAACTTTCCTAATCTGGGAAGGGAAACAGGCATTCAGATCCAGGAAATAGAGAGATCCCCCCCTAAAATCAATAAAAACCGTTCAACACCTCGACATTTAATAGTGAAGCTTGCAAATTCCAAAGATAAAGAGAAGATCCTTAAAGCAGCAAGAGACAAGAAATCCCTGACTTTTATGGGGAGGAGTATTAGGGTAACAGCAGACCTCTCCACAGAGACCTGGCAGGCCAGAAAGGGCTGGCAGGATATATTCAGGGTCCTAAATGAGAAGAACAAGCAACCAAGAAGACTTTATCCAGCAAGGCTCTCATTCAAAATGGAAGGAGAGATAAAGAGCTTCCAAGACAGGCAGCAACTAAAAGAATATGTGACCTCCAAACCAGCTCTGCAAGAAATTTTAAGGGGGACTCTTAAAATTCCCCTTTAAGAAGAAGTTCAGTGGAACATTCCACAAAAACAAGGACTGAATAGTTATCATGATGACACTAAATTCATCTCTCAATAGTAACTCTGAATGTGAACGGGCTTAATGACCCCATCAAAAGGCGCAGGGTTTCAGACTGGATAAAAAAGCAGGACCCATCTATTTGCTGTCTACAAGAGACTCATTTTAGACAGAAGGACACCTACAGCCTGAAAATAAAAGGTTGGAGAACCATTTACCATTCGAATGGTCCTCAAAAGAAAGCAGGAGTAGCCATCCTTATATCAGATAAACTAAAATTTACCCCAAAGACTGTAGTGAGAGATGAAGAGGGACACTATATCATACTTAAAGGATCTATTCAACAAGAGGACTTAACAATCCTCAATATATATGCCCCGAATGTGGGAGCTGCCAAATATATAAATCAATTATTAACCAAAGTGAAGAAATACTTAGATAATAATACACTTATACTTGGTGACTTCAATCTAGCTCTTTCTATACTCGATAGGTCTTCTAAGCACAACATCTCCAAAGAAACGAGAGCTTTAAATGATACACTGGACCAGATGGATTTCACAGGTATCTACAGAACTTTACATCCAAACTCAACTGAATACACATTCTTCTCAAGTGCACATGGAACTTTCTCCAGAATAGACCACATATTGGGTCACAAATCGGGTCTGAACCGATACCAAAAGATTGAGATCGTCCCCTGCATATTCTCAGACCATAATGCCTTGAAATTAGAACTAAATCACAACAAGAAGTTTGGAAGGACCTCAAACACGTGGAGGTTAAGGACCATCCTGCTAAAAGATGAAAGGGTCAACCAGGAAATTAAGGAAGAATTAAAAAGATTCATGGAAACTAATGAGAATGAAGATACAACCGTTCAAAATCTTTGGGATGCAGCAAAAGCAGTCCTAAGGGGGAAATACATCGCAATACAAGCATCCATTCAAAAACTGGAAAGAACTCAAATACAAAAGCTAACCTTACACATAAAGGAGCTAGAGAAAAAACAGCAAATAGATCCTACACCCAAGAGAAGAAGGGAGTTAACAAAGATTCAAGCAGAACTCAACGAAATCGAGACCAGAAGAACTGTGGAACAGATCAACAGAACCAGGGGTTGGTTCTTTGAAAGAATTAATAAGATAGATAAACCATTAGCCAGCCTTATTAAAAAGAAGATAGAGAAGACTCAAATTAATAAAATCATGAATGAGAAAGGAGAGATCACTACCAACACCAAGGAAATACAAACTATTTTAAAAACATATTATGAACAGCTATACGCCAATAAATTAGGCAATCTAGAAGAAATGGACGCATTCCTGGAAAGCCACAAACTACCAAGACTGGAACAGGAAGAAATAGAAAACCTTAACAGGCCAATAACCAGGGAGGAATTTGAAGCAGTCATCGAAAACCTCCCAAGACAGAAGAGTCCAGGGCCAGATGGCTTCCCTGGGGAATTTTATCAAACGTTTAAAGAAGAAACCATACCTATTCTCCTAAAGCTGTTTGGAAAGATAGAAAGAGATGGAGCACTTCCAAATTCATTCTATGAGACCAGCATCACCTTAATTCCAAAACCAGACAAAGACCCCACCAAAAAGGAGAATTACAGACCAATATCCCTGATGAACATGGATGCAAAAATTCTCACCAAGATACTGGCCAATAGGATCCAACAGTACATTAAGAAAATTATTCACCATGACCAAGTAGGATTTATCCCTGGGACACAAGGCTGGTTCAACACCCGTAAAACAATCAATATGATTCATCATATCAGCAAGAGAAAAACCAAGAACCATATGATCCTCTCATTAGATGCAGAGAAAGCATTTGACAAAATACAGCATCCATTTCTGATCAAAACTCTTCAGAGTGTAGGGATAGAGGGAACATTCCTCGACATCTTAAAAGCCATCTATGAAAAGCCCACAGCAAATATCATTCTCAATGGGGAAGCACTGGGAGCCTTTCCCCTAAGATCAGGAACAAGACAGGGATGTCCACTCTCACCACTGCTATTCAACATAGTACTGGAAGTCCTAGCCTCAGCAATCAGACAACAAAAAGACATTAAAGGCATTCAAATTGGCAAATAAGTCAAACTCTCCCTCTTCGCCGATGACATGATACTCTACATAGAAAACCCAAAAGTCTCCACCGCAAGATTGCTAGAACTCATACAGCAATTCGGTAGCGTGGCAGGATACAAAATCAATGCCCAGAAATCAATGGCATTTCTATTCACTAACAATGAGACTGAAGAAAGAGAAATTAAGGAGTCAATCCCATTTACAATTGCACCCAAAAGCATAAGATACCTAGGAATAAACCTAACCAAAGATGTAAAGGATCTATACCCTCAAAACTATAGAACACTTCTGAAAGAAATTGAGGAAGACACAAAGAGATGGAAAAATATTCCATGCTCATGGATTGGCAGAATTAATATTGTGAAAATGTCAATGTTACCCAGGGCAATGTACACGTTTAATGCAATCCCTATCAAAATACCATGGACTTTCTTCAGAGAGTTAGAACAAATTATTTTACGATTTGTGTGGAATCAGAAAAGACCCCGAATAGCCAGGGGAATTTTAAAAAAGAAAACCAGGGATCCCTGGGTGGCGCAGCGGTTTGGCGCCTGCCTTTGGCCCAGGGCGCGATCCTGGAGACCCAGGATTGAATCCCACGTCAGGCTCCCGGTGCATGGAGCCTGCTTCTCCCTCTGCCTATGCCTCTGCCTCTCTCTCTCTCTCTGTGACTATCATAAATAAATTTAAAAAAAAATTAAAAAAAATAAAAAGAAAAAAATAAAAAGAAAAAAGAAAACCATATCTGGGGGCATCACAATGCCAGATCTCAGGTTGTACTACAAAGCTGTGGTCATCAAGACAGTGTGGTACTGGCACAAAAACAGACGCATAGATCAGTGGAACAGAATAGAGAACCCAGAAGTGGACCCTGAACTTTATGGTCAACTAATATTCGATAAAGGAGGAAAGACTATCCATTGGAAGAAAGACAGTCTCTTCAATAAATGGTGCTGGGAAAATTGGGCATCCACATGCAGAAGAATGAAACTAGACCACTCTCTTTCACCATACACAAAGATAAACTCAAAATGGATGAAAGATCTAAATGTGAGACAAGATTCCATCAAAATCCTAGAGAAGAACACAGGCAACACCCTTTTTGAACTCGGCCATAGTAACTTCTTGCAAGATACATCCACGAAGGCAAAAGAAACAAAAGCAAAAATGAACTATTGGGACTTCATCAAGATAAGAAGCTTTTGCACAGCAAAGGATACAGTCAACAAAACTCAAAGACAACCTACAGAATGGGAGAAGATATTTGCAAATGACATATCAGATAAAGGGCTAGTTTCCAAGATCTATAAAGAACTTCTTAAACTCAACGCCAAAGAAACAAACAATCCAATCATGAAATGGGCAAAAGACATGAACAGAAATCTCACAGAGGAAGACATAGACATGGCCAACATGCATATGAGAAAATGCTCCGCATCACTTGCCATCAGGGAAATACAAATCAAAACCACAATGAGATCCCACCTCACACCAGTGAGAATGGGGCAAATTAACAAGGCAGGAAACAACAAATGTTGGAGAGGATGCGGAGAAAAGGGAACCCTCATACACTGTTGGTGGGAATGTGAACTGGTGCAGCCACTCTGGAAAACTGTGTGGAGGTTCCTCAAACAGTTAAAAATATACCTGCCCTCGACCCAGCAATTTCACTGCTGGGGATTTACCCCAAAGATACAGATGCAATGAAACACCGGGACACCTGCACCCCGATGTTTATAGCAGCAATGGCCACGATAGCCAAACTGTGGAAGGAGCCTCGGTGTCCAACGAAAGATGAATGGATAAAGAAGATGTGGTTTATGTATACAATGGAATATTACTCAGCTATTAGAAATGACAAATACCCACCATTTGCTTCAACGTGGATGGAACTGGAGGGTATTATGCTGAGTGAAGTAAGTCAGTCGGTGAAGGACAAACATTATATGTTCTCATTCATTTGGGGAATATAAATAATAGTGAAAGGGAATATAAGGGAAGGGAGAAGAAATGTGTGGGAAATATCAAAAAGGGAGACAGAACGTAAAGACTGCTAACTCTGGGAAACGAACTAGGGGTGATGGAAGGGGAGGAGGGCGGGGGGTGGGAGTGAATGGGTGACGGGCACTGGGGGTTATTCTGTATGTTAGTAAATTGAACACCAATAAAAATAAATAAAAAAAAAAAGAACAGGGTAGCAACAGTTTAAAGATCTAGCAAATTAAAACTAACAGATTAAAATGAATCCATCTAAAAATATTGCCAATAGTTGTTCCTTCTGCATCTGGGTTAGATTGCAACGCACGCTGGCCAAGTGTCTGCTAATTTGGACACTTGCAGGGTTGCAAAAGCAAATAATCTACTTTATAAAAGTTCTTTCCAGCACACGCACGGAGATATGAATGCACCAGGAGAATTCCAACTTTCCAGTCCTCCTAAAATGTCCTATTACATCTTGCAGAGGAGATGATGAAACCCAGCCGGAGCTGCATCTGTTTGCTGTAATAACGCTGCAGCTTGGGTGCAAAGCTACCCATGCCTCATTTTGTGTGAAAGAGGCAAAAAGAGCAGATATCACCCAGGAAGGACTCTGGGGAGGGAAAGCACAGGAGCCAAAGTTTGCTTGGAGACAAACTCCCAGGGCTCTGAGCGGCTAGGGCATCTGACTTAGGTCCCAAATCAGGGGACTGTTGAGCCAAACACAGAGACACTGGGCGTGAAGACACTGACTGGTGTTGAAGCTAGTTCAGCCTTCGGGACCTTAATGCTTCTTTGCCTCTCTCCCAGCCACGCCTCTGCCAGTAAACTCTCCTTCACGGATTGCCCTGGGGTAGCAACCCCTTTGTTGTGTCGTGCAGAGTGGTGAGCTCCCTGGGTCTCGGCTCCTGCACTCAGTTCACAAGCCTTCTTGGGTGGGCGCTGTAATTATAAACCGAAGTCCTGCCATCACGTCACAGTCAGGACATGATGCCTTGCACCGAGTTTCGGTTAGCTTCTCTGCTGCCTGGGGTTGGACGGCTCTTTGGGCAGAGAATGTGTTGTCTTGATGCTTCCATCAACCCTGGCTCCAGTAGTGCCAGACACACAGCAGACAGTTAATAAAAGTGGATGATGGGGGCAATGTTCTTTATCGCTTTTTATCTGGGTCAACATAAGGAATTTGAGACTTCTGATCATACCTGACGACCTTCTGTCATATTTTACGGAGACAACACCATCACAAGAGACAACCACACTCCCCTGCGTTGGGTACGTGTGCCTACCAGCATCCCTGATTCCACCTTTGCAGCCCTGCGTCTCCTGCAGGTGAACCGTCCCTGGTCCTAAGGTGAAGGCCTTGCTTGGACACCAGAGCTCGTCCCTGGTTCTGTTACTGTTTTCATCTTCACTTTCTATCGTTAAACTAGAATACAGACAGTATCATTTCTCCCTTCTCAAAAACCTATGCTTAGAGATTTCAGATTTTGTTGACGACGTAGAAAGCTACAGGGAGAATTGCCCCATCCTAACAATGGCAGAAAGTCAGAAAAACTAGAAAAACTAAAACATCTACGTTTTTCTTGAGTCTACCAGGAAGTTGAAGAGTCAGGCTGATGAGCAGCCCAACCCCAAGGAGGGCAGTGTCCCTCAGAAGGGACCCGCGTGTGTTCTGACTCTCCCAGGAGGGACAGGGGAGGATGCAGGAGCCCTGCCGGACTCAGCAAATAAAGCTTTGATGTGTCATATTTCTATTTTTTTCCACTGAAATATTGTTAAATTTCCAAACATGTTTTTTTTTAAATAATAAATTTATTTTTTATTGGTGTTCAATTTGCCAACATACAGAATAACACCCAGTGCTCATCCCGTCAAGTGCCCCCCTCAGTGCCCGTTACCCAGTCACGCCCACCCCCCACTTTCCTCCCCTTCCACCACCCCTAGTTCGTTTCCCAGAGTTAGGAGTCTTCATGTTCTGTCTCCCTTTCTGACATTTCCCACACATTTCCTCTCCCTTCCCCTCTATTCCCTTTCACTATTATTTATATTCCCCAAATGAATGAGAACATACACTGTTTGTCCTTCTCCGATTGACTTACTTCACTCAGCATAATACCCTCCAGTTCCATCCACGTCGAAGCAAATGGTGGGTATTTGTCGTTTCTAATGGCTGAGGAATATTCCACTGTATCCATAGACCACAGCTTCTTTATCCATTCATCTTTTGATGGACACCGAGGCTCCTTCCACAGTTTGGCTATTGTGGACATTGCTGCTAGAAACATCGGGGTGCAGGTGTCCCGGCATCTGTATCACTGCATCTGTATCTTTGGGGTAAATCCCCAGCAGTGCAATTGCTGGGTCGTAGGGCAGATCTAATTTTAACCCTTTGAGGAACCTCCACACAGTTTTCCAGAGTGGCTGCACCAGTTCACATTCCCACCAACAGTGCAAGAGGGTTCCCTTTTCTCCGCATCCTCTCCAACATTTGTGGTTTCCTGCCTTGTTAATTTTCCCCATTCTCCCTGGTGTGAGGTGGGATCTCACTGTGGTTTTTTTTTTAATAGTTTATTTTTTTATTTTTATTTTTTTATTTATGATAGTCACACAGAGAGAGAGAGAGAGGCAGAGACATAGGCAGAGGGAGAAGCAGGCTCCATGCACCGGGAGCCCGACGTGGGACTGGAGCCCGACGTGGGACTCGATCCCGGGTCTCCAGGATGGTGCCCTGGGCCAAAGGCAGGCACCAAACCTCTGCACTACCCAGGGATCCCTCACTGTGGTTTTGATTTGTATTTCCCTGATGGCAAGTGATGCGGAGCATTTTCTCATGTGCGTGTTGGCCATGTCTATGTCTTCCTCTGTGAGATTTCTGTTCATGTCTTTTGCCCATTTCATGACTGGATTGTTTGTTTCTTTGGTGTTGAGTTTAATAAGTTCTTTATAGATCTTGGAAACTAGCCCTTTATCTGATACGTCATTTGCAAATATCTTCTCCCATGCTGTAGGTTGTCTTTGAGTTTTGTTGACTGTATCCTTTGCTGTGCAAAAGCTTCTTATCTTGATGAAGTCCCAATAGTTCATTTTTGCTTTTGTTTCTTTTGCCTTCGTGGATGTATCTTGCAAGAAGTTACTGTGGCCGAGTTCAAAAAGGGTGTTGCCTGTGTTCTCCTCTAGGATTTTGATGGAATCTTGTCTCACATTTAGATCTTTCACCATACACAAAGATAAACTCAAAATGGATGAAAGATCTAAATGTGAGACAAGATTCCATCAAATTTTGTGTGTGTGTGTGTGTGTGATACCTGTTTGTCATTGATTTCATGTTTAATTCTGCTGTGGGAAAAGAACATACTTTAAGTTGTTTCTATCTTTTACAGATTTTTTTTTTTCCCAAGGAGAACTGATTTATTGAGTCTGAATGCAGGAAACATTGATTTCCAGTTCAAGCAGTCAGTCAGGAAGTTAGTTCTCTCTTACACAGATGAGGATTAGCTTTTCATTTTATTCAGACCGTCGACTGATTGGGTGAGGCCCACCTCCATTAGGGAGGACAGTCTGCTTTATTCAGTCGGTTGATTCAGTTGTTTTTTTTTTTTAATTTATTTTTTATTGGTGTTCAATTTACTAACATACAGAATAACACCCAGTGCCCGTCACCCATTCACTCCCACCCCCCGCCCTCCTCCCCTTCTACCACCCCTAGTTCGTTTCCCAGAGTTAGCAGTCTTTACGTTCTGTCTCCCTTTCTTTTACAGATTTTTAATGGTAATTCCATAGCCTACAATATATTCTGGTTTTGTACACGTTCTGTGCACACTTGGAAGGAGGTTAGTGTCTGCTGTGGGTGAGTGAGGTTCCCACAATGTCAGGCGGGCCTGTTTGTTCGTAGTATTTTCAGGTCTCGTGCATCCTTGCTGATTTTCAGTTACAACAGCGGGTCCTGAAGTCTTGATGAATAATTGTAAATGTGTCTGTTTCTCCTCTCTGGTCTACAAGGTTTTGTTTAAATATCAGAAAGTCTTTTATTGGGTGCATAAACATTTGGGATTTTTATGTCTCCTTGGTGAAATTAAACTTTTTCCATCATTATGTGATGTCCTTTTTTACCCAGGAGCAAGGTGGGAAGACTGACACCACCTAACTTCAAGACTTACTGTAAAGCTGTAGCAATCACAAGCATGTGGCCTCGGCCAAAGACATACAGATCAATAGAATGTGCAAAATATTAAACCTCGACACAGACCTTACACCCTTCACGGAGATTAACTCAGAATGGAACACAACCTAAGTGTGAAATGCAAAATATATAAAACTCCTGAAGCATGGCAGAGGGGACACCTCGATGACCGTGGGGGTGGTGATGACCTTCCAGGTCCAACAGGATGGGATCCACGACAGGAAGAGCCGATAAGCGGGATACACTACAATTAGGACTCTGTGCTGAGAAAGACAAAGTCAGAGAAAGAGAGGACAAGCCACAGACTGGGAGACAATATTTGCAAAAGACACACCTGAGAAAGGACTGTTATCCAGGATCGACAAAGGATTCTTAAAACTGAACAGTAAGGAAACATACAACCCAATAGCAAATGGGCCAAGACCCTAACACGCCCTCCCCAGAGAAGATGCAGAGATGCGAGGTAAGCCGTGAAGAGATGCTCCAAAGGCACCAAGGAAACACCAATTAAAACAACCACGAGGTGGCTCTGCACACCCACCTGAACGGCCACAGTCCTGCGAGCCGATACCCAGCGCGGGCGAGGTCGTGGCACGGTGGCAATGCTCCTCCACCGCTGGCGGGAACTCAGGGCAGGACGGCCCCGGGGAAGACTAAACGATGCTCCCCACGCGGTCCAGCAATCGTGCTCAGTGTTCGCTCAAAGGAGCTGAAGCGCGTCCACACGAAAACCCACCCGTGATGTGGAGCACAGCGCTGTTCACAAATGCCTGGACCCGGAAGCCCTGCGGCAGGGGAATCAATATGGTCCACCCCAACGACAGAGTGTCACTCCGTCCCGGCAAGAAATGAGCTATGAAGTCATGAAAAGACACGGAGGAACCGTAAATGCAGGTTACGGGGTGAAAGCAGCCAGCCCGGGAGGCTCCGCACAGGATGATTCCAGGTATACGACGTTCTGGAAGAGCCCGAGTGGCGGAGATGGACGGAGACCGCCGTCGGCGGCGGCGGTGGGTCGGGGGTGCGTCGGCAGGACACAGGGCCCTCGGGGCAGCGAATCCGCTCTGAGGATATACGTGGAGGACACACGCCATCACTCGTCGGTCCAAAACCACAGCACGTGCGCCACCGAGAGTGAGCCCCGAGTAAGCGCGGGCCTGGGGATCAGGCTGTGGGCGCGGCAGCCGAGCCAGGTGCACCATCCAGGGAGGGGAGGGCAGCCGTCGCGGGGACGGTGTGAGGGTGGGGGCAGGGGCCTCACGTGGGACAGTTGTCACGTTCCCTCCCATTGTGGTGTGAACCTAGGACTTTAAACGGTCTCAATAAAAACATCCTATTCTGTCTGTAGAACCACCAAGCGACCCAGCCACCTGCGAAGAGAAATGGTCACCATGTGCCCAAAACACCCGTTTAGGGGAGAGTATTTAAATCGATATTTAAATACTCACGGAAGAGGCACAGTTGCAAAGCACAGAGGTTTCTGGGGGGGCTGCACCCACACCGCTGACCACGAGCTGTCAGTTGGATGAGCCCGGGCAGCCTGGACGGGTGCGCGCACTGAGCGTTGCTCCAAGGTCACGGACGGGCGCCTGGGTCAGGCCTGCAGGGGATCCGGGGTTAATGATCTGTCACTTTCTGTAAACACACATCTCTCGCCCACGAAGCCACCGGCACTGCGTGAAAATCACATTAGGGACGGGGACACATTAAATGTGTGTTGATCGGATGTGTAGAAATAGCAAGGGGTCAGTTCAGAGAAGCGGCGCCATCGCTGCCGTGTCCGGGCCCCGCTGCCGATTATATTCCCTGTTAAGTCCCTGTCACGTTATGGGAGACCAGAAGATCAACCCGCCGGGCGTGGGCGGGGGAGGTTCCTGTGTAGGGGCCCGTCTGTTAACCTGTCCCGCGGCAGGCGGCAGCCTCTGAGTTCTCAGGACTCGGTTCCAGGTTTCACATTCCCACCTGAGACTCTAGGCTCTTCCATTCCCCAACGGCACAGGTGTGCTGTAGGGCGCTGGGAGCCTAGAGGCGGATCCCCCGTGACAGGGCAAGCGGAGTCGGGATGGCGAGGAGACAGCAGGGTCACTAGCTCAGAGGAAACCCACTGTCCTCAGGTGGCCCAACTCGCCCGACGGCAAGTACGCTCCAAAGCCTCGACATCCGAGGATGTGCTGATCTAGGGCAAGCGTAGGTTCCCTGGCGAGCCTGGCGAGGAGGGCTCCCTGCGTCCCTACCTGGTCCCTGTGGTGGGAGCTAGAGCCCCGGGCACGCGGACACCTGCATTTGTCAGGGCCTCTCCGGGCTCCCCTTCCAGGATTCGTGCCACACGTCCTAATCGACCCCACTGCTCACTGGTGCCGCGTCCTTTGATTTCATTTTAATTTTTTTTAGTATTTTCCTTTCCGTGCTTTAGTTTGTCTAGTTTCATTTGCCCAATGTTCTAAATGTATGAATCCTTTCATCTGCAACGTCCAATCTATTAACTCACACCTCAGATACTTCAGTTTCTGTCTCGAGAAACTTGATTAGGTTATCTTCAGCCCAACCATCTTCCTTACACGCTCGTGCCTTCCTTTGCCTTTGTGAACAAATATAATAAGATCTCATCCCCGTTTTTCTTGCTTTATGTACTAATCCTATAATAGGCAATGTTTCTGCATCTGTTTCTTTCTTTTTTTTTCCCGCATCTGTTTCTATTCACTGGTTTCCTTGTCACGTGCACCGGATCCCTCCGTTGCTTTGCACGTCCGGACATTTTTACTGGATGCTAAACATCGTGAAATTCACCCTTGCTGGCTCTTGAGTAGTTTTGATTTCTGTAACTACCCTTAAGCTTTGTTCTTTAAACATTTGGGATTTTTATGTCTTCTTGGTGAAATTAAACTTTGGGTTCTTGTGATGCTTCTTGAGGTTGAATCACTGAAGCTTATTTTGCCCCGTTGTTGAAACAATGCTTTCTGACCACTTCACACAGGTTCCTGTCAGTTCCAAGTGTTTCTCCCTCTGGCTGGTGACCCTAGAAACTACCCTCTCCCCCTGTGACCTGCACTTTTCTTCAAATCTTACACTTCTCAGCTTCTTTATGAAAAGCAGTGGGGCCTTGAGCACGCAGGGTTTGGTAGAGTCCGTGGGCTCTCCTGACGTGCAGTGTGTTCTGGCTGTTGTCTCCTCCACGTGTAGGAACACCAGTGAGTCAGGAGCAGTGTGGGGCACAGGCTGGTTCTGATCCTCCAGGATCCTGGGTAACGCTGGCGTGATTTCCTCCTTTATGTGGAATCAGGTATCAGTGAAGTCACTGGGGCCACGGTGTGCACGTGGGCATCACATTTATTTAGGAGCCATGGCCCCACACGTGGTTTGACTTCACCGTCTCTGTTCCCACCAGTTGTCCGTGGGTTTACATCCACACTTTCAGACTCCTCTCCACGGAGTTTTTAATAAGATCCTCGATTTATTTTTGAATGTCGTGGAATCTGTAATGATGCTCCTGATCTCATTGGTCTTCCTATGAATTGGTGTTTGTTCCTGTGTTTTAGGAGAATCTTTCAGAGGATGAACCAATTTAACACAAAATCGTTAAATATTATTTTGCTGTTTTTGAAGTAAAAGACATTTTATATTACATAACACGAATATAGCAAAATACATTTGTAGTGAAATAAAAATTAATTAAAATCATAAAATAAAGAATAGTTCATCCAGAATTAGGAGTGAGGTGCCGTAATCCTGTAAATGCTCTAATGATACACTATGATCTTTTTTTAAAGATTTATTTATTTATTTATTTATTTATTTATTAATTTATTTATTATTTGTGATGGACATAGAGAGGCAGAGACACAGGCAGAGGGAGAAGCAGGCTCCATGCCGGGAGCCTGACGTAGGACTTGATCCCAGGACTCCAGGATCACATCCTGGGCCAAAGGCAGACGCTAAACTACTGAGCCACCCAGGTTCCCCCAATACACTATGATCTTATAAACCAAGTGAGTTAAGGCCGATTACGTCTTTGGTAAATACTGCTGAATACTTGATTAATATTTTTGTGATGGAAGCTTCATGAGATCATATTTTAAGCACCCAAAATCTACTAAAAGAGACTTAGTCCCGTATGTGCACAGGGGTTTGGGCCCGGGCAGTGTGCAGCACGGTCTGTAACAGGGAGGACAGGACCCGTGCAAAGCAGGAGACGTTGAGGCCGGGTCTTCATCCTGAAATCCCACTCCCTGAGCAATGTCTCACCTCGGTTTACGTTCGTATTCTGAACTCGACATTTATTGAACCGTGTTAGCCTTCATTTTCCTCTGTGTTTTTCTTACCAAAATAGGAATTATATGAAACACCAACAGGTCTGTTTCAACTTTCCTCACTCAGATGTCAGTCTTTGATAAAAAGAAGGCTGACCTGGGGTGCCTGAGTGGCTCAGCGGTTGAGCATCTGCCTTTGGGTCATGATCCTGGGGTCCCAGGATCGAGTCCCACGTCGAGCTCCCTGCATGGAGCTGCTTCTCCTTCTGCCTGTGTCTCTGCCTCTCTCTCTCTCTCTGTGTGTGTCTCTCATGAATAAATAAATAAAATTTTTAAAAAAAAAAAAAAGAAGAAGAAGGCTGACCATCTCCTCTTGGGTCCAGATCCGGGCAATGCAGTCGCTATGAGTTTGGAGATGCCGCCAGAGGTGGGGCTCGTTCTCCCCACGTCGGGCCTCCAGGTGACCGTATTCAGGTGCAATCTGCGTGAGTCTTTGTTACTGTTTACCTGTATTTGTAAGAGAACAGTGACTCACAAGGTAATCTGCTCATTTAGACGCAAACAGAGACTCCGTGTCTCTCTGCCCGACAAGACACCCGTGGTGTCCGTGGGGCGCAGCCTCGTGGCGGAGAGGGCGGGGAGGGCTGGCTCCTCGCGGCGCGTGCCCTCCGTAGCTGCAGCCCCCACAGAAGCTTCTCCCAGGAGAGAGCGTGGCCGCGGCTCAGAGGCGAGGGGGGCTGAGGAGCTGCAGAGACGTCTCAGTGGGAGCGCAGGGCGGATGCACGGGCCACCAGCGGGCGATTCTGTGGCTCGTCCGAGAAGCTCTAGCACACCTTCGTCTCCACATGTAACGTCTCGTTGGTAAATTGGTGGGAAAGGTCCTGCCGTGTGACGGAGGCATGATGTTCCGTGAGGCCGCGGGTTCCCAGGCTTCCTTCCCACGTCATCGGCGTGTCTTCAGGTACCCCTTGGCGACAGCTGCTAGAACTCACTCACCTTCGCGACTCCACCCGCAAAATCAGAGGCAAACACTGAACAAAGGATGATTATCCAAATGTACAAAAATGAATATTCATAACTTTTATATATGGTGTCAATTTCAGGAGACAAAATGTAGTTCAGTTGTGAGACCCCTCGGGGCCCGCGCCTGCTGGCGCCCTCCTCGGGGACACCGTGTCTCTGGGACTTCCACGGGGGCTGCTGTCCTTGCAGCACAACCGTCCCCCCAGCGCACCCGGCTCTGTGCACCGTCCCCCGAGCACCCCAGGGTCTTCACGGTGCTTCACACACACCCTTGGAACACCTGCCCGACCAGAGTGTGACGTTCCCGGGGGGTCCGGGACCCTGCAGCGGGTGTTCAGCTCACCGGCAGGGTTATTTAGATTCATGCTTGTCCCCCAGCCTGTGACATGATTGCGGCGTCCTGGGAGCCCGCGGCGGCAGGTGGCTCAGGGGTGGCGGGAAACCCCCCAGGCTCGCTCACACGGCTCCTCGGCAACCGCCACTCCTTCCGCCAGCGGGGAGACGTTCTCGTGGGCCAGGCGTCAGAAGGCTCCACCTGCCACGCTCCATCCTTCTGGCCTCCTAACCTGGCTGTCCAGCCACGTGACTACGACCTGGCCACATGAGGAGCTAACCCGGGTGAAGGCCAGAGTTCTGGGGGTAGCCGAGGCCGCGGGGTGCAGCCCACCTGCGCCGGGGTTCTGCTCCCCCCTCCTCTCCTACCCACACGTGCTGCACTGCCCCAAAGGCTGGGGACTGGGGACCCGCTGGGCCAGATCTGCCTCCAGGTCCTCTGGGTCATCCCCAGATACGACTCAGGGAGAAGACAGGAAACCCGCGGGTGTTGCACGAGAAAGAGTTAGAGGCCGGGTCGCAGACACCTGTCGAGCAAGGGGGGCTTGGGGCTGTGCCCTCACCGCCGGGGCACCCGCCTTAGTGGAACACCTGGGCCAGCTGGGGTCCCTACTCCTGAGGACATGGTGGGGCGGGGAGGCGCCCCCGTGGTCACACCACACCCGCCTGCAGCCCCACTCGCTGCCCGAGGGCCCCCCCACCGTGTCCCCACCGTGCCAGTGCCCGGCGCCCGCCCACCGGGACTCCAATGGCGCCTGAGAGGACTGCAGGGGGGCCTCGCCCGGAGACCTCCACACGACACCCGCGTATGGCCCAGAGCAGGGAAAGCCACCTTCTCTTCCAAGCCACTCTCTTCCCGCTGACGGACTTTGGGCAGCTCAGCACCACCTCTGCTGACTTCGGGGCGTCTTTTATGTGCACAAGGCTCACAGCACAAGGCCCGAGTTCCCAGCAGGACTGTGAGCTGCACCTTTGGGACAGTCCCCGCATCCCCCACTGAGCGCCTCCCTTGCGCCGCCTTCTCTGCCCACCTGAGCGGCTCCAAGAAGCCCCGGCACGAGGGGCCCCAGCTGCAGACCCGCATCGGCTCCCCAGCCTGCAGGTGCCGTGAGCTGGCTCCCCGGGGCCTTGTCCCCGACTGTGGGACACCACCCACCCTGCTGGGTCTCCAGCTCGAGGATGGTGGGCGTGGGGCTTCAAGGCCTCCACAACTGCCGGGTGGTGGTGGTGGGGGGGTTGGTCCTACAGCAAGTTTCCATATGCGAGGAGATGGATGCATAAGCCTGCAAAGGCCTCTCCCTGTCCGAGGAGGTGACCCCCTTCACTCTGATTGTGGACAGAGTCTCCTCCGTCCCCGATGTTGGTTTAACTGTGGCCTCCGCCCACGGCCTCCCGTCACCACGGAGTCGTGCCCCCTGGACTTTCCCTGTTCAAGACGTGCAGTCTGTGTCCTTCCTCATTTTGCAAGCGCTCTGTCTGTGCCCTGTTGTCTCGTTAGAACACCCCCTCCGTCCCAGGATGGGCATGCAAGCTTCTGGGCCAAGTGAGCCTGTTTCTGTTTTCTTTGCAACTACGCATGTCTGCTGCTGCAGAAGAGAAGCGAGCATAGACGATACGTGGGTGGGCACAGCCGTGTGCTAATAAAACTTTATTTACAAAACCAAGTTCCATGCTGGGTTTGGCCGCAGCTTTCAGACCCCGGACCCAGAGTCCTGCCTGGCACGAAAACCACTGCTACATCGTTATTCATTGAGAGGACAAATGCATGTGGGTCTTTTGCTGGCCGTTGTGTCTCCAGTGTCCAGGATGAAACCTGGCGCATCCCAGGGGGTCAAGTGAGGACGGCGAGTAAAGCGGGCAGGTCACTAACCTCCCGGGCTGAGCCCGAATCTGCCCAAGGAGAGGCTGGATCACCCGCGGCAGAGAAACAGAACCTGCCCGGCTGGTCCAGACGCAGACTCTCCTCGCACCCGCGTCCACAGCTTGCCTCACTGGCTCCTGCTCCACGTGGGATGCGTCCTAATCCACACTAATGGCCGAGAATAGGTAAGTCAGTGTGGACACTGTGAAGAGCATGGAAGGAAGGCAGTCAAATACCATAAAGTTCTAGAAATTAAACAAACACAAATCAACGGAGAATAACGGACAGCCAAGACGGAGACTCCCCTCGCGTGCGTGTCACGTTTACAGAAGAAAGAAGCACAGCTCTTAGATGAGCCGACGATGGGTTAGACGCAGCGAAAGAGCCGTGGGTTCCTCTGTGCACCGTACACGAGATCAAACCCACGGGGAGGACACGTCAGAGTGAAAGGGAACACTGTAAATTTCGGAATTAAATGGGGTTAAATTAATGAGTGGAGTGAGGAGAGATTTCTGGAAGAGGAACCAAAAAGCACAATCCACTAAGAAGATTGTTGACATGATTGGGTGAAAATTTTTTTAAGATTTTATTTATTTATTCATGAGAGACACAGAGAGAGAGAGGCAGAGACACAGGCAGAGGGAGAAGCAGGCTCCATGCAGGGAGCCCGACACGGGACTTGATCCCGGGACCCCAGGGTCATGCCCTGAGCCGAAGGCAGGTGCTCAACCGCTGAGCCACCCAGGTACCCTGAATGTTTTTTTTTTTTTTAAGGTAAAAAAAAAAGAGGATTAAGATTTATTGCTAATACTGCCCATGACAGTAATTAATTTACGCTACATTAAAGTGATAATATAATGCTCATAACGATCATGTGATGGAAACTCATACCCTCTCCAACAAAAATTTTTGAATGTTTTTTTTTTAATTCTTTCTTTAAATTAGTTTAGCTAACATGTTATTAGTTTCAGGGGTAGAACTTACTGATTCATCAGTTACACGCAACACCCAGCGGGATGTCCACTGGAAAAAAGACGGTCTCTTCCATAAATGGTGCTGGGGAAATTGGGCAGCCACGTGCAGAAGAATGAAACTGGATCGCTCTCTTACCCCAGACACAAAGATAGACTCAAAATGCATGAAAGATCTAAATGTCAGACAGGAATCCATCAAAATCCTAGAGGACAACGAGCTGCCACCTCTATGACCTTGGCTGCGGCTACTTCTGGTGGAACCAGGTCTAAGCACGTCTGCCCCAGGGCCTCGTAGACAAAGGGTCTTGTCTTTTAGGGTAAGTCCCACGCTGACAGGGACAGTCGTAATGTGTGTAAGCAGCGCAGTGCCCTCCACGCCTAAACTCCCACGCCCTACTCAGCCGCTGTCCTTTAGGGCCTGAAAAACCCGAAGTAATTTTCGCTCCTGCCCCAAGTCGAGGATGGGGTGGTAGGTTTTCTGTGTATTCCCAAGCTCGGAAGTGGTGTGGACGGGGAGCAGCTCGGGAGAAGGCCGTGTTTTCAATAAGACGAAGGCCATCGACCCCAGGCAGGGATGGGAGGCAGACAGAAAGGAAACCCGTGGGGGAAGGAACGCCGATCGGCCAAAATCAGCGTAGAAAATGCTGAAGCTCGTCAGGCAATCGGGGGACATGTAGGCCGAAGGGAGCTGCCACTGCAGATCAGTCACGCGGACAAAAATGTTAAAAGTCGGGAAAACCAAGCCTCGCTTGGAGACAAGGCGAACTGTTCCAGAAAATTCGAGGAGACATTTGGGGCTGTCCAGTGAAGTGAAGAGACGTGCGTCCTCGGACCTTAGTGCTCACAAATTCACGCCCTACAGTAACGGCCCCAAACTAGTTCCACTTCCAGGATATTGGAAAACGGTGGAGGGTGCATGGTGCCCTGCGTTAGGGAGGAGGGGCCCCTCCCACCTCCTGGTGGCCGGGGGCGCAGCATCACCGTCGTGGCCACTGGGGTCGTCTGGGCACACACAGCTGCCCGGGGCGTGCACTGTCCCGGAGAGACGCCCACGAAGGGCAAAGCCGAGGCACACACGATGGCCCATGGCGGCTCTGCGGGGCGCGATGGCAGCCGGCACGGCCCACCCGCAGGGAGGAGGAGCAGACCCCGGGTGCGGGCAGCTCGGGGCTCATGGAGGGACGGGGGCAGCCAGGAACCCCCAGATCCGTCAGTGAGGAGACCTGCAGAAGGGACATCCTGCTTCCTGCTTTCGGGACCGCGGTTAACACGGGGGATGGGGAGTGAATGGATTAAAGGGCGCGGAGCCAAGGAGTGGGCGCTCCAGGGCCCTCCCCGTGCTTCCGATCTTTGAACCGGGTGTTCCGTCCCCAAGTCGGGAGGAACTGGTTGACGGAAAGTAGGAGGCTGCCTGGAAAAGACAGAGGAGCCCAGAAAGCTGACGAGCGCCCCACGTTTTCTTTCTAATCCTGCGCTGTCATGAGCGTGTGTGGGCGAGCCAAGTAGAAAACGCGGGACCGTGTTGCGGCCACGTGCGCCCACCTGGACACACGGCGACACGGGCAGCGCACGAGGTCTAACAGCGGGAAGAGCACAGATCACAGCCTCGGACGCGACTGGCCCCGCGAGCTCCAGGACCGCCGTCAGCGCGAAGGGTCGTGGGGTCAGTCCCCGGGAGCGCCTGGGAGAGGAGATGCTCTCGATGGCCCAGCCCGTCTCCTCAGCGTCGGCCGGGGCTCGGCGCCTCCTCATCGCTTGGACCCGGAGCCTTATGGTAACACCACCGCCCCCCCCAACCCCAGCAGATGGCCGCCCCCCCGGCCCCGCGGCTGGCCCCACGGGGGACACTGCTAACAACTCCTGTCCCACACTGGGCCCCGGGACACGGGCGGCTGCCGCCGTCGCAGGGATGCACACCCCGTGCTCCAGGAGCCTCCTGGGAGAGGCCTTAAGAAACCATCCGTAACTGGGGACTTGGACTCTGCGACACGAATCGCATCCTCACTGTTTTAAAGGATAAAATGCACGATCGTTTGGAAGGTCAACACGAAAAGCGACACGAGAAGCTGACGGCTCGCCGTGCCCCTGCCCGACACCCACCCCGCCGGGCAGGGCGCCTCCTCCCTGGTTCCCGCCTGGCTCTTCCTTCTGAAACTGGCGCTGGGCCCTCGCCGCGCTGACGCAGCCGAGCACCTCCTCTGGTCCTTCGTGAAGGACCCGCCCCGAGGCCGTATCAGCCCCGCGGTTTACCAAGCGTCACTACCGCGCGTGGGGACAGTGCGGTCATCACTGCTGGGCCCGGAGCAGGGCCCGGTTGCCGCCGCAGTCGTCACCGGCGCGGTTATGGGGGGTTGTGCTGAGTGAGGAGGTGAGGGCTCTGGCCCTGCAGCTCCTGTTGGAGCCACCCCCTCTGCAGGGAGCACGTTCGCCATTCAGGACGGTAGACGCCGTTCACTACCAACACCCTGGGGTGGTGGCCGTGGAGCCGCCCGGTGCGAGATGCGCAGTCTCAGAGCCCCCGTTGTGAACCTGGGTGCACGGAACAAGGACGTCTTGCCAGGGCAGTGACATGTGCAGCAGAGGGCGAGGGCAAGTCCGCATCCCAGGGTCCCAGCTGAGAGCCTGGAGAGGGGACCCGAGTCCTGCCTCTGCACCACTGAAATGCCCACGGGGTGGCCTCGGGCCCACGGGGCTGCGGACGGGATACCCCACAGGAGTCGGCCGGGGCACTGCCGGGTGCCCACGGGGCTGCAGCAGCCTTGGGCGGGGGCGTCGGGGAACCACGATCGCGGGGCTGGGCCTGGGACGGGCACCCACCGTGGGCCCCGCCGGCGCGCCTGACCTAGGGCAGCCTCAGCCCCAGGGCGCCCCCGCCAGTCCCTGGACACCTGCCGCGGGCTCCCAGGTGTGCGCTGCCCAGGTGACGCGGGATCGGCGCTGCTCGGATCTAGGGGAGGGGCGGCAGCGCAGCGGGGCTGGGGCGTGGGACAGGGCAGGGGGCGCGGGGCCCATGGGGTGGGGGTGGGGGAGGGGCTGTGCAGCGACTGGTTTGAGGCGGGATTGCCCACCGGGTGGTGGGGTGGGGACCGCTGCCCCCTCAGCACGGCAGCAGCCTGGGCTCGGCAGACAGGCTTGCAAGGGCACAGCCCGGCCAGCCCAGCTCAGGACTGGAGCCCCCGGCCCATCCTCGGGCCGCAGGTGTGCGATGTGTGCGCCCCCCGCACCGCGTCCACGAGGCAGCGCCCCTGGCTCCCGCGAACCCCGTGGGGTCATCGCACAGAGTCGGGCCGCAGGACGCAGGCTCTGGCGTCCAGCCTCTGCAGCCCAGGCGAGTCGGCAGCGCAGGTGCTGGGTGCGAATGGTTCCGGGGGTGGCCAGAGGGGGCAGAGGCCCCAGGACGGCCGGCTTGGGGATGGGCTAGAGAGGAGCAGGCCTCTGCCGTTGGTGGGACGGCGAGGACAGGTCAGGGCTTCGTGGTTGTTGAGGGCAGTCAGGCCTGGTCAGTCTGCCCTGGTTTCTGCCAAAGGCTATTTTGAGACCCAGAGAGCATCGAGTGCGCGAGTTGTGGGTCCAGCTCCGATATCCCAGAACGAGCGTGTCAAGGGGAAGGGGGACAGCGAGCGCCGTGAGGCCCCCAGAACCTTGGCCCGCGGCCTTGCCCTGGGCCCGGGGCCGACACTGGCTGGCGGCACCTTGCTTAGCCAGGCTGAAGAGCGGGATGAAAGAAGCGTCTTCACAGTCATCAGCTAATCCCGCGAGTCGTGCGTCCGGCCATTCCCGAGGGAGTGTGCGTACAACACAGACCGAAGTACACCGACGAGAGCCCCGGCGACCTTCCCATAGAAACGATTCAGGGGACGCCTGGAGGGCTCAGAGGTTGAGCATCTGCCTTCAGCCCAGAGCGTGACCCCAGGGTCCCGGGATCGAGTCCCACATCGGGCTGCCCGCAGGGAGCCTGCTTCTCCCTCTGCCTGTGGCTCTGCCTCTCTCTGTGTCTCTCATGGATAAATAAATAAAATCCTAAAAAAAATAAAAATGAAATGATTCAGGACCAGCTTTCCCCGTGTTTAGAGGGATTGAGAGCTTCCGTGGTGTTGCCATGGTGACGGTGTCCAAGGGCAGGTGTGTGGGGGGAGGTAACGGTGGAGACTGAGCAGGAGGCCCTGGGGGAGCAGGAATTAAAAATCACAGCTTTCACGTGTGCTGATTCTAAGGCAACATGTGTCCTCCATAGACGCCAATAGTCAGTGCCTCCCGGCTGCACACCGTGTCCTGGACCCGCCGTGGTGCTCGCCCTGAATCAGAGTGTGCGTAGGGGACGGCAGGACGACGCATCCCCCGTCGGTCCCAAGCAGCCTGGCCACGAGGACCCCCTAGCTCGCAGCAGCCAGGGCGAGTGCGGGGCTCAGCCCACAGTCGCTCCAGCTCCCCCGAGTCGGAGGCCGAGTGCCTCCGCGGGGCTGCTGTTCTCAATCACCGGAGGGAAGGAGTCTCCCTTCCTCCAGCCTCACCGTACGTCCCCCAGGATGACTCAGGCCTTCAGACGTCACGACTATCCCTGGAATCACTGCTAGATGTGCCGTCGGGGGACACGACGAATCAAGCCTCTATACTTCTGTCTTGTACAACTCGGCCCCCCAACCCAGCTTAAAGTCATGCATTATTAATGGGGGGGGGGAGGGAGGGTTTCTCTTGGTCTATAGTTTTGTACAATAATTCTTCGAGAGTGATATTGATTAGAAATCAGGCTATATCCTGCTTTTGCCATTAATACTCCCTCAGACATGGTGCTCTTCCCTCTCCTGGCCTGGCTAGAGCCCCTCATGGTGGAGGTGAGGTCCTGGCCTGGATGGAGCCCATGATGGTGGAGGTGAGGTCCTGGCCTGGCTGGAGCCCCTCATGGTGGAGGTGAGGTCCTGGCCTGGCTGGAGCCCGTGATGGCGGAGGTGAGGTCCTGGCCTGGATGGAGCCCATGATGGTGGAGGTGAGGTCCTGGCCTGGCTGGAGCCCCTGATGGCTGAGGTGAGGTCCTGGCCTGGCTGGAGCCCGTGATGGTGGAGGTGAGGTCCTGGCCTGGCTGGAGCCCCTGATGGCTGAGGTGAGGTCCTGGCCTGGCTGGAGCCCCTGATGGCTGAGGTGAGGTCTTGGCCTGGCTGCTGCTCATGAGCAAAGAGATGGTATTTGAGACTTTCTAGGCAGAAAATAGCTTATTAGTTAATACTTTGAAACTGATCTGCTTCAGACCCACGGATTGGACCTAAATTTAACCTATTTGGCCTTTCTGTTCGGGGGTTGTATGATTTATGTCTGCCCGTCTCCCATTATTGACAATGAAGAGAGTCAGTCGAGATTTCCGCGACCCCCTTGCAGCTCCCGCCCCTGGCCCAGCAGTACACGCACAGCCATCCTCTGTGCTTCTGCAGGTGGGATGCATCGTCCCCCCACGCCTCCGGCTGGCAGCAGGAAGGCACGCAGGCCAACGAGCGAAGTTGTTCTGCTCCGGTGCTGGCGACACCCGTGGCTGGGGGCATGCTCAGTGATGTCTAGGAGAGCTAATGCTTACGGCAGTGTCACTTTTTGGAAATAAAGGCCGTTTTGAAACAAGGCAATGCTCTCTTGTTTTGAGAGGAGATGGGAAGGGAGAGGAACGTGGATGTTTGGATTTGTTTTTCGGTCAGTGTGGACGGGATCAGAACCCTGGCACCTGGATTATAATGTGGATTTCTTTAGAGTATTTTATCTAAAAAGAATCGTCAAAGTGGAAGGCTAAACCGTGGCCAAAGTTCTAGCAAGTTACTATCATTATAAGAAAAAAAATGTATAAAATTCAGTAAATACCAAAAATTCAGGAAATAATAAAAAAGCCAAACGACAATCACAGTGGCCACCTAGCGATTCCAGTTCCCTGCTGCAGACATTGGAGACTGCGGGGCAAGATCAGCAGTTATTTTGAGTTTGGAGCAAAACTCCGGCTGCTGAATACCGCCTGTGTTTTAATGCTATTCCTGTTGCCTTCCGACGGCAATGGTACCGACTTGCTAGACAGCAACTAGAGCAACGGGACAGCGGCTGAGCGCTGGGTACGGTGGAAGGGCCTGCTAAACTCCAAGACAGTCTGAGATCCTTGTATGATCTCAGAGGAGGGTAGAGATAGGTATTTAATTTCAGACTTTTAAAATCTCAATATGCTTTCGAATTTTAAAGAAACTTCTTAAAATAAGGGAAAAAAAGATTTAACCTTCATACAGGTGTAAGAAAACAACAGATGCAAAACAGCTCAAACTAAAAGAAGGCAGGAGAAGAAGAGAGTTTGGATACAGGAAGCGAATAAAAGTCGTGAAATAAGGTCTTCGGGAACCTCGGGTGTGCAAGCCCCCCAGGGAGCGGTCCTTCCGTGCAGCAGCTCCTCTCAGCACGACGGACGCCGGCACAGGCTGTTTCATGCCCGTCAGTGCTGCTGAGAGCACCAGAAAGGTCGATCTTTCGTGCCGCTGTCCCCCAACCCGTGTCCAAGCCCAGCTGTGCCCCCCGTGTCGGAGCACAGTCGGGAGTGCTCCCAGCCGATGAGCACGGCGCCCACTCCTCAGGACCGCCGCTGCCTTGGCTTTCAGGTAAACGTGTGCTGAGTGTTTGCATCATGCCCGGTCCACGTCCCGTTGTCTCTGTTGTCCAGAGCTTCAGATTCCTCGTGAGGAGAACATGTGCTCCCTGCACACATTCCTGCATGTGATAGGAGCATCCCCATCACTGGGGGGCATGATCTGAGCATCTCCATCACCAGGGGGGCAAGACTGGAGCATTTCCATCACAAGGAAAGTGAGACCAGAGCATTCCCATCATTGGGGGGCATGACCACGCATCCCCATCACCAGAGGGGTGTGACTGGAGCATCTCCATCATGAGGAGGTGAGACTGGAGCATCCCCAACACCAAGGGGTGTGATCCGAGCATCAGGGATTCCCTGACTCCAGCCACAAGGAGGGCCCTGCCCCTGGGAAACTTCGCGGGTCCTCAGCCCACTACCTGACGCTCTGACCCCGAGGTCACAGAGGGTCATCACTGAATCCCGAAGAGTCAGCGTCAGGGATCAGGAAGGTGGGGTCAGCGTTCCAGAAGCCCGTGAGGCACCTGCGCACTTCCCCGCAGCCCCAAGGCTTTCCTCATGTAAGAACGAGCATAAATAATCCTAAATCGACACGTTAGTGTTTCACCACTTTGTGAAGCAATTTTTTCAGTTATGCTACCTTACTTTTATATTAATAAAAATATACATTAAAATTCAGTACTGCTTCAGAAAATAAATTCAGTGGTGGTTTTGCAAGTACACAAGTTTCCCAGGGAACCGCTTAACAAGTTAATGAAATGCAATGTTGAACCTTAGATGAGTATAACGCACAATGAATATGCAAGTTCAAAAAAGCTATTATAATTGATGCTTTTGTATTATTCATAAAAATATTGCTTCATACGGAATCTGTTCTGGGTTCCTATAGTAAAAATCATTAGGTAACACGATCCACTCCTTAAATATGATTCCTTTGCACGCACGAAGAAAACACGAAAAGTCGCGTTAAAGTATGCAACGGCACGCACGTTAGCATGTGTAAACGTGGAATCGGCAAATTAAATTTAAAAAAAGTCAGTTGTGGGCTTTCTCTCCACGACTGAGCTTGTTGCCAACACCTCGATTTCGTCATGCGACCGGAAACTATGAAAGATTTAATGACACAGTCAAACCCAGAATGAATAAATAATACTTGAGATCTTTTCCATATGAGTTTCGTGGCTGAACCCCCGAGGACGTCCTTCCCGCCAGTCCGCGGAGGCGGTGCTGGGCGGGGCCTGGGGACAGAGTGCGGGTCCCTCCCCGTCCTCCAAAAGCACGCGGGAGAGGCGAGGCCCGGCTGGTGGGACATTCTGGCCCGAGAACCACGCGGATTTATTTACAAGGGAAAGCAGCAACCGTCCCTCATAATAAACCATGAATATCGTGGGGCGTAATGACTTCTGGATACTACGACATTTTGAATTTCTTAAATTCCCAGCAAATCCCAGGAGCTGCTGCCAGGAGAAGGTACCTATAATAGTCTGATAAGGTCACGTCGACTTTTAGGGCGGTCATTGGTGTAAATACGAGAGCGCGAGGACCCGACTGGGCTAGTACGGACGTGGGCAGACCTCCCAAACCTCCCAGCCAGCCCTGGAGTCGGAGGCACCGCCTCTTCCCCTCCATCCTTCCCGGACCCCAAACACCGTCCTCCCCAAGGCATCACGTGACACAGGCCTGTTGGGACCCCGAGAGTGGCCCAATGGGCGTCTCTTCCCCTTCCAGCTCACGACCGCAGTGGCCGCTTCCTCGGGACCCGGTGGGAGCCAGCCCGTGCCCACCGCTGCTGCCACGGCGCCCTGTCCCGCTCTGGTCGCCGCCCCCACGCTCACTGTGAACCCCTCACCACGGAAGGGCCTGGTGGGGCAGAAGAAAGATTTAGAACGGATGGAATGTACGTCTTTTGTGACTGGTTCGTAGTTGACCTAAAGATTAGACTTAACCAGGCTGCCTTGTTGTCCAAGAATAGTCCAGTCCTGGTCAGACGCAATCGGTAGGCCGCTGGGCACCCAATACCGCGTGACCGTACAGATGAGCTAGGGAGCCGCAGTGTCAGCGTCTCTGCTGCAGATTTATAAATCACTACGTGTCCTAAAATAATACTCAGGTGGTAACAGGTACAGTAAAAACACACACGAGCAGGAGGGAGGAAACGCACTGAGCTTTGCAGGTGCACGCCTGCCGTCTGGCATCCCACGGGGCCGGACGGGGAGTGCTCACAGTCTCAGAATGCCGTAGGTCACGGCCTCTTCGGAGAGCTGCTTGAACCAAATAGAACAAAACGAAGCTGATTGGCTCGCCAGCTGGCTACCAAGTGACCCATGAGCTCCCCCGCGATGCCGATCGGCTTCACCGCCGCGTGCTTCCTTCCTATTTTGGGTGCCACCCCTTACCCCTCCATTGTTCAGATGCAGTGACGGTCACCCAAGGAGCAACAACAACAACAAAAACCCCACAATCGCTCCATTGTTACTTCGGAGTTGAAGTTATTCCAAGTTTTTCTTTGGTTTCAGCCAAATTACATTTTCTTCCCTTACTGGGAAGAACTGCCTCACGGAGGCTCTCCGGCTGTGGACCCGTTCTCGTCGCCCCCGTGGACCTCGCCCGGGAACCGGGAGACCGCGGAATCTTTTCCAAAGCTTGGCGCTAAGAACACTTCTGAAGCTTCTATCACCGCATCTCCAGGTGAAGATGCCGAATTGAAAACCTGACTTTGAAACATGATCTCTTCGCCATCGGTCCTCTTGAAGAGGCCACAGTCGGGCCTTAGGGGTTGTACTAATCCGGGATGTCTCAAATACTCGAAGACTGGTAGAAAAATGGCAACTCTTTATAGCAAGTTCAAACAAAATATCACTGTTTTGAGGTAACAATCCAGTGTTTAATAATTCATATTTGTAATAATTGAAGTATTGAAAACAGTGTACTTCCAGGCACAGAAAATCATAGACCTGCCAACATGGCTTGAGCATTATGTGATGTGGGGGATTTTCCCAAGAGTCACTGAAGATTGAAGACATTAATTTGCCGATCTGAAAGATAATTCATTAATTATAGAAATGAAAATGAAGAGAAAGCCACCTAACCATACACCAAACACATCACCCATCTTGTATTTCTCTTCCTTTGGGTTAATTTTAACCGTGTTTTTAACCGCATCTAAAGTCTGGTTTCCATCCCAGCAGGATGTGGGGCGGGAAAGAGGGGAGGCATGTGGTCACCCAGCGATGGAGCGGCTGATGGTGCTACAGAGGCTCTGGATCAGAAGTGGGGGGAGAGAGGATAGGGGGTCCTGGGGAGGTCCCGACCCTGCGTGAGCCCCTGGGCCTCATGGGTGGGTGGGTGAGGCTCCTTGTCCTGACTCTCCCCACCTCGGACGAGTCACAACCAGAGGGCAGGACCCGTGAGGGGGCAGTGGATGGTGGGGGCTGCAGCTCTGGGAAAGCTGGGGGCAGATGGAGAGCACGCAGCTGGAGGCGGAAGGCCTCTGGGACAGGTGCACTCGCCCTGCTGCTGCCTCCTCTAGTGTCTGCAACTCCGAAAACTCCGAGGGCCATGGCCACTTCCAGCAAGCCCATGGAGACAGGACTCTGTTCGCAGGCAAGAAAGAGGGACGTGAGGGCATCGGTGAGACCAGCTGAGACGCGGTGGGAAGCTTGGCACCCGGAGTCCCACGGCGTGTGTGAGCCCCTCTGGCGCAGAGCGGGGCCGGCAGTGCTGGAACGAGGACCCGAGGCCAGTAGGCGAGGCTGCTTCGGGGCAGTGTCCTTAAATTAGAGACCCCGTCCATTCTGTGCCCTTCCAGCCCACAGGAAACGGCACAAAGTCAGAGCCAGGCTGTGCCAAGTCCTCTGATGCAGCCCCCGAGCCTGTTTGGTGGTGGAGGCACTTTCCAGAAGAAAGCTGAAGGTTCTACACCTGCCGGAGGTGCACCCCTTCCCACGTTGAATCCCCATAGACCTGCACGCTCGTTGGTTGCTGGATGTCCCAAGGGGGTTAACGCTGAGCCGGGCAGGCATGGAGATGGTCTCTGTTCCCTGCCCCTCGAGGAATAAGTAAGACTCTAAAAAGTGGGGGAGGGGGAGCAGCACTGCCTATGTCACCAGTCAACTGTTCTACCAGCGGAAGTCGACTCTATGTTTTTAAAGATGCTTTTTTGACAAACGAGTCCATATAGGACGTTAAGCCTATTGATTCCAAGAGACAAACCCCCACTGAGGCCTGACTCGATAACGTATGAAATGTGTCTACACATTGCCGCGTTGATAGATGACATCACTCTCAGCATAATCACTATTTTCACTCAGCGCCAGGCACCTGGGTGTCCCGGGATGAGAAGGTGTGACAGTGAATGTTGAGACGGCTTGACAAGTGTTAATTCAGTGTAAAAACTGTATTACTGCGTTTCCCGGCAGTGCGGGGAGACGTTCATGAAATTATCCTGCAGACGAGAAGATCTGTCATTGCGCGTTGCCTGGAACGGCCTGATCCTGAGTCAGAGTGACAGGGAAAGATCCTGAAGGAGTGTCGTGTGCTCCTGAGGCACTGCCCGTGAGGCCTGCTCCTGAGGCCTCACTAGAGACAGACGTGCCGCACGGGGAGGGATGCATCTTCGCACACACATCCTCGGGATCCTGCTGCAGGAACATCCGTTTTCACTCCCAAAGTTTCTGATTCTGTAGAATAAGTGGTGTATGCTCAGTACCCCTTCTGATATCCTGGTTGTTTGCTTGCGGGGCTGTGAGTCGATTTACAGAATCAGCTGGAAAAAGACAAATACCCAGGATTCAGTCACAGGGGTTTTTTGTTGTTGTTTTTTGTTTGTTTGTTTATTTGTTTTTTGTTTGTTTTTTTGTTTGCTTAAATTCATTACAGGATCCTGAAGCTTAGAAAAAAGATGAGGCCCTCAGCAAGCTGTCAAATTTGGCCCTTTGCAAATATATCAGAGTAGGGGCAGCCCAGGTGGATCAGTGGTTTGGCACCGCCTTCGGCCCAGGGCATGATCCTGAGGTCCCGGGATCGAGTCCCACATCGGGCTCCCTGCATGGAGCCTGCTTCTCCCTCTGCCTGTGCCTCTGCCTCTCTCTCTCTCTCTCTGTGTGTGTGTGTCTCATGAATAAATAAATAAAATCTTAAATATATATATTTATATATATATATTTATATATTTTTATATAAAATATATATATAGGATCAGGAATTAAAATGAAGTTAGAATCTATACCCACCTGAGTAAAAATAAATTTTATGGCAAAACTTATAAGAACAAGTTGCTTTGCCTTAATCACCTCTACTGAATAAGAATGTGGAAGATGCACATGGGCAGCAGAGCTTGGGAGCATTAGGCTTGATGTGATTTATCTTTCCTTCCAGCGTCCATGTGGTAAGTGCCAGGAGGCAATAGAGACCCCCCCCCTTGGGGAGACAGGTTAATAAGGGAGATTGGGGGGAGCAGGCCCAGTCATAACATGGTTAGTCTGGGGGGAAGTCAAGGGGTCACCACACACGGCATACGACAAAAAGCACCGGGGATCCTGAGCGACAGGTTGATGTGGGTGTGGGCATTGGAGCCGGGAGGAAATGCTAAGTGGCGGTTAAAGGTCATGACAACCGATGTTTCTAGCAGCAATGTCCACAACAGCCACACTGGGGAAGGAGCCTCGGTGGCCATCGAAAGACGAATGGATAAAGAAGCTGTGGTCTATGTATACAGTGGAATATTCCTCAGCCATTAGAAATGACAAATACCCACCATTTGCTTCGACGTGGATGAACCTGGAGGGTATGATGCTGAGTGAAGTAAGTCAATCAGAGAAGGACAAACATTATATGTTCTCATTCATTTGGGGAATATAAATAATAGTGAAAGGGAATAGAAGGGAAGGGAGAAGAAATGTGTGGGAAATATCAGAAAGGGAGACAGAACATGAAGACTCCTAACTCTGGGAAACGAACTAGGGGTGGTGGAAGGGAAGGAGGGTGGGGGGGATGGGGTGCCTGGGTGACAGGCACTGAGGGGGGCACTTGACGGGATGAGCACTGGGTGTTATTCTGTATGTTGGCAAATTGAACACCAATAAAAAATAAATTTATTATTAAAAAAATAAAAAAATAATAATAAAGGTCATGACAATTGACATGCCGCCTTCCTGTCAGGCCCCGGCTCTGCCCAAGCCCAGGGAGGAGCAGAAGCCAGGCAGGACTCCTGCCCACGCGGTGCCCCACGCCCCTGGGGCTCTCTGGCCCGACCTCCATGCGAGGCCCCCGGGCTGCCGTCTGCTTGCGACAACTCAGACACCCAGACGCAGGCCTTAGCTCCAGCCGCAGGTGACGCGTGAGGCTCTGGGCCCCGGGAACGGAACGGGGTTTTGTGAGGCTGGGGTCCCGGGGCCCGTCTCCTGGGAGGAGACGTGTGGGCAGTGAGACAAATGGTGAAATTCAGAGGGTAATGAAAGAGAATTACTTAGAAAAATCCCCCAATAAATTTACAGCTCTGAGCTGTCCCCGAAATCCAATTTGACGAAAGCAATATTTGTGATAAAAAGGTAAAATATGTAAGGAGATGGTTTTGAAAGTTTTGTGTTCTATGAAAAGCCGTGAGCACTAAATCACGGTGAAGAGCGTATCTCGAGGGGCCGCCTTGGACCCTAGAGAGGGCAGGTGGTCATCTAGGCCGATGCTACCGCTGTCCTGCTCCCACCTGGACGCCCGAGGGCCGCCCTGGGGAAGTTTCCTTGGGAGACACTTGCTATGTTCCCTGTCCTGTTAGAAGAGCCGGAAATGATGATGACGTTACAAGTGAGGATAAAGGGGAGACGTCTTTGCGGTTGTATTCATGTTTCCCGCGGTCGATTACATTCCAGTTGTGGCTAAGGGACAGCTTTTCTGTAATTCGCCTCTTCTCATTGGGGGAAAACTGTAGGCAAGTTGAGTGCCAGCGAGACGCTCCGTGCACACGGACGCAGGTTTACCTGGAAACCAAAACTCATACGACGTGACTGAAGCGGCCGACACAGGGATCCGGGGGCTTAAAAGACTAAGGGTGTATTAGTGGACGGGTGGGCAAGAGAATGGAAACCGAATGCTCTGAGCACTTGGAGATTCACTTCTAAAATGTATTCCCTCAAACATTCATGACGTTGACAGTGTGAAAAATACAGTAGGAAGTCCACCGGGCCCCGTGGCAGAAACAGGCGATTGGGGGAAAAAATACCCCTCTGGTGCGTACATACTGGTCCGTGGCATTTTCGGGGAAGGGGGAATGCAGGCATTTTCCGGAGTGTGGCTTTCGAGGAGAGACCGCGTCGCCCCAGGTCCAGCATGAAGTGCGCGGCGTCTGCAGACGCGTGAGTGTAAGCACCTCCCGACGCCCTCCCAAGACAGGCAGGTGCGACCTGGTGGTGACGCGGTGATCATCCGCTGGTTGGGGAATAAGCTCTGGAACAATGGTCCCGCCAACGCCGTCTCAGTTCTGATGAAGCTTAATTGACGTTGTGGCCGCGGTGGCACCTACCTGCGACCATGGGAGGCGACGGGACAGAGACATGATGCGGGCGGGCAAGGGGCGGGCGAGGGGCGTACCTGGGCTCCAGGTGCAGTCCCCTCATGAGTCACGGCACGACACGAGCTCCGGCCAGCATGCTGAGGACAGCTGCTCTCCAACTACTTGTTTTCCACCTTCATCTCCAGGAACTTTTCTCCTTTCATTTACTTATATGTTTTTTTTTTTTCCTCTTTCACGACTCTTTCTCTTGAGGGAACATCTGTGCAACGTCCAATACCCTCTGCCGTGGGCCGAGGGCTCGCAGATGCATTTATCTAGGCCCTTGGTGGGGTGGGGGGGAGTCAGCGGCGGGATTTGGAGGAGGCAGGTGCACATGGCAGGTGCGGGAGGGGTGGGCCAGGGCCTGCCCAGGGCGTCCTCCCCTGGGCCAGGGGTGACTCAGGCCCCGGCCTCCTGAGGAGTTTGCTGACCGTGGGCACGAACGAGCGTGAAGATGCAGCTGAAATGTCTGACGGCTCCGCACCCTGGACTCGGAGCCCACGTCGCTGGATGTCTGAGGCTTTGTCAGTGGAGATGCTGGGGCGGCGTGAGGCCCCAGGGCAGGCCCCCAGCAGCAGAGGCTCCCACGCTCTCATCTGTGAGGTCGGGGAGGGATCCCGCCGTGCTGCGCGGTGGCCGCAGGTTCCGTGGCAGGTGGACTGGTTTGTTGTTGCTTTTCAATCGGCCTTCCGTGGATTCCGGCATGGAAGTTCCGATGGCCCAGGACTGTGTGTGGTCGTCGCGGTTCCCCGTGGCCCTGCTCATCCAACCCTTCCCCACTCTGCACAGCCTGCCGCCCGGGCCCGGGGCTGAGGGTCAGCAGCCCCCTGGGCAGGTGTTTCTTTTTTTTTTTTTTTTAAGATTTTATTTATTTATTCATGAGAGACACAGAGAAAGGCAGAGACACAGGCAGAGGGAGAAGCAGGCTCCATGCAGGAGCCCGTCGTGGGACTCGATCCCGGGTCTCCAGGATCACGCCCTGGGCCGAAGGCAGGTGCTAAACCGCTGAGCCACCCGGGGATCCCTGGGCAGGTGTTTCAAGGACGCCGAAGACGTGCTGGGCCTGGGTGCTGTGGCCGTTACAGAGGTGAGTCTCTCCTCTGTGGGGCAAATCTAATAAAAGTAGAGCATCAGCAAAAACGCAGCACACTTCTGGCTGTTTTCACATCTTGGGCGTGCCAGCGCCTGACAGCACACGGGAGGCGGCCGCGTTAAAGTCCACACCGAAAACTGGGTGAAAGATATGTTTTCTAGGACGCATTTCAAAGCCCGGTTTCGCTCAGGAAGCTGGCGCCGGCTTGCCGAACCAAGTTCCTTCATAAACATCTGCAAATGTCCCTTTTGGATAAATGGTTTAAAACAGCTGCTCAAAAATAGAGCAAAGGGATCAGTAAATAAAATCTTTTCAAAGAGATGCATCAACGTGATCTCGTGGGATAAGTGAAGAAATCCTTAATTCTCCGTTTGCAAATTAAAATCTCATATTCCAGGGTCCAGGTGTTAAAACAATTCTAAAACTTCGTTTAAAAAAGGAAAAACTAGGGGATCCCTGGGTGGCTCAGCGGTTTAGCACCTGCCTTCAGCCCAGGGTCTGATCCTGGAGACCCAGGATTGGGTCCCGCGTCTGGCTCCTGCATGGACCCTGCTTCTCCCTCTGCCTGTGTCTCTGCGTCTCTCTCTCTTTCTCTTTACATCTTTCATGAATAAATAAATAAAATCTTAAAATAAAAAAAAAAAAGGAAAAACTAGAACAGGTGCCCAGACAAGAAACACCTGACGTGAGGGAGAACTCAGCACAGCAGGTGGGCGGGATCAATGTCGGCACAGCTGCGTATGTGCGTGTGCGCATATGTACCTATGCACGGACACACCTGTGCACAAACGCAGGTGTGGGCCTATGCCCTATACAGGTGTGCACGTACACACCACGTTCACAGGTGCGGGCTTGTGCACCTGTGCACCTGTACACATATGCACATATGCAGGTAAACACGCATGCACCCATGCGCCTATGCACGCACACACCTACGTATGCAGGTATGGAGGTGTGCACCTGGGCACGTACTCACGTATGCACATACTCAGCTGTGCACATATGCACACGTACACCTATGCATGTACGCAGGTGTGGACATATGCACTTTGGAGAGTGGAAGTGTTGGGGTCTGAAAATGTCTCAAATGGTAGATGATGAGCAAGAATTTGACAAAAATTCATCAAGTGGTTGGACAATGTCATCTTGACCTTATCATCTGCTCCATCTCGCCTCGGGGTAAAGCCTCCTGAGAAGGGTCCTTGGTCGCGTCCTGAGGGCCCTAAATGAGTGCGGATCTGGTTTGAGGGGTTTTACCGCTGGGGGAGAGGCCGCGGTGGCTCAGTCGCTGCCCCGCGGGGAGGGCGAGCGCGGGGAGGGCCGACCTCACACACCCTCCCCGCAGCTGCAATCACGCGCTTCCTGCCACGGGCTCTAAGTTAGGACCACGGTCATGAAGATGGACACGGGACGCGGCTCCTCTGCCCGCCTGCCTCCCCCTCCCCGCGGCTGCTCTCTCACCGTCCCTCCCTCTGGCGGAAACCCTCCTGCGGTGAGTGTAGGCGCGTGCCGGCAATGCAGACACTCACGCGCGCGCACACGTGTGCACAGACGTGCACGCATGAATACACCCCCCGACGGCTCTCCTCCCCATCCCCGCGCGGCTCTGCCCTGAACCAGGAAACAGCTGCTGGCAGTGGGGGAGCCTGCGTGTCAGACCCTGAGCCCCGGCCGCTCCCATCTGGCCCGGAGTCCGACCACGAGGGGCCGCCAGGGCCAGGCTCCGTCGGAGGCTCTAGGGACGTCGTCCTATGTCCCAGCCTCTGATGGTGGCTGCAGCCCTGGGCTTCTGGCCTCTGCCTGGGTGGCCGGGCCGCCCGCCCACTGTGCAGGACCCCTGCGGGCGCTCGTGAGGGCGCGTGCGCTTGCATGGGCGGTGACAGGACGCGACTCCGGGGGCCCCGCGGTGGCGTAGAGGGAGTGAGGAGGAGGGCCTTTCTCCGGGAGTGGGGGATGCATCCCTGCACTCTGTGCCCCCGGCCGATCCTCACGCTCAACGCTGGGCCCGCGAGCTGCCCTCTGCGGGCAGCAAACCGTCTGGCCCTAAACGTGAGCCTTGCAGAGCCGCTCGGCCACCAGGCCGGGAGGGCTGTACCCCAGGTTTGTGCTCCTCACTTTACCTATTTCCTGTCCAGGGGGATGGTTATTAAGGTTTGATGTGACCTCTGCGTCCGTGTTGGAGGCCCTGCCTCTCAATCCCCTTGCTGGGCGAGATGAGGGTTACGAGCAGGACGCAATGCAGAGCAGCCACCCCGCTGGTTCTGCCTCCTTCCTCAGATAAGCCCTGTGTGCTCTCATCCTTTTGGGTCAACCGTGGAATTAATGAGGAAAGACACGGAAGCAGGAAAAATGGTTACAGTTGGTGATCGCCTGCTGGGCCACCTGTGTTGAGTCTAGATTACTCTGTGGAACAGGGTTCGTCGCTGCAGCCGGGATTCCAGATAGGACGGTGACCCCTTTCTACCTCTTCCGAGAGAGAGATAAGTAATAGGCCGATGGGAAAGCTACATCTGTTGCATTTTGAGATGCAAATAAAGTCTCCTACATAAAAATCCAGCAACGATTGTTGCCTATTTCGTTATTGAACCGAGAGTGAGATATTACCAAGGCCACGTTGGATCATTGTGATGCGGGGCAAGGCGAATTTCTACATACTACCGGTGAACAATTTAAAAATAAAATTTAAAACTTTCCATTTTCAATGGCATTAAAAATAACAAAATACACGGGGATAGGTTAGAAAGAAGTGTGAGTTTTCGACACTGAAAACCCATAACACTGTTGAAATACTGTAAGGAGGATCTAAATAAATTGGAAGCTATCTCACATTAATGGATCAGAAGCCTTAATATTCTTACGATGGCAATATTCCAAGAATCGATCTGTAGGGTCAAAGCCGTCCCTATCAATCCTATCAATCCAATCAATTCCAAATCTAGCTCCATCGTGCCCTCATGGTGCTAATTATTTTCGTGATTTTTGCCTTTTTGCCTGGCAGTACGTAGCTGCCCGGTGACTCTACTTTCCAGATGCAGGGGGTGGACACGGTGGTGCACTTGCTCTGCACTTCCTGCCCAGCCCCACTCCTGACAGCGCTCCCTAAAATATGCATACATGACTGTTCTCCTGGGTACAAGCTCTTTGCTTTCTGCACATGGATGCAGGTAGCAGTAGAGCAGGATGGTTACGGCGCGGCCTCAGGAGCCCTGCCACTTGCACACACATCACCCCTTCCATGGGTGAGCACACGTACTCCGTAGTCTTTTACCCAGTCCATCATTTTGCAAGGATTTTCTATTCTGTGGATTGTCTCTTAACTTTGCAGACTGGCGTCATTGGCAGCACAGAGCTCTAATTCTGATAAAGTCCAGTTTACTTTCTGAGGATTTGTGCTTCTAATGTCGTATCTAAGAAACCATGACCTAACCCAAGGTCACCAAGATTTCCTCGTATGTGTTTGCCGGCCGTTTCATAGTTTCAGCTAGCTGGGATCTTGGTAAGGATTGACAGGGACTGCATTGACCCTACAGATCGATTCTAGGAATATTGCCATCGTAGCAATATTAAGGCTTCCGATCCATTAATGTGAGATAGCTTCCAATTTATTTAGGTCTTCCTTACAGTATTTCAACAGTGTTATGGGTTTTCAGTGTAGAAAACTCACACTTTTCTAATCTATCCCCATGTATTTTATTATTTTTAATGCCATTGAGAATGGAAAATTTTAAATTTTATTTTTAAATTGTTCACCGGTAGTATAAAAAACACTGGTCTTTGTATTGATTTTGTATCCTGCAGCCCTACTGCGCTCCTATTCCATAGATATTCAGAAGCCCCTTATCCTGCTGGGAAAGTTTTCTTCTCTCCCAAGTTTTCTGAGGTTTTATTTTTTCTTAGTTTTTTTAATCATGAAGAGGTATAAGATTTTGTCAAGTCATTTTTCTGCACCTATTGAGATAATTGTGGGGATTTTCCCTTATGCTTTTCAGGTGGTGTCACGTCCGTTGATTTTCAGATGTCAAATCAAGGTCACATTCCTGATGTAAAAACTACCTGTACTGACGTGTAATTTATTTATGTGTGTCTGTATTTTGTTTGCTAGTATTTTGCTGAGGAGTTGTACCTTTGTAAGAATATTGGTCTGTTCCTTTCTTTTTTCATGATATCTTTGTCCCAGTCTGGTATTAAGGAGATCTCAGGGAGTAAAGTGGGAAGTGTTCACTTTTTTTGGAAAGTTTTATGAACTTTGGTAATAATTTATTTAAATACCTGGTGGAACTTAAGCCATTGGAACATGTGGGGAGGCTTTTACCTACTAATCCAACCTTCTTGCTTGTGACAAGTCCATTCTGATTTCCATTTCTCGGTGAGTCAGTTTGTATGTTTCCAGGAATTTGTCCAGCCACACCTGGCTGACCTGACTTGGCATACGGCTGCCTTCAGTATCCGCTTTCTACCTTCTTATTTATGTTAGGTTGACAGGTACAGGTGTCGGCAAGGATGCGGGGAAGTCCGGGCCCCTGTGCAGCTGCTGTGGACGACTGTGCGGAGGTTCCTCAAGGAATTAAACACAGAATTACCATGTGGTCGATAGTCCCGCTTCCACGTGTATACCCGAAAGAATTGAGAGAGGGTCTCAAAGATATTCGCACCCCCGTGTTTATAGCAGCAATTTTCACAAGGGCTAAAGTGTGGAAGTAGCCCAAGTGTCCATCAACAGATGAATGGGAAAAGTGTGGGCTCTTCATACGACGGGATTTCATGTAGCCCTAAAAAAGGAAGAAAATTTGTACGCACGCTACAACCTACATGAACTTTGAGACATTGTGCCAAGTGAAGTTAGCCAGTCACGACAGGACAAATGCTGTCTGATTCCAGGCACACGAGAGACACGGAACAGTCAAGGCCACGGAGACGGAAAGTGGTGCCAGGGGCCGCAGGAGGAGACTGGGAGCTGTTCAATGAGGACAGAGTTTCGATTTGCAAGATGAAAACTTCTGGACACGGATGTGGTGCCGGCTGCACAGCAATGCGGGTGTGCTTAATACCCCCCAACTGTACACTTAAAAAATGGTTAAGATGGTAGATTTTACATTATGTGTATTTTACTACAATAAAAATCTGGATGAATGGGTTAGAGTAATCCTTTACTCTGGGGTATTGAGAGTATCTATCCCAAATCAGGACAGATAACCCCGAAGTTTTCCCGAGCTGGATCCACATTTGCTGTCTTTCCGCCTCTCAGAGTTCTTGTAATTTACTTGACTTATGTTCTCCATATTTGTACAGCCAACTGTTCCGGGCCTGTAGCACGGATCGGGACCCCGCCTTCCACTACCGCCCCTGCTGCCTCGACCTGTGCCTGTGAGCCTCGCGCCCACCGCGGCCCCGAGCAGCCCCAGGAGGCGCGCGCGCGGGCAGGACTCTCAGGATCATGAGACAGTCCGCGCCACAGCAGCCCGCGGTGTGACCACCACCGTTCTGGACGGGGGAGAAGGAGACCAGGACTTGGCCATGATGGGGCGGCCGCGGAGGCACGGTTGTGTTCGCTGATAAGTACAAAGGGGCTGCCGTTTGAGCCTCCCTCAAGAGCACACAGACGCGCACACACACGCTCAGTACTTTATTCTAAACCCTCACAGCTTGTGCAGCTTCCCTGGGACACGATCTCCCGTGAACGCAGAGAAATAGATGCACCGAAGTGCGGCAGCCCCGCCAGTGGCCCCTGTTGTCCGGGGACGACTGTCTTCGAAGACCTTCCTGCGCTGCAAGAGTTCCCCGGGTACACGGTGTTTCCTGAACGGGTCACGTGGAGCCCGAGTGGAGGCTAAGATACTTTTCCTATGAGGAAACAGCGACTGGGGGGTTGTTGGCTCAGCTCACACGGCTGCCGTCTGCTCCTGGGCCTCACTCTGCGCTCACCTCACCCAAACCTACGACTCCTCAGCTTCGCCGAACGTCCAGTGAACTCACCCCGTTCATAATGAATCACAAAGGAAAAATAAGACATACTTCTGTGTCAGCTGGAATTTTGTTCCGGCCTTTATTAACGTCTTTATTTTTTATTTATTTTTTTAAAGATTTTATTTATTTATTCATGAAAAACACAGAGACACAGGCAGAGGGAGAAGCAGGCTCCCTGAGCCACACAGGTGTCCTACTAACGTCCTAAAATGAATTAGAAGACGTTGGGGGGGGGGGGCGGCGTGTGTTTGCGGCTGTTCTGTGGGCTCCTCGGGCCCTCCTCCCCCCGGGAAGAGCCACGGCAGGGGCTGCGGGAGGGACACTCACCACGCCGCAATGCACAGATGCACGGTTAGCGGGGCAGGAGAGCAGCGACAAGCCCACCAGCGGCGCTCGGCGGATGCACGGGGACGCTCCCCGCACTGACGGGACCCCGAGGGACCCGTACCCCGCTAACCCCCATCCTGGACTCTGGGAATAACCCTCATCTTTCTGACTTTTAATGTCTTGATCTGTAAGGGGGGGGTTACAGAGCCCGACCACTTGGGTCCTTGGGACGTAAGCCGACAGCGGGGGCCGGAAGCAGCCACCTCGGCGTCAGACTCCAAGACGGGGTTTTTCTCCCTCTTCCTTCTCACTTTAGGCAGAAATAGACGAAACACAAGGAAAATGCTGAGTTTTCTCTTTTAGCTGCAAGTAAGTGGCAAGTTTTTCAGAAAATACACTTTTTCATCTTTTTCCTTCGTCTGCCGCGCTTCACTTATGAATGAGGATTAATGCTCCGAGTCTCTGGAAGTCTTCCAACACCCAATTTTTAAGTATCTGTTATTTGCCCAAGTCATCTTGCTGAGGCAGGAATAGCTCCACCGAAATATTTCATGCCCCCGCTGACAACTAAGAACCCCACCCTCCTCCCTCTTTGTTCCCTTCAAACCACTTACTACAGTTTATATATTTTTTAAAATAAATGTACCTAATTATTTATCTTTCCCTCCTAGTATGAGGTCTATGAGGTCTGGAAGCATGACCAGGCAGAGTGTCTGGAACACATATTATTTGATTTTTAAATTTCTCATAGTTCATACAATAAAAGTTAACTGATTTTGAGTCTATTTTCCTTTATTGCAAAAAGGTAACAGATGGAATTAATTTAGTCATCTAATAAAGCACATGATTAGTTTTTCAGGATACTTCTCTTATGTGTTGGTAGCAGGTAGAAATTAATAGCTGCTGCTTAGTACTTTTGATTAAAAATGGTTTTTTTGTTAACAGTTAAAAATGCATGCTTTTAAATTGATTTTTGATTAAAAATGTTATTTTCTGGGGCACCAGAATGGCTCAGTGGTTGAGCATCTGCCTTCGGCTCAGGCCGTGATCCTGGAGCCCCAGGATCGAGTCCCACGTCGGGCTCCCGGCAGGGAGCCTGCTTCTCCCTCTGCCTCTCTCTGTGTCTCTCAAGAATAAATACATAAAATCTTTTTTTAAATGCTATTTTCTAACTCAAAACCAGTTTTAAAATCATGAGTTTCAGTTGATTTTTTACTTTATTGATTTTTTTTAAACTAGTAGATTTTATTTTTGGATCATCGGTAAACCGAACCCGAAGAGCTGAAGCAGGACCCTCAGACACAGCTCAGGCTCTTGAACATGCGTGATGTCGCGGTTTAGACAGGCCGTGAAAACCCGTAAAGATAGGAGAGCGGTTCCTTCCATCGGAGGATTGAGAGGGGCGATGTTTAAAGCGATTCTCTTAGGAGGAGGGAGAGGATGGAGGGACGGCCGTGGGTCCTAAGAGAATGCTTCCTGGAGAGCGCAGGGTGTGTCCTGACTTCACGAGCTCCTGGGGGGACCTGTGGGGACCAAGGGGCTGGAGCCCCTGCCCGCCGACCCGCACTCTGGACCTCGCACCCACCGACGCTGCATCCCCGACCCCACACCCACCGACCTCATACCCCCAACCCTCACTCCCCGACCTGGCACCGGCTGATCCCAGATCCCCAACCCCGCACCTCCTGACCCCGCACCCCCTGACCCTGCACTGCCCCCGCCGCCTCCACGTGCTTCCCGGGAGCCCGCCTGAGGTCGCTGCCCTGGGGCAGGCCCGCCTGCTCCCCAGGGCCAGGCCTCTGGGGTCTGCAGCCGGAGCAGGAGCATCGTTACCACCTCCACGTCCACAGCCCACCCGGCGCTGCGGTCCCTGAGGGGCTCGGGGAAGGGCCGCGGACCCGCAGGTGCCCATGCACAGTGAGGCTCCCGCCCTGCACCCCAGACCCCGCAGCACCGCAGGTGCCAACCGCGCAGCGCCGCTGCCCTTCCTGGTCTGCTTCCCTCGCAGCCTCCAGAGCTCAACTGCGGCTTCAATCCTGGAGGGGCTCTGGGCCCAGACATCACCCGCGTGTGCGGCACCTGCCCTCTGGGCTCTGGAGGGAGGCGCCCTGCGAGTCCAACCGCCCAGCGGCCGGACCGCACAGAGTCGGAGGGGTGGGGTAGGGGTGGGGGTCCCCTGGGGCGGGCCTCCCAGCGCCGCCGCACCCCCTCCCCTCCTCCTCCTCTCCCAGGTGCTGGAGGCAGGAGCACGCCCTTCTGGGACGCCCCCCCCAGGTTAGAAGTCCTCAAGGCCTAGAAACAGACCACCTGATGACGTTGCTCAGGTGCTGCCAAGCACTGCGCACCTGCCGGGAAAGGGCCGCGGGGTCCTCACCTGGCCTCCTGGCCCAGGTGTGCGTCACACCTGCGCACACAGCCGTCCATCTGTCTTCCCATTTCCCGGCTCCAGACAAAGCTGCAGGTCTCCCCGCAAACGTCTTCCTTCGAAAACCCTCCTCTCCACGCCTCGAAGCAGCCACTGCGCCTCCGGGCCAAGGAGCGCACCTGCTCCCCAGGGACCCCCACGCAGCGCACCTGCTCCCCAGAGGGTCGGGGGGGAAACCCACACAGTGCACCTGCTGGGGGAGAACCATGCAGCGCACCTGCTCCCCAGGGGACCCATGCAGGGCTCTCATTCCAGAACCCGTGAAGCACCCCCCCCCGCAGCGCGCCCCCTCCGCTCGGGGGCGCGCACCCAGCTCCCCTGAAGGCCTGTGTTCAGGGCTGGCCCTGGCCCGACTGTCTGTGATGCTGCAGCGCCGCCAGGCTGCGGACTGAGCGGGGTCCCCGGCGGCCGGGCTGCCCTTTGTCCAGACTCCCCAGGGACAATTGTGCCCCGGGAGGGGCTGGCCTGACCTGCAGACCGAGCGTGAGAGCCCGAAGGGAGAGTGCGCCCCTCCCCTACCTGGGAGGCAGTGGCCCCTGTGCTCCGCAGCGGGAGCGGCGCCCCTGACCCCAGACCCCCGACCCTGGACCCCAGGACCCCCAGCCGGGACTCCCCAGCCCAGGAGAGGCGCGAGGTTCCGCTGCCCACTTTGCCAGACACAGCTCGGAGCACTTGTCCGGTCCAGTAGTCCTGTTGATGGTTTCCGAAGCTGTTCGCTCTGCAGAATTTTGGGGTGGGCTGGGATGGCGGGTGCTTCCCGGGACAGGTGGCTGACCTGCTCTCACACCTCCGTGTGCCTCCATCATTTCGGTGCCTCCAGCAAATCCGTGTTTCCCCAGCTTGCTAACCATTTGCCAAATCTCCCAGGAGCTTGAAGAGGAAATGCCACAAAATGCCAGCGTGCCAACCAGCAACCGCTTCTCCTTTGGGAAAAGCCAGCAAACAAACGAGAACCAGAAGGTCCAGTCCCACACGACCTGGGGGTGGGAAGTGTCGCCTGGTCCCCGGGCCCGCGTGACGTCACACAGTCACGTTGCTGTTTCAGTCGGAGAATAGCTGCGCCTCCTCCAGCACTTCGTCCCGCAGATGCGGTGAGCACACTCTGTGAACGAGATATGGGGCATTTCCAACAGAATTTTGGGCACTTCTTGATCTCAGAATTCCCAGAACATGTTGGTTATTCAGAAAAAGATTTGGAACTTGTACAGTTCCGGATACGAAAGGCCGCGTGTGCGGCTCCGTCCCTATTGTCATGGTGCACACACCCGCCCGTATGCTGCGTAAGCGCCAAGGTTCCGTATACGTGTGTGCACGGTGTTATTTCCAGAAATTAGATCCAATAACTGTCCTTTGGAGAGTTTTGAATTCTTAACATGGAGACAACATGTCACTTTTCTTTGCCATTTTGTCCACTTGGGCGTCCCCGCCGGGTTCACCTGCGGCAGGTGCGCGGGGGTGCGGTGCCCCCAGCCGACTGCAGCCCTGAGCAAGCCCCTCCCGGCGTTGGGCTGTTGGTCGATTATAGCTTAGTGACGGATCCCCACATGCTGGTGACACCAAACACCAGACCCGCGTTTGCGCCCCTTCCTGGCTCCCGGGCCTCCCCGTCTACAGAGCTAGCGGCACCGGCCAAGGCCTCCCCACGTGCGGGATCTCTGGTTCTGCTCTTCCCCTCCTCTTGCGTGTCCGGGGAGCCCTGCACCTGGCTTGGGCCCCGGGAGGCCCAGCATGACCCTCTGTGCTGTGTGGCCGTGACATGGGCACGGGGTGATGAGGGGGACACCCCTGGAGCCAACACTCTGCATGTCCCTTCATCTTTGAGAGCCTTTTATGCCGTTGGAATAATAAATACTGAATAATATGAATCTTTACATGCGGATTCGACTGCGCCTCCATACTGCCCGCATCACTGGGCAGCAGAGGGGTGTCAGCGGAGGGCTTGGGGCTCATGGGAACGTGGGGTGTGCGTGGCCTCTGTCCGCGGGGAAGCCTGGCAGGCGCTCGCCCCCCCCCCCGGGTGCAAAGGCCCAGAAGCCCTGAGCCCACCGCTGTCCCCAAATGTCCGAGATGCATTTGAAGTGGAACACGACCGGGGACGCGGTGGAGCGGTGCACGCACGGAGCAGGTGCTCCTACACGTTTGACAACTTAGTTTAATTTTTAGGAAGAGTGGGCTTCCGCAGCCAGCGGGTATTCCACCTGCCGCGGGCAGCAAAGGCCCTTGTTCACGTCCTCCAAACGGCCACGGCCACGCACCACCGACCGGGGCACCCGCACTTTGTCTCTCCTGCACGAGAGGGACGGGGCATCTGCAGAGGCAACAGAGAAAGGTGAGGTCGCCATCGCTCGAGCGCGGTTTCCCGCCGACTGTGTTAGTCCCACGTTGTGGAGTCACAGGTCGGAAGGGGCCGTGGGTCCCCCAAGAAGACGGCGGACTCCCGCGGGTGTGCATGGCCACGACGCCCAGGTCTGCGCCCACTGGCGTGTTCGCAGGACACCCCACGTCTGAAAACCTGATTTCGTCCCCTTCTTGTGGACACAATAAACCTCACACTGACCCTCCTCACTCCCTCACTTAGGACGGTTTTGCCCGTTAGCTCATCCCCTCGCAAGCGCCTGGTGCAAACCTGTCAGGTGTTCATTGACAGAAACCTGTGCTTCATCTCAGATTCGGACCAGAGCAGCTCTGGCCACAGCTGGCCCGCGTCCCCGGCTGCCCTTCCTTTACACCGCAGGCCGCGAGGTCAGCATGTCTGCAAATGTCAGCAGTCTTCAGTTTTCACTGTGATTTTTAGTTCGATTCATGAGTCCTCAGAAATTTTTAAGTAGAAATTTCAAAAAAAAAAAAAAAAAACCACCCATAATGCATGAAATTGGGAGGATGCTTGCATTTCTGCGCAAGAGAAGAAATGTCTCATTTACCTTGGCTTTTCCCTTTAAACTTCTGCCTCTGGCCTGCGGCTGACGGGGGGACACCCTGCCCGGGCGCCAACCCGCCCCGAAGACCCGCGGGCTGAGACACACAGGGAGGGCGAGTGGCTGCGCAGACGGTCACTGGGCGCACCCAGAGGGGCATCCGCAGAGACGGGACCTGGTCCACCTCGGAGCCACCAGGGGTCTGCTACTGCGGCCCGCCACGTGCGAAATGCTAAGACATGGCAGCTTTGGGGGATGTTAACTCCACTTCGTAAAATCATTTTCTCAACATCTGTCATCAAACACGACCACGACCTCCGTGCACACTGCAGGGGAAACTGAGGCAGAGACGCTGAGTCATCAGAGGTCAACAAGGCCACTTGGTTGCTCAGCCAGTGTGGGAACCCAAGCCTGCGTGTGTGTGTGTGTGTGTGTGTGTGTGTGAGAGAGAGAGAGAGAGAGAGAGAGAGAGAGGGAAACCCAGAGATATTTCAGGGAAGAGTTTGTTTAAAAATACCACTAGCAGGATCATCATCTCTTTTCAGTTTTCAGAGGAACAGGAATGCCTTGAGAGGAGCAAGCCTGCCAAAGCACAACACATCCCGTGCTTAAACAAATTTAGATGTTTTCTTTCACATTTTGAAACAAATGTGGTAAAGACCCAGCAACATCTTCGCCACTAAGATAAGATGGTGACGAGCAGATACAGACTGTCCGGGGGGTTTGCGGCATCGCAGAGCCGGGGTGGAGCGGAACCAGGGTCTGACGTGACCGCTGGGTGGGCCCAGGCGGGCCTGAACCCTGGCTTCCCTGCCCTCCATCTGCAGGCTTCCAGCGAGGACGGGACAATGCCGACCTGTGACCGGCTCTAAAGCACAAAATAAGGACTTTTGTGTTCCTTAAAATCGACGTACAGCATTTTCATTCATAAGAAGGAGAGTCAATGTTTATCTGCAGTTGTACTGTGAGCAAATCACGCTGAGCATTTCTTTTTATATTTTAAAGATTTTATTTATTTATTCATGAGACACACACAGAGAGAGGCAGAGACACAGGCAGAGGGAGAAGCAGGCTCCCTGCAGGGAGCCCGATGCAGGACTCGATCCCAGGACCCTGGGGTCACGCCCTGAGCCCCAGGCAGATGCTGGACTGCTGAGCCACCAGGTGCCCCACGCTGAGCACGTGATGTCATCTACTCTTCCTGGCACCTCAGGAGATACATGCATTTTCATCCCCATTTTCTAAATGGAAAAACTGAGGTTCAGGATGATAAGGTTACTTATCCAAAGGAACATACTTGATAAGGCGGCAAGCCAGGTGAACGCATGAACCCGACACCCATGTCCTTGACACATTCTAAAAATGATAGTTCACAATAAAAAGCATAAAACTGAAGTTGGAAGATGCTGGCCTGACCCCACGGCCTACCACTTGTTCTATCTGGGCCTGATTCTTGAAAACCATACCTGGTCGCGTTTATTTGCATTATGGATTGCACGTGATGGTCACAGCCGTGCCCAGGCCATGGTGTCTATTAGGACCCGTGAGGTCAGCCTTGTGCCCTCACGTCTTTATTCCAGTGAAATTCCACAGTCGGTCTGGGCGTCTGTCCTCCATGTTTGCAGAGGCCGTTTTCCCAACTCCGAGACCTAAGCTGAAGCTCTCAGTGCCCTCCAGGCCGTCATCCCCCCCTTGGGGACAGGGGTAGGGGGGCAGGAGGGGGCCTAGGACAACTTCCATCCTCGTGCTCACTTGATAAAGGCGCACGTCCGTCCGCTCCGGCTTCATGGGCCCCCAGGTGGCTCTGGGAGGACGCAGGACGGGCTCAGGGTGAGGGGCTGTGGACACGCAGACCCAGTCCCTCCGAGGGAAGGTCTCAAACCAAAGCAAGTGAAACAGGAACAGAAAAGCGCGGGCCTAGACCGAGCAGGAGGCGGTGCCGCAGTCCCCAGGCCTGGCCTGGCCACCCTCGCCGCCGCAACCGAGCCTGGCGTCCTGGGGCGGGGAGTGGGTGGCCCACCCCAAGCAGTGCCTCCTGTGGCTGTGGACACGGTCAGGAGCCCGGGGCCTCCGTGGCTCGGGCCCCCACCATGCCCTCCGGGCCTGGACCGCGGCGCCGCTGGCACCCACTCTGACCGCGCACCTGCCACCGGGTCGCTGCCCGAGCGGTCCCCGCCCGGAGGCTCCGCTTGCCGACACCCGGGCGGGAGCGCAACGTAGCCTCTGAGTCCCTGTTTGTGCGACGAGCTTTCCCGGCTGAAGTGTGGAAAGCCACTTGCCAGGGATGTCGTGTCAGAACAGGCCCACCGAGCGACAGAGGAGGCGGCCCGCCTGGCGGGAAATACACGGAAACCGGAGCCATGGGGAGCAGCCCGTGACCCACGCACAGCGCCCAGCCTCAGCGGGGGCGGGGGGGCGGGTAACAGGAACCGAGACCGCGGGGTGGGTGTGCGCGTGCATGTGTGCAAGTTGTGCGTGTGCAGCGATGCCTGCGCGTCCCATAAATAGAAGAATGGCTTTGACTGCCGTTCGTCATCAGGGAATCGCACGGGACAAGCGCAGTGTTGTCGGGTCCGTTGCGGCAGGGGGGCCGGGCGACCTCGGATGGCATGTGTGAGGAGCACGTGGAGCTGGAGCTGCCACGCGCTGCCGGGGGCGTTTAAACTGGTGCAGCCTCTGCGGAAAAGTGGTCGTTATCTACAAAGGACACGAACACACACCCAGGCACAAAACACACGCACACGCGCACACGCATGCACACATACATGCACACACACCCCTCCCTCGTGAGCTGGTCCCACTGGTGGTGACCCCCAGGTGCCTGCCCGTGAAGGAGCGCACGGTGGCTTCTTGGGTGCAGTTTATAAGAAACAATTAAACTCTACACTTGAGATTTGCGGTCATCACTTGACGTGAATCAAGCTTCGATATAAAGTGAATAGTAAAACCAAAAAGGAAACGTACCTTTATTGTGTTGCCATAAAATGGAGATATAAAGTGGAGATATGTAGGGCAAGGGGAGCACAATACTTATGCTTCATTACATTTTTGTATTTCTCTACATCATAATATATAATTCCTTCGGAGCATTTCATCTCATGCATATGCCACAACTTATTTTAATAATTCTTAGATATTTAGGCGACTTCCAATATTTTGTTTCCATATTTTCTCTAGATAAACAGCTGATCGAGTATTAGCCATTGTTAAGAAGTTTTGGAATTTATGCTTATCCTTTTGGTGAAATTCCTGTTTATGTGAAATCTCCGGGTAAATGGTACGAAGCGTAATAAAGTTGTTCTAGTGCCTTTTAAATGTCCTCTCGTGAAACTTTGTGCTAATTTGTGCTCTGGCACAGAAGCCTTGCTCTCTTCTGCTCCTGGAGACACTGTTCATCTCTGCCTCTGCTTCCGTCCTGTGTCCCTAACTCTCAACTTCCTCTCTTTGGGTTTCAGGTGCCACTGTAACGTCACATATTCACTCTACCCAGGTTGATACCGGTGATGTTACCTACTTCTCCCAGTTGGCTATTAGTTGACACCCAACCACCTGAGGAGTTTCTCCAGGTGTCGCCCCACCTGTGGGTGTGACAGGCCACCCTCTCTCCTCCCCTTGCATCTCTGCATTGCCACCAGAAAGTACCAGCTGGTGACCTGCAGCCTTGGGAAGTAACCGGTGTGATTGCTCCCTCCATTCTACTTCACACTGAGAGATTCTTTTTATCTGGAGTCATTTTAATGAATAAACAGGGTGGGAAATATAATCTAATTTATGACCGACCAATCGGTATGCTTATTTTTCAAGCAAACATTTATAACTTTACTCAATGAGAAAAGCGGGTTTTTTTTTTTGGACAAAAATCTGACAACTGAGGGCTCCTGAGTGGCGTAGTCGCTTAAGCATCCAACCCTTGGTTTCAGCTCAGGTGGTGATCCTGGGGTCATGAGATCCAGCCCTGCACTGGGCTTTGTGCTCGGCGTGGAGTCTGCTTGGGATTCTCTCTCCCTCTCCCACTCCCTCCCTTGCTCTATCTCTCAATTGAATAAATAACTCTTTTTTTAAAAAAAGAAAAAAGTCCAGTAACCGTCACATTGTTATATTTTCTGGGGGAAACACTTCTCACCAGTGTACCCTTGAGTCCATCCTCAGTTAGGAATAAGCATCCTGGCAAGTCCACGAACTCCTAAACGATAGAACACGCTAAGATTTAATATGAAAAATAAGGGTTTTATCCTCAAGGGCCATGTCTAGTTAGTGGGTTCCTTGAAGTGACCAAAGCAGTGTTTTCAAAAACTATTTGGGTGCATCCTCAGGCAGAGCACCGCCACCGACCACCAATGCCTGCGAGGTGGAGTGAGGAGCAGCGAGGGGAAGTATTTGTTTGGTGACCTCTTCCCACGCTCCATCGGCCTGGCAGCTCCTCAGGAGACTCCACCCATCACCCTGACCAAACAACGATCTTCTCATGCTCACGTAAAAGAGCCAGTGAGAGGCACTGAGCATGTGCACACCAATGCATCAGGGTAAGCCAGAGCTTCTCCTGCCAGTTCCCCATATCCTGCTATGAGGGAAACGCAGAGCTAGACTTCCTCCTGAGAGGAGAATCTCTTAGTCCGCTGGAGAAATGGGACGCTTGAAAGGGAAATCGGTGGACACAAAGCACAGGTTTGTTATATACTTGGGTTGTTGCATATGCTGGAGATGAAAGCGCTGTATGTAATTAAGCAAAACAGAATATGTTAAAATTCATCCTCACCTTCATTTTGCCTTGGATATAGTTTCGGGCACTCATCTTCAAAATAATTGATCTCAAGTATTGATATTAATCCACCTAGAATTCAACAGTGTCTGAGAAGAGTAAAGATAAAATACATTAGATTGAAATTTCTTCTAGACTTCGCAGTCTTCTGTAAACTATTCAGTCTTTACAGCAGATGTGCTTCATTTCTTTATCCTGAAAACAATGGCAATGATTTTTCTTTCCTTAGCATGTTTCATGCAAGGAGAGCCAGTGATGTGAAGCAGCCCCGTTGGTGGTGTTGGCACCTTCCCCTGTATGCAACTCAGATTCCTTTTGGGGCCGGGTCACTGCGGTGCGGGAGTCCCGTCAGACGAGGAGGACAACTTTGGTGGTGACAGCCCTGGTGGTTTGGAGGAGGAGGGTGGGGAGGACGCTGAGAGCCGCCCCTCTGGCCCCAACCACTGACTAACCAGAAGCAGATCCCCACACTGTATGCAACCAGGTACAAGTGAGCCCACGTGTCGGCTGCGTGGACTCCCCAGATGCCAATGAGTGTCCCTGTGATGGTGGGGCTGGCGGGTGAGACGGAAAGATCCACAGCATCGTCCACGGCTACAGCCAGCGGGAGCCCTGGGGACTGTGGGGCAGACAGCTTGTGGGGACGCACTGATCCTGGCTGTGCCTCATCCCGGTTTCTGTTTTCACATTCTTTATGCGTGTAAATAATAAACCATCCAACCTTTTAAAAAAAGATTTTATTATTCATGAGAGACACAGAGAGAGAGACAGAGGCAGAGACACAGGCAGAGGGAGAAGCAGGCTCCATGCAGGGAGCCCGATGCAGGACTCGATCCTGGGACCCCAGGGTGGGGTCGCGCCCTGGGCCGGAGGCAGACGCTCAACTGCTGAGCCCCCCGGGTGCCCCTACACCAGCCGACCTTTAAAGAAAGGGCACAATGAGACTGTCGGCCACTCTTCAGGGGGAAGCATTGCTGAGGAAGAAACAGCACTGATGGAGCCAAGTCAGTTTTGATCCGGATGAAGGTGAAGAACACAGGTTCACAGCTCGTATTCAGAACAATCCAGAGCTCTCCGGCACTGTCTACACTGCAGCACCTGCTGTGGGAACCCCCTGGGTGGGCCGCGCTCCTGGCCTCGGGGGGCCCCGTACAAACACAGGAGGGGAAAGGGAGGAAACTCGAATAATAAGAGGCGGATGGAGACATCAGTGGACTCAGCGAGGGCGCGGAAGGGGTGAGAGCCGCTGGGAAGTCAGACTGGTCACCCACAGGAATGCCAGCCGGCCTTCTGTGGAAAAGGCAGCTAAAAACCACCAGAGGGAGACTTTCCTGACCCTGCCCACGGAGTTAGTGTGTCGCTGCCCTCTGTGGAGCCTGGGGCCGGGTGAGTAGCCAGGACTCCTCACACGCACCTGAGAAAACTCAGCGGGAAGGAGCTTCAGCCAGGACGAGCCTCACAGGCACAGCCTGAGGGCCCCAGGGCTGAGTGGGGTCGGGGGCTCACCTTCACCCTCTGGGAGCCCCGAGGCACGCAGACACCCCGCCCCCCGCAGGTGCAGGAGGAGCACAGACCCCCCCCCCCCCCCGTAGGTGCAGAAGGAGCAGACACCGCCCCCCCCGCAGGTGCAGGAGGAGCACAGACACCCACCCCCGCAGGTGCAGGAGGAGCACAGACACCGCCCCCCCCGCAGGTGCAGGAGGAGCACACAACTCATTCCGATGAAAACAATGCTTTGGAAGAAGACAGGCCAGAGCGATGTGTCCCCAAACCTGCGTGTGTGCAGTTATGTGGCTTAAACATCAGGCCCGGGGACGTGTTTTTCCAATACTTAACTCAGTAAAGACTGAGAATTGTGGCTTTAGGACTGTAATTCCAGATTTCCAACATGGTATTATGTGGCACTTAAATGATAAAGACGTGACTGTAGAACTTCTCTTCCCTTCATAGTCACATGGCGTCTTCACCGGGATCCTGTGAGAGGCATAATCGTGGCTAACAGCTTTGTTAAATTTAAAAGAGAAAAGACGAAGAGGAGGCCCTGGACGGCTGAGCCCCGGGCTGCCCTGTGCTGGGGGGGGGGGAGGGCGGTGGGGGGAGGAAGCCCGTCCAGGCTGTTCCGGGTGCAGAGGGGCGCGGGCCGCCTTGGTGGCGCACTTGCCGTCGTTAAACGCTTTCTCCAGGTAAGGATGGATCCTGGCCCCGGACGGCGGTGGAGCTGCCTCGGAGAGCAATGTGACCTCGATCGAATGGCTCAGGGCTTAGGGGTGACTGGTCAAGTCCCCCGCCCGGGGTCTGGATCCCCTGGAGAAAGGGCGCAGCCGGCAGTGGACGTGGATGCGCAGATGCCCACGCGGTCACCCCTGCAGCTCCCGTGGGCCACGGCACCCACTGTGCTCGTGGGACGGGCACCTGGCGTGTTCCTGGCAGGCGGGACGCTGGAATAATAACCTGTTTGGGGGGATAATGGAGACACAGGAAGTTTCAAGGATTATTAAAAGGACAACAGAGGAATGTCGTGAATATTCATCGTTTAAGGATCGAGGAGGGAGAGACGCAGAACAGTGAGTCGCAGGGAGGACGGAGGGAAGAGGCCACCCGCCCCCTGGGGGCCGGGCCTGGGGCGGACACGGGCACAGGTGCCGCTTCTCGGGCTCCCGCTGATCTAAGGCACCCGGACAGCGGGTCTGCACACAGATTAAAGGGAAATAGTATGAATCGTGAATAATTACATCGTGCTCCTTTAGTTTGAGACGGTAAAAGGCCGCAGGAAATGCCGTGTGGCGAGAGCCTCACGGGGAGTGGGCGACTGTCGTGCGGCCAGTCCGCTCACAGGTGGCCGCCGAAGCCCGAGCAGGGGAGGGCGCTGGCCTCGGGTCTAGCGCGTGCACAGCCGCTCTTGTCGCCGACCGCAGCAACACGGTGTCTTCAGGACCCGGGACTTCCGAAGACCTCCGCGGTGGGGGCCACGCGGCACGAAGACGACGTGCCGTTGACAAGCCACTGAAACCCACAGATGCAGGAGGAGCTCTTCACCTGCCCCCGACCACCCAGGAGTGTCAGATGGGGGACGTGCTTCGGGAGGGGCGCCGGATGTGGCCTGGGCAGGTGCACAGGGACGAGCCCGGCAAGGCCTGTGGGTCTCCGTCCTCCATGTGTCCCGCGCTCCTGAGGGGCTGTGAGGACACATGCTCTGTTCCGTCGGCCCCCTGCCCCCTGCTTGGTCCCCGGGGACACGCACACCTCATCCCGCCGACGGCCTCGGAATCGCCGGGTCTGTGTCCCCTTCTAGCATGTGCTGCCACAAGGAATTGACTCTCCCATTTCCCAGGTGTGACCAGCTGAGGCCCCGAGTTCACAGAACCCATCCAGGGTCCAACAGAAGTGACAGGCCGAGTCTGCAGGAGCACGTCCGGTCACGTTACGGTGCATCTAGAGCTGAGGTTTGTCCCAAGTATTCCCCGTCCATCCCCCGCCGTTCCCTAGAATGACGTTCCCATGGTTAGGTCACGCCACTCTTGTCTTTACCCAGGTCCCTGTGCCCACGCCCCCTTCGGGCTGGACGGCCGCCACCGGCCTGCCTCCCACCCCACGGCCGCGCTGCTGCACCAGCCTCACTTCCCAGCAAATCTTCATGTTGGGCGGTGTCTCCCCTCAACCTCACTCTTCTTCGAGACGTTCTGCTGCCCCCGGTCCCCTCTGCTTCCGCGTGAACTTTAAGTCAGTGGGTATCCTGTCACCAAGCAACAAGCACCTGCTCTGGTTTAGGGAGAATTTCCTCCGTGCATCGCTTCCTGCAATCCAGGAAACAGCATGTCGTCCATGCAGCTTGGCCTCCACGATGTGTGAGTGGTGCTGCTGGCAGAGGCCTTATGCGTATCTGCTGTCTGCGCGTGATGACTTCCGATGTGAGGGCTATGGTAAATGGGATCATTTTCTTTTTTCCTTTTTTTTTTTTTTTTTTTAAGATTTATTTATTTGAGAGAAAGCAGGCAGGGGGCAGAGAGAGAGGGAGAAAGGATCTCCAGCAGACTCTGCCGAGCACGGAGTCAAGGCAGGCCTTGAACCCACGACCCTGAGGTCATGACCTGAGCCGAAATCAAGAGTTGGCCACTTGACCGACTGAGCCCCCCAGGCGCCCCAAATGCGTCCTCTCTATCACAGCTACGATAGGGAAATGCTTCTGGCTGCGTTGGGAACTCCATCTGGGATGAAGATGGTTGCTTCCTCCTTCCAGGATGGTCAGGATGAAGAACTGTCCCAGCGGAGCCGAGCCCCTTGGACCCCGCGGACACACAGCCCGGCTGTCAGCATGACCTACGTAATCTGTCTGCATTGGACGTCACGAGAACACACAGCTTTCCCCTGAGAATCACGTTGTGTGCAGGACCCCCAGGCTGGCCGGGGGCATCCTGTCCCGCCTGACCCACACCCCGTCCCCCGTCTGCCGTGGACCCGGGAGAGCCTCCCTTCATTCTGGCCTCCACTCAGGAGGCCCCACCAAGTTGAGGGCCCCCTCGCTCTGCATCACAGCCCCCGTGGAGGCGGCCTGCGCTCGCGTCGCAGACCCGCTGTCCTCCAGCAACGGCCGCCTGCCGGCCCGTCACCGAGAACGCAGTCCCCGCAACTTCAAATTGACCGGGGACGTTTCTGTGCAGCGGGGGCTGGAGCACAGGAAGACAGGAGGTCAGCGAGCGTGCAGGCCCGTCAGATGGCGCGGGGCCTCACTTCTGACGGGTGTGCAAAACGGCAAATGAGGAAGAACCTTTATGAAACTGGGATGAATACTTTCTGTGATACGCTTCCAAGTGGGAAGAACAGGAACTCAACTAGGAAACTGGTCCCGGCAGGAGAGAAGGCCTGAGTCTCGGCACCTCCCAGAATTCTAAATTAACTTGTTTTTTATGCCAGAAAGAATTCAAAATAGATATATAACCCCAATCCCATTTATATTCCCAATGAAAAAAAAAAAAAAGAAAAAAGAAAAAAGAAAAAAAAAAGGAAAAAAAAAAGAAAAAAAAATATATTCCCAATGAAGAGCAAGTATAATGAGGTGAAATAAGAAATAGCAAATATTACTCTCACGTAAATAATTGGGATTCCATAAGAGCTAAGAGAAGATTATAGAGGGGAGAGATGCTTGGTCCTCCCTGAAAATAAGTAGAGGGAGTGGGTCGTGTCTCCCGAGACACAGAGGCCGTGGCGGTGCACACGGGGCAGCCTGAGCAGGTGCACACAGGGAGGGGCCGTGGTTTTCGGCTGCTGCGGTCAGCGCGTCCATAAAACAGTCCAGGGGCCTCTTCTGTAGTAAAAGCTCTTCCCAGGTGTGTGGGGGACATGTATTTGGATGGGCTGAACCTTAAAATGATGAAATTGAACTTAGTATAAATTTATGAAGGTTAAAGGAAATGAAAGCATGCTCTGGAAAGTGATATGGGACAGAGTAATTACTAAATCAAGAGAAAGACAAGTTCTTGACTTTCTCACGTCCCTGTCATTCAGCGTTAGTCTCTCTGGGTAAAGGTAATTATTAAAACACGCTTACGTTAGACGTCTGTGAGGAAAACGTCACATGCTAACCAATAAAGTAAAAACAGGCTCGGTCTCTCCAGCAGAAATAACACACCAAACCGATGATTATTTAACAAAAACATTGCTTGAAACATCAAACTCTCATTTGCAATGTAGACTAGGTATTTGAACGGTTTCATTTGAGGGAATGGTTTTATATCTATCTATATCTATCTATATTTTTTTTTTTAACAAGTGTCATTCTAGCGATGTCCCAGGATGACAACACGTCCTTCAGCCCAGGACAGAGCAAACTTGGCAGAAGTGTCTTCTGCACAAGCAAGGGAACCCGGCCTGTTGCATCCCGTCCCCTCACCTGAGCAGCGTTACTCCTTGGTTGGTTCATTCAAAGACCAAGACAGCGCTGACCGGAGCAGGAAGACCCAGTTTTATGTCTTTTAAGGAGCCGCCCACAGCCAGGGCTCACGGAGGAGCACAGTAATTTCAACCAAATGTCATTCGATTGTAATTAAAGAAAAAGAAAAACCCTAAAAACACCTAAATGTAGATTTTTTTTTTTTTGGAATACTGTCTCTGTTGTTAGAACTATGATGAATTGATCCACATTTCCCTATTTAATGAGGATGTTGTCTCCTGAAATTCCAACTATTTTATGCCGAGGATAGTGCAGGAGTCTGACTGACCAGGTGCACAGTAAAGATCCCACCTGAGCAGGGGCACACGGGGGAGATCCCGCCTGAGCAGGTGCACCCGGGGAGATCCCGCCTGAGCAGGTGCACCCGGGGAGATCCCGCCTGAGCAGGTGCACCCGGGGAGATCCTTCCTGAGCAGGTGCACACGGGGAGATCCTTCCTGAGCAGGTGCACCGGTGGAGATGGACAGGGATCTTCATGTATCTCTCGGAATTAGTTAGACATTCGTTTCCAAATCCATCAGGGAATCAGTGAAGAGGGACTTAAGGAAGATTTCTAGTGATGACGATTGAAGGAGATGCCTGAGCGCAGATTTGAGTCTCATACGAACACGCGCCGGACGGTCCCCTGCACAGAAGGCTTTCAGCAGGGAGCTCCTCCTCGGCGGGGGCTGGTGAGCGTGGGACGGGGGGCCGTGGGTTGGCACAGTGAGCCCGGCTCTCCTCCCCCACTGTCTGCTGCTTGCTGTGTGGACACAGGAGGCCCCCCTACAGGTCGGCTCCTGGCAGGGACCCTGTCCTGGTGGCATCGCCAGAAACTGCAAGCCTGGTCCTCACCGGGTTCCTCTGGGTCACTCACACTGTGATGTCTTGACTCGTCACTGAAATTTCATGTAAAACATCATTCCTGAGGACACCACTTATTTATAGCAAAAAAGTAAAGCCATGTTGGACCCAGTGGTCTGACCATGTACCGTGGTACTGGAGTGATCCTATAATTTATCATCCCAAACGGGGCCGTTTGAACACAAAGGAGGCTGCTATTAGTAGTCATTTCCGCGGCAGGGTGTAACCCAGCATTTTCCAGGGTAGGCCAGGACATGCAGCCGTCCTGGTTCCTCCTAACACCTGGCCTCCGAGCCGTGACATGCGCATTGATGGAAACGCGGGAGTGCAGCTGCCTGCGAAGGGAGGGGATGCCCGGCGGCCTCGGGAGGCTGGGCCGTAGGCGATGCGGGGTTGTTTCTTCCTGACCCGTGGCACGGGGTCTGGGCTCGCGCTGAGGGACACGGACGCGCACCCTTCCCTGCTGCCCCCCATCATCGGCGAGACGGCCGCTTCTGTGCTCACAGCCGGTGTCCTGCTGGCCTGTAGCTTTTGACTTTCACTAAAGAAAGTACCAAATCCTCACTGTAAGATTTTAAGATGACCGAGGGATATTGAATAGGGAGATCTTAATACACAAGTAATGGAAATGAAATTCAAATTACAAATATCCAAATCAAAGGCAAATGAGAAATGTCATAGTCTGGGGCACCCGGGTGGCTCAGCAGTTGAGCGTCTGCCTTCAGCCCAGGGTGTGACTCTGGGGTCCTAGGATCGAGTCCCACATTGGGCTCCCTGTGGGGAGCCTGCTTCTCCCTCTGCCTTCGTCTCTGCCTCTCTCTCTGGGTCTCTCATGAATAAATAAATCTTAAAAAAAATATGGTCTTTTTAAAATCCCAAATTCACATAGTACACTTAAAGAAATGAATCAATGTCGACTGTTCTTCAATCTGCAGCCCTGCTCTCTGACTTCACATCCTATCGTGCTGTTTCTCGGACCGCGGTGTGGACGGCTGTGACCTTTGCTCCAGCTCGGATCACTCCAAGCAAAGGTCAGGCTTTGTGTTACGCTCCCTGCGTGACTGCAGGGCCTCAGCGACACGCAGGGGATGAAGGAGACGGCCTGGGGCGGGCGGGTCCCTGTGCGCAGAGCCGGGAGTCTCAGCTGCATCCTGATGCGAGACACACGCCCCATTGCCCTCAGCTGGAAGGTCCTCCTCTCCTGCCTCGTTTGCACTTTTGTGCACAGCCTCTGCCCACTAGGAAAGCCTGCCAGTCTCTGGGGAGCCAACACATTTCAGTTGTCTCTACAGGTGTGTGGCTGGAGTGTGCCTGGGGACGGCGTGGAGAGAGCATCCTGGAGCGAGAACGGGGCAGAAGAGGGGCAAGACTCCTCCAGCTCTGGGAACAGAGAATGGGCGCCGGCTGCTCAGTGCTAGGCCCTGGCCTTCCAGACGTAAGTGAAGATGCAGACTTCTCCTGCAGGGAAACCACACGTAACCAGACTGAACGAGGAACACGTGGCTCTCCCCCGAGGCCCCGGGGAGCCCGCCTCAGAAGCCTCGACTGTCACACAGAGGAACTTGTCTCCAGGTGGCCCTTGAATCCGTGACCGACCCCATGTCTGAACGCGCCGTTCGTTGCTCTGCTTCGTAGGGAAGCTGCCGTCACAGGAAGCGCGAGTCCTAGCATGTTTGCTTTTGCACCACCGGGGCCGCGAAGGGGCCGCAGACACGCTGCCGCAGGACCACGAGTGGGCAGTGTGCGGAGGGGGCCGTGAGCAAAAGAAGACTGTTTTGGGGGTGTTTCTTGGTGATTGTGTGCTTTTAAGCAATAATTGAAGAGAGCTTCAATGACCACCCCGCGTCCGGGAATCTGCGAGGCTCCCGGGGGGCCTCCAGTCTCACGCTGTGGCCCGCAGTTTCTGCGAGTGGCGGCTGCAGGAGAGGCTGGCACGGGCTCGGGCACGGACCACGGGTGCCAGTGTGCCGGGCGACAGGGCGTGTCCGGGTCCAGCGGGGTTGACCTTGTTTCCAAAGGGAAAGCTTCAAATGGGCCCCGTGCCCGCTGCAGGGGGCGCGGGAGCAAAGATCCACGGGTGGGTGAACTGATGTGGTGTGCAAGCTCCATAAAGCTGTAGGATTGTCTACGTGTATCATCGTATTTTAAACATGTTAAGAAGCCTCAACTTTAAGAATGGCTCTGCCTGGCTAGAAGCAAAAGCAAAAAATGAAATTAAGGTGCTCAGGAGACTCCGAAAACCTTGTTAGGTCTATTTTATTTTCTTTATTTTTCCTATCCCTTCCGAGTGTTTGCAGGAATATTTCTCCTAAAAGAGGTCACTCGTAAGTCATACTTTATTTACCTCACTCACTTGGTGGATCTTTCCGTGCCGTCTTGTATTTTGCTGTGGCCCGGGGGCTCTGGGCACTGCGGCCTGCACGTGCAGGTCCCAGCGGCAGCTGCATCTTTAGGAAAAGTTTATACAACCGCGTGCATAACGTAGGCGAACTGGCTCTGAGCACTCTCTCTGCCGCAGCAGACACCGGAGGTCCGGCCTCGGCTCCCGGGCCAGAGACACACTTGATTTTCTCAGCGCCTTGTGCGTGTGCTCTGCACGATCGCGGTGGAGGGGGAGGGCGAGAGCGAGAGAGCGCGCGAGAGACAGATGGTACAACTGAGCACTTCTGGAGGGAAAGGAGGAGGCTCCCTAAGGAACTGCCGGTGGGGCCGGCGAGGCGAGGCGGATGGCTGGCCCCGCGCGTCCCCCCAGCCATCCCACAGGTGGCATCCCACAGCCGCCCCACTCACGGACGGCGTCAAACGCCAGCGTCAGCCTCGCTGCAGCCCCACGTGTGGCCGGGACCTGGTGTCCCCTGGCCCGAGCGCACGCAGCATCTGCCAGCACAGGCGGGACGGCCTTTCCCAGGAACCCCACCCCCAGGGGGCGGCGGCCGCCTGACTCGCAGGCCTGTTGGTGCCTGGGACGGAGGTGGCCGGGCCGGCGGCCACGGAGCCCACACTCAGCCGTCAGGCCTTCGCGCGGTCACACTCCGCGGCCAAGAAATGAGAGGCGGCGTTCTCCCCAGGGGTGCACGGGCCCCGAGCAGTGTCACCCTAACCCTGGCACCTCCTGGCCTGCGGCCCGGGACAGGTGCACCACCAGCTCCTCCTCACCTCACTGGGCGCAGGAACAGGGTCTGATGACCTCTGTCTCCAGGACGACCAATTAAGTTAACTGAATGCCGAATTTTCCAAAGCATGGACACGACTCCGTCTCTACCCCTCAGGTCACTGTTCCTATTCCCGCGATCCTGGGTGTCCACCGGCCCGTCACGCAGACACACCGGGTCAGCCCCTCCGGCCTGGCGGTGGCCCAGCGTCCGGTGGGAGGCGGGCCATGCTAGGCGGCGGCCAGGGTGCAACAACCGGACGGACGTTTCCCAAGCGCCCAGTTCGTGCCAGAGCCCGGTGTGGACGGGCCTCCACGGCTGTGACACAGGATGGCGGGGGACAGAGCCCGACCTGAGGCCTCAGGCCACGCCGCAGGGACATTCGTCCCAACGTCCGCGGCCCTGCGGGCCCTGTGCCCAGGACATCACTGGGGCGTGCTCTGGGCCCGAGCTCTCCCAGAGCGCGGCGAACACCCGAACGCATGACGCCGTGGCCCAGCTCTCAACCTTGCTTCGGGGTGTGACCCACCTCGGGGCAACGACACAATCAAAACGAGAGGCGCGATAGCTCCAGACGCAAACGCTGCTCTTACGGGGTGACCAGGAGCCAGGAAGCTCCGCGGAACCCTGGGGCCTTGCGGACCACGAGCCCCTCCAACCCTCCCAGCCGCGCTCCCAGGAACTCTGTGGTCTCCAGCACCCGGCTCGGGAACGAAGCGGAGGGGACGCCCTCCACGAACGTGTCGGTAGTGACTCAATTTTCCCAAAAGAAGACATAACTGCTTGTCTACGGATGAAAGGGAGGCCAAGATCTCCAGGGGTGCTCCCCTCGGGCTCCCTCGACAGCTCCTTTCACCGGCAGCTGCTGAGCACTTGCGGGGCTGAGAGTAGGACACGTGGGCACAGGGCTCGCGCCCCGGGAGGCCCAGGCCCAGGCACGGGGGCAAACCCGCTGAAGCCCACACGCGACCTGAGCCGTGAACCATGGTCTGCAGTCCTGCGAGCGCCCAGCTGCACACCCTCCTGGAGGGCGGAAGCTGTCGCGTCGAGGGGCGCCGGGGGCTCCAGGGTGCAGCGCCGGGCTCTTGGTTCGGGTCAGGTCAGGACGTCCGAGTCCCGAGATGGGGCCCCGCGCTCAGGGGGCGCCTGCCCCTCCCTCCGCCCCTCCCCTGCTCCGGGCTGCTCTCTCTCTCTCAAATAGGTAAATTGTCAAAAAAAAAAAAAAAAAAGAATATGCAAAGTGAAGATAAGATATTAAAGTTCTTGGATTTAACCTATAAACTTTTATTATCCATGATCACAGAGTTTTCACAAGCATGTTTTTAAACGACTGGCATTCCACAACGGCGATCCACGAAGTCAAAAATAACGGGTCTGAACGATCCCATGACGCTCAGAAAACATTTCTCCATCTAAAATTAAAGGACGCCCGTAAAACCCGCCAGTGCGACAGCCGCGAACACGGAACACTGTTGCCAACAGTCCCGAGGCCGGGCGCGTGCTGCCACCTGCTGCCGCCCGTGAGACGGCGACTGGACCCGTCCACACGGGCTCCCCGACCCCCGTCCGCCTGGGGACACGGGCCGGACAGGAGAGCGGCCCTGGGCCCAACACGCGTGACACGTCCCACCTCCGGGGGGCCCCGGTGCAGGGGACGCTGGACACATGGGAGCCCGGGCCTCAGTTAGGACGTGGGGGACACGTGCACACTGAAGGGAAGGGACGTGGCATGGGGCGGCGGGGGGGCAGGGGAGGCCCCGGGAAGGAGGCGGGAGGTGTGCAGCAGGCGGACCGGGCCACCATGGGGTTTCTGGAGGTCCCCGCGAGGCGGGGGTGGGGGGCAGCGGAGGGGGCCGGGACCCCACTCCTGGGGCAGCCCCACAGGCTGGTCCACCAGGGCACGGACCTTGGGGTTGACTTGGGGTTTGATCCTGTAGTTCAGGAACCCCACCTGCCGAGACGCCGTCCCTCCACCCTGGGGGCCCCTCCTCCGCCGGGTCCTGCCGAGACTCCGCCTGGGACCCCGGCCGGTGAGTCTACAGGTGGCCACGCTCACCCACCCTCGCCTGCTCCTGGAACCCTGGGCCCTGACTCGACCCGAGGGCCCGGCTCCCACGCCCTGGACCAGGCACCCCGAGCCCACACCTCTAGGCCAGGGTAGCACCCTGGGGGCCTGCCCCCCTGCCCCCCGCCGTCCCCCCAGCCTGCCCTCACCTGAAGCCCCGGGGCAGGGCCTTCCGCACCGCACCTGTGCTCCCCGGGCAGCACTCCGACGGCCCAGGTGTGCAGCGACCACAGCCAGGTGACGTGCACCCACCCACAGGGCATGTGCCACCAAAAGGGGGTCCCTCCCAGGCCCTGTGTGGCCCCAGGAGCCGGGACACCGTCTCCCCCGATCCCTCTGGGTCCAGCAGTGTGCAGAGTCACCTGGTAACCCCCAGGAGCACGGACACAATCACCGTCGCCCTCGGTCCCCCGGGGTGACGTCACTGCCCCCGCGGTCCCCCGGGCGCGGTCACGGTCCCTGTGCCCTCCGTCCCCCCGGGGTGCAGGCAGGACGCGGAACCGCGGACACCGACGCGCTCCCCTGTCCCGCCGGGAGGGAGCCCATCCGGGACCTACTTCCGGTTCCAGCCCCAGACGCCTTCTAAAGCCGTGGGATACCGCGAGACGTGACTCCGGTCCCCCACAAGCGGATATCGCGAGATGGCTGGATCCGCGCAAGTTTCGCGACAAGTGGAAATGCCGCGAGAGGCGACGCCGGAGGCGTTCCCCGTGCGAGCGGTCTGGGCGGGGACAGCGAGGCGGAGGGGGTGAGGGTGGGCCTTTCCGGAACGATGCCGTCCGCCTTCTCCGTCAGCTCCTTCCCCGTCAGCATTCCTGCCGTGCTCACGGTAACTCGCCGCCTTCCTGACGGCGCCTCGGGCGGTGACAGCTGGGGCCGCTCAGGGTTTGCCCGCTTCCGCGTGGGCGCCAACCGCACCGGACGGCGCGTGGGGGCGGGGCTCGGCGGGCGGGGCTCCCGGGGCGGGGCTTGCGCGCGGTGGGCGGGCGCCCAGGGGCGGGGCTTATGTGCCGTGGAGGGGCTTGGTGGGCGGGGCGTCTAGGGGCGGGGCTTGCGCGGTGGGCGGGGCGTCTGGGGGCGGGGCTTGCGCGGTGGGCGGGGCTTGGTGGGGCGGGGTGGGCGGGGCGTCCCTAGGGGGGCCCCGGGGCGGGGTTTGCGCGCGGTGGGCGGGTCCCCGGGATGCTGGCGGCGGTGTGGACAGCCCCGCGGTGGAGTTGCTGGGCGGGGCGGCGTGAGCTCCGGAGCGGCCCTGGCGGGGTCCTGCACGCCCCGTGCTCCGCCTGTCCCGCGGGTGCCCTCCGCACCTGGTGGGGCAGGGAGCCGTGGCCAGTTGGCCCTGCGGAGGCGCGCGGGAGCGGCGGGGGCCCTCCGAGAGTCCCCAGGGCTCTGCGGGACGCGGAGGCAGGGCCGGCCTGGGAAGGGCAGACCTTGGGTGTGAGCCTGCATCAGGACGTCTGAGATTGGGGGGGCTCTGAGCACGTGGGGGGGGAGCTGGGCACCTGGGGGGATCTGAACACCTGGGGGGGGACCTGGGCACCTGTGGGGGGATCTGGGCACCGGGCGGGGATCTGGGCATCTGTGGGGGGGATCTGGGCACCGGGGGGGGGGGGTCTGAACACCTAGGGACGAATCTGGGCACCTGTGGGGGGATCTGGGCACCTGGGGGGGAGCTGGGCACCTGGGGGGATCTGGGCACCTGTGGAGGAATCTGAGCACCTGTGGGGGGAGCTGGGCACCTGTGGGGGGGGAGCTGGGCACCTGTGGGGGGAAATCCGAGTACCTGGGGGGGATCTGGACACCGGGGGGGGGGATCTGGACACGGGGGGATTTGGGCATCTAGAGGGTGAATCAGCACGTGGAGGGTAGGTGGGCATCTGGGGGTATGGACATGCCCCACAGAGTTGAGGAGACCCGGCATCTTGGTGCTATTTGGAAGGCTCACAGAAAGTTTGGAGAAAAGAAAATCTGGTAGACTGGGATGCCTCGGATTTCCCAAGGCCTTAAGTACTTGTGTAAAAGATTCAAGGTAGTTCTTGGTAAGCCTTGGAGTCACCAAGTGCATCTCCTGACCAAGTCACTTAATGTCCTCCTCAAGTCACAGGATGATCCTTAGAAACACCATTCTGTTCCCTACGTTGACGGGGCAGGTCCACAGGCACAGGCATCACACCGGCGGTGTTCCTCTTTAGAGCCAGGGCAGAGGGTTCCTGCTGCATCCTGCCCTTCCCTTCTCCGGCCCCCGTGCCTACGAAGCCTGTGGGGAGGGCTCTGGACCCCTTAGCCCAGGGAACGCCCAGTAGCGAGGGACCACTGCCCTCCCTGACCCACAGACCCGGAGCCCCACCTGAGCTGACGATGAGATGACATGTGTCTTGTAGCAGACGGACTGGACGGAACCGTGGCTCCTGGGGCTGGCGGTCTTCCACGTGCTGTGCCTGCTGCTCACATGTCTCTCGTCCCAGAGGTACAAGCTGCAGGTCGGGCATTTCCTGTGCTTAGGTGAGTACGACAAACAGCTGCGCAACGCCGATTGCTGTGTGATATGGCCAGGTGCGGGTGGGACACCTGAGGGCTGTCGGCAGGTGTGCACCTCCCCTGTCAGCGCTGATGAAGTCGTTTCCAGTCTCCCTGCATTGCCATCAACTGCGATGAGTGCAGTGAAGGAAGAGCACCCCAGGTATTGTGAGGCGCCCTGTCCACATTGCTAGAGGTAGCTGAGGTGGGCCGCGAGCATGATCCGTGCACGGCCCAGAGGCAGGCCCCTCGAGCAGCACGATGGCCTGATCGGAGCAGCTGAAGGGCTAGAAACAGCCTGCAAACTTCAGAACTCTGTGGGTCTGTTACTGTCTAGGGAGAGGACGGGGTGCTTTGCCCACTCACAGTAATAAATAGACACTGTTCTCCATGTGCACACACACTGGTCATTTCACTGTCAAACCAGCACAAAATTAACTTTAATCGGTGCAGCATCTCTTGCTACACTTTTGCAGATGAAGCAGAGAGGTTCCTTAACCCCCCGGGTCCCTTAGCGCCTGGGTGGCACGGCGGAGACTCGGGGTGGCGTTGGAGGCGCAGCGCCTGGCAGAGATGGTGCCGTCCTCCCCCCCATGCCTTCTGAGTCCTGCCTGCCTCCCCTCACCTGGCTCTTGGGCTTTCCTCATGGGCCCCGTTGGGTCTGTTCATGGAGGCAGGAGTGGAGATTGCAAACCCGGTGTGATCTGTTCTGTGATTTGGGTCAAGGGCAGCAAGGCTCACACGTTGTAACTTACCGAGGAATGAAAGCATCGGTGTTGAAAGCAGGTTGCCCTGTGCTGGTGTGTTAGCAGCAGGCTGTGGGGCCGCCTGCCGGGCTCAGGAAGGCCCTGCCGGGGAGGCTCGGGAGCATCACGGGTTGTGCCGTGGCCGCTGTCCCGCTGGGCAGGGCTCAGGAGCCCAGGAGCATGGCCCTGGGAGGCCGTGCGGGCAGGAACAGGTTGCTTGGAGCTCTGGGCATCCTGCTGCCAGCGTCTCCGACAAGGGAGCCCTGATGGGTCAGGTAGGGGCGCAGGCAGAGTTGCACATGCGTGAGCCCTGGGTGTTCGGGCACAGGACGTGGATGCCGCCCTCTGCACCTGCTCCGCAGCTTTGGACTCAGACCACTGAAGCTTTAACGGGTCTTGACCTTTCTCGGTTTTCTTCTGTTAAATGGTTGGGGTCCATAATTTTAAAATCTTACAATTTTGACCTCATGCTTTCTGTAGAAGTTAGTTTTCTCATCGAATTCTTACTTTTATATTTACGTTAAATGTATCATCGCAGTAAGAACGTGTGCTTCTGTAATGTCAGCTTTGGTCACCCCAATCCTGATGCGTAGTTTCTCTCTTTTCTAGTGATTTTAGTTTATTGTGCTGAATATATCAACGAAATAGCGGCGATGAACTGGAGGTAGGCCCCTCCCCCCCGTTGTGACTGTGGTGAGGGACTGCACTGCGGGGGGGCATGTGCAATGGGCACAGCGTGCAAAGCACCGGGGTCAGAGAAGTGCGGGAAGCCAGGCTGCCTGAGCCCCAGGGACACCGAGGGCCTCTGCACTGATAGGTGTAGGTTCGAGGGCTGGCTTGTCAGCTGTTCCGGGGTTTGCAGATGGGCTCACACAGTTCGTGGCTGTGGGACAGGGTTCCCGGGGCCTCTGTACAGTGGCTCTAGCTGCAGAATAAAGAAGGCAGGACCTTGGAGAGAGCTGGGAGTGCATGTGGGCAGGGCGGCGGGGGTGCCCGTGAGACCCCACGTCCTCTCGAGGCCTCGGAAACCCCTGGCCACCCTCCTGAGGTGGGGGCAGCCCAGGACCTGCAGCAGGTCACCGCGGGCGCCCGCATCCCCGCCCTCTGTCCTTCGCCCCTGTGTTCAGCTCTCGGTGCATCCTGTGGAGAGTCAGGCCTGTGCCTACGGCTGCACCCGCGCAGGACATGCTGTGCCCACCAGGAGGGCTTCACCCGCGACCCTCCCACTGCGTCTACACGCGGTTTTCAAACCGAGGTCCACAGACCCTATCTGGGCCACAACGGCTTTTATGTGGCCTGTGAGCTGGAAAGGGTTTTGGCGTTTCTAAGCCCTGAAATGTTTAACGCTCTTAAACATAAAGAAAAAAGAAAGACTAGTTCTGGACTGAACAGGAAGCAGGTGACGCCTAGACGTCTGGCCGGTCCAGGAGGTTGTGGCACGCTGCGCGCGATGCTGTGCATGTCCCGACCAGCTGGAGCACCTGCTCTGTCCACCCCCCGCCCACCTCCTGCCCCCGCGGGTACTGGGGACCCGTAGAAGCCAGATGGACGAACACTTCCTCCCCTGCCACCCACCACCCTGCCCTGCACTTTCGGGGCTGCCTGTGGCCCAGCACCTCCCACCCCACAGCCCGACAGTCCCCCCTGAACCCCTGTCCTCAGCCCACGAGTCGGCAAGGTACCACCTCGTGGTGGTACCGACCCCCATCTCTTTCCATCCTAAAACCACCGGCTCGTGGGTTCCCAGGACCCCACCTGCCAGTCTCCGCCCTTCTCAGGGCCACCCCACCCCCCAGCCCTCCGCAGTATCCTCCGTGAGCGGGGGCACCAGCCTTCCCTGTGCGCCACCGCCGGGCCAGCCGCTAGGATGGTGATGCACATCCGGAGTCACCCCGGGCGGGGCTGTCCCCATGGCGCTGTGCCCCGTGTCTGTGCTTGCGGCAGCTTTGACCACTTGGACCGTGGGCCTCACTCGCCACCCTGAGGTTCCTCGGGAGGTTGTGGCCTTTGACACAGCACGAGCAAGGCTTTCTCCATCCCGCCGGGGTTTGCCCTCGCACCCGCAACAGCAGCCACCTCCCGAGCGGTGCCCTCCTCGTGCTCTGCCAGTGGCGAGTGGCTCAGCGTGGCCACAGCAGTCTCTCCACGTGCGGGCCACCGTGAGCCATGTCCTGAGCCCGGGCAGCCCCTTTCACGCACTCACGGAGTGCAGGGGCCTTTGTGCAGTCCATGCCCGAGTCCATGCCCAAGTCCACGCCCTCCCTGCTTCCTTTCTCTCCGGTCGATCCCGACACGTGTGCCCTGACCGTCATGATCCGGCCCTTCCCTGATGCCTGGCCCCTCTGCCGCCGTCCCTTCCTGAGTGACGGTTCTGCGTGTTACCGTGTGGCCGCAGGGGGACCCTGGGTGCAGCTGGGCCTGCCTGTGGCGGGTTGAATTCCCCGGTGCCCTGAGCCTCCTGGGTGTGAAAACGCCGTGTGGGCGAGTGTTCCGCAGGCGGGGTGCCCGCCCTGTGCCCGGCTCGGCCTGGTCCTGCCTGGTGGCCCGCAGGAGCCTGCAGAGCTGTGACGGGAGTAGAGCATTCTGGGGGTCAGTTTGCCGTTACCCACGGCGCGCAAGTGTGTCCCTTGCCCAGCATGCCCTTGGGTTGGTTGCGGTGCTCCCGGTCCCCCCGGCATCCTGCCCTGTTCCCCGCAGGGCTGCCGGCCCGTGTCCCGAGGGGGTCGTGGGGCAGCAGCGCAGAGCCAGGGGGAGCCGTGGGCGGGTCGTTTGGAGGCAGGCAGGAGTGCTCCAGGAGCCACATGTCGCGGGGTGTCCTACCGACACCGGTTCTCATGCCAAGTAATTTTTCATTTTTTCCTGGAACAGGTTATTTTCAAAATACCAGTATTTTGATTCGCGGGGAATGTTCATCTCTATCGTGTTTTCAGCACCGCTGCTGCTCAACGCCATGATCATCGTGGTACGTGTTTTATAGCCTTCCAGCCTCTAGCTCCATTCTGTGTGTTTGCTGCTTCTAAAGACGTCTCAAAATGATTGTTTTCAGATTCTGTGGGTCCGCAAGACTTTGAACGTGATGACTGACCTGAAAACCCTGCAGGAGAAGAGAAGAGAAAGGAAAAGGAAAGAAGAGTGACGCTGGGACGCGGGTGTGGGTGTTCCTAGGGGCCTCTCTCCTTGGCATTGTCCTTGGAGGGCTCGCGTGTGCGTCCTGGGGCCACCTCGTCAGGCCCACCCCCGCCCCTCATCGTGGCGCCGTCTCACCCAGCACACGCGGAAATCATCCTGAAAATAAATGCTGACGTCCATGTGGGTGTCTCTCGAACCTGGGTCTGTTGGGACTTTCCAAATGTATGAACCCGTGGTGTCTGCGGAGCGCTTCCGGAGTCCCTCGTTGTTCGTGCCCTTTGTGTGAGCGGAGTAACTATGAAGCGTCTGCAGTGTAAAACCTTCAACAGGTGACGAGCCGCACTGTCGTGCATAGGCACCGTCACCCGCGTGGCCTGCACATGGTACATGGCAAAGTCGGTGACGTTCTGGGCCGTCCTGGGGGCTGGAGCCCAGGGCGTGCCGGGCAGCCCCCGCGCTGGGGTGACGTGGCCCAGAACCTGCGCCGAGCTGCAACAGGGAAGCCCGGGCTAGAGGACCCTACTCGAGATGCCGGGAGTCGGGTCCTGAGGACGCGCGCGCTTCTGAGCGCAGGGAACCCAGGCCCAGGAGGCGAGGCTTCCGTGAGCGTCCTGCCGCCCGCCCTGGGACGGGAAGGTCATGGCTCCCTCGGGCCCTCGCAGCAGTTGCAGGCGCTACGGTAGGAAGGCCTCGAGGTCAGGGTTCCCTGGAGAGCGGGTGGTGGCCTGTGGAGCGAGTGAGGATGAGCAGCGACGCGTGCAAGTGCCAGCGACAGCTCGGCTGTTGCAACAGGTAGATCCTTCTACCCAGTAGCCAGGTTACGTCCCTTCCACGCGGATCTGCTGCGACTCCGAGGCGTCCACTTCCAGGCTCCCGCCCAGTGTGGGACCCGCTGGGGTCCCGGGAGTAGATCCCAGGGGCTGGAAGCGCACTGTCCCGAACAGCAGCTGCCGTGCTCGGGGGGTTTGACGACAGCCATTTGTGAACAACCGTCTAAATGTCAAAGATTTTTCTCCTCTAAGTGAAACCTATTCTTCAGATTTCAAATAAACCAACGATATGAAGCACCTGCAGGCAGCGCTCTGGAAGACGTTGCAGTTCGGTCTCGAGATGCAGGTGATGTTTCCATGGACCGTCGGGTATAAGCCGAGGAACTGCCTCCGGAGTTCTGACCGCGCTCCCCTGAGCCCAGGGGACCTTCCAGGTGGATCCTGCACGCGCTTTACCCTGACCCGTGCCGGTTCCTGCCTGACGTCTTATTTTTGTGTCGAATGTAAAAATGACACGGAAGCAGCGTCCTGCATTGGGCCGGGTTTCCAGTCTGTGGGGCGTGGATGGTGCCCATGGGCCCTGGGCTCCCGCGGCCTGGCAGGCGGGCAGAGGGAGGGCCAGGACATGCTCCGTGGCCCGCGTCCGGGTGTGAGCTCCCCCGTGTGGCAGCTCCGTGAGCGCGGCCTCTGCGGCCTCCGCGTGTGCGTGGGATGTTGAGGGGACACTTGTACTTTGTCTTCACACGGAAAAATTCTTTTTTTGACTGTCTAGTACGTGCCTACTTGGTGGCTTGAATTGTGGCGTTAGCACAGGTCTTCCGTGCCCAGGAAGGTCCCGCGTGTCAGCTGGCCAGGCGCCGCGGGGTTGAGGCCTGTGTGCCATGACGGGTCCCCCTCGCTCTCGCTTGAAGCAGGCGTTCAAGGACACGTTCACGAACAAAGACGAGAAGAGATTTGTGATAAGAATATGTTTTGCGTATTCCAAATCTGACACCTTTGGTTTCTTGATTGTTGGAAATAAAATATATATTTAATAATATATGGCTTTTTCTCCTGAAATGTTTGCTTTGACCTTTCTGTGCAGGAAGCAGGGGCTCCCAGGACATGGCTCCGCATCCAGCCCCTGGCACCGAGCGCCACAAACCCAGAAAGTCAGACGGTCCGCGTGGAGCATGAGCAGCACGGCAACCACGTGGGCTGACGGTGACCGCGGCAAGGACGTGCTACACGGGCTCACCCGTCCCAAAAAGTCACAGTCAAAAAGTTTTAACTTGGAATATTTATTGAGTAGGGATTCAGAATAAGGAATTTCAGTGCAGGTGACACTTAAACAGGGAGCTGTGGTGACCCAGGTGACCCGTTGGGGGAAGGACCTCCTGTTCCAAACACCCTTCTTTTACCCCGTTTTAGAGAACACGTTTTCACTGCATCCTGCACCACTCTGTGTCGAGAGGATGAGAAGCCTTACTAATCGTCAAAACAGGAAGGACAAATGGCCTTTTTAAAGATTTATTTATTAGAATCCCAAGCAGGTTCCCCACCTGACGTGGGGCTTGATCTCACGATCCTGAGACCATGACCTGAGCTGGATGCTCAACGGGCTGCTCACCCAGGCTGCAGGGAGGGCTGCGGGGGGCGGGGGGAGGGTGGTGGGCCACAGGGAGGGCCAAGGGGACGGCCGCAGGGAGGGCCGAGGGGAGGGCTGGGGGGTGGGCTGCACGGTGGGCCTCAGGGTGATGGGCTGCAGGGATGTGGGTGCAGGGTGGGCTGCAGGGGAGAGGGCTGGGGGGTGAGCCGTGGGGTGCTCGGGTGGGATGCAGGAGCCCTTCCCTGCGTCCTCCGGTGGCACGGCTGGGGCCTGATGGCCGTGAGGCCCAGAGGCCCCGATGCTCGGATTCCCTTGTGATGCGTCGGGCTGCCTCCCGCTGGCTCTTGGGTGGGCCACGTTCCACCCTGGGGACATGCCTGCTCTGCTCTCTGCGGCGTCCTTGGGAAGCTCAGTGCTCCACTGCCAGGTCCAGGCTGGTGGCCTGGGTGCACGCTGCGGGGACCGGGTGCCGGGGAGCAGCTCCCAACTGCCGCGGGCCGGCCAAGCTGCGAGCCAGCGGGCCCCAAGGACCTGCGCCCTCCCTGCACTGCCTCTGCCCACCCTGTGCTTCAGCATTGCCACGGAGACCTGGGCGCAGCCCCCTGCATCCGGCCTCCTCGTCGTCTCCCTGCCTGGTGCATCCTCGGGGCTCGAGCTAGCGCGATCCCACGCACACGAGGACCTGTGAGCCCCGAGGACCCATGAGCCCTGACTGTTGACACTGCCCGGGGTGGTGCCTTCTTGTCTAGGGTCGTGGCTCCCGTTTGTGCTGATCTTCCTTCCCGTGTCCTCAGCCTCCAGACCTGGTTCAGAAGGGCCTGGTGATGGCGTTCGGGGCTCCGGTTCCATGGTGAGCCTGTGGGCGGGTCATTTGCAGACACAGCGGGGGACTTGCTGTGTCCACCTGCGGGCAGCAGGCTGACCCTGGTACGTCTGTTTTACTGTTTCCTCTCCCTGTCCCCATGTTTGGGTCTGGCTGTGGTCTGCGTGGACTTTGTCCGCCCCTGGGGCCCGAGTGCGTCCTCCTGGGCCGGGGTCTGCTCGCCACCGCCAGTGGTTTGCACATGGTCCTGAATGTGGGCTGTGGGGGCTCCCGCCGGCCGTGTCCGCTTGGCTTGTACATAATCGCCGGTGTTTTCGCCGTGGAAGGAAATTGTCCAATGTCCATTTGCTGCCCCCACGTCTTTCCTGAAAGTCCATTTCTTTTTTTTTTTTTTAAGATTTTATTTATTTATGAGAGACAGAGAGAGGCAGAGACACAGGCAGAGGGAGGAGCAAGCTCCATGCAGGGAGCCCGACGCGGGACTCGATCCCGGGACCCCGGGATCATGTCCTGGGCTGAAGGCGGCACCAAGCTGCTGAGCCCCCCGGCTGCCCGGTCCATTCCTTATAAAGCATTTCTTGAGCCCTTTGAGCACAGTCACGTTCCAATACGTGGCACCATTTTCAGTGGCGACGTAGTAGCCAAACCACGTAAACTCCATTTGCTCAAGGACCTCCTGGTCCTGGAGATTCAGAGTTTCTCTACGTGTTTTCCTGACATGAGCGACACACTGATGTGTGGCTTCAGAGGCAGATGTTTGCACGTTAGTTATTGACGTGGAACGAATCCTGCAAGGGAGACGAAGCGAAATACGGGCGGACGCTTTAGGACCGTTGATACAAACCGCGAATCCGGCTCAGGATGCCGAAAGCAGCATCTTGGCCCCCGTTTCCCCGGCCCCGTGCACTCTCGGCGGCGGCGTTACAAACCTACCCCGCTGGTGAACAAGCACAGATGTTAGCTCCTTGTTTTAATTTCCATTCCGTTGATGACCAGTGAGGCTGATGGTCTTCAAGCGACTATTGACAGTTTGTGTGTTTTGGGAGTAACTTACCCATGCACTTGATTCTTCCGCAATATTGCCCCTTAAAATACGTGGTGCTGGTTTTATGTATTAACGTCAATAACACATGTAAGGCAAAGCTGTCTTTCTAGTTTGGGGTTGGATTTCGGCCGTTGTCAAAAGAGTTTAGAACTCTGGGAAATCCCTGTGTTTTCTGTATTTCTGCCCCCGCCTCGGAGGGCGCAGGGTCTGCGACGCCGCAGCCCACCAAGCGAGTCTGCCGCCATCGCGTGCGTCCCGGCAGGAGGGTGACACCCAGTGACGACGAGGTCACTTCATGGCCGGTGCTTATTTTACGTAGGTTTTGGCCGATGTTAAATGCCTCCGTGGTTTGTTTCGTTTTCTTACCCAGACTTGCACCACCACGAAGGTTCCTGGGAGCAGCTCCTTACTCTTCATGTTCTGTCCTGTGAGGAGTTAGTGGAACCAGAGTGACAGGAGCCAAGCTGTCACTGCAGGTGAAGGTACGTGCATTTTATGGTGAAACTGGTGATGGTTAACAAAAAAAAAAAAAAAAGTAAATTCAAACCATTTCCTTTTCATGTAAAAGTCTACCCCCAGGATCTCTGAGGACCCTCTTGCTGTATGATATTATCCTATTATGTTTACATTTTTGAAATCCATTTGAGGGCACCTATGAGGTTTGTCTTTTTTCAGCCTGACCTTCGGCCTGAGTCACTCGCCTCGCAGCTGCCGTCGGCTCTGGTGCCGTGGGAGGAAGGGGGTGCGTGTTCGTCCGGCTGTTGGGGTGCCAAGCAGCATTGGACCCTCCACCGAGCAGAGTAGCTGTGGCGCTCAGGGCAGCAGAGGTTCGCGTTGGTGCCTCACATCCGCCCCCCGGGAGAGGCGCCGAGGCCCTGGGCCTTCCACGGCCCATCCCACCCACATGGCAGCTTCGTGCCAGCAGCAGGTCACGCACGGTCCCTGGCCTGAGGTCCCCGGTGCGGGCACTGTGGGACACTCGCTCCTGGCGACTCTAAAAAGGTGCTGCGAAAACAAGGTGTGTTTTGAGAGCGGTTAGCACGTAGGACAGAGGCCCCGGTGAAGACGGCCGCGTTGGCCCTAGCCCTGACCCGCGCCGCGGGCGCGTCCACTCCCGGCTCCGGCACAGCGGACAGGGTGTAAATGCAGGTCCCGGGGGCTCACTCACAAGCCGGCACGGACGGAAATAGTGTCTTACGGGAAATGAGGCCTGGAGGAGGGCGTCTTGGGAGGGGGTGGGTTGGTTTGCACTTCCAGCTCTTGGAACTTGTTAGAGACGCCGCATCAGCCAAATCGCTGTTTTTTCCTGAATCTCAGTTTCCCCTCGAGAAAGAAGTGCGTGTGAATGGCTGCACAGCCCTCTAACGAGGCCTCGGTGAGGAGCGAAGGATGCGAGGAGTGCCAAGTTTCCGTGGAGCGCAGGTGGGGCTTCTGGGGGGCTGGCTGCAGACAGGCTGGGCCGAGCCCTGAGAGCCGTAGCTGGCGCCCGGAGGGCGCACGGGGGGCACGGAGGGCACAGGCCCCGAGGCCGCTCACCTGGGCGCTTGCTTACTGCGGGCTCTCCGGGCTGCTGAACCCTCGTTCTCGGCGAGGAGGCATGTCTTCACAGACACCCGCACAGGGCGCTGCAGGCTGAGGGAGGCGCCGTTGGAAGCCTGGCGCGAGGACCCGGCCGCCGTCTGATGGAAGGCAGCAGCCCTGGGCACCGTGCTTTGCTCTCCTGCCGTCGGGACGCAAGCTCACCGGGTCCTGGTTATGCTGTCAGGTTAGTTTCCAGTTTGCCAGAAGCTGACCAAGGACATGCGCCGCCAGAGGAAGACGAACAGCGGGGTCCCGTGCATGCGCCTGGGAACCCCCGGGAGGCACGCGTGCCCAGACCCTGGACGCCACTGGAATTAGTGCACACATTTAATTATAATGTATTTGCTAGTTTCTGGAACACTTTTTAAAGATGAAGCTTAAGTAAAGGCGATTGAACGTGGAGGGGATAACGAGGCTGTACCGTCTGCTGCTGCGGTGCACGGGGAGCTCATTACCGGCCCGGTGTGTGGGGCCCCGAGGCGTGCGGATCAAAGGCCTGGCCCTGGCCCTGCAGTTTCCTCTCAGGAGGGCCTTTTAATGATTAATTTAAGTTGGAAGCTGCGGGGAGCATCTTGGTCCCTCGCGCCACGTCTGAGCTCAGAGGGCCTCGCGGCTCCGGAGACAGACGAGCAGCCTGTGGGGACCCCTGGGCACACGGACTCCCTGCCCCCCGCACCCGCGTTCCTGCTCTGTCGGGGGCGCGTCACCACAGACCCACACACAGCAGCGCACACACAAGCAGTGCTTCCCGCTGCGCCCCAGGCCCCGGGAGTCTGGTGTGGACGTGCTCCCCGAGCCAGCAGCTGCGGAAGGTCAGCAGCAGCATCCGGGCTCCCGGTCCGCTTCCCCCCGGGCCCCCGACACGGCCACCACCTCATTCCGCGCCGCAGTTAGACGCGTATTGCGTTTATATCTTCTCCCTGCCCGAAATATTATCCGAGCTCCAGACGTCCTTGCCCCACCCCACTCCCAGCAACTACTGATGTTTTCACTGTTTTTAGGAGTTTTGCTTTTTCCAGATTACTGTATAGTAGGAACCATCAGGGGTGTGACCTTTTCACGTTGGCGTCGTTCACTCGGTCATGAGCACCTAGGTCCTCCATGGCTTTCATGGCTTGTAGTTCATTTATTTTTAGGGCAGAATGACATTCCATCGTCTGCCTGGAGCACAGAGTATCTATCCATCCCCGGGTGTGTGCGTGGAGCACAGAGTATTTATACGTCACCCGGGGTGGGCGTGCACCATGGGGTATTTCCCCGTCACCTCCTGAAGGTCGTCCTGCAGCTCCCAGTCTGGCCAGTTAGGGGTACAGCTGCCGCCAGCCTCCGTGTGCGGGTCTCGAGTGCCCATAGGCTTGGGCCCCCCGTGGACCCCGAGGGCTGCGAGGCTGGGGCACGAGAGCGTGTCCCGTGCTGCAGGAAGCCACCAGCCGTCCTCCACCGCGGCCACACCAGCTGCCTCCCCTCCTGCGCCCAGCCTGCCCCCCCCCCCCCGACGCGGCCTGGGTCCCACAGGTGTCCTGTTGCCCAGGTGTGCAGCGGCATTGCATTGTTGCTTTAGCTCGAAGCCGTGTGACGTGCAGCATCGCGTCATGTGCTTCTTGCTGCCCTTCCTCCTTCTCCGGTTACCTGTGTGCTCAGATCTTTTGCCCTGTTTTAAGCTGGGTCATGCGTGTTCTGCTTGCCGAAGACTCTTGTGTTTTGGATGACCGCCCTGCCTCAGGTGTGCTTTGCAGCTGGCCCCTCGCAGCCTGTGCTGCCTTCTCACCTCTCGACAGCGTCTCAGCGAGAAGGCTTCAGTTCTGAGGACTCCAGCCTGTCTCTGTCGCTTCCACAGATGGTCCTATCGCGACTGCATCTGAGAAGCCGACCCCTGGGTTGCCCGCCTCTTCTCCCCTCTGACCACAGCCTGGGGCCCAGAGCGAAAAGGTGACGACGAGGCACCGAGAATCTGAAAATGTAGACTTGACTTGAGAAGAGGCCCCACTCGGGCTGCTGGGTGGCGTCAAGCAAACAAGGGGAGGGGAGGGGAGGGGAGGGGGGGGCCAGGCGTGGGCAGGGTCAGGAGGGGTGTTGGCGGGCGGGTGAGCAGGCGGGTGCTCTCAGGATGGCCCTGTCTCGCCCGCCCGAGCCCACGCGTTTCTTCTACACACGTTAGAGCAGGGGGAGCTTTCCCCTCTAAGGTCCGTGTGCAGGTTTGCATCAGGTATAGCCGGTGTTCTGGGGATGCCGCTATTTCCTTCTGGTCCCTCAGAAGATTTTCTGATGTAGAATAAACCAGGAGAAGGGAATAAATAGAGTCTCTGCTGGTGGGTTGGAAGCAGGACAGTCACGCAGGGGAGACGGTGCAGGACAGGGCGCGTGATCCGTAGGGTCCATTTGTCACACGTGGCTGAATCGTGGCCACGTGGGCCCGACACGGAGGCCCTGGACAACAGGCTCCCACTCCCGTCCCACCAAATGAAGGAAACGGAAGGTGGTGTATGAGGCCGGCTCTCCGGGGCCGCGCGTGCCCAGCCCTGAGCCTTGCAGACGCCGGAGCTTCATGGTTCCCCGAGGTGACGGTGACGTGATTCACAACCAGAGATCTTAGAGAAACGTATCCTGGAGTTTGCCCAAGATTCAACCTGAAAAAACAAAATTTGGTTTGGTTGTCGTCACAATAAGGTCACTAAGATACGGTGAAGGCTGGCGGCGAGGACTTGCACGCAGAGGAAGCTGTAGGTGGCGACTCAGGCTGCGCTTTCAACAGAAAATAATGCTTTTCAGGGGATCCCCGGGGAGCTCAGCGGTGGAGTGTCTGCCTTGGGCCCAGGGCGTGACCCCGGGGTCCTGGGATCGAGTCCCGCGTCGGGCTCCCCGCATGGAACCTGCTCCTCCCTCTGCCTGGGTCTCTGCCTCTCGCTCTGTGTCTCTCATGAATAAATAAATAAAATCTTAAAAAAAAAAAAAAGAAATGCTTTTTCCGTTAGCACATTATTTTTCCTTTTCTTGTTTCAGACTCTTTGTTGAGAACACCTCTGCTTTTAAGAAGACTTCTGTGGTCCTTGTTTATTATGTAGGAGGCTCGCCCGTTCCCAGGCCTCAAAGGACAGTCTGTAAGTTCTGGAAGCTTCTGGCGGCGTTGGGTTGTGGTGCCTGCGCGCTCGCTGTCCGCCCCCCTGCTGCCGTCTGCCCTTTGGGCCATCGGATGGTCAGGCCGGGGCAGCCTCGGGAGCACTCCAGCAGGAGGCTAACAGCAATCCATTGTGGTCGACACGACCGTGCGGACGCCGTGCTACAAGCCGAGGACAGAATTAGGGGCAGGCCCTTGCCAGGTGCTCAGCGTGCACAGCAGGACGGGCTCCACAGGCACACCAACGATTCCGCGATGTGTTCAGCGTCCACCCGCCCCCTCGTGCCAACGCAGGCCCCTGCGTGAGCCCCGTCGTGTCTCCTGAGGCCCGGTCTGCACGGACAGTCCGCGCAGATCCTGGGTGAGGACTCCACGCAGAAATCCGCCCGCAGCCGACTATCACCCCATGGGTCTACCCCCTCTCCAGCACGCCAAGAACACTCGACGATCTAGGGAAAATACCACAGAACAGTGTTCTGATCTCGGTGGAGAAAGAAACTTTATCCTTAGACAAGATTCTTAAAAAATCTATTTTTTTCCTTAAAAAACCTATTAACAGCGAAGGGAAAATGTAAAACAGTGACTACGTTCATGTTATGAATTTTTCTTTCTCAAAGATGCCTCGAAGACCGTGAATGGGCAGCGTTGGGAGAAGCGGGCTATGCACGAGGAGCATGGGGAGCGCGGGGAGCACGCGGTCCCGGTGGGAGCACACACAGGGCTCGCACATCCACCGGTACAGAATCAGGCCAAGCGTGGACAGGTGCTTCCTGGGGTGGCTCGCTGGGGACGACGGCACACGATGTCCACGGCCAATTAGGCTGTGAAATCAGAGAGACCCAGAGGAGCACCGTCAGCCCGTCCTGCCCACTACGCCTGAGTCCCCCAGTGAGACACGGGGACGCTCCTTCGCCCAGGACACCACCACTCGCTCTGAGCCTGAACATCCTTAACGTCTCAGAACCAAAGTGTGAGCGAAGAAAAGTCACAGAGAAACTTGATGCACGTGTGTTGATTCACAGAAAGTTGAACTCACGTGAGCTGGGGCAGTACGTGACATGGTGCACGCACGCCTGTACAATTACGGAAACCAAGGACACGGGAAGGGCAGGTTGAGGATGTCACTCGTTTCTGGATGCAGGCAGGGCTGGAGGCCACGGGTCCAGGGCGTGCAGGGAAGGGGTGAAGCCAGGGGGTCGGGGGGTGCAGGCAGGGATGAGGCCAGGGGCTGGGGGGTGCAGGGAAGGGGTAAAGCCAGGTAGCCGAGGGGTGCAGGGAAGGGGTGAGGCCAGGGGCTGGGGTGCAGGCATCTTGACGGCGTCCTCTGTCCTCGGGGCACAAGCTACAAGGGTCCCGGTTTATCACCACAGCTCCAAGTGTGCTCTGCTTTTTATTCATTAATAAGATGTATTCTAACCGGAAGTAAAATAGTCGTAAAATAATAATAATTTTATTAATATATAATAATAATTTTAGAAATTACAAAGTTTAAATGCATCTAATGTTTATGTTTATACTGTTGATGAACATTTGCTCCTATATCCAGTGGGTCACCTATTGGTGGGAGAGAGGAGGGGAAACAGGGAAACAGGCCAGCGAGCTGCCTGGTGGGCCTGCCCAGGGGCTCCGTGCATGGCAGGGACACACAGGTGGGGGTTACTATCTACCAAATTCTGAGCTGAGTGCCAGCGGGATGGGGGGGGAACCTCACCTGGGGGAGCCTCACCTGGGGGCACCTCACCTGGGGGAGCCTCACCTGGGGGGGACCTCACCTGGGGGACCTCACCTGGAGGAGCCTCACCTGGGGGACCCTCACCTGGAGGAGCCTCACCTGGGGGACCTCACCTGGAAGAGCCTCACCTTGGGGAGTCTCACCTGGGGGAAACCTCACGTGCGAGAGCCTCACCTGGGGGAGCCTCACCTGGGGAGGACCTCACCTGGGGGAGCCTCACCTGGGGAGGACCTCACCTGGGGAAGCCTGGCTCTGTCCTCATCACCGACCCCACAGCCACGGCCACCCGCACGCACGTCCTGGCTCCGCTTCCTCTTGTCCACTGAGGAGCACCTCTGCTGGATGCACATGTCCCACCTGCGGCCCCAGCCCCTCCTCACCGGGGGCCCCCGGGACCCTCAGTCTCCTCCTCGTCCTGCTCCCCTGCAGCTGCCCTCGCGGAGCGGTTCCGGGTTGGATCCCTTGGTTAGGTTTTCTGATAATCACTTTGTCTACTCACCTGTTCGCTCCTTAAAAGAAAAATAATTACAAAACTTCACAGAAAAAAATATGTTTAGTGATGGGCTTCATCGCAGGTGAGATTGCCCCAGCGACTGTAAATTCCTCGTGAGGGAGGCCCCGGGTCACAGGGTCACAGGCAGCGCAGGTGGCCCCCCTCCATCTGCCTGTGGGTCTGCCCCAAGGGCTGAGGAACCGAGGGGCTCCCACCCCAGCCCCCGCCTCCCGGCGGTGCCTTCCTCGCTGGGGACGATCCATAATCCAAGCCGGGAGCTCACCCTGGACCCCAACACCGCGAGTGTTTGCGACGCCGAGAACACGGGCTGAGCTGGGTCCGGGTCCCGCCGCACCTGCTGCGCTTCCCCACGGCCGTCACCTGCGGCCTGGCCTCGGCCACACGCGGCAACACGCCGGCTCCTATGGCCTCGCCAGGCCCCCGGCTGCTGCAACCGAGTCACTAACGTGCCTGGATCTCTAAGCCGCAGCCGGGAAATCCACCGACGGGGCGCACGCGGCCTGAGATCCAAGGGGGCCCTCCCGACAGGTGCCACTCCTGACGCGGCGCAGCCGCCCACCAGCGACTCGGGAGCAGCAACAGCTGTCGGGCACTTTGCGGGTAATCACGGGGAATACCTGGTGCGAACACCTGTATCCGTTACCTATTCTGCGAAACACGGCGCACGAGCTCAGGGTCTGCGGTCCGGCCGGAGGGAGCGACAGGCTACGCTGGCACCTGCGGGCCTCGGCCGTGGAGCGAGGAAGGAGCCCTCAGCTGCGGGGACCCCAGTCTCCCCGCCCTCACCTGATGAGGCCTGGACCACCGGTGGCTCAGAGCCTCCCGACCGGGAGCCTTCGTGAAGCCCGTGGAGCCCCTTCCCTACCGGAGGGGACCCCACCCTGCAGGGGGACGGCCGCACCCAGGCAGGGGCCACCGGGCTGTGGCCGTGTCCCCAGGAGACTCGGTGGTGCCCCGAGCAGCATCTCCTCACTGCCCGCCCTGTCCTGGTGCTGCGGGGCATCCCTCCACGGGGCCCAGGCGTCCCCTGGAGACGGGGGCGGGGGTCGGCTCGGTGCCCACAGTGGGTCTGCGCTGGGTCAGCGCCTGGCGCACACTCGAGGCCTCCTTGAATCGGGAAAGCCGTTTGTTCAAGTCTCCAGCTTTCGGTAGACGCCAGACAGCGGGTTGGTGGTGGAGAGTGGGCTGGAGGGCCCAGGGAGGGGCGGGGAGAGGGGTCGCAGCGGGGGAGCCCGGCAGGGGGTGGGGTGATGGGGACCCTGGGAAGTCCCCTCCCGCCCGGTTCCCAGGGCTGCTGGGGGCCGTGTCAGGGCCGGGGCCCCGGAGAGGGAAGCGGACCGGGGGCTCGGTGTGTCAGGCTCCTTTCCAGGGGCAGCGTCCTGGTGTGGGGCTCACCAGATAGCGGCAGCCCCCTACACCCACCCCCCGACTCGCAAACATTTTAGGATCCGTTCCGGAAAAATCACTTCCTGGCTTTCCGGGTACAACCGGTATTGATTTTGTTGCCTCTTCCCGATAAACGGAGTACTGTAAATACTGCAGCTTCCCAGGACTTGGGGCTACGTGACCCCGACAGTGGACGCTTGGGGCACAAGGGACTCGGTGCAGGGAACGTGCTCAGCGCCGGCCCCACGGACGGGCCACCCGATGACGCAGATTTCCCGGAGCTCGTGGCGGGGATGGTGCCCTCTGCACAGCTGCTCCGCACGGCGCGGGAGCCCCAGGAGGTCAGCCGGGCCGCGACCCGGGGCCCCTGCACTCGGTGGGAGGCCTCCAGGCTCCCTCGTCCTGTGCGACGTGCGGGATCATGGTCCCCGGGATCCGTGCGCAGCTGCCTGACCCCGCTCGGTCTTCAGGCCCTGCCCTGGCGCCACGTGTGATCCGCACAGGGGCTGGGGTCGTGCCGGGGCACCGGGCTCCAGGCCCTCCCTGGACGCGTCCTCACCCCCACCAGGCGGCCGTCAGGGCAAAGCCGGTCTGAGCCAACACCTCTCTCCCAAACTTCCTGTCGTCCCAGAGCTTTACATCTTTTTTTTTTTTTTTAAGATTTTATTTATTCATGAGAGACCCAGAGAGAGAGGCAGAGACACAGGCGGAGGGAGAAGCAGGCTCCATGCAGGGAGCCCGACGAGGGACTCGATCCCAGGACCCCGGGGTCACGTCCTGGGCCGAAGGCAGGTGCTCAACCACTAAGCCGCCCAGGGAACCCCAACCCTGAGTTTCTGTTGGAAAAAGCCCTGGCCAATTCCTCCCACAGCATTCTGGAAAAACCAGAGAGAATCGTAGGGCACCCCCGTTCTACTTGAAGTCTGGCCTACGGACCTTGCTGAAAACCACACGTGTCGTGGTTTCGGGCGTCTCTAAACGCCGCCTTATCATCCATCTACCCGGATAATAATTTCCACGAAGCGTAGGAACCAGGTCTCACGCAAGATAAAGCGCTGCCCAGAATACCGCCAGTTATTTTGAGGTCGGAGGCTTGCCGTGGCTTCCACATCGTCCCCGGGGCACGCAGGGCACGCGGGGCACCCGGGGCACTGACCAGGGAATTCAGGCGACCTTCCGCGCATGCTCGGTATGATTCTACAGGGAAAAAAAAAAAAAAGAAGCAATGAGGAGGTTTGGCCTGAACTGTCCACCGGGCGGGAGACTGGAGCGGCAGGCGCGGCGGCAAGGAGCGCCCCTTCCATCAAGACAGACGTGCTTGGCGCAAGGCCCGAGTTTCGGGAAACGCAGCGACCGGCCTCGGTTGCCCTAAGGGCCTGCGGCTTCTGAGAGCTCGCGAGCCCACCTGAGGGGACAAGTAGCTTCGCTCGCCTGCAGGTGCGCTGTACTTACTTCATTAAAGATGCATTTCAGAGTCATTTTGAAAATATTACCTCACCGATGCGGGCGAGGGGCTGCCAGGAAGTGTGCACCGCGCGGACCCGCAGCTGCTTGACAGCAGGATCCCGACCGCCTGTGGTTTCCGGGGGCATCCCCGGGGACGCGGGTGGATTGGGATTTCGGGTAAGAGCTTCCGCAGCCACCTCCTTGCTGGCGTGCCCCGGCCCCCCGCTCGGCCCCCATCGCCTTTGCTCGAGGTCCTTTTCACCAAATCTGTATTTGCAAAGAAAACCCGGATTCTGGCTACCGAGTCCCATCTGTCAGCGCACGGGGCGAGGGGACACCCCATGGGCTTGAGTCTCGTTATGCTTTGCATTTTACTTGGTGTCTGGTGGGCAACCCGGGCGGCCTCACCGTTCTCAGACTCAACTGCTTTCACACGACCCGTGAGGCCCGGGAGATCGCCCGGGACAAAAGTTGTGTCTCCTGCACTTAAGAGGCTGCAGCTCGAACCTGACCCGTGAGCATAACTGTCTTCATGTCTTTGAGGTTTATGGATAAAATGCACGTCCCATTGGGACGCACCGCGCCTCGGAGTGTTGCCCTCCCTCGCACCCTGGGCAGGCGCATCCCGGCCGCCTTCCCTCCGCAGCCCGTTGCTCTCGATCGCGACGTGGGTTGCGACCTGGGGCCAGTCCCCCCCTTCCCTCCGCCCCCAGCGGCCGGTCTGCTGGACGCAGGGAGGAGGCGGCATTTCCGGGGAGGAAAGAACCAGTTTATGAGGAATTTACGGGAAAGATGTTGGGCGGGGAGAGGAGTGGGGAGAGGAGCCCGACCTGAAACCTGCTCAACCCGCTGAACCAGTCACGCCTCGTGCGGGGTATCCATGCGCATCCCCTCCTCCTGCTCCAAGAGCAGGTTGGGAGGTGACAGGTTGAGACGCACGTTCGTCCAACAGTCCCAAGAAAATAAAGCCCCTCCGGGCGGATGAGGGGAGGCGACAGGAGGAGCTGGGACCTGACAGGGCGGCTCTGCCCCGGGGGCACAGCGCCGTCCACCCCCGCCCCCAGTGACCACCCCGGGAGCTCGCCCTGCTTCCCGGTGTCCAGCACCAGCTGACGGGGGCCGCGGGTGTGGACTCACTTTAATCCAGAAAAAGGCAAAAGGGCAGCTTCCGGGGCTCAGGCCCAGTGACACGGCCACGCAATGGTGGGTTCCGCACGGAGCTCTTCCCACACCGCAGGGGAAGTGGCACCTGGGGGAGCGGGGGGAAGGTTTACCGGGCGGGGGTCACCCTGGGGCTCGTGGTGACATCCTGGGGCTCGCAGTGACCCCCACTAGTGTGCGGCTGGGCTAACAACCCTGGGAAGTCAGCTGGCCACCCAGGACTGGAGTGAGGGCCGCAGGCCACCGAGGGGGTCTGTGGGGGGCGGGGGCCAGGGGCACCCCCAGACAACGCCCACAGCCAGGTCCTGGACGGTGCGGACGCCCAGCAGTCGGAGGGTCCTGACCGGCCTGCGGTTGGCTCGTGTGCAACCCCAGCAGCCGGCCGGGCCCGGGTCAACCTCTGGCCCTGCGCACACCGCCCTACGCATACCGCCCTCACCTCGGGGTTTCCTGCCCGTCAGCAGAGGCCGAGCCGAGGGGTGGCGAGGGGCTGGCGCGTGGTGGTGGGGCGGGGTCCCCCACCTGGCAGCGGGGGCTCTCCCCGGAGCAGACGCCACCACGGCTTCACGTGAGCCCCGCGGGGCCCCGGGTGCATCTGGGCCACAACCTCCGATCGCGGGGTGACCCCAGGCCCGGGCCGGCCTCTGCCAAGGGGTCCCCACGACACGTGTCTTCAGATGTGATTGCAACCGCGTGGTGACCTCTGACCTCACTGCCCGGATCCGACACCTGAACCAGGTGCTCGTCCTCTCAGTGGTTCGCAGGTCGGGTTCGGTGGACGTGGGTCCGTCTATTTGGGTAAAACAGATGACTTTCCCGCGTGGGAGTCTGCGTCTGCTCGCGGGTTTGAGGCAGCCGCCCCGCTGTTGGTTGCTCTGAGCTGGGTCTGGGTCCCCGGGGTGCCCCCCCACCCCCGCCGGCTGCAGAAATAAAGGCATAATGTGAAAATGCCACGTGGCTTTGTGCGCCCGGGGGATGGGGGCAGGGGGGTGCTCAGCCTCCTGCAGAGGCTCCCCCTGTGCCTGGGGAAGCAGCTCCTGGTTCCCGGCCAACCCTGGGGGGGGCGGTGAGGGGCAGGGTGGCCCGTCGAGTCCAGGACACGGGCTCCTGCAGCAGTGACCTCGGCGGTTCAGGCGGGCTCAGACAGTGCAGCCGCGGGGCAGGGGGGTAGCTGGCCTTGCTTCTGGAACCTTCTTCAGGACGCCCCACCCTCCGGGCCAGGCAGATGTGGGGTGATGCGAGGAGGCCCCGGGAGCTCTGCGGGGAGCACTGATACCCCATCCTGAAGTCGCTCCTTTTGTGATGAATTAAGGGTGAGTCCCGGGGAACGATGGGGCCGGTTCCACCTGAAACAAGACATGATGTTTACAGCAGCTCAGGGGTCCCTCTGGGGATCCACCGGGCCGCCCCACTCAGGACGCCTGGCTGCAGGCAGGCATTTCCTCAGAGCCGGGTTCCTGCCCGCCCGTCGGGCTTGTCCACCGTCCACACCTGCTTCCTCCCATTTACACCCTTTACTCCTCGTGCTCGGGTCCCCACCCCCCTAGCTCGGCACCCCCCCACCCCTCTGACCTCGGCCCCCCTCCCCGCAGGTCAGCCCCTCCCCCCAGTTCACCCCCCCAGCTCGGCCTCCCTGCCCCCAGCTCCGCCCCCAACTCCGCCCCCCCCAGGTCAGCCCCCCTGCAGCTCGGCCCCCTGCCCCCAGCTCGGCCCCCTGCCCCCAGCTCCGCCCCCAACTCCGCCCCCCCCCAGGTCAGCCCCCCTGCAGCTCGGCCCCCTGCCCCCAGCTCGGCTCCCTCCCCCCAGCTCAGCACCCCCAGGTCAGCTCCTCTCCCCCCATCTCGGCCCCCTACCCCCAGGTCACCCCCCGCAGGTCCGCCCCCCCCCACCTGCCGCCAGAACACTTTGAGTAGCGTCTGTCCCTGTTGGAGTCGGGGCTGGATTCGCCATTTGGCGCTGCGATACCTCTGTGCTCGTCCCCTGGGCTCCAGGGGGGCCGTCTCGTGGGGGCCTGAGCTTCCTCCCTCTGGTCTCTGGGTGGAGCCTGGCTTCCAGGCTGTCCCTGTAGGGGCCCGAGAGGAGCCAGCTGCAGGCTGAAAGCAGCAGGTGGCACCAGAGCTTCTCCTTTTAACAAATTCCTCACAGGAGTCTGAGGCCCTGGGGATGCGTCCCGGCGGCAGTCAGCGGGGCTCCCGGGGCCTGACGAGCCCGCTTGCCGTCTACACCAGCCCTGGTCTCAGCAGCTGTTCCAGGCCAGAGTCTGGCCCGGGGGAGCACAGGCCCCTCGGGAGAGCAGGTCCCATTTCGAATGGCTCCTACGGGCGCCTTCTGCAGACTTGCCGTCCGCCGTGTGGAACAGCCTTTCCTTCTACTCATCTCAAACGTACCTCTTCTCTAGGAGTCCAAGGTTCCCCTAAAATTCCTGTATTTGATATTGGGGATGTGGTTCGTCCAGCATATCGTCCCCGTCTGGTGACCTCCGAGGCCTCCCTGGACTGCGTCTGCGCCCTGAGCTGGGGGGGCCCAGGGTGGGCGGGATGCTCCAGCTGGGGGGTCGGGGGGGCACGAGCACCCACCACCCTCGGGGAAGAGGGGCCCGAGCAGTGGGGCTCCAGCCTGGGCAGGGCCCCGGGGAAGCAGGTAGCCTGGCAGGGCCTGGCCGTGACCCCTCCGTGGAAGGCGGGGAGCCGGGGGCTGTCCTGCCACGGTCTGGTTGCACAGGGCAAACCTCGTGCCGTGTCCTGGTGGCGCACGCCGGAGCCATGCCGGACTCCTCCCTGAGTGTCCTCTGGATACTAGGCCTGACCTGAGCGTCTGTTTGTTGGGGGAACCCTCTCCCCACCCCATCCTAGGCCCTGGCCACGCCCTTCCATGACTCTGTGACCCCGCTGGCTCTGTGACCTCATGACTGTGACCCCCGTGACTCTGTGACCCTGCTGGCTCCATGACCCCTGTGACTCCGTGACCCCATGACTCCGCTGGCTCCGTGACCCCGCTGGCTCTGTGACCCCTGTGACTGTGACCCTGTGACTCCGTGACACGTGAGTGGCCGTGGTTCCCGAGGGGCCACGGTTGCCATCAGCCAGCGTGAGGGTGGGGACCTGGGTCTGGAGGCCTCATCCTTGGGGTCCCAGCGGCTGCACCTGCGTCACCCGGGAGCCTGGGAAAGCACAGGTTCAGACCCGGCTGGGCCTCCCGGGTCACTGGAGCCACTGACCCGCATCCGTGTTGGGGCTCCAGCCTCTCTGCTATGTCGCCGCCCTCGCTTCCCCAAGTCCCCCAGTGTCTCCTGTCCTCACTCAGTGGGAATGGCCATTCCCTGGGGTGGGTGACACCCCAAGCCCCGTGGTCCAGGGGCAGCTCCGTCTCGCAGCGCTCCCCGGGAACGCCAGCGCTGGGATGACCTTGCCTTTGACCTGCTTCTGGGTCCCTCAGACTCTCCGTCCTGGGAAGACAGTCTGTGAACCAGTGAGACCCTGGCTGTGACGGTGACTGAAACATGACCCACGAGGTTGGAAGGTTTGAAAAGTGGTGCCGGCTGCTAAAGAAAGTGCGATGTTTCTTCGGTTCTGCTGCTGGATCCACGTGCGCGTACGACACCGTGCACACCGTGCTGGACAGACGGCGCGGAGGAGTGACCCAGGCCACACAGGTGCTGGGACCAGGTGTGCTCTCCAAGCTCCTCAAGCTACTCCCCTACAGCTGGAATTCTCGCTTTAAATAGTAAGAGAAACACACCATCTAAGAATGGGATCTTAAAGCTCCTTTTGTTCATAAAATAAAGTCGTAGTATAAAAGGAATTGTAGTCATTGGAAAATAATATATGAATGCAAAGTGATGTTTTAAAAGACAGCGGATTTAAAGTCTTAGCGAAACAGACATAATCACCTGAATTTTAGCGTTTTGCTGTACTTTACATTTAAACAGGCAATCTCAGTCCCCGGCAATTGTTATAAAGAATGGGGCGTATAATGTGTGCTTCGCTCTCGTTGTAATGAAACCTTATTTATCGTCCCACCTCCTGTATTCCACCAGGGTAGGACCTTCCCGGGAGGTGGCGGAAAGTGAAAACACGAGGAGGAGCGCGGCTCGCAGCCCGAACACGGGCCCTCGGCCACAGGCTGTCGTCACCGTTAATTAAGCCGGGACGGAGCCCTCGCCTCGCTCTTCCTTCCCGCAAGCCTGAGCGAGACAGAGGCAAGAGCTTGGCATCTAATCCAGTAGGTTCTAAAGATGCTGCTGGAAACAAACGGAAAGGCTCCAAACTGGGAAGTGGGGGGAAATACGATCTTGAGCTGAACCACACTCAGCAGAAAAGAATCAAAATAAGTGAACAGAATTAAGATATTTTGAGGCTGTCAGTGTGAACTATGATGCGGGAGACAATGCGAGCAGGAACACTGAGGTCCTACAGCTGGCCCCAGGGTCAGCACGGAGGGAGCGGACGGAAGGACGGCCGACGGGCCAAGGCCTGGGCTCTGCTCCCTGCCCGGACTCCCTCCCGTCCTGTCCTCCGTCCTCCCGTCGCCCGCCCTCAGCTCGCTCCCTCCTCTCTCCCCGAGGAGTTTTACCCACTGACACGGTCAGCCATGGTCAGCCACGCGAGGACCTGGTGGTAAGGGAGGCTGGTGGGACCTCTCGGCCAGGAAACCTTCACGTTCATACTTTTTGGCCTTTAAAGCAGACAATGAAGAAATACAGAAATACACACATGAGTGACTGCGTAGATACGGCTCCGTGTACCCACCCAAGTGGTCCCTGGAGACGCAGCCTTACGTCCCACCCGAGGCCCCAGGCCCTGCAGGCCTTTCCCACATCTGACGTCCCCACAACACTGCGTGTGGCTTCCTGGGGGCACACGAGTCTGGAAGCTCCTGAGGCTCAGAGACAGGCCCCCCAAATCCCTGAAGACCCGGGAGCCCAGTGAGCACACCTCCAGTCCTGGTGACGGCCCCGGGTGGTGTTCTTCTCTGTCTGGAGTGATTGGCAAACACCCTTTTAAAGGTCACATTGGCAGGTGGGAAACGTGAGCTGTGAAGGGCGTGGGGGCTGCACCAGGATGTGGGCCGAGGACCCTCAGCTCCCGCCCCTCACAAATGGCTCAGGGACCTTGTCTGCACCCACACTGTGCTCACCTTTGCATTCATGCGTTTAGTCAGTCAGCAAACACCGGCTGGACACCTCTCAAGCAGCAAGCACTTGACAGAGAGATGGGTGAGAAAATAGGTTTCCTGCCCCCTGAGCAGACCTGCTCAATGAAGGACCTAAAGGAAGAAACAGACAACGAAGCCGGACACTTCCGATGCTGACAACAGCGTGGAAAACAGCCTGGCCTCGATGCAGAGGCTCCCGAGACAGGGTGGGAGCAGGGACGATGAGGAAGCCCGGAGTGGGAGGGCCAAGAGGAAGGTGTGCCCCGCAGGCGACCCGGTGCAGAACCGTAGTCACCAGGCTGCGCGGCTTTCGATGAAGTTGGAGAGGAGGGCGAAGGGTGGTCCGGGGCCCCCAGAAAGTGGATTGGGGTGCATTGGAGGGGGCCCACGGGGAGCAGGGACCTCACAAGGCAGCCTCTGTTGCCAAGGGTCACTGCATCCAGAACAGACTGTGGGGCAGCGCCAGACCCGGAGCCGCCGGCGCACAGCGCTCGTAGCACCACCTGCCAAACGTGGGAGCCACGTAGGAGCACATGGGGGTCAGCTGCAGAGTCACAGGATATATTAGAAAAGGAGGGAAAAAAAAGAAAAGGAGGAAGGCTGAACATTAAGTCATCCTCTTAAGAAGTTAGAAAAATATCAACCAGATAAGAGGGGTAATTAGTGAAATAGAAACCTCATGCAATGGAAAGCCTAAAGCCAAAGAATAGATCTATAAAAATACTATTAATATTGACAAGTCTCTACAGAGCCTACAGAGGCCAATTCAGAGTTGCCAATATCAAGAATAAAAAGGACATCTAATTATATAAACTGCAGATTAAACAAAATATAATAAAATAATACTATTAAAGTGTTGCAATAAATTAATATTTCTTAGACAAGTATGACTTACTAAAATGGACCTACCAATTTCCCATCAAAACAGCACTTTGGGACTTATTACCTTTGGATAATGTTTGGATACATGTCAACATTTCAAAAATGGTCACTAAAAAGAGAATAGGAAATCAATAAATAGCTTTGTAATTACAAAGAGCGAAAAATATGAAATGAATCAATCAATTCAAAAGCAGTTAGGAGAGTAGGAAATAGAAAACTATCAATACCTGGGTCATATAACCATGAGACAAGGTGGTTGTACGTGCAAATACATCTCTCATCAAAATACGTGCACACAGGTGAAACGTGCAAGGTCAGATTCAAATGGTTGTTCAGCTGAATACAAAAAAGATAGAGATAAAAAATATACAAAAAACAAAATAAAACAACCCCCCCCAAAAAAAACAAAAAGGATACAGATAGTCAAATTCACCTATAAGAGACTCATCAAAAAAAAATTTTTTTTTAATTAATTTATTTATTTATTTATGATAGTCACAGAGAGAGAGAGAGAGAGGCAGAGACATAGGCAGAGGGAGAAGCAGGCTCCATGCACCGGGAGCCCGACGTGGGATTCGATCCCGGGTCTCCAGGATCACGCCCTGGGCCAAAGGCAGGCGCTAAACCGCTGCGCCACCCAGGGATCCCCCAAAAAAAATTTTTTAAGGCATTTAAAAAATATTCCCTCATATTTATTCTCTAAATGGTTTGTAAAAGTTTAGGATTATCCCTACTTCGATGCATTGATGTGATTCATATAAAACCTTTGAGCCTGTTAGTATTTTTGTAAGGAGGTTTTAAACCAGTTCTTTAATTAGTTTAACGGCATACGCATTTAGTTATATTCTTAAACCATTATTTTTCAGCCTTTAAAAAAAGTATCTGTGCTGTGAGCACCAGTGGCCATAAATTGTCCTCTGTACACTGGTTTCCCTGTCTCCAAAAGTTTAATACATAGTATTTTTGTTAATCATCTGCACATATTTCCTAACTTTCTTTGGTATTTCTTTCATCTGTGAGTGATATATGTATTTAATTTACTTTATAAATGTATGCCATTGTATGTTAAAATGACATTCAACTTTTTATTTCTAACAACGGTGCCATGGTCAGGAAAGTTCTATTTCTTACACTGAATTATTGTAATGACCTCAGCTTGTTTACAGCTGGTACGTGGTCAGTTCTTAAATGTTCCTCATGTGCTTGAGGAAAATATACTCAAGTTGGATGTGGATTTTTATATCTGTTGAGTTAAGATTGTTAATTTTGTTGCTCAAGTCATCTGTAGCAAACCATAGACACTTCGTACACAACAAAGCAAAAACAACGTATCAAGACAAATTTAGGATGATCCCAGAAAGGACTAGATGGTTTTAATATTACAAATATATTAATGTGATGAGAAACTGCTCTCAAGCTAATCAGAAAAACCACATGGGCTTCCTACTAGATATAGAAAAAAAACAGCATTTGAGCAAATTAAACACCCATTTATGATTTTTTAAAAAAATAACTCTTAGGAAACCAAAAGAACTAAACATTTTATAAAAGTCGTGAAGGCTATTTACCAGAAAATGGAGTAAGCATCATACTTGGTTTGAAGACAGCCAGAGATGGCCACTAGTAGCACTTCTACTCAACATCACACTTTGAGTGATAATCCATTCTGTAAACTAAAAGATAACAAAAAGCCATAAAGACTAAACAAAAAAAAAAAAAGGCCCTATTTTGATTTGAAGATAATTGCTTATTTAGCAAAACCAAGAGAATATAATGAGGAAAACTATCACTTTTTATTAAACAAAATTAAAGAATAATCAATGAACCTACATACCATATTCATGGACAGGCACACTCATTATCAGAAAGATGTCACCCACTCCCTGATGACTCTAAATTCTCTGTAGTTCTAGTGAAAATCTCAACAGGTTCTTGTTGGATGGATCTTGAAAATGTTATTTCAAAATTTATGTAAACAGGCAATTTTGGAAAAAAAATGGCATGATGACTTTTCCAAAAAATGTGTATATATACATATATATTAGAAAGTTGTAAGGAGCTCATGTGGTCTAAAAAGAATTAGCAAGCGTGTGCTATGGAGCCACAAGTTGCAGAACTGAAGCAGAAGATCGAGGACACGTTGTGCCCTTTTGGCTTCGAGGTTTACCCCTTTCGGGTGGCATGGTATAATGCACTCTTGCCTCCAGCCTTCCACCTACCCCTGCCAGGACCTACCCTGGCCTTTCTGGTACTGGGCACACCTGCCACGTTTGACCGAGCCTTCACACCCTTCCTTCAGAGCTGCTACCTCTGACAACTGACTGACCCGTGGACCAGTGCGTGGCCTACCACCTGGGCCACGCTAGAGAGAACCTCCCGGAGTTGAAATAGAAGTCATCGCTGACTACGGGGTACACCCTAATCGGCGCCCCAAGATTCTGGCCCAGACTGCAGCCCATGTGGCAGGAGCTGCTTACTACTACCAACGAGAGGATGTGGATGCTGACCCCTGGGGGACCCAGGAGTGTGCATACACCCCAGATATGGGGGCTGGTGTGCCACCAGAGGAGTGGTGCTGGTGCCGGGAATAGAGGTGCCAGATCTGCCACCCACGAAGCCCCTGGACTGTGTACCTAAGAGCTGATTGAATCACCCTGCTTGAAGGCTTTACTTTCCATTGACGTGATTGGACATACCGGGAAGCCGTGACACCACAGGAGCGCTACTCGGAAGAGCAGAAGGCCTACTTTTCTACTCCTCCTGCCCAACGCTTAGCCTTCTTGGGCTTGGCCAAGCCTTCAAAGAATACCAGCTCTCCATTTCCTGAGCTACCTTTTACCACATTCAGACCCAAAAAGCCCCAGAATGCCAGCAGAGCCCGGGGCTGCGTCAGCCCCAGTGTCTCCCCACCTGCATCCCCTGGCCCTTGATATCCTTCCTCCCCTGGGATCCCTATTTATAAGTGGTACTTGCTGGGACTCATTTTGCCTTTTGGCAAAGCAAGAGATTTTATTTTGATACAGTATTTATTCTTGATAGAAGAATTATAGTAGAGATCTTGATAGAATTATAGTAGAGATCTTCAATGAAGATAAGGCTCAGAGAACTTAATCAAAACAAAGGCAAGACAGATTCAGAATTCCCACCTGGTTTGAAATATGTTTGAAATATGGGATTCCTTTTTTTTTTTTTTTTTGAAATATGGGATTCCTGTTACTATTTCTCTGCTCTGCTCCAATAGGCTACTTGTTACAGAACCTTTATAAAGAGTAATCATCCCCTAATGACCCCTGCCTCAGAGGCTTGTTGTGGGGACTGAATAAACGCCTGTAACACACTTCTGAAAAAAAGAAAAAAAAAAAGAATTAGCTTCTACAGAATGGGTAATGTTGATAAAATTATACAAAAATGCTGCAAACCCAATATAATGGGCAAAACACACAAGAAGTCTGTTCACAGAAGAGAAATCCTCAATGATCATCATAAGTATATTGAAAAACACAGGAAACCATGCCAGTAATCCGGGTGGTACAAATGAAAGTCCAGTGAGATGCCATCAGACACTCATCAGGTGGTTAACAATATGCAGGGCCCAAAATACCACATCTGAGGTCACATGAGACCCCAAGCCTGGATGTGCGACGTGCCAGTGGCTCATCTGCCTGCAGTGGCCCCTTAAAAACTGAGTTCAGGGGGAGATTTGTACGTGTAGTGATTCTCCTCCTGCCTCTGCACCCTGGGGATCCATCACCGTGTCCCAAGGAGACCTACAACCATCTTTATGGCCACATTATTTGTAAGAGAGAAACACTGGAAATGTCAGTGACCGTTACAGGAGAGTGGAAAACTACATCGCATTAGATCATTGCAGAAAGTCATAATATCTGATTTCCAGTTAGGTAGTGTTCTTTCTTAAAGAAACGAAATTATCTTAATTGGATTCCTCATGATTTCAAGATATCAAATTATCATAATTTCGAATTCTGTTCCTAATAAAACTATTTGTTTCAAGCTTTTTCCTCTTAAACAAAGGGACTTTCTGTTCTCTCCCCTCCTCCCCACCCCCGTCTCTCTCTCTCTCTCTCTCTCTCTCTCTCTCTCTCTCTCTCTCACACACACACACACACACACACACATATTCTATCCTTATAAAATGAAGAAGTGAGAAAATGTTAGCCCCTTAAAATGTAGGCTGCCTACTTGGAGAAAATATCAGGGGATTTGCAAATCGGTGTTCGTGATCCTGGACCTCCTGGTTCAACAGGTTTTTTGGCATAAATTCTTCATGGAAGGAGACTGGATATCCAAGCGACGTCCACTCGACATTAAACTGTGTGATTCCCATCTTCATGGGTTACGTCTTCTTCCACAATAAAGGGCTTTCTCCACTCCCTAGATGGGAAAACAAAAGATGTAAAAACCCTTTAGGCAAATACCCTGTGCCTTGCCCTGAGTCCCCTCGCCAGCTTCCACACCCAGGTGGTTCCCCTCCTGCACTTTTCTCCTAAGCAACGCATATCTTCCTCTTTTGTCAGGTTTTACTGATTTGTACTGATATGATTTGTGTTCATTCTCTAGCTAGCATTTCTCCACATCTTAGTTTCGATGTAGTGCTATTCCAATTATATGGCATCTTTAAAAAAAAGAAAACAAAACAAAAAAACCTTTTTTTTTTTTTTTTTTTTGCCACCTCTGAGTCTGGGAGCTGCTACTTCTTCCCATGGGAGGCGATGTTACTGCATCTTATTTGAAAATTGAGATACCGTAGGAATTACATTCCTTGCAAGTAGACTACGTACCTGCATTTAGTGGCAGCATCCTGAATGGGCTGATGATAAATATGGTTTTAATTATCAGTATAAATATTATTTTGTATAGTGGGACCTGGACATGTTGTGTTTGATCATTGACGGTCTGTCGTCCTAGGAGACTGCAAGTTCAGGGGTGCAAGCACTCTGCCCGCCGCTGACTGTGCGGGCACACATGACGGAACGAACCCCCTACAACCACGTTAGCATGGGAGCATCGCACGAGGAGCACTGAACCAAGGTATGAGACTCCCAGAGGCGGCGTGATCAGTCCCGGTGCTACGGGGGTCTGAGCCCGCTGAGGGCCGACAGTGGGGCTCACGGTCGTCTCTCCTGAGCTATCGGATCCCTGTGGTGGGTACAAAGCTGGAGCGTGCAGGGCCACGGGGCGGTCTGTCCAGAGTTTAAAAACTATAGTAAGGGGTAGCTGGCCGGCTCAGCGGGTGGAACATGTGGCTCTCGATCTCCAGGCTGTGAGTTCCAGACCCACGATGGTGTAGACATTACTTAAAAAGAAAGTCTTAAAAAAAGCAAAACAATGATACGAGTCACCATAAGCGACTGCTTTTCTATGGCCTGCAATTCGACACGACTCAGGTGCTAATAAGCTGTGCCTGGTACTAATGTTTCATGGATCTCGGCACCCGGGGCTCCGGGGACTCCTGCCACCATGTCTCCGGAGTTACGAGGTGACTGCATTTTAGGGGCGCATCTGTGACAGGACGTGACGGCGGACGGCGGGCAGAGGGAAAGGCTGAGTCCAGCTCTGAGCAAGGGGACAGGCGGCGAGAGCCCAGGGGAAGATGCCGGGGTCAGGGCCCCCGCAGACCCCCGGGGTGGGCGCCCCTCCAAGCACTGGCTCAGGCAGCGTCACCCAGACATGGTCTCGATTTAGGAGGAGGCGAGAAACAGGCAGCTTTACTGGACGTGTCAGGAAATTCCAACGTTCTCTGTTGAAGGTGTCCTCGCAGGAGCATATGGAAGCGGGGGACGCTGGAGAGCATCTTGACTTGACCGTGAAGAATCGCAGACACGGACGGCATTGCTGTTTCTGGGATTTGCTGTGGAACGGGATGCTTATAAATTGTGACCAAAACTATCCTTTTTAAAAAGATTTTACTTATTTATCCATGAGAAACACACAGAGAGAGGCAGAGACACAGGCAGAGGGAGAAGCAGGCTCCATGCAGGGAGTCCGATGCGGGACTCAATCCCGGGACCCCGGGGTCATGCCCTGAGCCCACGGCAGACGCTCAAATGCTGAGCCCCCAGGCGTCCCAGTGACCAAAATTATCTTAAGGCCTGAGAGGTTTCCTATGGGAACATGTATCTGTTGCTTCACACAAAAAATTCCAGATGAAAATGTCTGAAATGTACTTTTCCATCTCCGTGGAAAGACTGGCAGCTGTCGGCTACACGGCCACACGCTGTGACCACGGGCAGCCGTGACCGAGTGTCCGCGGCGTCCGCCTTCCAAAGCAGAACCTGCAGGCCAGCGGCTCACCCCGGCGGCGGCCAGCGTGACCTCAGAGCGAAACAGTTCCCGTATTACCTCCTCCCTGAGATGCCCCATATTATTTCTTAATTAAAAATGATTGTAGTGTCTTAGTTAAACATACGACATTCAGAGAAAGGAACTTTTCACTGCTTTCATTTCTTTTCTGGTTATTATTATTATTATTATTTATTTCCTGACTATAATGGAGATTTTTTTTTTAATAGAGGTATGTTGAAAACCATCTGCTTTTTGTCAAGCGAACACGGTGCCACTGGTGGAGAGGAACTGGGTGTTACTTCATGCCAACTCTGCAAGTCGTAAATTGTTCATAAGAGTGTTTTAAAAGCATAAGTGGGAGGTAAGCACTTTTTAGGGAAGTTCATTGCTAAGGGGAATGGAGAGGTTGGATTGTGGCTGCGTCAAAATATGATGGAGATATGACCATATGTAGGAAAAGCACACACAGGGAACATGCATGATAGATGAAGATACACAGTGTGGCATAGTTCACGGAATTTTCAAGTTAGCTACAAACTGAAGCATTAATAATTATTACAGTCTTAATATCTTTTACTTTATTTAAGGCATAAAATAATTGGTAAATATTTCACTAAAAGACACCCTTCATATATAACTTCATGTTTCACATCACCCTGAAGGTCTTGCCGGGAACGCCACGCTATGAAGTATTAGACGCTCTCCCCGTCCTCTGTTTTGCAGTAATTAAGATGTGGACCACAGGATATATATTTTCTGATACATGAAATTGTTCACAACATGCAAATTCCAACAGCTTTGAAATTACACGGTTTTTGTCACCTTGGGAGATTTGAATTTTTTGAAAATTTGCATGTAAATTACATTTTAATGTAATTTTTTAAAGTTTCTTTTTAATTTATTTGTTCATGAGAAACAGAGAGAGAGAGAGAGAGAGAGAGAGGCAGAGACACAGGCAGAGGGAGAAGCAGGCTCCCTGCAGGAAGCCCGATGTGGGACGGGACTCAATCCCGGGACCCCAGGATCACGCCCTGGGCTGAAGGCAGTGCTAAACCGCTGAGCCACCCGGGCTGCCCCATTTTAATGTAATTTAAGAGTGTATTTGCGTCTTTCCATCTCAGGGTTGGTTCACTTGAACGTCGCCCCCATCATTGCCCTGCGGCTTCAAGAGCCCTTCAAGCATCTATTCTGACTCCTGCTGCCTCGGTGCAGCGACGCACCTCTCGGGGAAGCACGGTGGTGCTGTGGGCGCCACGCTGCCCAACAGAGGAACGTGACCTGCTCTGAAGCGTGGCCATGGTGAGGCCCCTTCCCGTTCCCTCGTCCCCGTCCCCGCTGCAGCCTCCGGGTCGGGCCCTCGCGGTCCCGGAGGTGAGTGGGGTGGTCACGAGCTGCTGTGCCCGGTCGCAGCTCTGTGGTTGCGGCCTGGCGGGATCTGGTCCCCAGGCCCCCGGGGTTCTCCAACTGCAGGGACTCCGGGTGCCTCACTGGGGGCGGGGGCAGACGAGGGTCCCAGCAGGGCCACCGTCTCAAGAGGGGCCACCACTGTGTGGCCCACCGCGGCTGCCCGGGTTCCCAAGCTCCGGGCACAAAGTGCGGCTGGATCACCTGCTGGACGCAGAGCAATCTCATTTAAAATCTCATTTAAAATAGATGCACGCTTTCATCTATTCAATTGCTCACTTACTTCGCGTATTTATTGAATGTCTATTGCATATAGTTTTGAAAGAGTTGTATTTTTTTAAAAAGTCTATTTTCATCTTAATTAGATTGATGAGAACTCCCAGAATCATGTTTTAAAGGTAACTGAGGTTGTTGGAATTATTGTCCTGCTTATATTTATTAACGGGATTACCCATTAATATGATTTCTACGGTTGGTTTAGATACCTTTTTATCCGGAATGGGTGCAAGACTTTATTTTTATTTCTTTTTTGGACTCAATCAAATACATCTCCCCACTCGCCTGAACGACATAATAAAGCATGATACTCAGCCTCCGAATATCAAGCCTCCTCATCTGAGCAAGTGCGTCTTAGACATGGGAGACGTCTCGCTGCTCGGGGTTCCCGCGGGTGCTGCAGGTGGGACGGGCCCGCGCTGTCCTTCTGTGCAGGGCGCTCGACAAGCTTTGGTCAGTTCTTAGGATGAACTGGGTAGTTCTCCAGCCCAGAACAGACTCTGGGACAGACTCAACGCCAATTCACACAAGCTGCCAGAGAGAACTCGTGGGCCTAACCTTCCGATTCCAGAACCACGACGGGGAATGTTCATTATTTTAAACGTTTCCGTATTGACTAGAGAGTCACATTTCTTTTTAACTTAAATGAGTTTTGGCCAACTGTATTTTTTCATAAAGTAATCCGTTTTATTGACATTTCCAAACTTGCCCGTGTCCAGCTACATGAGGTGATGGTCGCCAGTCCCAGTCCTGCCCATACGTCAGAATGGCCCACAGAGGTCATCACGGATGCAAGTCCCGGGCTCGCATAGCCAGAGCTCACAGTCAGCACCCGTCCCCCTTGGCGGCCATGGACCGTTCTTCCTCTGACCCAGCCGTTAATGAGCATCCGAGGCTCGCGACCCACCGCCACTTGCTGACCATTATCTTCGAGACTCAACTCTCCCCCTGAGAATCACCGCATCGTACTCTGCATCTTTCCATTATGTTGTTTCCTTAATAATTTGCAGAGTATCTTTATACGTAATAGATACTAGCTTCTGTTAGTTCATTAACTTTTTAGTAAATCCTTGTATTTAATAGGATTGTCGGGAATAATCCATGATCAATACTAACAGGATCAATAATGGAATTCCTGCAACCGGCATTCAAAACAAAACATATGGTTAAATCACCCGGTGTGAGGGTCCTTTTGGACATTTGCTCTGCACCATCGTTGGCTGTTCTGCGTATCACGTTCTGCTAGACGACTTTCCAGGAAAGACGCATGCGACTAGGCCCGGCCGTCCTCACCAGACCCACGCCTGGCCCATGGCGGCGAATCTGCTGAGACGGGGGGAAGTAAGCGAGATAAACTCGCAAACACCAATGCCGGGAACTGTGTCCATCACACCGGTGTTTCGGAATCAGAGCTCAAGGCAGGATTGTCCGGGGCCGTGTGTGGTCTCTGGCAGCTTGTGTGACCTGGTGCTGGCGGCGGTCACCTCCTCCATGCTTCCGGCCTCCACAGGACTCTGAGATGTCACAGGGTTCCTCAACCGGGAATTTGCGACTTGGAATACGACGTCCGTTATCTCAGCGGACAATCCAGTTGGAATCATAACATCTCCACACCCCAGGCATGCCTAGAAAATACAAAAACATTTGCTTCATTTAACAATCTTTACTGTTCTATTTCCGAGCTCGATACCGACACTCTGCCAGAGTCAGTAAAGCAGAATTAACATAAGTGGGCAAAATTGGAAATGTGAGCCACGTAGCAGAGGGAGAAACCGGGCCGCTGGGAATGTGCACCTCACAGGGCCGCTTCTCCTGCCCCCAGCACCCAGCGGCTGATATTGCCTTCCTGGCTCGGGTCCTGGCTCGGGGGGTTGGTCCCTGCGCTGACAACGCGGGGACAGGCATCAGGGACAGGACAGCCGCCTGCTGGGACTGGTCTTTTCCTTTATGTCAGGCTGAAAGCCAAAAAAATGATGTTCTTTATCACAGCAAGATCGGAAAAAGAGTGGCTCCCAGGAGTACAACGCCTGCCGCCCCTGCCAGAGTGGGAAGAGCGGGATAACAAAGCGCCTCTTCTGCGAGGAGCAGTCGAGAAGTCAAGAAATGCTTTCACGTATGTGATTTCACATCCTCACAGTTATGAGATTTTTAGAGGCTGCTTCGATGGCGTTTGGGAGGCTGAATGTCTTGCTTCGGATCAAGGTGTTCTATACGACTCTTTCCCTGAGAGGTCACTTTTCCTTGTGAGCCTGTTTCCTTACCTGCAAGAGTAGAATTTTGGTTGAACAATGTTGGAATTCTGTTTCTTCTGTGATATTTTATCAAAGTCCTCTGGTCCAGGTCATACACACGAAAACTGGGTCAAGGAAGCAAAAAGTCTGCGTGGGTCTCACCTGTAAAAAGGCGCTCCCACTTTCCTGCTCCCACACCAAACCGCGTCGCCTAAACCGTGATCGATAATCGCCCCGGATGCCGTGCCAGGGGCGCTGCTTGACGTCCACGTAAAACCAGGATAGAAGAGGCGCGAACACACCGAGGTCCAGGGACCCCTGAGGAAATGCGCACAACCAGCGACCCCTCCTCACTCAGCACCTGATCGGGGTCAGTTAACCCTACATTGAAGAATCCCGGAGTTAGGTTGACCCTGACTCTACCTGGGACACGACTATTTTCATGTGGAATAAGCAAATTCAAACGGATCGGTCTTCAGAGTAGCTCATGTGAACACAGACTCAGAAACAGGTGGTCACAGGTGCCCACAGCGGCCGTGACAGGTGCCGTGACCTGGCGGCGAGGAAGCAGAGGCCGCTGCGTGTTCCCCCGGATGGGACTCGTGACGGACGCAGGTCACTGGACCCCCGGCAGCCGGAGCTTCTTGAGAAACCACTGATGTGAAGGAAGCTGGCCGTCCCTGGTTACCCTTCCTGAGGGGCGGCCTGCCCACTGGCAACAGCAGTGACGGCAGAGGGGACACGGGCCTGCCCCCAGCCTTGGTGGGGACCGCCCCGAAGCTCAAGACACCAGAGACCGCGCCCTGTAAACCTGCAGCTTTCCTGGGCAAGCTGACTGTCCCGGGGGGGGGGGTGGGGGGGGCAGCCCTTCTCTCCATGTTACAGGAGGGCACGCAGCTTCCGGAGTTTTCCCTTACACTTTATGGGGACCCCCAGGCGCTGACCACTAAGCAATTCATGTCCTTTTACACACAGACACACGCGGGCTAGTGTCTCGGCTCTGCACGTATAGTAGGGAATATAAGGCATGTACGGAAATCACATAACATACAATATATGCGGTATATAAGATTACGTATGTGTTATATTTAACACGTATCATTAAATTAAAATATGCGATGAGAAAATATATGCTGTATTTCTTTTTTTAAAGATTTTATTTATTTATTTATTCATGAGGACACAGAGAGCGGCAGGGACACAGGCAGGGGGGGCGGCGGCAGGGACCCCGTGGGGAGCCCGATGCAGTTGCTGAGTCCCGGTGACGCAGACCGGGTGCACCGCGCCGACCTCAGTGCCGGTGGGGACCCATGACACGGTGACCGAGGGGGCAGAGGTGATGCCCGCCAACAGAAGCAGAGGGGCCGCCCGGGCTCCGGCCCTGTCCTGCCCTCGGCACCTGCCGCCCTGCGCGCAATTCCGCAGGAAACCCACCCACACCATGGGGGCACACGGGAAAATCGGAGGCAATGAGAGAATCGCCAGCATTTCTCCCAAACGAAGCCGCATCGCCCCACAGACGCTGGTACGTAAATGGGTGCGTGTGTAAACGCGGTCGCTGGCGGGGACGGGGCGGCCTGGGATGGTCGGCAGGCCCCTCAGCAGCTGGGCCGGTCCCCACGGTCCCTCCTGATGCGCCGACATGTGCCCGAGGACGCGGGAGGGCCGGCACCTCCATGGGCAGAGGCCGCAGTGCCCGGGGCCAGGGTGGGCCGAGGGGATGGCAGGGAGCAGTCGGGGTGCCTCCTGGGCTGTGGGGGTCTGTGCCCACCAGCGCGGAGAGCAAAGGAGGACGCCCTGGAAGGAGCATCTGGGCCGCTGGGAGGGAGAGCAGCGGTGGGCACAGGGCACCCATGCCCCCGGGCCTGGAGGCTGGCCGTCGGGGTCGGGGGCACCTGGGCGGAAGCAGCTCAACCTCTGCCGCCCCAGAGGCACCTGTGGACTCCAGGCTGTCACTGCTGCGGGTCCGCTGACACCCTCGCTGGCGGTGAACCCACTGCCCTCCCCGCCCCCCACCCACTGCCAAGAGTGAGACCAGCCTGTGCAGGGGCCCGAGGTGCTGCAGGTTCCCCTGGGGGAGCCCTGCTTGTGGGAACGTTACCCAGGCCTGTCGGAGGCCCAGACGGGTGGGGCACCCCACAGCGGCAGCAGCCCCCGCCCCCGCCGCATCCAGGTAACTGCACCCCGAGTGGCGCCCCTGGTTAGAGGTTTGCAGTGGGAGCCACTTATTTGGGGCCAGAGCCTCCTGGTTAGCTGACAGCGACCCCTGCCCTCCCCGCCCCCAACGCTGCCCCAGCCGCGAGCCCCGGGAGCCCCACTCGCAGGCGGTCACGTCGCAGGGCACCTCCCATGACTGCAGCGGCCGCGTGGTGGGACCTCCGAGCCCCGGGTTAGGGTCTTCCTTGTGCTGGGCCCGCACCGCTGGTGGACGCCGCTCTCTGGGAGCACAAGTGCGCCCTCCTGTCACCACCGGGCCTTCTCTCCCAGACCTCCGGCGGCCCGGCCTGGCCACTCCTGTGGAGCCGTGCGTGCGGTCCAAAAGCACCCGGGGTGCCGTGGTCCCGCCTTCTCTGGTGGATCTGCAGGGCCAGGTGGTGCCCTGGGACCAGGAGGAAGGTGGGCAGACGTGGATCAGGAGCGGGAGCGTCTCTGCACGCAGCTCGTGGCATGCGGGTCGGACCACGGGGCTGGAGGCTGGTGGCCCCACAGCGCCCGCAGCAGCCTCGAGCTGGAGGGGGGTGAGTGAGCCGCCCGCAGGCTGCTCGGGGGGAGCCGGGACCTGGTGGGACCTGACCCAGGGGTCGAGGACGATAATACCACGCAAACCAGGGAACTGGAGGGCAAAACAGGACCCTACTAGGAGCGATGTGGCGACCAGGGCTCGTCGGCATGGACAGTCACCGGGTCCATCTGGGTGGCACGCGGGGGACAGGCTGGCTCTGTATGCGGCTCTGTCCCTGCGGTCGGCCCGGGGAGGCCCTGGGTCAGCAAGAACCGGGGGGGCTGGGAGCCTCTGCAGGGCCGGGCCGGCCTCCACCCCAGGACGCTTACACGGCAGCGTTCTCTGTGTCAGGAGGGACAGAGCTGAGCCGTCCTCTTTCCTTGTAAATACGTCTTTGGGGATGATCGAGCCCTTTAAGATAAATTGCTGCTTCATCTTTAGCCAAACAGAGCTATTTAAGAACGAATCTCCCTTTCCCTTTGCAGCAGGGTCTGACGTCACAGTGGCCCGATCACGGTGTGCTTGTACTTTTCCGAAGTCCGATGTCCTCGCGGCTCATAGCCGGGTCAGTCACTCCTCTGGATGTCGACCCACTGAGGTGTCGCCACTGGGCTCCTTGCCGCCTTTTCCAGATCGTTACTAACCAGATAAAGGACCGCAAACTCCCCGGAACCAGCTCCTGGGGCAGCGGGCGGACGTCCTCCATCGCAGCTCCGGCCCTGGCTCGGGGTCCGGCGCGTGTCCGTCCCCACGCTGCCCGCGGCGGGGGACAGGGCGGTGGCGAGTGGCGGCAGCGCCTGTACTCCCCCCCCGCCCTCCGGGCTCTTGGTTCCTGAGATCCTCATTCCCCTAAGCATGTTAGCTTTGGGTGATTTCATGCTGTCTTCATTCCCAGGTGAGAACAAAGTCTCGCTACCCACGCGGCGGGCGGACAGCCTCCAGCCTCCCCCCGGCCCGGCTGCCGGCCTCACTGCGACTCCCCCGAGGGACCAACATCTTCCCGGAGTTGTGACCCAGGCCCCTTCCTGGCTCCTACATTAACCAAAAATCAAACAAAAGCCAAGCTCTCCCTCTGAAAACTGTGACAGGAAGTAGAGGGAAGCATAGGTCACAACAGGGTTAGATTTAACTTAAAATCGTGTCGTTTGGGTGCCTGTCTCCCCATGGATGTTTGTGTGGCGGTGCCGGGCCGCTGACCGACCGATCCAACAGCGCGAAGCTGAAATCACACCAGGTCACGAGAAGCGACAGTGACGCGAGGAAGCGTCCAGCTGCTCATAACGCCTGCGCGTCGGGGGGCTCGGGCGCCCGTGTCTGGGTGGAGGGCAAGCCGTCTACCCCGCACGCGGAAGCAGAAGGGGCCCTTTGTGCAGACCGTGCTCTGGCCGCTCAGGTGCACACCCAGTCCTGCCCCCTGGGCCGCGTGGGCCAGGCCGGTCGGCTCAGGCGCCAGCCCCACGGACGAGGGAGCCCCCAGCCCCGAGGTCGCTGCCCGGGCACACGGGTCACACGCGGGCCAGCCCTGCACACCCTCCTCCTCCTCGGGAGGTTGGCTTTTCCTTTCGCTTGAGGCCTGCGCTCCCCAGCGCGGGAGGACGTTGTGCGACGTGGAGGGTGGCGCTGCCCGCGGGAGGGGGCTCGGGGCGGGCGCGGGCCGAGTGTCGCTGGATTCTTTTGCAAATACTTTAATTTTTCTGCACCGTTGTTAGTAAACGCAAGTTGTTTGCAGTTGCACGGCCCCAGGCTTCGTGTCTGGAACGGACGCTCTACCCCCGGTGAAGGGGACTGGGAGGCTCCCCTCGTCTCCTCTGCTCCGTGGAGCTTAGGGGGCATCGAGATAGTCAGGTTTATAACATTTCATAGCAATCCCGTCAGGCCATCTGGGCCTACGGCTTTCTACAGCAGAGATCTTGAGTAACTTAAGGCCGTCGGTTCGAACTTTCTGACGCTGTGCTCAGTTTTATAAAATTCATAAAATGAATTTCAACCTTTCTTTCAGTTTTTACATTTTATGTGCGGACACAAACTGTCGCCTTGGGATATTAAATTTTCCTTCTGATTCATGGCGACTTTTCTTGTGTCATTTCTGATTTATTTGTTTTTTTTTTTTTTTCCTCCTCATTTCTTGATTGAGTTAGCCTTTAGGTCTGGCTGCTTTTGTTAATTCCCTAAAAAAAGACATATACCTGATTTATCGGTTCTGTTCTTTGTGTTCTTCTTCATCAAATTCTTCTTTAATCTTTATTGATTCCTGCTCTTTGCTCTCTTTTGCTCGTTCATCGTCCATAATCTGAATTTTTAAATCAGATATTTGTTCTTTTTGAATTTTTTTCTTTTTAGGTCTTTGAAATTTTTAGGTTTTCTCGGGGTCCAGTATTTAAGAGTGCTCCACATGCACTTAACACAAAGATGATTTCTCTAGTTTCAGATGCTCCAGTCCTCTGCATCCCAGCCCGCGCCCTCTCACGGACGAGCTCGATGGTGGCACGTGCCCTCATGCCGCGGTCGGGCACCTCTGCCCGCTTCCCTCGCCCCTGCAGCGTCGGGGCGGAGCCCTGAGGACGGAGCCCCGGGGACGCTGCCTTCCCCGCGGCCTCCTGTGGACCGTGCCCACCCCGGCCCCCAAGCTCACTGCCAAGAGTTTCCTTTAGGTCACAGCCTCTCAAGTCCTCTGTTTTCCTCATGTTTCCTTTATAGAAAATAGCGTTGGATTTGGTCTCTTCATCGACTCAACATCTTCTGATAAGAACACGAAGCGCGCGGACCCACTGACGCGGAAACCATCACCTCTGCGTCGCCAGGTTGCTCTGCGCCATGGTCTCGGGGCTGCCTCTGGCTGCCGCCACCTCCCCCCGACGGAGCACCTGCCGGGGCGGGAAGGCCTGTCTCTGCTGCTGTGTTCGCTCACTCACTCCCCCCGACCCTGGGTGGGAACCCCGTCCCCTGGCTCTGCCCAGCAGGTGGCCTGGCCGGGGGGGCGGGGTGGGGGAGGCCACTGGCTCTTCCTCCTGCCATTTCCCTGTGGATCCCACACTCCAGGCCGGTCCCGGGACCTGGGGGGTGAGGAGGCAAGGCCCAGCCCAGCCCTGGGGTCCCAGATCCTCATCCCAGCCCCATATGGGGTCCCAGCCTCTTACCCGGGGTTCCCAGATCCTTGTCTGGGAGTCCCAGCCCCTCACCCAAGGGTCCCAGCTCCTCACCCAGGAGTCCCAGTCCCTCATCCCAGCCCCTCGTCCCGGAGTCCCAGCCCCTCACCCAGGGGTCCCAACTCTTTGCTTAGGAGTCCCAGCCCTTCACCCGGGGGTCCCAGCCCCTCACCCGGGGGTCCCAACCCCTCGCTCAAGGGTCCCAGCCCCTCACCTGGGGGTCCCAGCCCCTTGCCCGGGGGTCCCACCCCCTTACCGGGGGTCCGAGCTCCTTGCCCGGGAGTCCCAGCCCCTCACCCCAGCCCCTCGACCAGGGGTCCTGACTGCACCGTCCGGGCCTCCTGCCTGACTCAGATCCGAGCCCTCCTGTGTCTGAGGAACATGATTTCCGCATTTGTACAAGCTTTTAACGAAGGTCTTTTTCAGAAGACTCATTTCCCCTTATTTAGACGTGTCTGCAGTAAGTTCCATAATTAAACTTTGAAAGCCCCCTCATTTCCATGGACATAAACGCGCTAAGAGGATGCAGCTGGGTCGTTCTTGGCGCCTTTCAAAGAAAACACACACATTAGAAAGTGTAGAAAGAGGCTAAGTGCCCGGAGCCGCTCCTGACGCGGCCCCACCTTCAGCTGCTCTGGATCGGGGTGCTCAGCCCTCCCCGCGCGAGGGCCCGGCTCTCACCGGGGTCAGGTCGGGGGGCTCCGGCCTCAAGCAGTGGGAGACGTCACTCCTCGCTTGGAGTCACCAGGATCTCGATTGTGGCCACTCTGGTTTGTGCTCTCAGGGGGACAAATCACCGGCCTTTCCATCAGCACAGCTGCAACCCCGACAAAGGGACGGCCCGTGTCGGTCCAGGCCACCCACCCCGCTGGGCCAGCCTTCCCTGGACTTGGGGACAATGAACTAGGCCCTCAGTTAACAGCCGGAGCCGCAGCTTCTCTACAGACGCGTGGCAAGCGCGGACCCTGTGTCTTTGCCCCCCGAGACCCCGAGCGCTCCCCTTTCAGCCCAGCAGAGGTTTGGAGGTGAGAAAACATCAGTAGGACAGGCGGGGTCCCCACGAGGGTGCTGCATGGACCGGAGGCCCTCTGCACACGGATTCTTTCTGGGTCCAGCAAGCCGCACACTCAGGAGGCTGGGACGCTCGGGGACGCGCCCCCCACCAGGTAAGAACCGTGGAGACGCCGACCTCCAAGTGGCCTGGTACCTTCAGGCGGGTGCGGTTGGGATCCCTCCCAGAGCTGGTTGTGTCCCTCGTCAGCCACTGGGCCATGTGGGCCCCATGGGGCTTGGGGCCACCGCACCAGGTCAAACAGAGACGGGAAGCTACATCACAACAACCCTGAAGACCCTACAGCAGCGTGAGGCTGGTCCTCCCCTAGGGCAGCCGAGCGCAGGTGGTAGCGTACGGGGTCCAGCAGCACTGTTGGCGGCGGTGCCCGCGTGGCCAGGCCCTGCCCCAGCGGCACAGCCCATGCCCTGCCAGACACCGTGGCTGGGACACAACACAAGCCCAAGGCCCTCGGCGCCCGCACCCCACTGGAGGGGCTGCCCCGGGAGGCGTCTGAGGAAACGAGAGAGAGTCTGTCCCCCAAGGAAGGGAAGGCGCAGGACGGGACGAGAGTAGCCCACCAGGGCCTCCAATGCCTTTCCTCCTCTGGGTAACCTTGTGCGAGGTCCTGTTTCACCAAATGTCGCAGAAAAACGTGGTTTTTACAGATCTGCATATGTTGCAAAACTTAACATGAATCAAGAGAAATCTCGAGGATGCAGAGAGTGCCAACCACTCGCTTCTCGCAAAGCTTTGAGAGGCAGGTGCACACCTCGATGTGTTTATAGCCCGTTTCTGTCCCAGACGGCTCCTGCCGGCCACGACCAGGCCCGAGTGACCTTGGCAGTCGGCGGGATGCTGGGTGAGAGCAGACGCTGGGGATCCATGTCTGACTGTGGCAGGTGACGCAGAAGGGGGGGGCGTCCCCTCTCCCTGCGACCCTGACGCCCGGCCCCGGGGCCCATCCGTGGCCAGCGCGGCCCACCAGCCCCCGCCGACGCGTGCGGACAGCGGACTCTGCACACCCGTCCTTGTAGAAGGATGAAGGATGTTCTATGACCTTTAAATACATCCACGGTCTTTACAGATTCCACCCACACTCCCAGGGAATGCTCCACTTCTAAACGGAGTGCAATCTCAAAGTCTTCCATTTAAAAGCGACTCTCGTAACCCTTTTCATCAAATGCAAACGCTCTAATAGTTCGCATGAAAGCAGACCTCACTGGGCTTGATGAAGCGCAGACTTAAACGTGCAGGTGATGATTATTTCCAGAACCACACACTCTAGGTTTCTTGGCACAGAGAGAAGATTGTGTCGAAAACAGAGAGAGAGAGAGAGAGAGGCAGAGCGTGCGGGCGAGAGCCACGGCCTTCCATGTGCGGGACCCCAGCTGGCCTCAGGCCGGTCCCCGTCTCGCGCTGGCCTCCCCGAGGCAGGCGGTGGGCACACGCAGCGGGGCGGACGTGGGGTGGACCGTGCAGAGGAGGAGCCAGACCCCTGGCCAGCGGCCGCCCCGCTCTTCTCCGGAGCTGGGGTCCCTCCCGTGGCCACTGCTCAGCCTCAGGCCCCCGGGGCGGCCGGACACCCTGCTCGCCCTCGTGATCTGGGCATGGTCGTGTCCTGGAAACGGCCGTGGAGGGAAAAGCAATGAAGCCCCTCCTCGCCGAGAGCCCTGGGAGCGAGCGTAGCCGCCGGGCGCAGCAGGCCCTGCAGGGGACGCGGTGGGTGACTCCCCCTCGGACTCGGGCAGACACAGGCCCCCACATCCGAGTCCCCGTGGGCACAGCAGAGACACGGCCCCGCAACGTGAGCCCGAGGACGAAGGGGGCCTGCAAGTCAGTGTCACGTGAAAAAGCAGTATTTTTTTCCTCCAAAAAAGCGGTATTTTCTACTCTTAGAAAAAAAAATAGGAAAAATCTCTGACAATACAGCGAGGACTCAGATTTTTTGATATTTGTGCTGATGTCAGGAAAATTGATACAATATGTCATAATTAGCGCACAATGCTGCAACATGTGTTCATGGTTTCAAGGAAAAACACTTTTTCTTCTTGTGAAAGCAGTTGATGTGCGCGTAGAAAGTCCAGAAGACAAATGCAAGTAAGCTCGAATCACCTGCAGCTCATCGCCGGGAATAATCGCTGACATTTTGGCATGTGTCCCTCCGGATTTTGTCATTTGGACACATTAGAGTTTTCAAAACTAAGATATCATTGTATTTTATTCACCCGTTCATAAAGTTAATTTTTCAGTTAATAGTATGTTGTCTGCATTTCCCCCAAGCCAGCCTGTATTGTGGTCTTTTTTTTTTTTTTTTTTTAATTATCGTCATTTTCACTTTGATTCCAGCGCAGTTAACGCCCAGGGTCGCCTGGTTTCCGGCGCAGGCCAGCGAGGAGGCGAGGCGCCCGTGTTAGGACCTCGACGTCTGCGATCTACCGGGTGGATTGGTCGTGATTCCTACTTCGCTGTTCTGCTAAGTGACAGTCACTCCGTTTCCAGGGGTTGGTTTCTACTGGTACAAACACCGCCGTAAAGATCATCCTTAAACATATGGATTTGCTTTCTTCTCACTTTTTTTTTTCCTTGCAAAAAGTTCCTGGAAGTGTTGTATGTGTTTTGGATACTGTTAGTACACGTCTTCGGGTGAGCCCTCTGAATGGGCACCCGGGCGTCCCACCGGGACACGCGGGACGGTGCCCGTCCTCTCCCCCGTTCGCGGGACCGGCATCCTCTTTGGTTTTTGCCAGTCTGGCTGGAAAAAGAACATACTACTGTTTTAATTTTTAAAAAAATATTTTATTTATTCATTCATGAGAGACCCAGAGAGAGAGAGGCAGAGACACAGGCAGAGGGAGAAGCAGGCTCCATGCAGGGAGCCCGATGCAGGACTCGATCCCGGGACCCCAGGGTCACGACCTGGGCCAAAGGTAGACGCTCAACCACTGAGCCCCCGGGCCCTGCTCTAGGGAGATGAACTCACTTCCTCTCAGGCCCCGCAGCCCCTCCTTGCAGGGATGAGGCCGCGGCAGCTGCAGGCTGAGCTGAGCACCCCGATGCCAGAACCCGCTCTTCCCCGCTGCGCTCCCACCTCCCAACAATAGCACCCGCACAACCCTGGTGCTTTATTGGTAATTTTGCTGTTTTGACTGATTTTTTAAGAAACTATTTGTGCATTAAGTGTACTAAGCATTTTAGTAGATGGTATAAATATTTTTCAATTTTTCAATTTTTTTTAATTTTTCATTTTTAATGTTGTTTATGGAGCACTTGGTGATGGTCACAGAAGGATCCTAAAGTGAACCCCTCATCTTTGCCTCTCCGCGGCCGTGCCCAAGTGAGGGCAGAGGCGGGGACCTGCTCCTACTTGGGAGGGAATGGTGAGGAGGAGGCGGGTGCCCCCCCCCCCCACCTGGGTGACCGTCTGTGAGAACTCACTTGAGCATACGGGAGCCCGAGGGTCTCCTGTTGGCTTGTGAAGTGAGGCCCATACGATGGATGCCCACTGGCTGGGAGCTCGGGGTGACCCCTGGGGGCTTCGCGACGGCCGAGCAGTGGACCTGCCCCGGTGAGCGGGCGTGGACCCCGCACTGTGGCCCGCACGGCGGCTCGCAGCCCCTGGACGCCCACCCGCAGGCCCTGCGACATGGAACACACGTGTCCTTTAAGCCTCTGGGTGCGTGAGGCTGGGCAGTGACCCAGGATGTGGTGTGACGAGCCGCGGACCGTGCACACTCCAGTGAACTGCTAGCACCAGAGATGCGTAGGAACTGCCATATTACGTTTTTTTAGAGATGTATTAAGGCAAAGAAAAGGCAATGGGGGGGGGCACCAAGAGGGCAACGCTGACACACACGTGTGCAGAACTTCGAGAAACCTACTGCAGAAAAAAACCAAAGGAGGGAACAGAGAGTGCAGCCGGCGAGCGGGCGACGGGACGAGCGGCAGCGGGGGCTCCGGGGCTGGAAGGCTGCCGAGGGAGCCCAGCGGGCCCAGGCGGGCGCCTCTGCGGAAGGAGGATGGAAGGAAACCCAGTACAGGAACACCGAGGCCGGGGCGGCGCCAGAGCGGTCGGCGGAGCCCCCCACCCTGACACCCAGCTGCCCCCGCAGCCCGGGAGGTCGTCCTCTCTGTGTGTCGCCGTGAGGGCCAGTGACCCCACAGGGGAACAGGCCAGTTCCCAAGAGCAGGGGGGCGGCCGTGCCAGCCCTGCCCGGCTCTTCGTCCCTGAGCTCCCGGCCCGGAGCAGCGGCTGCGCCCCATAAGGGAGGCCCCGCCCCGCGCTCACGGGACACAGGGACTTGCACCCTCCGCAGGCAGTGCGGGCACCTTCCGGAGCAGGACGTCCCAGCCCTGCGCAGCCCCTCCAGGGCCCCCCGTGCTCGAGCAGGACAAGCCAGGACGCCTTCCCAGAGGATGGTGGCTGCCGAGGGGCGCCTGCAGCCTTCTTGGGCCCACCCGCCCCTCCCGGGGAAGACACGGGCCTCCAGGAAGGCCCCACTCACATCAGCGCTGCCAGGAAATGCGGGGGGTGTCGGGTCTGAGGTGAGTGACCTCGGGTCTCACGCTAAAGGCCAAGCAGTGACTGGCCTCAAGCCCACGCTCCTGCGTCCTTATGGATGCGGCACGAGAGGCCGGGCTCACCTCTCGCTCACCTAGACACGCGCCGCAGCCCCTCCTGGGACGTGGCCCCAGGGCGGGGAGGCAGGGAAGAGGCATCCTCGGGACTCGGGAGCACTGATACCCTGGAAGAGGCCTCCATGCGCCGAGCCCCGATGTGCTCGGACGCGTCCCATTGGGTCAAACATCCAGTGCGTCCGTCTTGTCCGTCCCCGCCCCACACGGGGTGCGCTGATTACAGGAGCAGGCTGGAAAGGGGTGCTCGGGTCACGCAGCCTTTGTCCACCCGTGTCCGGCGCCGCTCGCCGAGCCACGAGCCTGCAGGCTGGCTGTGGTTGCACAGGGCGGCATGTCCCCGTTCCCAAGGGTGAGAGGTATCACGTGTGTATAAAGGGGAGAGACGGCCCAGCACGTGGCGTGTCACAGGCCATTATGTGCCGTGGGCCCTGGGGTATCCTTACTGCGTCTCTACGTTTAATGCAAACGTCCATCCCACGGACGCGGCTGTCGCACCCCGGCTGCCCTGAACACGAGGGCATGTGACATAGACGTGTCCCTGGGACACTGATTTCATTTCCTTTGGGCGTAAACACAGAAGTGGGGCTGCCGGATGGGAGGGTGATTCCATCCTTAGGTTTTCGGGGAAGCTCCGTGTTGTTTCCCCTGGTGGCCGCACCAGTGTACGTTCCCACCCACTCAGCCGTGCCCCTAAAAATACTTGAGATCGTAAATGTCGCGTCGTGTTTATTTCCCCCAGATAAAAACTTGGAAAAGCAAGAGAGGAGCCTCGTTAGCCGCAGACACGTCACTCATCCCGAGGCAAAAATCTTGCAGACCCCACGTAAGCCATCCTCCCTGAGATGAGGGCTGAGCACCGGGGGCACATGGCGGGCGTGAGGCTGGGAGATCCGGGTGGCGCCATGTGGAGGAGAGGGCGACCGTGGGGGGGTGACCCCGTCCGTGACGATTATTCCGTAGTCGTATTGCACCTGCTGATTGAAATAAGGTGAAAACAAAGGCAAAGACCAAAAAAAGCGTATGAACCATGAAAGTTCATTTTTCAAAAATGTCAAAATAGGCGGACAAAGAGGGGAAACCGAGAGTCCCGGGCTCTGCTTATGGTCCAGAGGGCGCGGGGCCTGCAGGCCTCGGAGGAGGAGGGCCCGCGGGCAGCTCCTGGGCGGGCATGGGGTCCAGGTGCGGGCAGCCTGTAGGATGGCGTCAGTCCGGGCATCCCGACGCCTAGGGGGTCGGGCGGGGGGGAGCTGGGCTCTGCATCCCCGGCGGCCGCGATCCACGGGCGGGTCGTCCTTGGCTCCTTGGACTGCGGCGACGCAGGCGCCGTCTTCTGTGCTCTCGCCCGCGGTCGACTCTGCAGGTAACGTCTTAATCTCCCCTCAGCGCCCCGCTGGCCGGGGCTGCGGGGAACCAACAGCTTATCAACGCGGCCTGGGCCTATTCTTGCGTTGCCAGCTGGGCCCCCGTGAATGCCGCGGCCAGCTGCGCGTGAACACTGTGCGCAAACAACGTGTAAATGAACAAAATGGCATCGGGACAAGGCGAGAAGGTCCATTTAGAGGCTCGACAGCAGCAGATGTGCCACGGACGGGAGGGGCAGGCGCGCGGGCGGGTGTCGCGGGTGTCGGGCACCCTGATGAGTCGACAGGGGCGAGAACAATGGCTCTGGACTTGGTTAACTCGCGCATCTGAAAACACTTATCCAAGTCCCTGGAATAAAGTTGAGGAGGACAGTGATTTATTTTTTAGGGAAAAAAGTAACTATCGATCACTTTTTTTTTTACCCCCCGAGCAGATGTTAGAACGTCCCGGGCAACAGGGAAGGGGGTACTGGAATGTTGTTGTCAGTTTTTCAGCAAATGGCTTCACTTCTTAGCCTGGAGATTTATTCATCTATGGATATGTATGCGTGTGCCCGCGCGGACGAGAGACGAGCGTGCACGACATCTGTGAACAGATCCGTTCTCATGCCGCAGCCCATCTTTTAAGCATTTCTTTTTTTTTTTTTAAGGCAGTTGTTGGTTCCCAGCAGCACAGAGGTTCCCATAGAGCCCCGGCCCCGGCGCAGCACAGCCACCCCGACCACGCACCTCCGCAGACGCACCCCAGTCACCCACCTCGGGGTCACCCTTGGGGTCGCACGTTCTATGACTCAGGACAAACGTACAAAGACGAGTGTCTACCATTATGGCGTCGGGATGACTCTTTTTTAGAACTCCCTGTTCCTCTCCGTGTCTCTCCTCCTTCCCACCCACTGGTGCCCCGACCTTTACTGTCGTCAGAGCTCGGCCTTTTGCAGAACATCACACAGTCGGGATCGCACAGCCTGTGGCCTTTTCAAATCGATTTCCGCCGCTTACTCATATGCATTTAAATTCCCTCCACGTCTTTGCACCACAGCTTGAAGCTCGCTTCTTTCTCGCGCGGAGTCAGGTTCTGGTCTTGGGTACCTTCACTCACCTCCGGAGGGAGGCCCTCTCCCCCGGGCTAGCGACCGTGAATAAAGCTGGTAGGAACCTCCACTGCAGGGGTCTGTGTGGATGTGACTTTTTGACTTTTGGGGTCAACACCGCGGAGTGCGGTTGCCAGACCGTTTGGTGAGGGTGTTTGCTCCTGTGAGAAGCCACTGCACTGTCTTTCGCGGGGCTGTACCACTTGGTGCTCCCACGGCCCCACGGTGCCCCCGGTGTCATCTGAGGGCCCGACTGGGGCCGTCACGGAAGCATGTCGCGCCGTCTCACCGCTGTTTTAACAACGTAGGTGAACAGAATGTTAAACGTACTGATACTAAGAAAAAAAATAGGAAAAACCACATTCTACTGAATCATATTGGTCTCAGCGAGATCACTGATACTCCCAGAGCCTCGGCTTGTGGGTTCAAAGTGATGTAACGATAATGCGTCCCGCGTGGGGTTTTGTAAAGACAGGACGCGGCGATGTGGAGTGGTTGCCACGGTGCAAACTGCTGAACACGTGTGTCTGCGGGCACGGCGCCGTCCGGGCAGCCACACTGTCCCCGGCGAGGGTGTTTCTGAGGACCTTGGGAGAGAACCATGGGGAAATGCCCTGCGGCCCCGAACTCACCCCTGCCTCCCATTCAACCGTCCCGGGGGACAGCGGGGCCATCCAGGCTGTGGCAGAGGCGCAGGCTCTGGGGCTCTGGGCCGGCGCCCCTCCGGGGCTGGGGCTGCTGACGGGGCGTGGCTGCGCCTCCGGTGACTCCGCGGGAGCGCAGCAGACTCTGAGTCACCGGCACGTGCGGCTGTTGCGGGCCGGGGACGATGTGGTCATCGGGCTGCATGTAAATCATCCAATTTCCTCGTCTTTGTGAGCCCGGCGCCCGGGGGAGGCCGTGCATCTGCTGCTTCTCCGCCAGCAAGAGCCTCGTCCTGCCTTTGGAAGCTTCACCGCTTTCCTTAAAGTGGCCGCGGGGCCTGTTCGGGGGGAGCCTCGGCGGGGCTGGTGCGCGGGGGGTGGGGGGGGGTGCAGGGGGGTGGATGGCATCGCTCCAACGCCGGCGGGCGGCACCTGTCGCTCCAGCTCACGGGAAGGGACACATGTGGTGCTGCCCTCACCCCTGGGTGTGTCCGGGGGGGGACCCTCAGCTGGGGAGGAACCTGCAGCCCCTGGTTCCACACTGGTGTGTCCTCCCGCGGGACAGCTCGTGGGCCAGGCGGGGCCAGGGATCCTGCACGTGTCCCCATGTTTGAGCACTGTCACCCCATTCCCTGTGGCATCCCTCACCCCAACTGACACCCCCGGTCCCCACCCCTCTCCACCCCCACTGCCCCCTCCATCCCCACCCGTCCCCCACTCCCCCTCTCCCCATCTGCCCCCTCCACCCCCTCCCACCTCCCACCCCCCTGCACCCCCCTCCTGCCTGCACCCTCCACCCCCTTCCCCCTCTGCCCCCCTCCATCACCTCTTACCCCCCTCTGCCCCCCAGCACCGGGGCCGCATCCGCAGGAAGGACATGCCACCCACGCCCGGCTCATCAGCGTGAGGACACAGACTTCATAGGTCAACTGTCAGAGAAAATCAATGACCTGTGTCAGCAAATAGCACGTATCATAGCTTCAAAGGGTTTCCATCCACGTAGGTGGAGCACACGGCAGGGGCGGGAGCCGGTGAGGCAGCGACGCGACCCACCACAACCCCAGGCAGAGGGCTTCCGTGGATTTCCATGCCTCACGTGACCCCGAGACCCCGCGGTGACCTGGGCAGGGCGTGCATGGGGGCCGGACCCGCGGGGCCACCTGACCCGGGGCCCCACGACCCAGGTCTTGGCACCTGGGGGGGAAGGAGGAAGGGGAGAGGGGAAGAGGGGGAGGGGAGGGGGGAGGGGACGGGGAGCTGGCCGCTGCCGCCTGCAGGGAGGGCTTGCTCATCTCCAGCTTCTGGCCCCGCCTGGGCAGAGTCACTGCCCTTGATAATAAAGATGAATGACAATTTTTGAAGTTTCTGACAATTTACAAAAACCAAAGTCCTTTTGTTTCAGACTGAAATAAAATCACTCTATTCGCTCACAGCAATTCGGTTCCCTGGGCCTGAATCACCATGGTAATAAATACGATTCCCCGGGGCGCACAGGCTTGGAAAGTCCAGCATGATTCTTGCCTTTAGTATTTGAGGGTCTGCAGCCCAGGGCCTGGCTCCCGCCCCCACTCAGGGCCACCTGGGGACAACCAGGCACCTGCCCCACATCCTCCTGGGCCCACGTGGGCCGGGCCTACTCCCAGGGCGGGGGACCCCGGGGTCCAGGTTGCAGGGCAGGGGACTCCGGGGTTCAGGTCCCAGGGTGGAGGACCCCCGGGTCCAGGTCCCAGGGCAGGACACCCCTGGGGTCCAGGTCGCAGGACAGGGGACCCCCGGGTCCGGGTTGCAGTCTGGGGACTCCCGCCGTCCAGGTCCATCCCGTGGGCGAGGATGCAGCCATGAGCCCCTTCCAGTCAGGAACAGGCGATGAGCCGGGAGGTCAACTTATGGGGCTCCCGGCCCGCAGCCAGGCGACCTGGGGACACAGGGGGGCGTCCACGTCCTCTCTGCTGCACCTTATTCCCACTTACGCCCCCGGCCTGTATCCGCTGGTAGCAGTCGCCCTCCTTCTCGTCTCCGTGGACTCCAGGGGAGGCTCACGCCCCGGGAGCTGTGAGGGCCGTACCCCTCGGCGTGCGACCCTGCAGACGAGCAAGCTTCCTTCTAATCCTGGTTTGGCGGATCCCGTTGGTGTTAGCGGTGACGAGTGCACATTGCATTTTGCCAAACCCCTTGTCTGCATCCCTTGGTACACGTTTCCTCCTCCCATCGGTCCTGCAAAGTACGTGGATTTGTCCCGGGACGTGCAACTCTCACGTGGGCCTTTGCTATTGGTCCCATCTGGTTCCGTCTAAACCGCGTTCCTTTATCATTTGCTTTTTGCTTTCCGGCGGCTTTATTGAGGGGTGACTGAGGACACTGTGTGCACCCGGTGCACGCTGCGGGCTTGCCCACAGCCTCCGGGGCTCTTCCCACACCCCTCCTGTCACACAGTGTCGTCTTTTGAACAGCGAGCAATGCGCCGTGAACGCTTCCCACCCGCCCTCGGGAAGCGCAGGTGCGCGTGGGGCAGGAGCCCACCGGCCTCACTAGCGGATCTCTCCCGCCCTCCTTCCCCTGGGGGCCGCCAGGAGCGGATGAGCGTGGTGTCTCTCAGGTACTGATGACGTCCCTGGGGCCGACCCCCAGCAGCGCGGTGGCCGGGGCCTCGGTGGCTCCCCGGGCCTCCACACCTGCTTGCACTCTGCCGACCGTGCTCGGGGTCGCCTGTCTCCGCAGCCTCACCGGCACCTGCCATCTCTCATCTGTTTCTCAGCAGCGTCCCTAACTTCTGGTTATTGTGGAAACGACTGCTGTTTGTCTCTCGGGATGACCGTGCAACTACACATGGTTCGAATCGTCTACTCCCCTTGCAGACTGAGCTTTCGTTATCATGCACGTTCTTCGTCACTGCTGGTTGTGCGTGTCGCCTTAAATTCCGCGCTGTCTGGCATCAGTATAGCTTCTCTGGGTTTGTTTTATTTTATTTTTTATTTTTATTCTTATTTTTCATTTTTTATAAATTTATTTTTTATTGGTGTTCAGTTACTCCAATAAAAAATAACTCCAATCGGGTTTATTTTGCATGGCATATATTTTTCCCCTATTTTTATTTTCATACTTTCATTGTGTTGAAGGTACGTCCTTTGTAAACCACACACGATTGGCTTATTTTGATCGACTCTGTATGAGCGGCATAAAATCAGATTCCTTATTGACTCTGAAAATTTTTATCTTTAAATTGGAGAACTTAGTGAAGTAAGTCAATTGGAGAAGGACAAACATTATATGGTCTCATTCATTTGGGGAATGTAAGAAATAGTGAAAAGGAATAAAGGGAAAGGAGAGAAAATGAGTGAAAATATCAGTGAGGGGGACAGACCATGAGAGACTCCTAACTCTGGGAGACAAACTAGGGGTGGTGGAAGGGGAGGAGGGTGGGGGGTGGGGGTGAATGCGTGACGGGCACTGAGGGGGGCACTTGATGGGATGAGCACTGGGTGTTATTCTGCATGTTGACCAATTGAACACCAATAAAAAATAAATTTATTTAAAAATAAATAAATAAATAACATCTTTAAAAAATAGAAAAAAATAAATTGGAGAACTTAGGTAACTAACACCTACTGCAATTGTAATATATTTAGATTTAAGTCTTTTTATTTGTTTTCTATTCACCTTTCCTTCTATATGCTTTTCCTCTGCTTTCTTAATTTATTTTGGATTTGTTCGGTTCATTTTCCTTCTATTAGCTTGTTAAATACACATCCTTTACTATTATTTTCACTATTTACTATTATTTACTACTATTTTCACCATGAATAATTTTCATGGTGATGGTACTGAACATATTCTTGAGTCACTAAAACTAACACAAACTAGAAAATTAACGTCTGTCAAATAAAGCAAAGGCCTTATAACACTTTAGGTTGTTTGCCAGGCTTGGCCTTTCTTATCATGTTGTCACATGACTTTAAACATACTTAACCCGTAACATACGTCACGCTATAAACACACCATCTCCCGCCGCCCGTCACCGCCGCGTGCAGTCAGTGTGCACTTGGATGTGCGTGTACTCATTCTTTATTATTCTTTCTGTCTCGTATCTTCCTGCTTCGATCTGGGTTTATTTTCCTTCTATTCTAAGGGCATTTCTTTAGTGTGACCCCGGGGGGCCAAGCGGTGGAGCGTCTGCCTTCGGCTCCGGTCGTGACCCCGGGATCCTGGGATCGAGTCCTGCATCGGGCTTCCTGCTCAGCGGGGTGTCTGCTTCTCCCTCTGCCCTCCCCCCTGTGCTCTCTCTCTTTCTCAAATAAATAAATAAATAAATAAATAAATAAATAAATAAAATAGTTTTTAAAAAAGGATTCTCTTTAGTATTTATTGTTGTGTGCATCTGCTGTGGAACGTCCTCATGCTCCTCCCGTGGTCGCCTGAGGTCTATTCTGCTTTTACCCCTGGCGGCACTTCCTCTGGGCGAGGCCCCGCGCCTCGGGTCTGGGGTCTGCGGGCGCGCTCCCCCGACTTCTGACTCACTCGCTTCTGTCAGCCTCAATGTGCTCGCTTCTCGGAAGGTGATAGGTGCTTTCACTTATCTAAGATTTGGTTTGGGTTCAGTTTTCAGCCATTTTCTCATGCTGTCACGGGACCTGGTTTTCATTATCCTCCCCTGCTTGAGCTTGTTGGGCCTCTGTGCTGACGGCATGTTTCATAAGTTTTAGGAAAATCTAAGCCATTATATTAAATATTTCCTCCTCCTCGTGTCATCTGTCCTCCCCTTCTTTGATTCCATTTACACATGTATTACACTTTCGCCATTTCCCGTTTGTTTGTTGATCCACCTTCGTTCTGTGCGTTTTCATGCTCATTAATTCTCTCATTAGCTTTGTCTGAACTATTAAATAGATATTTGATAATAGGTATTACTAACAATAATGCTAGTATGTTAAATGTATGCATTGAATTTTTAATTTATGTTCTCTTTCAGCACTGAGATTTTCATTTTATTTCATAGTTTCCACTTTTTGTGCCCAAATCCTCCATTTCTGTATGATTTTGCACGTTACCATAGTTCTCTTAAAAGCCGGGTCTGATCATCTCAATCCCTGCATCTCCTGTGGGTACGACTTCTGCTTTCCTTTACTTCTCCTGTGTGTGGATGTTTTTGATTGAATGCGAGACATTTTACGTAAATAATCTTACGAGGCTTCGAGAGGCCTTGCAGGAGTTCCCACTTTGGGAACCACGTGAACAAACCCAGGTGGGCCTCTGGGCAGGGGCGGGAAGACGGCTCGGAGTAGAGACCAAGCTGGTGAGGCCCCCGCCCTCAGCCCCGGCAGACTTCTGCTGACCCAGCGCCGACCCGCACCGGAGCCTGTCTCGAACGGCCCAACCACAGAGTGTTCTGCTAAATGAAAGTGTTTGTCTAGAAAATACACAGTAATAAATACATAAATGAATAATCTTGGACATAACGTGAGGCTTGGGCTGAACTATTCCTTCATAATAATTTAACCTTGCTTCTCATGTGCACCTGGCCCCGGACGGACCCCCTGAGGCAGGAGAGCTGTGGCTGGATAGCTGCGGCTCTCTCCGTCCCTCCGTCCCTCTCTCGCTGCCCCTGCCATCTCTCCGTTTCCAGGGGGCAGATAGTTGACGATGGTCCCACAGGCCCTGCTGTTTACCAATGTCTCTGCTCCAGAACCTGAAATCCAGTTACTGCCCCTCCACTCCTGGGAGACTTTAAGCATCTTTAATATGGTTTTCAGTTTCTCATTATTATTCGTCTGAAGTGACGAATTACCCTCAGATGCTGGGCTCCTGCCTCCGGGTCCCCTTTTTCCTCGGTCCGGGTCGTGCCAACGCCCTCAGCCCCCAGGACTCCGCCGCACCCGCAGCCAGACGGACAAACGCCGCGTCCAGCTGCTGTAAGTGCTTCCAGCCCAGCAGCTTGGCGTGCGGCCACCGGGAGACGAAGTTCTCAACAGGCTGCAAAGACCTTCCATCTCCCTCTCCAGGCCAGCAGCCTTGTAAGCCGGGCCCTCCCTCCCCAGGGCATATGTGGGCCTCGTTCTGGCACATCCCCCTAGAACGAGAGGAAAACACTGTCCCTCAGATTTAAAAACGTCTCATTGAAAACCCGCAAAGGCCTTGGGGAGAAAGCAGGATGAGCCCTGGGAGACCTGTGTTTGGGGGGATCTGGCTGTAAAGGGGACACTCTCTGCCTTCCCCAAGACTTGCTCTGTCCCAGGGCTACAGCGCGCGTTTATCACATGCTAGACAAGGAAGATCTCTGCCTTCGGTGGGAGAAGGGGCCTCTTTCCTCGGTAGAAGCACCCCCCGCTGCCGCTCCGCCGTCCAGAGCCGGCCTTCGCCTCGTGAGGACGTGGGCCAGCAAGGAAACAAGAAGGAATGATTGTGGAGCCCGGCGTCGTGAGAACATTTAACGCTTGATAAGCATTGACATTGCATTTCTAGAGGACTTTTCACTTATTCTGAACCTTTTTGGGTCTCTGCGGGATGGCCCTGCACTTCCCCAGGGATGGCCGGCAGCTGCGGGCAGCACGGAGCCCCCCTGGTTGATCTGACCAGCAACTGAGTGGTCCCAGTGGGCATCACACCGCGTAGGTCACACCTAACCCGACCCCTTGTCCCGCTGATGTCGCAGCAGGTTCGAGTCAGCAGATACCAGCTGCAAGGAGGCCTTTGTCCCATGCAGGGCACGGGGCCGGGACATGGGATTCCATCCTTGCTGCGTGCGGTGTGCTTTCCCATGAACCCAGCAGCATTCGTCTCAGGTCCTAGGCTCTGCCTGCAGCGTCTAACACCTGCTAGTGCAGCCGAGGTGAACGGTGCGCGTCAGAGAGCAGCACCCGCAGATATCGTGAGCCTGGAGCCTTCCATGTCTGGTCCACAACAAACTGCACGTCCAGAACTCGCAGAAAAATTACCTTTAGATTTGGCAAGACAGGAAGAGTAATGGAAATTAAAGTACCACAATATGCAATATTCTTGAATTATCGCTATATAGTCAAGTAAAAAATGGAAGAAGTTTCTCATCTACCAGCCTTGTTTTTGTTTTTTATGGTCAGTTTCCTAGAACCCGAGAGACAAGGACTGTCTCTTTTAAAATTAAATTTTGTAATTACTCCCAGAGCTAGAGCAATGGAAACAACTAGAAACTGGAAGCAAACAATGGATTTCTGCTGGAAAGGATGAGGCAACGCGCCCTGTCCCCTGGCATGTTCAGGATACGGCCGCACGCCCAGTGCAAGGGACACGCAGTGACGACAGGAAACGTGGGCTCCAGATTTGACTGTATTGAACTCGTTCTGCGATTCTGTCTCTTAATTCCTTGGCTTGCAGCTTTCTCATTTGTAAAGTGGAAATACTAAAACTACTAACCTGTCTTATAACCTTGTGCGTAGATGACATGCTGATGTGTGTGTCGTGCTTTTAGAGCCTAACAAATCTGGCGTTGCTGGGACTGTTACCAGCACCTCTATTCTCTCAAGAACATGAAATATTCAGAACTTAAAAATCAAAAGGAAGCACCTGTCAAAGTTCTCTGTGCCCAGTGACAGATTTTAAATAATCAGATATAATAATACCTTAAGATTCTTCATTCACTATGAAGCTAAGGATCATTTCTTTTTCATTATATGCTTTTTGCAAAAAAGAACAGTGGGAGTACGAATTGTTGATTAATTCACCAGCTTCTCAGGGCTCACTTGCAACTTTGGAAGCTCTGCAGATTCACAAATAGTTATTACTTGTCGTGCCCAAGATGAAAACCTCCACCAATCCAGCTCATCAGCAGCACCAAGAAGCTCCCGAGTGGGAAAGCTCCATCACACCATCCTTCCCTTCATGGCTTCATGCTTTGGTGCAGTCTGCCCGTTCTCCTGCAAGGACCTCCCTTGAGCTGGAGCTGGCTAAGCCCCCACCTCCATCATGAGACACTTCATCTGCATATGGATATTCTCTTTATGTTAAATTGCATATTAATTACTTACATTGTAAGGGAGAGAGGGTCTTTAGCCAAAGAGAATTAGGGTGCTGTGTCTTCACCTTCAGCTGAGCCTCTATCCACTAGTGTTGTCTTATTTTGCAAGCTCAGTAAAGTGCCCCCTTCTCTCCTCCTTATTTTTCTGTTTTCCCAGGTTTCATGAACTTGGTGCTTTTCTATTTTTATTACTTTATTTTCTTTCTATCAACTTCCCTGGATATTTATAGCAACTTATGATTCCTCCAATGTAATCATTTCATCTTCAGAATAATATTTCCCACCCAGGATAAATAAATCAGCGTCATATGTTTCTCCCAGATGCAACTTGTAAACCCAGCACCCAGATCTTGTCCCAAATGCTGTTTTCCAACATGAAACGTGGGCTTCCTGACAAAACAGCTGTTTTGTCTAGGACTGGATTGGGAAGTATGCAAGAGGAGCCTGGACCATCCTGTAGGACCAAGAAGTAAAGCAGTGACAAGCAAACGACAGTAATACCTGGGTAGAGGTATGTGTATACCTGCTCAATGGCCAAGGCTAGAACAATTTTAGCAAGAAAATAAATAAATTAGTATTATAACCCAAAGTGTAAAGCAAGTATTAATGAGTTCATACTTATGTAAATGATGGAATAAGTACATAAATGGTGGAGAAAAGGATAAATCCTCTGTGCGGAAGAATTTCAAATAATTCATGTAGATGCGATGACTTCAGTGAAAGGGAGCGTAACACCCTTCCTTCAGTGTTGGATGGGCATGGTGACTTCCAATGAGCACGGACTGGAAAGGGAGTCTGCGGTGGAGACACCTGACAACACTCCTCAGCCAGATGCTCAGATCAACATCAATGGCAGTAAGTCGGGTTGATAATATGTGCCTTTGAAAATGGTCCTTTCCCTTGTGGCCCTCCTCCCAACAACACACAGACTCACTCTTACCACAAATATAAAATCATATGATTCCCATCTGTGGGAATTCCACATCACGCTTGCTTGACCAGTGTTCCTCAAAACAGTCAACATCACCAAAAACCAGGACAGTCTGTTAAGTTGCCACATTCAAGAGGAGCCCAAGGAGACATGATGACTACATGGGATGTGGTGTCCCATGTGGTGATCCAGGACAAGAAAGGGACATTAGGCAAAAACCAAGAAGCCTGAATAAACTATGGGTTTTTGTGAACAAGAATGTATTAATATTGGCTTATTATTATAACAAATATATCACCTTAATGTGAGATATTAATAATAATGGAAACTGGGTGAAGGATATATAGAAACTCCCTGTACTACCTTTGCAGTTTTTCTATAAACCTAAAACTGTTTAAAAACTCAAATCTAGGGGATCCCTGGGTGGAGCAGTGGTTTAGCACCTGCCTTTGGCCCAGGGGGCGATCCTGGAGACCTGGGATCAAATCCCACATCAGGCTCCCGGTGCATGGAGCCTGCTTCTCCCTCTGCCTGTGTCTCTGCCTCTCTCTCTCTCTCTCTCTCTCTGTGTGACTATCATAAATAAATAAAAATTAAAAAAAAAACTCAAATCTATTTTTAAAAGATAAAGATATGATATTGGTAGTTCCCCAATTATTTTAAAAGATTTTGGTAATTTTTTCTCAGTTATTGATAGAATAGATAAAAATTCAGTAAGAGCATAGAAGGCTCAAAAAAAAAAGAGCATAGAAGGCTTGAATAATGTTATTAACAAACTTGACTTAATTTCCACTTACAGAGCATTCTGCTTAACCTCAAAAGATATATGTCTTCAAGTGAAAGTGAATATTCTTTAAGATAGATCATGTGTTGAGCCATAAAGAAGTTTCAATAAATTTAAAGGATAGAAACATAAAGATAATATATTCTGACTAAAGTGGAATTAAATTTGAAATTGTTAATAATGAGATATCTGAAAATATTTGAAAAAAAATTAAATATACTTCTAAATAATGAATTAGGAGGAAATTAAAAATATTTGGAAGATAATGATCATAAAAACCCAATATATGAAAATATATGGGATTCAACTAGAACAGTGAATGGAAGGAAATGTATATATACGTTATAAGAGAAGAAACGTTTAAAATCAATCAGCTAAGCTTCTACTTTAGAAACTAAATGAAGAGCAAATTAAAACTAGCATAATTAAAAAAATAGTAACCATAAGAGCAATAAATCAGTGGAACTGAAAACAGAAAATCAACAATGTCAAAAGTTAGTTTTTTGAAAAGATTCATAAAGTTAATAATTCTCTGCTAGCACTAACCCAAAAGAAAAGGGAAAACATGAATATTACCAATATCAGAAATGAAAGACGGAACACTACTACAGACCCTACACACACTCAAAGGAAGACATGGGAACGCGATGGATTCCATTATGGAAATATATTTGTCAAGCTCAATGAAATGGACAATGCCTTGAAGAATGCAGCTTCCTGAAACTGCTGTGACGAGATGTGGATAATCTTAAAGCATATGTATACTTATTTAATACATAATTCAAGATCTTCCCCAAAAGAACACGTAGGCTTCCTGTTATATCAATCATCCAAACTCGCACAGATATTTTCGGAATGTAGAGAAGGAAGGGGTGTTTCCCAACCCCTTTATGAGGCCGGAATTCTTGTGATCTTGCAAAGGGGCAGGCAGGTGACAATGCTCCTTGTCTTGGTTTGGAAAGTTGCCGCACAGGTGAATACTGAGTTGTCAAAACTCATAAGGCAAAACAGTCAGAATCTCTGCACTTTCTGTAAATTGTAATTCAGTAAAAGTTGTCTATAAAGAAACCTACCTCAGATTGGCCCCTTCCCTCATGTACACTCCCTCTGCTCAGTCTAAACCCCAGGCCCTGGTTGGGAGGCTTGTGGGGGGCGGGGGGCCCTGGCAGGGCTGCTCCTTGGGCTTCTGGCTCATGCATCGGCCCCCACCAGGGTTTTGTGATGTCTCATTTGCCCGGGAGCTCCTTCCTCTACTGGCTTCTCATTGCCTGTAGGCCAAAATCCAAACTTCTAGGGGAAGGCCTACGAGATCCCACCTGCTCCCCGTGTGCCTCTTCCTGGCATGTCGCTTACTGGGACGGCACTTATGCAGCTCCAGGGGCTCAGAGCCGAGACGGCCACAGCTGCTGTTGTGCTGCTGACAGTGAAGGGGACGCGGCCCTGGGGTCAGTGCAGGTGAGCAGACCCGGACCAGCCCCCTCACTGTCCTCAGGTCACAACTACTGGATGCCTCTGTCCTCTGCTCCCACGAGGAAGCGCCTCGCCTCCTCACCCTCACCCCAGCTACTACCTCTTCTGCCTGGGGGGCCCTCGGTGCTCCAGTGCCCTCTTTTCTTGACTGGATTCCTCAACTGAGTAAGCTCCATTTGTTCCACGAAATTTTTAATTTAAAAGAAAGTTGAAAAAATAAAAAAGAAGAAGACAGTACCAACAACACTCCCTATGACCAGCCAAATATGTTACTTCTGGACATTTCTGGAAGCTTTTTGTAGACTATGTGATTAATGAGCTGTTGGTAGTAAATTGCAAGCATATTCACACCTCTAAGTCACGTTATTTAACCTTAAATTTATTGACTGGAAAAAACTTGGAAAACAGAAAGTGTGACTCCATGTGTCATAGACATCCCTCCTCTGGGATTCTAGAGGTTGAGAGAGAGCCTCAGATTTATACCAATCACATGTGTACCTTGAAATAAATGCAACTTCACTGCATCTCAGTTTTTTTTTTTTTTTAAGGTAAAAGCCAATGATCATTTTCAGATTCGTAACCTATCATTTTTTCCCCCTACACAGGTCTTTAGCCAGATCAGAGAGAGGAAGGCAGGAACGCAGGGAGATGCCAGCTGGCGTTCGGAGGACCCACGGGCCAGGGCTCGCCAAATGCACCTCCCTTTTCCCTGGGAGCCGGGGGTGGAAGCTGGCCCTGCCACGTGTGGGGTCGGCGAGCAGGCCAGACTCCAGCTCTGGTGCTGCAGCATCTACACGGACGCCGTCTTCCCTCCGATGGGAAACACTTTCCAGCTCAGGCCTGTGTTGTCCCGGCTGGTGCTTCTGGGGTGAGCGTCCCAGTCCACACGGCAGATAACAGTGTCATTGGCAGCCTGCGCCCTGGGGCCCCAGCCCACGTCTCTGGAATGGCCTCACAGACGGCCCACTCCCCAGTGTGAAGCCCAAGTTCTCCGTGTCAGCGGCCAAACCCCTTCAACACCTTCCTTGACATGAACAAAATTGACTCCATGTGCCCCTGTGTCATCGGCACCGACGTGGTGAGCTCGTGGCTTCCACCCGTTTCTGCCAAGACCCCCCGGTCGGCCTGAGGTCTATCATGTGGCCGTGCCAGCTGCCCAACAAAAACGTGAAAACAAAACAAACATGCAGAAAGCCACTGTTGTCTCTGCTCTCTCTGATCTTTCTAGAAAAAACACATTGCCACTTCAGTCCCCCAACAGGACGGAAACATTGACCCTAGGCCCCGTGACCCCTGGAGGCGCCCACGTGGCCCACGAGGCTGCAGCACCCAGGACGCGGGGCTGCTGCCCTCTGCACGCCCTGCACCTTCTGAGCGCCGGCCCCATGTCTGGGTCCCACCAGTAGGGCCTGCACCTCCCGAGGAAGGAGCCCCTGGAGCCTTGCCGTCCTGGCCACGGCGCACAGTCACGCCCTGGGGAACAGACCCTGCACCCCTGGAGGCTCCTGCGGTTCTCATGCGTGCAACCGTCACGGGCTCGGATGCCCACTTTGCTCTCAGGACGTGACCACCCGCCCTGGGAGGCCCGGCCCCCGCCCTCCCCTGCTGCCTTCAAGACTCTGAGACATCAGGAGTTTGCACTTCCAGGATGAATTTCTATTTAATGAGAGAATCTTTAGCAAAAACAACAAAGAAAGACTTTGTGTCGAGACAAGCAGTGTTGAATAACCGGAGAGAGGGTGTCTCTCGGGCCACACCCGCGCCCAGGCCATCCCCGTGTCCCGTGCTGTGAGCTGCTCTGTGAAGAACGCTGTCGTCCTAAGACAGTGCCGTGGTCGCTCCTGGCACAGACCTGTAGGCGGAGAGATATTTGTTTTGCAAAATAAATCAGCCCAGGCTCCGAGCTGCTGTCACTTGCAGACGTCGTTCGTTAGGCCATCTGGTCAGTGGCGCTTGGCCGGATCCCAGGGAGCCGCCCACAGGCCTCAGTCCTGAGCCTCGGCCTGACCTCAAGTGGCCCGGGCGGCCTCTGCAGGGGTTTCTGGTGAGTTCCGCCACCGCCTGCTCCCTCCTGGGCGCACGCATGCCTGCATCGAGCTGTTCCCCTCGGCGCCGAGAACCCTGCCGGGTCGCTGGGCGCCACGAGGGGGGCAAGGTGCTGGGGAGGGGACAGGCTGGCGCGGATCCGACGTAAAGGCACCGCGGCCCGTGGGATAGAGCCTCTGCTTCCTGGGCCTCGGCACAGGACAGAAAGCCCGGCCGGCCTGCGCCGCGGTTCCCGCGGGAAGAGAAGCCCCGTTAGGCAGGGCAGCCCCAGAGGGGGACGGTGGGGCGGGCTGCAGGCGGCGAGGGGCCAAAGGGGGAAAGTGCGGGGCTGCTCCTGCACGAGTCTCGGTTCTGCTCGCGTCAACGGCACTAAGCTTTACAGACGCGTGAGCACAAGCTACTCGCCAGGACCTCGGGCCACCGGGGTCGCGCAGCCCTGCTCCTCTCCTGGGGGACCAGGCCGAGGGTGGCGGCCAGCGCTGGGCCCCAGGCATGCGACCCTGCTGCCAGCGTGGACCTGGGCACGCCCCGCGCTGTCCTGCCAAACAGGCTCTTCTCCGGTTGGAGGCAACACGCTGTTTGTTTTGGTTACACTGAGGACATGGCAGGGATTTCTGTGTCGGGTCCTTGGGGGAACAGCACGGTCAAGGCAGGTTCGCGGGAGGCCCCAAGGCACCCTGGCGGCTGCGGGCCCCCGGGACGAAATGGGCGACACAAAGGACCCGCCTTAGATGGGGGGTGGGGGAGCACAGGGCCCAGCGGCCGTCCCCCAACACGAGCGCTTCGGCGGGAGGCTCGAACGGAGGGGGCGCAGGTGCCTGGGAGGAGACGCCGCGGGGCTCGGAGGGTCTGCTTTCAATTATGCTGATTGGTCCGCGGAGTTGTTCATCCACAGCCCGTCCAGTTGTCTTCGGTCCCAGAGAACAGGGTCCCGAGCCAGCCCTGCTTCCCATTCCGAGGGGCGGGTCCTGGGGACGCTCACGGTCCTCGCCGCTCAGTGCAGATTCCAGTGGACGTTTCCCCTTTAAAACACGTTGCCCGAAATTGAGAAAAATGCCACCGTCTGGCTTCGTCCTGTGCCGGCAGGTTGTCCGGTGCGCTGTGCTGGCTGGTGAGCAAGAGCACAACCGCCTCCGACCCCAACCGCCTCTGCGGGGGCCCCTCCGGCCCCGGGCCTCTCATCCCGCCCCCGAAGAGCCAAGTGCGGGAGGGTCACGGCCTGCAGGTGCTCCTCAAGCGGAGACCGGCGGCAGACCCTAGTGCCCCGCTGCCCCCGAGGTTCCCAGAGCTTGTCCTGCGACCAGGGTCAGGTCAAGGTCGTTCCTCGGGAACTGTTCTGATCAGGTGAACCCCCAGCATTTGGCGGAAAGAAACAAACGGGGGCAAAACCCTCCCCATCTCTTCCTCAGGCTTCAGTCTCTAGACGTCCCCGCAAACCTGCCCAGGGCCCCAGGGAGAGTGCAGAGGAGCCGAGAGTAAGGACTGCGCCCCACGCCCCATACCCTGCACCCCACGCCCCGCACTCCATGTCCTACACCCCACGCCCTGCACCCTGCACCGCACGCCCTGCACCCTGCGCTGCGCCACACCCTCCCCCCGTGGCCCGACCCCGCAGCGTCCTCGCATGCCATCCACAGCGACAGTTCCGGGACCCTGGAACCCTCTCCATCCTCGTCACACCCCTGAATTTTCACATGTCTGCCCTCTTGTCATGTCACACTTTCTGTATACCTTCCCAATTACCTAAGTTATCCATACTTCCGTGAACCCCGTGCTGGGCACCTGGGGGCCGGTCAGCTACAGGCGTGTGGCTCTGGTGTCGGCTCAGGTCACCGTCTCAGGGTGGGGAGGTCGAGCCCCATGTCCTGCTCCGTGCTCAGTGCAGCGTCTGCTGGACATTCTCCCCGCCCATCCCTCCCCACTCCTGTTCTCTCTCTCTCTTTAATATAAATAACTTTTAAAAAACTCAGTGTTAAAGGATAAACTGAGGTAGTAAAATCCTAAGAGTTTATTTGAGCCAAACCATGTGTTTTGGGGCGGGCAGCAGCTCAGGGGCGTGGGCGCCGCAGGTGCTCGGGATCCAGGTGGAAGCGCCAGGCCCACGGCCTCCTCGTGCAGCCTCACAGCAGGATCCGCAGTGTGTTGTGAGCACAGGTCACGCCTTCTCCTTCGAGAGAACCCAATTCTGTGGAATAAAGGAAAGACAGGAGGTTTTCCAGGGAAAGAAAAGTAACGAGGCCGCCGTGTGACCAGATGTTAAGAGGCTGCGGCGACCACACGCGGGCCGTGCTGATGTCCCCGTAGGCCCACGGCTCGCACCCTCCTCACTGGGGCAGGTGTTCGCAGCGAGCGGGGCCCTGCCCTCATTCTCCAGAGATCTCCGTGATCACGAGGGGAGAGAGCGCGAGTGGGGGTGTACCCCAGGCCGATTGCATGGAGCGCGGGGCCCCACATGGGACTCGACCTCACGACCCGAGACCATGACCTGAGCCAATACCAGGAGCTGGTGGTCACCTGCCCGAGCAGCCCCCGTGTTCCCTCCCAGGCACCTGTCAGAGCGGAGTCCCGGGAGCCCCGGGGCTGCAGTGCGTGTGGCGGTGCGTCCGGTGCCCTGCAGGCCCCCCCGACCCCTCGACCTGTGGCTCGCCCCCGGCACGCAGCACTGACTACTCTGCCGTGAGCTGTCTGGGGGGGCGGGCAGCCTTCAGGGGAAGCGGCTGCCCTCCCCGCGCTCGGGGACCAAGGTTCAGGCCACCTCCCCCATCACGGTGGCCTCAGCCCGGCCCCCTGAGTGCTTGTGCTCGGTGATGCTCAGTCATGCAGAAACAGCAGCTCCAGACGCGCATCTGAAATCCTTCTCCACTGACCACACAGACGGAAACAACCATGTGTGCGTCACCTGTAAGAATTAGGGGGGATCCACCTGAGGACGTGGTTTTGATCCTTCATTGACCTTCTTAAGTTGATGTCATGTCCCTACGTGTCCAGGACAGAAGGAGAGCACGGAGGTCTGGGAGGTGCTCGCTGGAATCGGGAATGGGCTGTTTTCCTGCACATTCTGAATCCACAATTGTCATGGCCCGGCACCTGGGGGGAGTTAAGGAGGTGGTGGGGATGCTCTGGCTGGTGCCTCTGCTCCGCTGCACCAGGAGACACACCTGCTCGTGGGCGGAAGTGGCTCCTCAGGCTTCTGGGTTAGCCTGCATGTCACGGGCGCCTTCTCAGTGTGGACAGCGGCAGAGTTGGGCACCGAAGGTCATGGTAGTGGACTGTGCCTTCTTATTAGAGACTCCCCGGACACTAAGTGAAGTCCTTGCAACGTTTCCCTGTCAAATCTTTACAGTTTGTGGTGACAACCACAGTCACAGCCATGGACTTGGGGCTGGATGGAGCCCATTTTCCAGTCCCCTTCCACTTACTGAGAGTGACCACAGGCAGGTGCATAACACGTAAGCCCATGTCTTCACCTGTAGAACAGGGACGTAGGGACAAGGAGTGGCCACCGCGTAAGATGAAGCGAGGCCCGGGAGCCAGCCCCGGACATACGAGGTGCTCCGCCAAACGTCCGGTCAATAAACGACCAGGGACAGAAAATACGTGCAAATGAGGAGGTGCTGCTTTAGAAGAACAAAGAAAAACCCGTGTGGCTGTGGTGAAGCTGCTCCCCGTCTTCTTGCTTTACCAAAACACACGGGAGTCACTCGTGCTTGGAGAACAAAGCACCAGTACCTACTAAGTGTGGAACGGTTTGTGGACGCAGGTAAACATGCGGTGCAACAGAGACAGCAGGCGCTCTGCACACGCGGTTTCCCGCTTCATACCCCCCAGCACAGGACCTGCTTGGCTCTTTCTGATGCTGAGGACCTCGGGATGTGTGTGTGAGAAGGTGCATTCCGCTCGCCCCCCTCACCTGCGCTGTCAGCAGGGGGAGTGGGGCACGCACCCCGTGTCTGTCAGAGCTGCCCCCAGAGCCCGGCACCGCGGCCACCTCCTACCCACGCCCAGGCCTGCGTGCCCCTCAGCCACGGCAGGACGGGCTCCCGGGCAACTGTAGCAGGACGCGGGCCCCACGCGGGCCCCACGCAGCCTCCTGGGCTGCACCGAGCAACTGAACCTCAGCCCCTGGGGCCCGACCGAGGGGAGCGGGAGGAAGGCTGCTCAGGAGACCTGGATGTCTGCCGGCGGCCGTTCTTGCGTTCGGGTCACGGCGCCCCCTGCTCTCGGCGACGGTGAGCAACATCACAGGACCTGGTTGGAGTCACAAGCCTGACGGCCCAGCAGGTCTCAAGGAACCACGTGATGACATGATTGTGGTCCAGAAACAAAACAGAGCGAATGTGCCTGCGAGGACGGAGCAGAGCCCGCGGACGCTCCCCGACCGAGTCAGCTCGTGAGCTGCGGCTGACTGGTCCGAGACCATACCGTCCCCCGATTTAGCTGGTTTTCCGTAGATTTGCGTGTCGGGGGATTTCCTCGAAGAGGAAGAAGCCACGAGTGCGGTAGGCGCTGTGTTCCTCTGAAAACCCAAGCGTGGCCTCAGCAGGATGTCAGGTCCTGTGCTCCTCCTTCCGACCTCGTGGCTTGCGGAGGGAAGGGACTGGGGGAGCAGGATGTGGGGAAGGCAAACAGGCCCCCCTTGTTGCATTTCGCCTGAGGTCCCCCCCTGCTATGTGTAAAGGGGAGTCGCGGTGGGAGCAGCCTGGTGTTTGGAACGAGGCTAACCCGGGCCTGAGAACTTGCTCCCTCGTGGCCGCGTCTGGAGTGAGCGCGGGGGCTGAACACCCGCAGACAGTGCGGCCCTGGGCCAGCTGGTGCTTGCCCACCTCCCAGGAGCCCAGGGTGGCTTGCAGACTGGGGGGACGCAGGAGGGAGGGGGAGGAGTGGGCCCCTTTGTCACGGCGAGGCTGCGTAGGCGCTGCCCAGGACTCCACGCGGAGGTGGCCGGTCCGCAGAGGAGACGGTGACCAGAGGGGCGGCCAGCTGGAAGGCACACCTTAGGGAAAACACAGATTCCAAAGCGCTTCCGAGGCCTGCGGGTCCAGACCCCGAGTCCTGTGCTGCCATCAGGCCAAGGACAGGCAGAGGTTAGGAGGAAGCCCTGGGCGCCATGAGGAGTGGGCATTGTCCCCACGGCCCGGGGAGGGAAGGAGGGCTGCGGAGGGAAGGGGGGCCGTGGAGGGAAGGGGGGCTGGGGGGTTGGGGAGAGAAGGACAGTGGAGGGAAGGACAGCGTGGAGGGAAGGACAGCAGTGGAGCTGGTAGGGCCGCGGAGGGAAGGATGGCAGCAGAGGGACTCTTGGACACTTGGGCCCGTCTCTGGTAGAGGTGCACGCGGGTGTCTGCAAGGCCCAGGCCCCGCTGGAACAGACGCGGGTGCTGGTGTCCCTCCCGCTGGCGCAGGACTCCCAGACTGGGAGCGGGCACACAGGAGGCATCTGCCCTCAGGGCCCCGGCCGCTAAGGCCCGCGGACCGCAACCCGGCTGAGCACAAGCTCCTCTTCAGACAAGAGCTTTGGCTACCGGCTGACCCAGAGCACAGCAGACGTGGTTTCACTGGTGTCTGAAGTTCCTCAGGCTGAAGGAGAATGATGAGAATCAGATCTACAGAAAAGATCGAGGAGTGCCATAAACAAGAAATATGTGAGGAAAACCACCGTTTTATACTTTCCAGTATTTATAAAATACAACTGAATGTTTAAAATAAAAATTGTAATAACGTCCTTTGGGAATTACAAAGTATGCAGAAATAAAACCTATAAAAAATAGCACAAAAAGATCAGAGTGGGTAAGATAAGGTTTTTATAAGTGTTATAATATTTATGTAATATGATAATTTAGGTATGAATAGTATGATTGTTAGCAGATCCTTTGAAAAGAAAAATAAATAAAACAGAGAAGAATTACAAAAAAACCGACACAGAATAAACACACACAAAAAATACAAAAATGCCATTGGATCATCCAAAGAAGATAATAAGGAAGGAGGAACAGAGGCAAAAAAAAAAAAAAAGAGAGAGAGAAATAGAAAATAAAGAGCCAGATGGTAAACTTAAACCAACTCTATCACTATAATATATATAAGTAAACTAAACACTACAATTACAGACTGTCAAGGTGGATAAACAAACAAGCCCCAATTGCGTTCTTTTTAGAAGACACACACTTTTAACATAAAGACACAGATTCAAAACAAAGAGGTGGAAAAATATATACTTTACAAATACTAATTATTGGGAGGGTGTAGTGGGTATATTAAGAGTAGACGAGCAGATTACAAGGAAAATAATCTACCAGAGCTAAAAAGAACATTTCATAATGAGTCAATTTGTTACGTAAAACATAATTATCATAAGCATATTTGCACTTTATACAAAAATCACAAAAAAAACCCCACGTGGAACAAAACTTAACTGGATTAAAAAGACAAATATGCAAATTTACTATTTGAGTTGGGGATTATATCACTCATATTTCAGTAATTGAGATAATTATTAGACAAAAGGATCACTAAGGATACGGAAACGTGAACAATACCATCAGTTTGACTGGATCAATATTTACAGAATATTATAATCAACAAATGTGGAAAACACAATCTTTTCAACTGTATAGGAAACATTCACTAAGATGCACTGTAAGCTGTCCTATTAAATAAGTACCAATAAAGCCAAACTAAATTCATAGACAGTAAGTTCTTTACACAATGAAGTTAAATGAAATAGTATCAATAACAAGTACCCAAAATATATAAATTAAACACTCCATCTCTAAATAACTCACACATCAGAGGAGAAAACACAGGAAATAGAAAGTCTAACTTAAAAATAATAAAAGCACAACATATTAAAACATGAGGGACGCTGATAAATACAGTTTCGGGGGAAAGTTACAGATTCTCGAGTCCCATAAATCAAAACACACTCTAAGAAAATCAACAGGGAAAACAAAAAGTGGGAAAACATTCTTATACATCTATGTGAAAAATAACTCATTCGGACTATAGAAATAGTCTGCAATTCAAAAATGAAGAGGGCATTTAATTAAAAAGGAGCAAAAGACTTGAACAAACACTTCAAACAAACAAACAAACAACCAAACAGCAACCCAGAAAACCAGGGACAGACTCATAAACGCAGAGAACGAACAGGCGGCACCAGAGGGGAGACGGCAAGGGGAGGGTGAGACAGGTGAGGGGACCAAGAGTTACAAGCCTCCAGGTATGAAATAAAGAAGTTGTGGGGCGGGGCGAGCAGTTCGGCATAGCAGAAACAGGCGGTAACCTGGGGGCGGAGGGTGACCCACACAACCTGGCGAGCAAGAGGACGGTATGGGCGCGTCCGACCCCATGCCGCGCTCCTGAAGCTGACACAACGGTCTACGTCAACTAGGCTCTGGTCATAACATTTTTTTTTTTAAAGAAGGTCTATGAATGACTCATGAGCACATTGAAAAGTTCCTGACCCAGTGACTCACGAAGGACACAGACTATAGTCGGAGATGGAATTCTCACAGGGCGTAAGTGACACAGCAGGAATCCGTAACACACGCAGAATCATCACAGGTCAATAAACAACCCAGGAAAATGCCTGAACAGACACTTGGTAAAGGAGGGACACGAACAACGCGTAAGTGCACGGAGAGCTGCCCGTCCTTGGTCTCTGCGGAAACGCCCGTTAGAATCTCCGTGCGGAATTCTTCACCCGACTCCATCCTCCCATCTCATTCACTGAGGTTTATATTTCTAACCACCTCATCGTTAGACTCGCGACTATGCACCATCGTGCATCTCTGGGTGTTCACTCGCCACTATGTCTAGGGAGGTATAACTGAAAAATCCATTTTTGGGGCCCCTGGGGGGCTCCAGCGGTGGAGTGTCTGCCCTCGGCTCAGGTTGTGACCCTCGGGTCACGGGATCGAGCCCCGCGTCGGGCTCCCTGCTCCTCCCCCACCCGTCCCCTTCTTGCACACGCTCGCTTGCACTCTTTCCCTCTCTCTCTCTCTCTCAAACAGAATCTTTAAAAAAAAGAGAAAAATCCATTTTTTCCAATTCAAATTATAAGCATTCTGGGTGAAATGTAGCAGAAGATAATAGGAAATAGAATACCCAGATTTCAGGTGAGATATTGGCAGCTGTCGGAAAGGATGGGGACCTTGGATGTGACAGCAGTGGGGTGCGTGCAGCAAGACTGCTCTGGGGTCAGCACATGTGTGGCTTACATACCGCAGGCTGGCCCAGGTTCTGATGGCACTTGGTGCTCGCCCTGACCTGACCGCCAGTTACCCAGCGGAGAGCAGAGTTCAGGGTCGGTGACCACAGGACGCTCACATGGGAGACACCAGTGGCCTGGATGGGGGTGGGGGCGGGGCTCTACAGCTCTGCGCTTCAGGTACTGGATAGAGATGTAACCAGGTATTGTCCTGGAATCCAAATTCACATGGTCAATATGAGCCTTATATCATATTGGTCAATATGGCTCTTATATCAAGAGCCAAAACGTGATTGCAGAAACTACTGCCTTAGGGCCCCAGAAGAGTGCAAAGCGTGGTATCTGCAGGCGCACTTTGATTGACACAAAGCACAGGACTCTCCAAGGGTAACTCATAGTGAACCCACAGTAATAAAAATGAATCACAAAGATCCAAAGTAGAAAGACATCCAGTGACACCGGGGGTGAATTCTCCACAAATTCTAGAAAAGTTGCAACAATAGAAGACACAGTGAAAATCAGAATCCAGAGATGGAAGGACTAGACGCCCACAGCATAGACAGGTGACTGTAAAGGCAAAGAACAGGAAAGATATTTCAGAAGGAAAATCCATGCTCATTTTTATAAAAACTGAATGGAGAACTTGAACTTCATTCCAGATACAACCAAATAGAAAATTACGTGTTCTGGAAGGCAGCCGCAGGAGGTGGCCCTGAATGTGAAGCAGGGGCAGAGGGGGTGGGAAGAGACGTGGAGAGACGCCGAGGACGCAGTAATAGGTCTACACGGCTCAGACGGGAATTGAGGAAGAGAGTAGAGGCTGGAAGAGGCGCTGGTTGCAAATCCCCAAAATGAGGGTGTCACATAGTCCAGGGCAGGACTACACACAACAAATCTGTCCCTAAGGACACGGTAGAGACATTTCAGAGCATCTGAGGCAAAATGAGTCTTGTAAGTTGGACCAGAGAGTCTGAAGAGTTCTTTGTGAAGAGGTGGTAGTCACGCTAACAGAATCCCGCGGGGACCAGGAGGCCAGGTCATGAAGGAAGGAAAGAAAACGCTGTCCCAGGACTTTGCCCGGTGAGGCTGTCATTACGAGTGACAGGTCCTACTGTCAGTCTGCTGTTCACTGGTGAGCCCTGGGCAGACCTCAACAGGGACTTGACCCCCAGGGCATATGCGGGGGGAAGGGCCGTCTCCTCCGTGAGCAAGGCTGGCAACCCTGGGCTCCCACACGCAGGAAGGTGGAATGACATCTTACGTCACGCAGAATCAAACAATATGCGTTAGAGGCCTAAAGTCAAACCTGGAATTATAAGACCCCCAGAGGGAGACGTAGGAGACGCGAGCTCTTCAATGTGGTCTTGGGGTGGTGTTTTGGATGCGGCATCAAACGTGAAAATAAGCAAGTGGGATCACATTTAGCTAAAAAGCTTCTACACAGGAAGGGAGACCATCAGCAAGATAAACAGGCGACCCGTGGAACCGGAGAGAACATTTACCAACCGTATATCCAATCAGGGGGTGATATCCAGAATACACAAGAGTCTCCTGCAACTCGATAGCAGGATGGATGGATAGATAGATAGATAGATAGATAGATAGATAGATAGATAGATGATAGATAGATTGATAGATGATAGACAGATGATAGATAATAGATAAATAGATGATACACAGATGATAGATTGATAGATGATAGATATATGATAGATCAATAGACAATAGATCAATAGATGATAGATTGATAGATGGATAGATAGATGATAGATGACAGAGAGATGACAGATAGATGATAGATCAATAGATAGATGATAGATGGATAGATGATAGATCAATCGATAGATTGATAGATGATAGATGATTGATAGATGATAGATGACCAATAGATAGATGATGATAGATATTTGATAGATCAATAGGTAAATGATAGATGGATAGATAGATGATAGATCAATAGATGATGGATGGATGGATAGATAGATCAATTGATAGATGATGGATGATAGATAGATAATCCAATAGAAAATCGGTCGAAGGGCCTGTACGGCCATTTTGCCAGTGGCCAGCAGGTACAGGGAAGAGCGCTCGACATCACCGGTCATCAGGGAAATGCAAATCAAAGCCACACGGAGCCACCCCGCACGCCTGCCGGCATGGCCACCCTTCAGTTACAAGGCGTGACTGCGGGTGGGCACGCGGAGAAGGCGCCCTGGCACTGCGGGGGGAGGTGGCAGGTGCAGCCGCTAGAGGAAAGTATGGAGGTTCCTCACATCGAGGCTGCCCCGCGGCCCGCGGTCCCACCCCTGACCAAGTCGCAGCCCCTGGGCGCCGGCACCCCCGGCCGCAGCCTGAGTGCCCTGCGCAGAGGGGCCGGTGGGCCGAGGCCCCAGGGCCGTCCTACGCAGTCAGTGCTGGAAACAGACGCTCCGAGCCCGCTCTACCAGGTTGGCGGTTAGTGATGAACGGAGACCAGTCGTGCACTGAAAGCCCAGTATGTGGACGTGACAGATTCTCCGCTTAATCCCCTCTTCTCGTCGGGCTGCAGGGAGCCCCCTCGGCCCTCACCCATGCAGAGCCAGCAGGGGACGCGGAGGCCGCCCAAACCACAAGCCTCACGCTCGCCACAAGGCTGCCTGACGACGCTGTCGGAATCATCACTCACTTTCCCTCACGGAAAAAACAAAGACTTTAAAAGCCACCGATTAAAATACACATTAAACAGTTTTATAATTCGTCATTTCTTTCCAGCTTCTAAACCGTTGCCTCCTAAGGGATTGCACTTGGAGGACGGATTCCTTCCTCTGTCCTCGCTCCATGGCCTCCCAGCGACGGCCGCCCGATTTCTCTGGACGCGGCCGTGGAGCTTCCCGTGAAAGGCTGGCCTCGTGAATGAGGAGAGGACGGGAAGGCATCTCCCGTCGCGCTGCTGTGTTTGTCTTTCTGTCCTTGCCCAGGGTCTGTCCCGGCGATACCCATGACTTACAACGTCACTTGTAGGGTTTCTTTCATGATCGCCGCTGGGTGAGCAGGGCCTGGAGCGAGCCGGGACCCCCAGGTGGCCGAGGCATCAGGGTCCGTCCTGCCCCGCGTGCCTGGCCCCAGCCTCTCGAACCTGAACCCAAGGGACCGAAGTCGGCCCCGCTGCCTGCGTGGTACTTGGGGGGCCCGTGCCTCCCACCTGCGAGACGCCGAGAGTCCGTCTTCCTTGTTTTGTTGCTTTGAATGGATTTAAAAAACGTTCCCGTCCAAACGCTCACGAAGCTGTGAGGAGCGAAGTGAGCCACAAAGACTTGGAAGAGCGTGGGGACGGGGACGGTGAGCAGGCGGCCCAGCGTGGACCGGGCGGCGAGGGTGGGCCCACAGGAGGCCGGAGCAAGTGGGAGCCTGGTCCTCTGCTCGGGTCACTGTGCAGCCGTGTAGGGAGCTCAGCGGGGCGGCAGGGGCGCAGGGTCCAGCTGGGCGGCTTCAGGGACAGTCACAGCATGGGTGAGGAGTGCTGATGGTCTGGGCTGTGGGTGCCAGGGGGCTCAGGACTGGCACCGAAGTAGCGTCTGTGGGTGGGTGGGTGGGTGGGTGCACCATGGGGCAGGAGCTTGCAGTGGTGCTTGGGCCTGACTCACCTGAGGGCAGGTTCCAGAGGCTGCCGCGTGGACTCGGGACCTCGGGACGGTGCCCAGCGGTGACTGCGTGGACTCGGGTCCTCAGGACAATGCCCGGCAGCGGCTGTGTGGTCTCGGGTCCTCGGGACGGTGTCCAGCAGTGACCACGTGGTCTCGGGTCCTCAGGACGGTGTCCTGCAGTGGCCGTGTGGACTCACATCTTTGATTTGGGCCCATGCCCTTTGGGCCGCCAGCTGCTGGTGCCCTGAGTAGCTGCCGGGTGCCCACACATTAGCTATTACATTATCTGGAGAAGAAACGAGGTTTGTGCTCATCACAGCCACCGGAGCACCCGACAAGCCTCATGTCCTCCGACCTCCTCTCCCACATGCTTTGGAGGCCTGTGCTGAAGATCAGAGGTCACGGAAAATATCTGCTTAAAAACCCCGGCAATCGTCTCCATCACCATCGCCGCCGCCACCCTTTGTACCAAAACACGGGAAAAGTAGGTTATCTGAGTTTGGAACCGAACAATTGTTTCCTGTGTCATTGCCGTAAGAAGTCCTGAAAGCGCGGACCCGCAGGTCCCTCGTGTATCCTCGGGCCACTGTGCGACCCCGCAGCCCTCGGTCCACGACATCCAGGGCCATCCGGGAACTGTGGCTGATACTGGCCTTGACGATGACTGACGACGACGGAGCGCCAGGTAGGCCAGGTGACTTCTCTTCAGTGAAGCGATCACCGAGCTGCGTGCCTTCCGGTGAGTCCTGCCGGATAGCTTAATGTGACTGCCCGGAAGATCTGGGGGTGGGAAGCTCCAGAGGGAGGAGGAAGAGACGTGCCGCAGCCTTCCCTGTCCCGGAGAGCCTTGCAGAGCCCCTCGTGGTGACTCTCCCTGCACGTGGTCGGGATTCAAACACTTTAGGGGACCCTGGAAAGGGAAAATCAGAGATGGTTGGCGGGGTGGATGCCGTGGGCGCGTTGCTGCATTTTCGTCTCCCCAGACACCCGGCACTTCCGCTCGGGATTGGCTCGTGGCCCAGGACATGCGGGTTATTTCTGGGATGCGACACCTGCGCGACGCGTGCCTCAGAAGGGAGCCCGGGCCGGTGCTGGGCCACGGCCTCCCCTGCCGCGGGGTAGGAGATCCAGGCACCGGGGGTAGGTACTCTGCGCCCACCTGGCTGTGAGTGTCCACGAGCTGCTCACCTCTCCCCTCCCTGGGAGACGTGCACCCCCAGCTGTGTGAACGGGGCCCCGGGGGGAAGGAGAGCAGATGCCGGACCCTCCTGCCGGGGGTCTACACAGCCCCAGCCAGCATTTTGCAAACAGCCCTGCTAGGCTCGTCTGTCTCCCGTTCTGGGTCTGTAAACCTTGCAGAAGTCAGTAGCTTGAATTCTTGGGAGACCTTCTGTGGGCCCCGTGTTGCCTGTGCCCCCCAACTGTGAGGAATGCTGCTCCCCTCCTACCTCAGGACCAGAGACCTCGAGCCTCCGAGGGTCCCACCCACGTGGCTAGCTCTGCCTCTGGGGTGAACCAGCAAGAAGGGTGGCACTGACAGCCAAGACCTCTTTCTCTCTCTCTCTCTGGAGGAGGGGCCTCCAGATAGGGACCTGCAGAGAGGGGCCTGCAGAGTGGAACCTGCGGAGAGAGGCCTGCAGAGAGGGGCCTCCAGATAAGGACCTGTAGAGAGGGGCCTGCAGAGCAGGGCCTGCAGAGAGGGACCTGTAGTTAGGGATCTGCAGAGAGGGACCTGTAGAGAGGGGCCTGTAGAGAGGGGCCTGCAGAGAGGGACCTGGAGAGAGGGACATGAGAGAGGGACCTGCAGAGAGGGACCTATAGTTAGGGATCTGCAGAGAAGGACCTGTAGAGAGGGACTGCAGAGAGGGGCCTGCAGAGAGGGGCCAGCAGAGAGGGACCTGCAGAGAGGGGCCTGCAGAGAGGGGCCTGCAGAGGGGGACCTGCAGAGAGGGGCCTGCAGGGAGGGGCCTGCAGAGAGGGACCTGCAGAGAGGGGCCTGCAGAGGGGGACCCGCAGAGAGGGCCCTGTAGTTAGGGATCTGCAGAGAGGGGCCTCCAGATAGGGACTTGCAGAGAGGGACTGCAGAGTGGGGCCTGCAGAGAGGAACCTGCAGGGAGGGACCTGCAGAGAGGGGCCTGCAGAGAGGGGCCTGCAGAGAGGGACCTGCAGGGAGGGACCTGCAGAGAGGGACCTGTAGTTAGGGATCTGCAGAGAGGGACCTGTAGAGAGGGGCCTGTAGAGAGGGGCCTGCAGAGAGGGACCTGCAGAGAGGGACCTATAGTTAGGGATCTGCAGAGAAGGACCTGTAGAGAGGGACTGCAGAGAGGGGCCTGCAGAGAGGGGCCAGCAGAGAGGGACCTGCAGAGAGGGGCCTGCAGAGAGGGGCCTGCAGAGGGGGACCTGCAGAGAGGGGCTTGCAGGGAGGGGCCCGCAGAGAGGGACCTGCAGAGAGGGGCCTGCAGAGGGGGACCCGCAGAGAGGGCCCTGTAGTTAGGGATCTGCAGAGAGGGGCCTCCAGATAGGGACTTGCAGAGAGGGACTGCAGAGTGGGGCCTGCAGAGAGGAACCTGCAGGGAGGGACCTGCAGAGAGGGGCCTGCAGAGAGGGGCCTGCAGAGAGGGACCTGCAGGGAGGGACCTGCAGAGAGGGACCTGTAGTTAGGGATCTGCAGAGAGGGACCTGTAGAGAGGGCCTGCAGAGATGGACCTTCAGAGAGGGACCTGTAGTGAGGGATCTGCAGAGAGGGACCTGTAGAGAGGGATCTGCAGAGAGGGACCTACAGAGATGGACCTTCAGAGAGGGACCTTCAGAGAGGGGCCTCCAGAGAGGGACCTGCAGAGAGAGACCTGCAGAGAGGGACCTGCAGAGAGGGACCTGCAGAGAGGGACCTGCAGAGAGGGATCTGCAGAGAGGGACCTGTAGAGAGGGATCTGCAGAGAGGGACCTGCAGAGAGGGACCTGCAGAGAGGGACTTGCAGAGAGGGACCTGTAGAGAGGGATCTGCAGAGAGGGACCTGCAGAGAGGGACCTGCAGAGAGGGGCCTGCAGAGGGGGACCTGCAGAGAGGGACCTGTAGTTAGGGACCTGCAGAGAGGGCCCTGTAGTTAGGGATCTGCAGAGAGGGGCCTCCAGATAGGGACTTGCAGAGAGGGACTGCAGAGTGGGGCCTGCAGAGAGGAACCTGCAGGGAGGGACCTGCAGAGAGGGGCCTGCAGAGAGGGGCCTGCGAGGGACCTGCAGAGAGGGACCTGTAGTTAGGGATCTGCAGAGAGGGACCTGTAGAGAGGGACTGCAGAGAGGGGCCTGCAGAGATGGACCTTCAGAGAGGGACCTGTAGTGAGGGATCTGCAGAGAGGGACTTGTAGAGAGGGATCTGCAGAGAGGGACCTACAGAGATGGACCTTCAGAGAGGGACCTTCAGAGAGGGGCCTCCAGAGAGGGACCTGCAGAGAGGGCCCTGCAGAGAGGGACCTGCAGAGAGGGACCCGCAGAGAGGGACCTGCAGAGGGGGACCCGCAGAGAGGGACCTGTAGTGAGGGATCTGCAGAGAGGGACTTGTAGAGAGGGATCTGCAGAGAGGGATCTGCAGAGAGGGACCTGTAGAGAGGGATCTGCAGAGAGGGACCTGCAGAGAGGGACCTGCAGAGAGGGGCCTGCAGAGGGGGACCTGCAGGGAGGGACCTGCAGAGAGGGACCTGTAGTTAGGGATCTGCAGAGAGGGACCTGTAGAGAGGGCCTGCAGAGAGGGGCCTGCAGAGATGGACCTTCAGAGAGGGACCTGTAGTGAGGGATCTGCAGAGAGGGACTTGTAGAGAGGGATCTGCAGAGAGGGATCTGCAGAGAGGGACCTGTAGAGAGGGATCTGCAGAGAGGGGCCTCCAGAGAGGGACCTGCAAAGAGGGACCTGCAGAGAGGGGCCTGCAGAGAGGTGCCTGCAGGGAGGGGCCTGCAGAGAGGGACCTGCAGAGAGGGACCTCCAGAGAGGGACCTGCAGAGAGGGGCCTGCAGAGAGGGACCTGCAGAGAGGGATCTGCAGAGAGGGACCTGTAGAGAGGGATCTGCAGAGAGGGACCTGCAGAGAGGGACCTGCAGAGAGGGGCCTCCAGAGAGGGACCTGCAAAGAGGGACCTGCAGAGAGGGGCCTGCAGAGAGGTGCCTGCAGGGAGGGGCCTGCAGAGAGGGACCTGCAGAGAGGGGCCTGCAGAGGGGGACCTGCAGAGAGGGGCCTGCAGAGAGGGGCCCCTAGAGGGGGGCCTGCAGAGTGGAACCTGCAGAGAGAGACCTGCAGAGAGGGACCTGCAGGGAGGGACCTGTAGAGAGGGACTGCAGGGAGGGATCTGCAGAGAGGGACCTGCAGAGAGGGATCTGCAGAGAGGGACCTTCAGAGAGGGACTGCAGAGAGGGGCCTGCAGAGTGGAACCTGCAGAGTGGAACCTGCAGAGAGGCCTGCAGAGAGGGACCTGCAGGGAGGGACCTGTAGAGAGGGACTGCAGAGAGGGACCTGCAGGGAGGGGCCTGCAGAGAGGGGCCTGCAGAGTGGAACCTGCAGAGAGGCCTGCAGAGAGGGGCCTCCAGAGAGGGACCTGCAAAGAGGGACCTGCAGAGAGGGGCCTGCAGAGAGGGGCCTCCAGAGAGGGGCCTGCAGAGAGGGACCTGCAGAGATGGATCTGCAGAGAGGGATCTGCAGAGAGGGACCTGCAGAGAGGGACCTGCAGAGAGGGACCTGCAGAGAGGGATCTGCAGAGAGGGACCTGTAGAGAGGGACTGCAGGGAGGGATCTGCAGAGAGGGACCTGCAGGGAGGGATCTGCAGAGAGGGACCTGCAGAGAGGGATCTGCAGAGAGGGACCTTCAGAGAGGGACTGCAGAGAGGGGCCTGCAGAGAGGGGCCTGCAGAGTGGAACCTGCAGAGAGACCTGAGAGAGGGACCTGCAGAGAGGGACCTGCAGAGAGGGGCCTGCAGAGAGGGGCCTCCAGATGGGGGCCTGCAGAGTGGAACCTGCAGAGAGGGACCTGCAGAGAGGGGCCTGCAGAGAGCGGTCTGCAGGGAGGGGCTTGTAGAGAGGGACCTGTAATTAGGGATCTGCAGAGAGGAGCCTCAGAAAGGGGCCTGCAGAGAGGGACCTGTAGTTAGGGATCTGCAGAGAGGGGCCTCCAGATAGGGACTTGCAGAGAGGGACTGCAGAGCAGGGCCTGCAGAGAGGGACCTCAGAGAGGGGCCTGGAGAGTGGAACCTGCAGAGAGGGACCTGCAGAGAAGGACCTGCAGAGAGGGGACTGCAGAGAGGGACCTGCAGAGAGGCACCTGCAGGGAGGGGCCTGCAGGGAGGGACCTGCAGAGAGGGACCTACAGAAAGGGACCTGCAGAGAGGGACTGCAGGGCTGGGTCTGCAGAGTGGCACCTGCAGAAAGGGGCCTGCAGGGAGGGACTGCAGAGCTGGCCCTGCAGAGAGGGACCTGCAGAAAGGGGCCTGCAGAGAGGGACCTGCAGGGAAGGATCTGCAGAGAGGGACCTGCAGGGAGGGACCTACAGAAAGGGACCTGCAGAGAGGGACTGCAGAGCTGGGCCTGCAGAGTGGGACCTGCAGAAAGGGGCCTGCAGAGAGGGACCTGCAGGGAGGGACCTGCATGGAGGGGCCTGCAGAGAGGGACCTGCAGGGAGGGGCCTGCAGAGAGGGACCTGTGGAGAGGCCTCCCTGGCACAGCAGGACCGTGGGCTACACCGGAGCCTCCAGGGTTAAGTAAAAGGTTGTGAGTTAAGGGTTGCGTAATGCCCGTGGGCCACGGCCTCCCTGTGTCCTGCTATCCCGAACTCTTCGTGAAAATGCCTGGTCCATTGCTGTGTTAACCTGAGACTCTCAAGGCCATCGGCTTGTGGAGCCCAGTGCCCTGGCGCCCTGTGTCGCCCTGGATCAGGAATGTGCATTATTTCGTGGCCAGATGTGCTCCAAGGCGGCTCACGTGGGCCCATATGGAGGTTGGTGGCCTCGGGGCAGAGAAGAGCTGGTCAGCGCCGGGGCACCGGGTGAGGGAAAGCGTCCTTTGTCATCAACTGGCTCCAGAGACTCCTTGACATGTGGCCCTGCGCGTGCAGGTCTGAGTGCTGTGCCCAGAACATCGATTCGCATTACGGCGCAGACGTGCCGGCTCTGCTGGGCGGTCGGAGGAGCGCGGGGCAGGGGGGCAGCTGCCGGGCTCCACTCACCCGTGTCCGTGGGACCAAGCCAGAGAACCCCTGTGACTTCTCCGTTTATTGAGTTCTAGGAACCACTTTCCAGAGACCTGAAATCCATCACAGAAGAGTGGCCGGAGTGTGCTTCCAGGAAGGCCGCATCCTGCGGGCAGAACCCGGAGGGACACGTGGTGGGGACAGGCGCAGCCAGCGTCAGGAGGCAGGAGGCGGCGCCGCGCTTGCTGGGCTAAGGGGACACCGGGGCCATGGCAGCCGTGGGGGGAGGCTGCAGCGCCCAAAGCGAGGCCGGGGCAGCCTCGCTGAGGAGGTGACGTCTGCGGGACAAGGGTCGGGTGGCCCTGGGCGCACTTGGTTGTGGCTGGGCCCCAGGAATGCGGGGTGGCCAAGAGGGTGAAGGCAGGGAGAGCGGGCAGGGGCCGGGGCGACGCTGGAGCCCGCGCGGGGCGGAGGGAGCCACTTCCACGGGAGACCCCGCAGCCTCCCAAGGGCTTTGGCCAGAGAAGGGCGGCTGTGCAGGCAGCGTCACCAGGCCCCGTGTGAGCAGGAGTGTGTCCCCCGGCCTCACCGTGACTGCAGGGCCCGAGGCTCAGCCGCTTGGCGGCAGGGGAGCTGTGGGCACAGCCCGAGAGCCTCGCCCAGACCAGGGCCGTGGGTGTAGATGGAGGCACTGCACCCCTGACCGGCTCTGGGAGCACCTGCAGCCCCGGGAGCCGCCCGAGAGGAGCCCTGGGCCACTGGGTGCAGCCGGTCCAGCAGTTGGAAGAACTCGCCCGTGAGCCCCTAGCAGGTACCTGGAGAATGAGAAGGAGGTTTGGGAGTGCGTGAGCTTTACGTGGAGGAAAAGATCATTTGACGGACAAACTGATTTATTTTATTTTATTTTATTTTATTTTATTTTATTTTATTTTATTTTATTTTATTTTATTTTATTTTATTTTATTTATTATTTTTGGTTTAGGATCTTGTTTCAAAGAAAGCAATCCATTCAATAAAGTTAATGTGGGAAGGGTTTTCAGATTAAAATAAGACTGCATTTTTGGGCAGCTGGGTGGCTCAGCAGTTTAGCGCTGCCTTCAGCCCAGGGCGTGACCCTGGAGACCCAGGATCGAGTCCCGCGTCGGGCTCCCTGCATGGAGCCTGCTTCTCCCTCGCCTGTGTCTCTGCCTCTCTCTGTGTGTGTCTCTCATGAATAAATAGACAAAATCTTAAAAAAAAAAAAAAAAAAGACTGCATTTTTACGCAGCTGTACCTCATCCCAAGGGCATTTCTATGCACTGGTCACCGTAGAAGATTTCCGGAGACGTTGAATCTGTCGAGATATCCCAGAAACCCTAACCTCACACAGCATAATAAAACAGACAATATTAAAAGCCACGGTCTCCAGAAAGAGGGCGACCCTATGATACGAGGGCACCGGAATCCCTCATGCTCTTCAGATGCACAATTTCTAGTTTCAGTTCTAAGGGGTGTTTCATTTTCAGCAACCACCTGTATAAATAATTCATTCTCTTCAAATATTCTGAAAACACAGCCCGTGGGGTAATTGGCAATTTTGGGAGGAAGCAGACAGACATGCGTGTTACGAAGAAGTCCTATTTCCTATAAGTTATTGTCTGAGGATTTGTGTGACGCTGAATCAGAAGATCTAAGTCCACTGAATTATTTTCCTTGAAGATCTCAGAGAATTTCAAAATATTGTTTCTTCCGTGTGAAGTTAAATAGAAAAGGAATTTATGGGGCCCCTGGGTGGCTCAGTGGGTTGAGCATCTGGCTTCCGCTCAGGCCGTGACCCCGGGGTCCTGGGATCGAGTCCCGGGTCCAGCTCCCTGCTCACTGGGGGGTCTGCTCCGCCCTCTGCCCCTCCCCCACTGCATGTAGCACGCACTCCCTCCCTCTCTCTCAAATAAATAAAATCTTTTTTCTAAAAGGCAATTTATAAATGAGCTGCTTAGAATTTTATCAGCTTCATCCTGTTTAAGGAAGCCCAGGAAAGTCGCCCCTACAGCAAACACACTGCGTGTGTAGATCATTTTATTTCAAGCTAGTTCCTTATAGGCAACAATATTTTTTATTTTATGTAATTTAAGTAATATATGATTCGTCAATTCCACATTTTAAAATTCTGCAGAAAGAGGATATAGACTCACACAGTGAGGGTGAGGCGCTACCGCCTGGTGGTATAAACTGTGAGAAATTACGGTCTCACGCGGGCGCCCCGCTGCATTTGCACAGGTGACACCGCAGGGCCAAGAAGGCAGCCGGTTTGCGTTTAAACAAAAGTCCCAGGGAAATGCTGGGGAATATGAGCCGGGTGGGGACAGCATAGACTCCCCAACCCCAGCTGCCCCGCCAGCTGCCCTGCGCGAGCCTGGGACTCAGAGCCCCGCGGGGAGCCTGGCTCGATGCTCGGAGGCGCGGAGCGGAGGGCTCCCACAGCTGCCTCGCAAGGCGGCCTGTGCGCCCGTGGCTCCTCCGTGCTGTGCCTCCCACGTTGCAGCCAGGACTCCCCGCACACAGGGAGCGCTAGCTGAATGCACGTATTTGAAAAACATTCCAAGAAGAGTTGTGTGGCTTCCCCCCCCCCCCAAGAATCTCTACTTTTTAATAGATTGGCTTTGCTTAAAAGCAGCTTTCAGACTCATTTGCTAGAGAAGAGCTGGAAAGGAACAGTCGGAACGGGAGGGTCCGGGGCACCGAGCCTTGGCTGCTGGGCAAGGCTCCACATGCTGCTAAGACGTCGGGCCCGGTGAAGACTCAGGCCGCGCAGCAAACACCACACGCAGCCACCAGCCCGCCGGCGGTAGAGGCAACCGGCTAAACCCTTCCCGGCCCCCATGTCAGCTGGGCCATGGGACGGTCATTGGAGGAAGGAAAGCAAGCCAGACACTCCTCAGCGCGTTTCCAAAGTAAAATACTTAGTGTTAACTGGTGTTACTAGTTTGTCAAAAAATGACTTAATTTGATTTAAATGCAACTTAAGTTGCATTTTACTTAATCTGCTCTTCAGCGATCATTGGAGCAGGCCGCGGAACTAAGAAGTAAACAAGCCAACGGTCGGCCGTGACACCGAGCGGCGCGGGCAGGTCCCCTCTGGGCTCTGCAGGTGCCAGCGACAGAGACACACCATGGGGCACACACCGCCGGCTGCATGCGGTGCCCCAAGAACCTTGGCCAAGCTTGGCGCCCTTGACTAAACAAGAAATTATTTAAAATATAAAAGGGAAATCTGCGCCGCTTCCTCCATCCAAGAACCGAACATGGACAGTCAGGAACTGAACGGCGCCCTCGAGGAGGCAGCCAGGTGCCGTCTGCGCTTTGTAAGGCTCCTCGACTGACAGCGAACGCTCATGCAGGGTCTGTCTTAGGCCACAAGGACCCTGTGCTTCCCGAGGCCCACGTGAGGGTGAGCGATCTCCCGATGACAGGCAGGCGCCTGGCTGGCCCCATGGTGTGTGGTCGCCGAGCTGCAGTTCCACTGTGCCTTCATCGTCACAATAGGGAACAGCATCTGGGGGACGCGCGTGCCTGTGCCCAGCACCTGCCCAGGGAGCCTCCGGGTGTCCTTTGTGGGCGAATGACATCACGCAGCTCAGACCAGGTAACGGAGAAAGGCATGTCACCCTGGTTCCCGGCTCCTCAAGCAGCTGGTACCCCTGGTGTGTCCCTGCTTCTCTCGCCACCCGCCACCCCCCCGTCTGCATCTCCACCTCTGCCCCTCTGCCGGTCCAATGACTTGCTCAACAGACGAGTGCGCAGCCCCAAGCGTCCCTGCTCAGGGACCTCCGTGAGGAGCTGGGGAGGCCTTGCGGGCCGTGGCCAGGCTGCCAGGTGGCCCCCTCCTGGGCAAGCGGATGCCCTGTAGGGAGGACGGCAGGCAGGCAGCTCCCAGGCCTGCGCTTCTGTGGCTCAGCTGGGGAGGCTCTCCGGAGGGCGGGCGACACTGGTGAGAGGGGAGGCGGGCACAGGGAGCAGGATCGGCTCCTGCAGGGAGGAGACGTGCAGCCAGGAAAGCACCAGGCTCTGAGCCCTGTACTAGAAGGTAACAAAATGCTTTTTAATTTTTTTTTTTCTAAATCAAAGCTGAGCTATTTGAGCAGATGAAGAGGGAGGGTGGAGAAGAGCACGTTCAGGGAGGGCCCAGCAGCGGGCTGCAGGAGGGACCTGGCAGGTACCCTACGGTGGCCCCACAGGCGGCAGACGTGTGCAGAACTCACACGGCATCCTGGGAAAGGCATGTCCCCGAGTGACTCTGCACCGAGGGATGGTCTGTCCGGACGTCCATGGCATCGAGCTCAGCACGGAGCGACACTGCGCAGACGGGCACCCGGGGCCTCGGAACCATCCAGACAAAGGAAACGAAAGGCTGCAGGTACAGCAACCAAGATCTCCGTCCCCCCGATGGTGTCACCCCTGCCTTCTGAGCGGGGGCCTCTGCTCCCCGTCCTCATTTATGAACGCTCCTCCTTACTATCGCACACTCACGCTGCACATGTACTCATTACAAGCTACCTCTGATGCTTTCTCAGAAGCAGGTGTGAGGCAATTAATGAATGTTTCTGTAAGTAATATCTTCTTTTCCCCGGAGTATCAGCATTGTTTTCTAGAGCAAGCTCTTGGGAGGGCAGCAGGTACAGGGACTAGACATCAGGAGGTGACAGTGGCGGTCCCCGTCCAAACATGCGCCCCCACTGCACAGGCCGCGGAACGTGCAGCTTTCACTTGCATTCCTTTCGAGGCTCTAGAATTTCACCAGAAACCACCCCCCCCCCAGGCCAGGGCCTCTGAGTTGCACCCAAGGGTGATTCGGTGTGAAAACCCTGGAAAATCGGGGTGGGGGGAGGGGGCGACGTGGTGCGAGAACCTCCACTCCAGCCCCTTGCTGCAGCGGGACCCTCTCCGCCTCCGCATCCCCTGCGACCCCGACTTGCTCAGACCGCAGGTGGCGGGAGCCCAGGTGGGCCAGGAGGTGCAGCAGGTGGAGGAGACACGGGACTGCCCTGCCCCCTTGGGCCCGCCCCTGCCCACCTTCCCGCGGACCACGCCCTCCTCTGGCCCCGCCCCTGGGCCCCGCCCTCCCTAACCACGCCCCTCCCTGGGGTCCGCCCTCCCCTGACACCCCGGCCTCCCGAGCCCCACCCTCCATGGGCCCTGACCCCTGTGCCCACCTTCCCGTGGGCCACACCCTCCCCTGGCCCCGCCCTTGAGCTCTGCCCTCACCTGGACCGTCCTCCCTGATCCCACCCTCTCTGGGACTCGCCATCCCCTGGACCACGCCCTCCCCGACCCCGCCCTCAACAGGCCACGCCCCCATGGACCACGCCCCTGGCCCCACTCTCCTCTAATCCGCCCTCCCCGGCCACGCCCCCTGGCCCCGCCCTCCCCGACCTCGCCCCTCCCGAGCCCCACCCTCCATAGGCCCCGCCCCCTGGCCCCGCCCCGCCCCCGCCCTCCCGGGCCGCCCCCCCACCTGCCCCTGCCTCTGGGCTTGGCCACCCCTCGCTCACAGCCTTTAACTCCGAGTCTTCAAAAAACAGTATCTGCTTTTAAAAATGAGAGAAGGCGGGAGATGGTTTCCCGAAAGTGCAGTGTTGGACCCCTTCCCGGCACAGCGTTTTCCCTGGTTCCCCGGAGGCTCCGGGAGCCCCGCACAGGCCTCGGCTGCCAGGAAGGGGTCGCCCAGAGCCTGGGGGAACAGGTGTGCGGTTGGGCAGCGGGATGTGAACACGCGGCCTCGCCCTAACCCTCCGCTCACTCGGTGCCCCCGGAGCACCTGCTCCCTCCGCGTGCGAGCACCTGCTCCGAAGGCCTGCCAAGGTCGACCGGCTTGCTCTTGCCCCTGGGGGCCCGGGGCACAGTCGACGTGCATCAGGGCTCAGGGCTACGGTGGACGGCGGCGGCTGGACCCAGACCGAGAGGTGGCCCTGCAGGGCCCAGGTCAGCGTCAGGTGCCTCACGTGGGTTCCACACAAATAAACAGCAAAAAGGGGGGGGGGTTCTTGCGATGAGAACTCCAAGGGACACTTTAGCCTTATTCTCTTCCCACATCTGTTCAAGTTAGTGTCTTTGCCTCGTTTTACTGGTTTTGAAATAAAAGCCTGGAAGCAGAGGGCTCTGGAAATCTGTGAAGGAGGGAGAGGAAGGGGGAGAGGTGGACGGACACCCGGAGGAGGAGACACGGCTGGAAGGTGCTGGGGCCCAGGCCGCTGGCTCCTCAGCAGCAGGTGCAGCCCCGGGTCCTGCGGCCTGGCCGCCAGGCTGTGTCCCTGAGACCAGAGAGACACGCTCAGGCCCGGGCGGGGTCACCGATGGCGGGAGGGGCATCCAGGTGGTGACCACCGGGGACCCCAGCGAGCTGTCTCAGGGACAGCGGTGGCCCGAGGGTGGGGGCCAGGTTTCTGGAGGAAGATCAGGGGTTAGAGACAGGGTCCTCGCGGACACCTGCAGACACACGAGCAGTCCCTGTCACCCTGGGAGGTTTTAGGGCTGCTGTCAGGGCGGTGTCCCCAGCCTTCAACCACCACCACCCGAGAGCCTCACAGGACCCTTGGGGCACACGCACAATTGCACAACCAAGCCATGGCTCACGCGCAGCTGTCTCGTGCCACGAGCCCACGCACAGCTGGGAGAGTCAGGGGCACCTGCAGCAGGAAACAGGTCTGCTCTAAGGCGCCTTCACCTGGACCCACCGTCACGGGCACCTCCCTGCCATCTTGCAGGCCGCGGGTCAAGGAGGGAACAAAAACAGGGCGAGCTGGAACACGCACGGGGATGGCACACGCGTCCACAGCAGGGCTGGGAAGGTGGTGCAGCAGCGATTTCTTCCAACTCTTTAAAATTCCTTCTTACTCTGTGCTTCATTCACGATTTAAAAATATGATTTTAAAGGCATAAACTGTGGAAATCTTCAAGAAAATTGCTTCACCTAAAAATAGTACAAGAAGAAGCCATTCAAACATTTTTTTCTATGCTAATTTTTATCTACATCTTATTTCACATATGTCTTAATTTTCTATCTATATTTCTCAATGGCTTTTTCAGTGAATTAACCCACCCAGCTCCTCAAGGGAATATCCTCTGCATATCAGTCAATTTGGGTTCAGAGTGAACAACTTGAAACTATTTTGGAATTGTGAGTATAACTACAATGAGGAAGGAAACTGAGGTGAATTTAAGGATTGTGTTTATTGGAGAGAGATGGAAGCAAGAGCAGGGCAGGGGCGGACGGAGAGGGAATCTGCAGTCGACTCCCAGCTGACTGTGGAGCCCGGCATGGGGCTCGATCCCACCACGTGGAGATCGGGACCTGAGCTGCAACAAGAGCCGGAGGCCTATGGGACCGAGCCACCCGGGAGCCCCAGAAAATGATGTGAATTTTAGAGGAAGTTGGAAAAGAAGAAGCAGCGGTCCTTAAAATCATAATTATTTTTCCATATCCTCATTCCTTCACATTTTTTGCTAGATACCATGAATTTACTGGTTTTTCTCTTTCTCTTTTCCTGATTTCTAACAAGAATTTCCCTTTTTTTTGACCAAAAAAAAAAAAAAATGGGGACTATCCAGGGTTTCTCTTCAAACTAAGTACAGTTTTGACTTGCAACTTGCAGGCTTCTAAGGAAAGACAGGCCCCTCCCGCAGGGGTGCTGTGATGAGCGCGGCCGGGTGTCGGGGGCTCACCTCGCGGCGCCGGGCAGTGGCCCCTCCTGCCCTCTGCAGCACCAGGCTCTTTCTGCCCCCCGGTGTGCTGGAGCCGCTCTGGAAGATGTCATTTGTCCTGGTTCATGGTATCTTTTTCGTCATTACTAACTTGTTTTTCTGTGCATTTTTATTTATTTACTTATTTCATTGAAGTTCAATTTGCCAACACATAGCATAACACCCAGTCCTGTGCATTGCTTTACTGCTGTTGTGTCGGTGATTATTCTTAAAGTGGTGTTTTGAAGCTCTCTGGGTGTGGGGGCGACGAAGAACCAGGCTACACTGCGTTTTTGAAATAAGACGCGGTAGCCGAGAGGGGCCTCTTTCTCCGTGGCCCCCCCAAATGGGACAGCTGCTCCCCCTTGGTTGGTGAGCACAGGCCTGGGCCTGCTGCTCGTCAGGAGTCAGAAATCGTGGAGAGTGTGGAGGGCAGCACCGAGCTCCGCCGATGAATCCATTCATTGTTTGTGGACGGATTCATCCGCTCCCATCGTCAGTCTGGTGATCTGTTGGCGTGTCAGGTACCCGCCCGGGCAGGAGTGCTACGCGGCGACGTGTGATTCGGGTTCCCTCCCGGCCTGAGCAGTCAGGGTCACGGCCGAGAGGCAATGACAGCTGTGTCACGTGTATGGATCAGGAGAAGTGCCGCGGGTTCAGGCAAGTGGCACGGGGTGAAATCATGTCCCCGGCAAGGAGGCAGAGCCAGTTTTGTCCCTGGACAGCGCGCGTTCTCACTACCCCGGCCGGGTTGCCCAAGGGCCTCGCGGCCCGGGCAGATCTTGTCTGCGATCAGTTCCCGCCTCTGCGCGGGTCTGCAGAAGAGGACCTCGGAGCATGGCCAGGTTTCGATCCAGTCTGATAACTGAGCAGATGACACGAAGGGCGTGACCCTATTTCATGAACCTCCCGGCTTTCACTCAAGCTCTGAATATCTTCCTCCCGCGTCATAAGTATTCAGTTTTCTGTTACTTCTTACCCTTAAAAAAATCCAAATATTACATTAACCCTTTGTGACAATTTTTTATGCTGGGAAAACACCATTGGAAGAAAATATAATTCTTCATTGCAAACAAGGGCGCTACGCCCTGAAAGAGAAGCTGAAGAATTAGAGGGAGTGCGGACGAGACCCAGCAGCCTCACACCGAGAGCGAACCACCTGCTGGCGTGCGGGGCGTGTGGAGCAGGTGCGCGCGGGCCCCATGCAGGTGCCACCGCTCGCCGGTAGGGACAGCGCCAGGGCCCGGCTGGCGGAGCCTCGGGTCGGGGTGCAGAGGAGCTCACCTTAAGCTCCAAGGGGAGGGGTGCAGGTTACTGCCGCCGAGAGAGGCTCCAGGTGTGAGAGGACGGGGCAGGTGTCGTAGACAGCCGTTCTCACACGGGGGCCTTACTTTGGGGAGCTCAGGGTAACCAGGACCGCTGGCGGGGGACCCCGCGTGTTGGCACCCCGTGGCAGCGAGCTCCGGGTCCCCCGCGAGTGGCGGGGCCTGTGCTTACTGCTCAGACCCTGTGCAGATCTGCTTGTTGGGCCCTCGACGGCGGAAATGCGGCCCCGCAAACAAGGCAGGAAGTGGAAACGAGTCTTGGCTGGGACAGAAGCCACATCTACTGAGAGAAGCGACCCTCCGGGGGCTTCCCCATCCTGCTCCCCTCGCTGCGGGACCCCACCCCTCCGGGCCAGCAGCCCTGGGCTGCCTGTGCTGCTTGCGTTTGTTTGCACGCCCCGTGCTCCTCGCTGCTTAGCCACACCTCCTGGAAATGACCTCATGCCACCTCACGGAGAGCTGCCCGGCGTGTGTCCTTTGCAGCGACGCGGCATTCCGCCGTGTGGTGCCGTGTGATTGCCCCACCACACTGGCGCGGGGACATCGACGTTGTGGGCGCTATGCGGCAGTTTCGGGGCGGCAATGGGGAAAGAAAATAAAACGGTGAGCACGCGTGCATTTGCGTTTTCTACATTTGGAGATGAAGCTTCAGGGAAAGTGTCCCCAAGGCGGTTGGTGAATCAGAACATAAATGCTTCTGCGGCTTTGATAAATGTCTCCAAATATTCCCAAAAAGGGGTTGCAGTAGCTTCCAGTCCCCCAGGGCCGTGGGGCGGAGGTGGTGCCCCCAAGGCCTCCCCCGAGGCCACACTGGCTTCCTTCCGGCCCGGTTAGCTGGGTGGCCGCGGCCCTTCACGCCGCCTGTAACACGATTCCCAAATCACGAGTGAGCTTGCACATCTCTTCCCGCCCGAGCCAGGGCCCCGTCCTCACAGCAGCTCTGGGAGATCCGATCCGCGCCCCCAGGATCCTCCCTTCCAAGATGCCGTTGGCTGCAGGGTCCTGTGTGCGGGTTGCTTCCCAGCGTTTGCGCCTGTTCCCGGCCCGGCCGCCCCTCTGTCGCATGGGGGTAGCGCCCTGCACGTGGATTGTCCCTCCATCTCCTGCATCACGAACGGCACACGTTTCCTGCTCCGCGGAGCACGCGCCTCCGGGCGGGATGCCAGGCTGCGTCAGGTCTGTGCCGCCACCCTCCCAGAATGCCAAGTCCCTATGGTCTTTAATATTTCTTCATTTTAAGAAACTGTCGAAGAGATGAACGGATACCTCATCAAAGGAGTACAAGCAACCAGTAAGCACGTGACAAAAGCCATGCAACATCCTACTGATCCCGAATCAGATTAAAACAGGGACAGAGAGTCCTGAGAACGCCTTGCTGGTCCAGGCCTGGTGAGGCCGCGCTCTGGAGCCTGCTGCCTGCTGGGAGCTCTTTATTTATTCTTTTCTAAAAGCTGGTTTACGACACAGGCGTTCGTGACCTTGACCGAGAGGATTTCAACTTAATTCCTCTTTGGAAAGTCAGACTCTGTGCTGAAGGGTAACGTGATAGAAGGCGACAGGCACTGGGCTCCGAATCCGGCTCTGCCCCCACACGCCCGCGCCTCGGGCAGGGGCCTAAGCTGTCCCCTCCCCAGGGCCCACACCTGTGGGCTCCCTCCCTGAGCAACAGGTCCCCCCGCGGAAGCCCCGGGCGCAGCGCCCGCCTCTGCCCAATGCCAGGGCCCGGCCCCACAGCAGGGGGATGCACCTGAGAGCACCTGTGCCCTCCTGCCAGGCCACAGCCCCGGGGGAACGGAAGACGTCCCTGGGCGCTGCCCACCCTCCCGCCCTCCCCGGCCTTCCCCGGGGCCGCCCTGCTTCAAGGGAGCTCGTGCACCAGCCTGGGGTGACCCCAGCGCCCCCCACCCTCCTGCCCACACCCGAGGTCGTGCACCAGCCTGAACAGGGGTGAACGTGCCTCGCCGAGAGGACGACAGATGAGAATTCTTCCAGACTTCCGTTCACAGGCCGCACAAGCAAGGAGAGATTGAGGGAGGGTTTTGAGGCGTTGAAGAAAACGCGGCCAGCCTAGAATCCTGTAGCAGGCGGGATCATCCCTCCAAAGTGAGGACACACGACGGCTTTGCCAAACAAACAAAACTGACCCGCGCCAGGGAAAGTGTTAGAGGAAGTTCTGCGGCGAGAAGGGAAAGCGTCGGAGCCTGAACTTGGATCCACGTACAGAGAGGAAGACGGCGGGACGCCTGGGGGCCCAGGGGCTGAGCGTCTGCCTTTGGCCCAGGGCATGACCCCGGGGTCCCGGGATCGAGTCCTGCATCAGGGCTCCCTGCATGGAGCCTGCTTCTCCCTCTGCCTGTGTCTCTGCCTCTCTCTCTGGGTCTCTCATGAATAAATAAACAAAATCTTAAAAAAAAAAAAACCTAAATGGCAGCAAATAAGGGGCGTCTCAATTGTCCTGTAGGCAAATTTATATTGGATTTACCAGCAAGCAGCCACCGTCCCCAGCAACACGAATGTGTTTGCATCTCCAGGACAAATAGCTCATATTGTAGCTTGGCTCCCTCCAACACTCTTCCTACATGTGCAGATTTCCGTGTTCTGTTCCCACGGGGACACGCTCATGGGCGTGTCTGACGCAGGTTCGGGATGTTGGGGAAAAGCGAGGCAACCGTGTGATGGCTCAGCGCGATCTCTCGGAAGGATGAAGACAGACAGACGGCGGGTTTTGTCGTGACAATGAGAGAACCGTCCCGTTTCCCTGCTGGATCGCATTTGCGTGTCCCGCTGGGGGAGCCAGCCAAGGGGTCTGGTTAAACATTTGGTGATTATTAGACTTTAGAAGCTAAATGACAAATCTGGCCTCATCGCTCGCTGGGACGACAGATGGGGCTCCGATGCGTGCGTCCCTGCTACCCACATTGTGCTCCTACCACTCCCCTCCACTTCACAGTCTCCCGGCATAGCGTTTAAGAGCATGAGGCCCGAGTCTTTCACACAAGCATCCAAGCTGCTTCAGCTCCCACTTGGGGTTACGGCAGTTGCAGTAACTGATCCGTCTCGCGGGAGCGAGGAAAATCAGACCCCAAGTTGCACCTGCAAAGTAAGGGCAGGAGGGTGAAGCACAGCACAGCCTCTGTCCCTGCAGGCTGCGGGCGGGCATTTCGGGGACGTGCCCAGACGCGCCCTGCCCAAGGCAGAAACGGCAGCAGGGATGCAGACAAACATCACGGTTCACGAGCAGCGGCGGGCTTGTCCCCTCAGGGTGGACACCCTCCCCTGCTGCCCCAAATCCAGGCTGTACTGCAGGGTTGCGGGGTCACGGGGTTGCTAGGTCACGGGGGCCACAACTTCCTGCAGATGCAACCGTTCTCTCTCTCTTTCCTTTTCTTCCTTTCTCTCCCTCTTTCCCTCTTTCCCTCCTAACTGTTCTGAGTGCACCTTTGTAACATTTCTGACGGCCTCACTCTGCGGTCCTTCCATCTGGGCTGCGTGGCCCCCTCCCTGTGACTGCGGATGATCGAGCTTCCAGCGACGGGAATCCTGGGTGGACACACAGAAGGGGAATTTTGACAAGACTCCAGGCGACCCTCCGGCAGGTGGGCAGAGGGTCCTCCTCTGAGAAGGCCTTCACGGGAGGCATCCAGACACCGTCGAAGCTCCCGGGCGTAGCGTTCGGACGATCGTCCCTAGCACCCCTTCTAATCACAACGTCCTAGGGCTCAGTGACCCAAGCTTTTCTCCGGAAAGAACGACCTGCTGTACGTGTGCCCAGTCGCCAGGGGCCAGAGCTCCCGGGTCACAGAAAGCCCCATGAGAAGATTTGGAACGCCTGCGAAGGCGAAGTCCCAAGTCCGCGGGTCCGTGCGTCTCCATCGCACTTTCTCTGCTTCTGTGCCGACCACAGAAAACGCTTCAGTCCTCGACACTATTGTCAGGTCATGTACAAAACGCATCAAGAAGATGGAGTAGAATTCCGTGCGGTTAGAGGAGAGGCCGGGAGGGAGGGCTGAGCGGGTCACGGGCCAGCTCCGACTGAGGAGACAGGGCGAGGGGCCTGGGCCCGTCCCTGACGCCCTCTATTTCCCTTGGAGGCAAGAGCTCATGTCTGTGTCATTTTCCACGATAGCAGCACCGACGGGAGGCCAACTCTCCTCACCCCGCATCCACACCCCGGCACAAGTGGGTGTTTCATGACACACAAAGACAGTAAATTCTGTGGCCTGGAGCCGACAATCAGTTTTGGTTGTACCCGTGAGCCTCCGTGTTGCCACCGTCCCTGGGAAAGCTCTGAGCGTGGGCACCTGATGCCGTCAGTCCGGGTGAGCCCCGTTGGCACACCCCAGGCTGCCTTCCCCACCTGCGGAGCTCCTCACGGGCTCCTCCGCAAGGTCGCCGCCTCCAGGCTCGCTGGGGAGCACTGTGCAGTCTGGCAGGGGCCCCGGGAGCTCCTGCCTGGCAGCTGCGTCATTTTCAGGGTCAGCTTGTCCCGGGGACGCCGGCCATCATGCACCCCGGCGGGCGCCAGGACACTGGTCACCAGAGGGCTCCTCAGGCCCCTCAGACCACATGGGATGCTAAGTGTGGTAGGAGCAGCTCCTCTTCCCTGCCAGCCCAGCAGCTGGATGAGGGGGACTTGCGTCCCTCGGAGCAGGACATGATTGCCGTGACGCTTCCCAGGAAGCATCGCATTCATCTTGGGAGACTTGACACAGGCAAGTGAGCCTCGCGTCCGACAAGACATGTGCCAAGAGCAGCGAGCGATGTGCGCAGAACGGGGATGGCCCAACAGGAAGGGCACGTCCCATCTTCCCGGCCGGAGGGACGTAAGGGTGGAGAAGATCCTCGTCATCTTTCTGCCATTAAAATAACAAAGAACACAGCTTCCCCGTGACATTTCACACCTCCCCTGTCCCGTGACCTGAGCTACAAATGCACCTGCTGCTCCTCGTGGTTCCGGCAACACTCGTCCTGCAGACGTTCACGGGACCCAGTGTGTGTTGGGTGCTGGCCACAGCTGTTCACCTCCGAGTCCGGACCTGCTGCTGCTTGAGACGGTGATGGGCCAGGGCCGGGGGGCACCTGAGACCACGTCGCCGTGAGGGTCACACATCACGCTACCTGCTGCCATGACAGGTTACAGGACGTCTCGTCCCAGAGTCGCCCCGATTTATTTCTCCTTGCAGATGGACAGCGTGCCTTTAATTCTCTGCAATCAGGAATGGCGCGGGCTTAATTTCAAAAGTTGCTCCAGAGTTATTTCTATGTTTTCTGGCATAGACAGTGTGGGAAAGCATGCAACTATCTTCAGAATGTTGCATCGAACAGCCTCCCCTCAGGGCCATGGCCTCCACTGCCGATGCCTCCTGAGATGATTCCACGCAGGGTAACGAGACCCTGGGTATAAATAAAATCCATGCTGAGTTTCAAAGTTGCCCGCTATTTGCCCACATCAGGGATCTTCTCTTCTCAGTGGGCGAGAAGCCCCCGCCTCCACATCCGTGCTCCCCCTAACTCCCTGTGTACGGGAGGACCCCGCCTCTGCAGACTTGCGCTGAGCGTGGGTGGCTTGGCTGGGATCCGGGGTCACCGCCTCCCATGGACACCAGACTGGCCGGTGGCTTGGCTCCACAACGCACAGAATCTGAGCGCATTAGCTGGGTGCCAAGTGCCATCACACCTCAAATTAGGTCGACGTGATTTTCGGTTGGTGGTATTTTCGGTCACTTCATGGAAAAGGCAGCATTTTAAACTAAAATTAAATGGAAAGTTTTTGAGTTGAAAAAGGCAGTGAGATTAGCATTCTGGGTTAGCGTGAATAGGATGATGAGGGTGAACTCAGGCCTCGATGGCCACGGCTTTCCACGCAGTATTCACAGGGTCCTGATGTGACGTCGAATGTCTGTGTGCAAATGTCTCACCCGGGACGTCGGCTTAGGCAGCTGAGACTGTCCCAGGGTCGCCAGCAGGGCTGGAGGTCACCCTGACCCGATCTCCGTCCTAAAGGCCCGGCTTTCCTATGCAGGACCGCTGCCTTTGAAACAAGGGGCGAAACAGCATCTGTCAGGAAAGGGAAACTATTCCGAGAGGCTCGTGCGAGGTGCTGAGTGAGGACGTTGGAAGAGGAAGAGATGGAAAGTTCTCGGGGGGAACATTAACGAGGGTGTCACGGCCACGGGTCCCGGGACGTGATGATGGCAGCAGCCACAGTGGGTCAGGAGGGGCGACGCCTGAGGCCAGGGCCCAGCAGCTCACGGCGGGCACCTGCCCGGTGCTTGCGGGGTGATTCAGCGGGTGCATAGACGAGTTTGCTCGGTGACCTGGTAACTCAGACTCACAGGCATTGGCGTTTTGGCAAAACCCTTGCATTGCAGTTGGGTCTCATCAGCGATGCCAAGGAGCCCTGGAAATCCAGGTAAAGTGCTCAGGTGAGGATGGCAGCAAGAGGGGAGGCGGGGAGGGGGACCGGAGGGGACGAAGGGGGAAGGAGAAGGGAAGAAGAGAGAGGGAAGGGGAGAACGGGGAGGGGGCGGGCCATGTCGGGGGCACCCTAGGGCCCGCCCGTAACTCTATCCTCTCTTCTGACCCTTCCATTTGTTTTCCGAAAGAAAATACCCTTTCCATGAAAGGTGAGAGTGGAGCGTCTGATGCAAAGCAGAGCATCTCCGCCTCGACAATAGGCCCCGCCCCGCCCGTGGTAGGCCCCGCCCCTCCCACCGGTAGGCCCCGCCCCCACCCGACAGTAGGCCCCGACGGTAGGCCCCGCCCCGCCCCGCCCATGGTAGGACCCGCCCCAAAGGTAGGCCCCGCCCCCGCACACAGTCCCGGGGCGCCGCGGGAGGGGGGCTGCGTCCCTGGGGACTTGGGGGCGTCGCCGTGTCCTCTGCGCCGTCGGAGCCTCCGGATTTTACTGTGGTTGTTGTCGTGCTTGAACCTCTACTGCCCCAACCTCAGGTCCTCGTCCAGGGCCCTGCCCTCCCTTCTCCGGGAGGTGTGTCCCCGCCTTGCCCCCACCCCCACCCATCCCCCCCACCCCGCCCCCACCCCGCCCAGGGGTGTCCCGAGCCCGTGCAGCAGCCGCAGGGCGCATGCGTCTTGGAGCCGCTGTTTGCCGCGCGCTCCTGGCGGCGAGAGGCCGCAGCCCCACGCGGCCGCCTCGGGCTGGCCCGTCTGGCACCGACCTCCTCACCCGTTTGGGAGACGCGGCTTCTCCTTTCCCGGCGCTGGGTCGGCCGCCGAGTCGTGCAGAGCCGCCGGGAAGCCGCAGTACCTCGGAGGCCCCGCCGGCATGTGCTGCACGGGGTGGGCGGGGCACGCGGCAATTGGGGCAATAACTACTGGAAAGCCCGAGCTACATTCTCTGTCGTTACATTAAACTACAATTCAGAGAAATTGTCTGAAAACGCCACAAAGTGCGCGTGATTTTTGGAGGCGTCTCCGTCCCAGCTGCTCCTCTTCCCTGGGCCTCGATGTCCCCTCGGCGCTGGGTCCCAGGGCGGGAGGGTCCCCCGGGTGCGAACTGTCCCATGCCCCCGGGGTGTCCTGTCGCTGCCGGGCCTTGCTGTCCTGACCTGTGACCGGTTGTGCCGTCACCAACGAGACACTAGGCATCGGACATAAGAGTCAAGCCATTAAAGTGAATGAATCAATAGAAGAGCTCCGCCCGGCGGGTGTCCGACCAGTGGAGCTCCAGCCCCAGAAGACGGAGTAAAAACAACCCGAGGCTTGTTTCTGAGCTGCTTCTCCTCTTCCCGCACCTGGACATCAGCGTTCAGCTGCTGACAGTCGCTCTCCTCAGGGCGCACGTCGGAGCCGGAAGGAGGAATGAGATCTGTGCTCGTGCTGGCGGGGACCAGGCACACAGCGAGCGTCGTGCAGGAGCCTGGACGCCAGGTGTCACACCGGCGTGTGAGTGTCACGCCGCCCCTGCCCACAGAGCCTGGCTCCCACATCAATGTCAGCATAGTGCGCAGGCCCGTGGACACCTGCACACGGACAGACACACGCTGTGGACCATGTGGGCCACCCAGGTGCAGGGTGAAGATGCTGGGCAAGAGCTGCGGCTCTGCAGGCCAGCCAGCCCTGCGCCAGGGGGTGTGCACATTCCAGGCCCCATGGATGCCAAGTGGGCCGCCCATGGGCAGCAGTGAGGACCCGGCTCCTGGCACCAGATGCACCCGAACAACAGCCACCCACCCTAGCCCTGACAGCTGCACCCACACCTCCATGACTTCCAGGGGCTGACGGGAGCAGGTGTTGGAAGGACGCTGTGCAGGAGCCGCCCACCAGGCAACACCATCCTTGCAGGCGTCAGAGGCCAGGGCAGACGGTCCCCAGGTGCGGGGTCAGTGTGGCCAGTGACCTTGGGAACGTGGCTCTTCACCACGCCGTTTGTCCTCTTTTTTGTCTTGAACGCAGAGCAGGTAAAAAACAACACAATGATGAGCTAATCAGCAGAAAACGAAGCTCTGGGCAATCACCCGTGACAGGCGCCACACGTCCGCCAGCAAACAGCTGCCGCCTTCCCGTGGGATCCATTCTCGACACTTGGCCAACATGCCTGGCTCTCAGGGCAGCACAGTGGGGACTTGCCCCCAGCCGGACGCCTGCCGCCATAGCCACGGGCTCAGACCTCCCTCCCCACGACGGCGTGGCTGCCCAGAGGCGGCTCCTGCAGCGCGGGACCGGCAGATGCACCCAAGCTTTCCTATCACGCAGCCCAGTGTCCGTCCTGGGGCCTCGGGCGGACGGCCAGCCCCACGGGTCAGCGTCGGCCTCAGGGAGCCACTCACAGCCGTGTCCCATGGTCGCCCTGCGAGCAGCTCTGATGCTTCCCCGGGGGCCGAGGTCCCCCCGGACTCAGGGAGGCCCGCAGAGCCTTTGCCAAGCCAACGAGCCGGCGGCCTGTTGGTGCCAAGGGCGGCCACCCCCTGGACACGCCCGGAGGCCCTGGGCATTTGGTGCACAGATGTTTGGCTCTTTTTCTCTTTTCAAGAAAGAAAAAGCGTAAGAAAGCCTCTCTGAGGAAGGTCCAGACTCGGTAAAGAAAAAAGTTGAGCAGTTTTCTGGGCGAGTCCATCATCAAGCGGCATTGGCGAGCGCCACGCAGCAGCCGCCGGACAGGGCAGCCGTGGGAGCACGGGGCCAAGTCCTCATCAAAACCAGGCCTGAGAGGCTCATCCTGCGGCTCATGACCCGGGATGATGCCGCGGCTTTGTGTCCCACTCTTCCTGCCAAGTCTTTGCTTGTTCTGTGTCCTCAGACAAACTTGCCGACAGCCCACGTTTGGACCGGCTCGCTTACCGAGTGCTGGCGTGGGCCGCAGAGGCCCGAGGCCCCGGGGAAGCACGACAAGCCTCCCAGCGGGGGGGGGGGGTGGGGGCGGGGGGGGTGTGCTCGTGAAAACATGTGACTCCTCTATGAAAACGTGGAACCGTACACAGCAGAGTCGGTGACAAAAGCCCCAAATACCAGCGGAGGGTCGTCCGCCACCAAACCTGTCTTCCCACGGGCTGCCTTGGGAACACTGAAGATGGGGTCCCTGTCACCTCTGACTGCAGCTAATTAAACCTAGACTGTCTACCGCATGAAGAAAGATGCTTATCTGTGCTTTTCTCCCTATTAAAAATTAAAAAATCAGCCTACAGAGTCGCTGAATAGCTGTCAAGAACTAAAGTTTCTGCTTCAGAAACCCTCTGGCCCTGCACCTGCCCTGTCACCTTTCCGAACATGACCCGAGGGCCGCCTGCCCTGCGGTCTTGCCTCAGTCACGCACCGTTGTGTGCCAGGCATCCGTGAATTCCTTAACTCAAGAAAGCTGGCTGGAGGAGATTTTCTGTACCAGGCACTTCTCTTTAAGAACTAAAAAATTCCTAAATGAACAAAGGAGAAAAAATATTCCTGCCCTCCTTAAAGAAGACAAACAAAAACATGGTAAATGGGTGAAACCGTGTGAGTGCTAAATAGTCGAAGTGATCGTGTTGAATATGCACGGGGGAGTGAGCAGGGGATGTGGAGCGGCGGGAACTTCGGCAGGTCCATCGGGATGGAAAGACCGGGAAGACACCGGGCGGGTGTGACCTGAGAGACCGGGCATGGCGGGTGGTGGCTGGGGGTCCAAGTCAGTGTGGGTCTGTGTGTGCAGGCGGGTGGGCGGCTGAGCTCGGCGCCAGCAGAGGCTGGGCTGGGCCCGACTGTCCCCTGGCTCGTGAGCCAGAGCCCGGAGACAAGAGGGGGTGGGTGAGCCCCGGTGACACCAGGAGGAGGGAGGCCAGGAGGAGCAGGACGGTGGCGGGGATGGAGCGGGCCCAGGCGGTGAGGCCCCGAGGGCGAGTGGGAGAAGGGCCCACACCGGGCAGGTTGGCACACGGGGTGCAATGCGGCCGACGTGCCCGGGACGTGGGGGTTAAAGCCTCTCTGCTGGGTATGGTGCCATGAGGTGCTCCAGGGGCGTGAGGAGCACTTCTGGGGGTGTAGAGGTGGGGTCCCGGAGGAGGAGAGAGATGAGGGGAGGGCTGGGAGGCAGTGCCAACGGGTGGATCCTCAGGGTAGTTTTGCTGAAAGGAGGTAGAGGACGGGGCCGGGTCTCAGGGCTACGTGTAATCGAAGCTTTATTTTAAAGACAAGGAAAAGTATTTATGTAGGTGGATGGGGATTATCCAAAAATGAGCAAAACTCATGTTTCAGGAAGTAGAAGGGGTGCGGGGCGGGAGGATGTCCTTGAGCGGGTGGAACAGGACAGACTGGCTGCGCCCAAGGCCGGAGGAATTGCCCAGCCCGCGGCGGGGTGAGGGCAAGGGTGCTGGTGACCCAGCGGCGCTGCTTCTCCCGGGAGTGGAGGGCGCGGGAACTCCTGCGGCTCTCGGGGGCGGGGGGGGGGGGGGGGGGGGGGGGGGGGAGGCTGCCGGAGGGGCCGCCGGAGGCAAATCAGGCCCCGGAGGAGGAGCAGCGGTCGCGGGCAGGGGCGACCTGGGCCAGCCGGGCTGCTTTCTCTACATCCGTGTTTCTGCAAGTGAGGCCTTGGACCCGCAGGGTGGCTTGGCCAAGCCGATGTGCGAGGGGAGGGGAGCGGAGAGAGCCAAGGTCGCGGGGGCACGGAGGCGTGAGCTGAGGCCGCGGGACAGTGGCCGAGACTGAGCACCCACAGGTCAACGCCTGAGAGTCCGGGTTTGGAGGAAAGTGCTGGGGGGCACCTCTTTGTCCTTTCACCTCCCAGCTTGGAGCCAGCCAAGGTCCCGCGCACCCTAGGCCGCCTTCTCGCCGCGCCCCGCAAGCCCTCCGTGGCTGCATCTGCCCTGGCTGTTGCGATATTTCACCGTCACGGCTTTTCATAGGTAATATTCTTGTGCCTTGGTTTTTCTGCCCTAAAACCCCCATGTACTGCATATTTAACCAATTTGAACATCTGCTACATTTCATTTATCTAAAACATGATCGTTGCTGTAGGGTTTCTTGAGACCCAGAAGTGAAATATCAGCATTTTAAATTCCACTAACCAAGATAAAAATTCCCTGCTCTGAGAAACAGGGAGAAGGAGGCAGGAGAGGTGAGGGAGGAGGGTCAGAACAGACGAGAAAGAGGCCAGGATGCGAATTCATCCAACTATCACATAAACAACAAGCTTCATTCATCCAGTTAATTGAAAACACAACCTCTGTCAGGGATCAATTATCACTACATGTTACTTTGCTTAATACATATTTATTTTTACAAAGCCATGCCTTGGCTCAAGGAACACAAAATCTAACCAACTTTATGTTCCACAGAAAATCTTATTATACCAACACGGGATGATATTCAGGCATAGAAAAGCTAATTATAAGACAAATCACCTAGGAAGTAGCCCTTGTGCTGCCCATCTGATTTTTTTTCATTAAAAAAAAAAAAAAGTGTAAGTCAAAGACTTACTACATGTCAAATATTGGCCAGGTGAGGGGGATATAAGCCAGATGCTACCCGTGCCCTCAGAGAGTGCAATAAATTTCTGGTGTAGACATTTTATTAATGTTCAGTTATTGCAAATGCAGCCTGAACAAAGAATGTGCTTGTTAGTCAGCTAAACAATGGGGTCTTATTGTCAAATTCAAATGGAATATGTCTCATTTCTGACTTGACTTCTCCACTCATGCTTTCCCTCTCTAAGGGTGTCCCTTTCGGTGGGACTCCTCCTCTGACCTCGTGTTAGTTTCTTCTCTGTCTACACTGTCAGTGCCACTATTCAGAGAGGATTGATCTGCTGTTTTCTGGGCTTCAGCTTCTATAATTGCCCCCGGCTGACTCACCAACACCATCATCACCACCATCATCACCATCACCACCATCACCATCATTGTCATCACCATCATCACTATTACCATCACCCACACCACCATCATCACCCTCATATCACTACCATCATCACCATCACCATCATCACCATCATCACCATCACCATAATCACCATCATCATCATCAACACCACCATCAGCATCATCACCATCATCACTATTAACATCACTATCATCACCATCACCAACAACACCACCATCATCACCATCACCATCATCATCACTGTCATCACCATCATCACTATTACCATCACCAACATCACCATCATCACCATCATCACCCTCACATCACCATCACCACCACCACCACCATCACCACCATTACTATCACCACCATCATAATGTCAATATCACATCGACATTATCACTAACACTTATAAAATAGTTTTAAGTGTTTTAAGTCATGTTTGTAAACATTACCTCATGTTATCCCCCTAAAAAATCTGGGGTGGATACAATTTTCACTCGACTTTTCCAATCAGTAAATGTTTGGCTTAAATGCTCTAGGGCAGGAATGATAGATACCGAATGACACTGTCGTGGGGTATAGGCAGGATCCCATCTAGTGGGAGAGATAAGCGCATATGCAGTTAATTATAATAGGATGAAACAAGTACAAAGAGATTTACAAACTGTCATGGGCCACAGAGAAGGCTGCAGGCTTTAAAGGGAATCCTCTGGGGCTAAGCTCCAAATAGGAGTAGGACCTGCCCAGGTGTGCACGGAACAGCAGAAGGAGTAAAAGGCAGTCTATGCAGACAGCACGGCAGGACCGAAGGCCCAGGAATGAAAGCGTCAGGAGAAGAAGGCAATTATAAGTGGACTGAAGTGCGTGGAACACAGTTTCCAAGGCTGGAATGGACAGGTAAGCATCAGGAACTTCAGAAAAGTCTGCGTGACCATGCCAAGGAGGAGGAGTTGCTCTCAGTCGAGGGGGTACCTGCCAAACAATTTTTGGCAAATGCTCGCTATGGTCTTATTTGTGCTCCAGGCAATGTGTCTGGTCAGTGAGCAGAGGCTGAATTTTATGGGCACAAACCCCAACGCGTGGATCCCAGGCAGATGCTATTGGGTTCAGGGAAGAGGCGAGAAGAACCACGTGGCGCTGATATTGGAGGTAGCAGGGAAGGGGCACTAGTGAGGCCAAGGAGCGCGGCCTGATGGCTGCACCCTAAAAGGTGCACTGAGAGCAGACAGGAGCCGAAGGACGAGCGCCACGTTCCCGACAGAGTGGGTGCGGGTGGTGCTGCCGCAGACCGCGGTGGAGGGGGGCGCCTGGAGGAGAGCTGCGGCCCGCTGCCTGCTGGGTGCAGAGGACACGCCTGAGCTGGGCGGCAGCCCTCCGAGCGTGGGCAGTGCCCGGAACCAGGGGCGCCACGGGGAGAAGCCGGCAGACTGGGGACAAAGTCGCAGAATTCGGGAGTCAGAAGTCAGGTCAGAAACAAACCTGACAAGACGGAGCCAGAAGCGGAGATCCGCATAAAGGTACCAAAGGAGTCGATCCAGGGAAAAAAACGGCGTGGGCACCCGTGTCTTAGTGGGAATCCAGGGAATATCCGGGAAATAATAAGACAACTTGGTTTGGTTAGATTGAAGCTGTATTTAAAATATGTTATAAAGTAAAACATAGAATATAAAGAATGAGTGTAATTGGACTCGGATACTCTCTACGTCAGCAAATGTTGATTGAATATCCGCCCATCGTCCAACCGCGCCGAGGGAGTCGTTTAATGAATGGACGGCGCGAGATCCCCCGCTGGACTGGCAAGTGCCCAGCACTGGGTACGTGCGCGACGGCACCACTCAGGGCACAGCCCGAGCTCTGGCCTCAGCTACTGGAATGTTACTGGAATATTATAAAGAACCTCTTGTCTCTCCTCCAACAAAATAAATAAAATGCCAGATCCTGTAAAGGCCGGAGGGCGTTGTCTTATAGGTCCTTGATTTCCAGTCACAGGGTCTCCTGTAGACTCTCTAGCCAGTTAGTCTCGGGCCACTGGGACCATCGCATCCATCGTGTCCCAGAACCTCCACCTCACCCGGTTCCCGCCACCCTCTGCCTCCTCAGGACATAAGGAGCCGCTGCGCTGCCGGCCGTCGCCCCCCTCTGTGTCCGAACCCGCACACACCCATCAGCATCGTCACCACCACCTTCTCTTTGTCGCCTGGTAATGAAATCACAGAGGCCGGGTGTCCTGAGCTTTTCCCATGGAAGACCCAGGGTTGCCACCAGCGGTGTCCTGCCCTGCCTCCCCCTCCCGTGTCTCCTCGGGGCCTCCGTGTGCGACGGGTCAGCGCAGACTTTGAGTACGAGGCGCGCTCAGTTTCAGGCTTCCCTGCGGATCCAAGGCCTTGATGGCGTCTACAGGAGATATATTTGGAGCGCGGTATGTGCGGGCCTGGGTTCTGTGAGGGGGGTGGGGATCTGACACAGCGACCATCATAAATCATGATTCTAAAGTCACGTAACCGTCCCCACTACCCCCCACGATGGCCGTGACTTTCCCTAACCAAGTGGGAAGGAAGCTGATGCAAAGGGCACGTCGTCGGTGGTTTGCACCGGGATGCTCAGGATGTGGGAGATGAGGCTGCAGTGCAGGCACAAGCACCTGGTTCCCGGGCTTGCCCTCCTTCCGCGGTGCCTGCCCCCAAAGGGGTCTCCGTCTGTGATAGATGCCACGTATGACGTGGTGGCCACGGAGTGGCAGCACGCGGCCCGTGAGGAATGCTGTGCGTGGAGGGGAGGACTGGCTGGCAGGGCAAGGGCGCCGGAGGGGAGCTTCGGGAGGGCTAGGGGCGGCTGGCGGCGGAGACACAGGGTGGAGAGAGGGCCTGGGACGGACCGGAAAGAGGGACGCGTCTTAGACATCCCCTGAGCCGTGTCCCCGGTGAGAGACGTGGGCTGGTTTGGTGAGGCCGAAGCATGGCCTGAAAGGTCAGTGGGACCAAACTGCGCTCCGCGGACCTCCCGACCGTGCACGCTGCCTCCGCCCCGCCGGAGCCCACCTCCAGCTCTTTGCATTCTCCTGCTTGTCTTCTGTCTCCCCGCAAGGAAAGCAAGCTCCGCGAAGACGGACGCTGCGTCCCCGCTGAGCGTTTAGGAGGCCTGAGCGCGGAGGAGACTGACGAGTGTTTGGCGAGCGACCACTGTGGGCAGTGGGAAAGGAGAAATCTCGAGGATATTTGAGAGCGGGAGCAAACCACAAAGCTAGGAGCTGGGAGCCAGCGCCCTGAGGGGGGAGGCAGGAGAGGGGAGGGCGCCCCGAGGTAGGAGCAAGAGCATCCGGGCGGGATCCTGGGGTCATAGACTGGGGAGGTGTGCTCGGGTGGGGAGCCTGGGCCAGGATCACCCGCCCTGGCTTTGGTCGACCCGACACGGGCCAAGAGGGCTGGAGGACTTGCCGATGTGCATAGTGAAGCGTCCTGATTTCGGGGAGGAGAGAACGGAGACAGGCAATACTCTCCTGCTTCCCTGCACAGGCGGTGTGGGGCAAGGACGCAGTGCGGGCCCGGCTCATGGCAGCGGGGAACGCGGTGCAGGTGCGGACACAGGACCTGAGGCTGCGCTGTGAGTCCTCCTCTGCCCACCTCCTCCAGCCCGGCCTCCGGGAAGCCGCGTAGCTGCTCACCAGTATCAGCATCTGCCTTACAGTTTGCTTTCGAATATCAGGTGTATTTTATTTTTAAAAAATATTTTATTTATTCATTCACGAGAGACCCAGAGAGAGAGAGAGAGAGAGAGGCAGAGACACAGACAGAGGGAGAAGCAGGCTCCATGCAAGGAACCCAATGCAGGACTCAGTCCCGGGACCCCAGGATCACGCCCTGGGCCGAAGGCAGGTGCTCAACCACTGGGCCACCGGGGCGTCCCCATCAGACGTATTTTAAAGGGAAATATCTGTTGAATGAATCGCCGCTTCATTACTGCTCGACAGCAGAACCGCGTGCACCTGCGTGTGTTTGCACAGATGGGCTTACGGCCCTACGGGGCAGGGACGGATCCAGATGTGGCGACTGTGCAGAGGAAGGTGGATGAAGGTGGGGACGTTCCCTCAAGGAGGCCCAGCGTAGTTGATCCTCGGACTCTGGGACACCCGGCAGTCGGGGTCCTTTGGCCGGAGCTCCCCCCATCGGGCCAGCGTCCTGGAGCATCAACTGCAGGTGACGGCAGTAGCTACGTCATGGTTTTGCTTCTTTGGGATTGAGGCCCCGAGCACGACGGGTGTCCTGGGACCTGGCCTGGCACACAGGAGGTGCCCAGCAAGCTAAGGCCGCCGCAGCCCCCAGCTGGGGAGGCCCGAAGCCCACAGCGTGTTCCTTGTCTTGCAACAGCTCGACACGTGTGTTCGACATTCAGACCCCACAGGGTGACTCAGTCCCAACACAACCGTCTTTCTGCAGATTTCTGCCGGCTGCCAGCTAAAGGGCAAAGGGCGGACAGGAGAGACCCGCGTCTCCGAGTCAACCGATCCGACCTGGAACTCCTAGACGTCGCTCAGCTCAGCTCGTCAGAGGGCCCAGGTCACGGCCCTGCCTCCCTGCAAAGAGAGGCCGGGCGGCGTGCTCGTGGGGGCGGCCCCGTCACAGAGACGCCGCGGCTCCCGAGGCCAGCCTGCCGCCCGCCCGGGCCCACACCCCCAGCCGGGCTGTTTCCGTTATGCCATTTGGAAAAAGACAAAGAAGCGCGGGGTGTGTCTAGTGCGTCGGCGCGATCTCCTGTGTTACGATGTTCCAAGGACTTGCTTTGACTTAATTCATGAAATTAGACACTAATCATCCCCAAAGGATAAAAAAGGCGACTGGTAAGATCACCACCTACCTCTCGTCTTGATGCAAAATGTCTCACGTTTTCAGCACCGAGTGAGCACGGTTAGAAGACGCCTCCGTGAGCATGACACGCGGCCCCTTGTCCCGGCACGAGGTGCGCTGGCCCATGAGTGCCCTGGCTGGGGAGCTGGCGTGCGGCTCTGGTTGGGGCGTCACGACAACTGAGGCAGAGGCGAGAGGGGTCCAAGTGACAACCTGGAGCCTTCCGCGGGGCCTAGCCGGCCGCACGGCGGGACGGAAGTGCCACGTGGCGGTCAGTGTGGGCCCACGGGGACAAGCGAGAAACAGAACAGGTGTTAGTGTCACCTCCATCTTTTGAGACTTTGCTGCGAGCCCAGTCCCTCTCACCCTTGCTGGCCCCGACATAGACCCCGATATAGTATTTTATTTATGGGGTCACATCCTCGTAATTCTGGAGATCCTCATTAGAAGTCACATGATCATGGACGAACCGGCTCCCACGTTCTTTGTCACTGTTTATCACCAGTTGAAGTCCCGACGTCAGGTGCTGTGGCCGCAGCTACATCAGGAAGTTCTGGGCAATTGCTTTTGGGGATATCATCACTGTGGCGTTAACACGATTGTTGCTGTTGTTACGACGTTGTACAGGGAGCCTTTGTCCGTGACTTGTTCTCGAGCTCCTGACGGTCTTGTTCCTTGAAGCTGCCCAGGAAGGCAGCCTCCCGCCCCTAACAGCGGGCACAATTCCTTACGTTTCTATTACAGAAAATCCATATTTTGAACACATAATGGGTCTTTGAAAGTAGGACTTGCCTTGTTGAATCCTAAATATGAACCCACAGAGCACAGCGTGGTGGTCGTGGTGTGCTGCACCCGGGCTGCTCCCACACGCTGCTCACCTGCTTCCCCAGGTGTTCATCTGCCCTCCCTGGGTGCTCACCTGCCCTCCCCACTAGGTGTTCACCTATCATCCCAGGGTGCTCACCCACCCTCCCTGGTCCTCACCTGCCCTCCCCAGGTGCTTACCTGCTTCCCCAGGTACTCACCTCCCCTCCTTCTCCCTGGTGCTCACCCACCTACCCCCCAGGTGTGCAGCCTCCAGGCCCAGCTCCACAGCTTCACCTCCTCATGTGGCTCCACATGCCAGTCTGTTCAACCTGCAAATTGCTGTTGCCTGCACATGAAGAGAAGCGCAAGGCAGGAAGGACTTTCGTCACTGCACCTGCTTGCTCGCCCTGACAGGTAGACTAGATGGCTGCTGGAGTCTGCGCATGACCATCAGCCTCTGTCCTAAGACATCCACACACCTTCTCGATCACCCAAGTGACACCATGATTCATACGAAAAAATCAAGTTACGCAAACTTCTAGTAAAGCCACTTTCCCCTCCGTGCCTGTGGAGCGTGTGCCTAGGCTGCTGTGACTGCACGTGCATATACACGCGTGCACACATCTGTACACACGTGCATGCACATGCACACACATGTACACACCCCCATACACACATGCACACACCCATACACATGTGCACATGCACATGCACACATGCACATGCATGCAGACACACATGCACACGCACACACCGTGTGCCGATTCACGAGCCACCCATCCCCAGGGTTGCAGGTCTGTCCAACGTCCTGGGTAAGGAATAAAAACACTTGGGCCCAAAGAAAACCCATGGAGTAGGGGCTCCGGGTGAGCTTCGGGGTGAGGGGCACTGGGTGAGGGGCACAGGCCTGGAGTCTCGGCAGCAGCAACAGAAGCCAAAGGAAATGGAGCAAGACTTCTGGTTCCCGAGGGAAAACCGTTATCAGTCCTGCTGCGCCAGGACGAGGCGCCCCCTCCAGCGGCTGGACCCCCGGACGGCGGGACCGGGACGTGAGGGGCGGGGCCCGGACGCAGCTGGAGGTCCCAGCACGGCCCCCAGCCTACCTGCTCAGGTGAGATGAGGGGCCGGGCAGCAGCCGTCCCCAGACTCCCGGTGACCGCCAAGCCCCGGGCCCTGCCTCCGCCTCCCCGGCCGGGCGCCATCTGCTGAAGCCCCGGCTGGCGTCCCCACCGCACCCCGCTTACTCAGGAGCCAGCAACGACCACACGTGGGGTTCTGGGATTGCCGGGACGGTGCTCGTCACTCGTCCCGCCTCGGGACTCGGCAACACTTACAAAATAAGGTTGTTTGTTTTAATTGACGTCCTGTGGCACCCAGAGAATTTGGGGGCAGTGAAGACACCCTGTACGATCCCGTCTCCACCTCTGCCTGAAGCCACAGCATAAGCATGACCGTGGAGCCCACGCTCGGGGTCGTGCTGCATCCACAAGCTCTCACCAGTTGTAACAAACCTGCCGTGTGCTGGGGGCGTCGGAAATGGCCCGGCTGCGCCAGAGCGGGAGCACAGGATGCGGACAGTATCTGTGCCCTCCTCTTAATCATGATGTGAACCTAAAACTGCTTTAGAAATAAAAAAGACCTTTTTTTTTTTTTTTAGATTTTATTTATTTATTCATGAGAGACACAGAGGCAGAGGGAAGATCAGGCTCCATGCAGGGAGCCCGACGTGGGACTCGATCCCAGGACCCCAGGATCACGCCCTGAGCCAAAGGCAGGCACTCAACCACTGAGTCCTGGTGGACTGGGTGAGGGGCGCAGTCCCCCCAAATAAAGACTTTTAAGTTAAACTTAGAAGTTTGGCCAATCAGGTCTCTGGACTTGTGTGTTTGTCTTTGCTTCCTGGTAGGTTTCTTACCATTAGCTGATTCCACCTCCTCCGTGGATCTGAATGTATTCAGCCTCCTGCTGCCCCTGAACCCACTTCGGTGACACACATTCCTGTAGAAAATTGTCTGCGGGATCTACATGTTCATCGTAAACAATGAATAAATGAAAAACAACTCACTCGCTGTTAAATTTTAATATGAAAATGCAATTAAATCCATTCTGTTTCTTGATAATGTTGCTAGAGGTTTGTGCAGGTCTCAAGTCTTCTCAAAGAATAAATTTTCTGCTGTGCTGGAAAAAAAATGATGCTCTGGTTTCAGAAAGAACGACTTTAGTGCCTACGGGCTCCGCGCACTGCGCTGCCTTGTAAGATGTGCCGGGTCCTTTCTTCACAAGATAATCTCCCAGACTAGATTTATAGGCAAGAAGGAAACTAAAGAACAGCAAAAATTACTCAGTATAGGGAACAATACTCAAAAAAAAAGGACAAATAATCTACATTTTCATCTTAAATTTTTAATTTAAGCACTGAGCAATGAGCTTGTCTACTTCCAAATGCGTGCACATGCCATTTAGCTGAAAATACTGTTGGTGAACCTGTGTATGTTTTGGATGAACTTTAGAATCAGCTTTTCAAGTTCCACCAAAAATTCTATTGGAGATTTGATATTTTTAACTGAAGTAATTGGATATTTTAACCAAATTGTTTTAATGGATTAATTTGGGTGTAGTGACTGTCTCCTTGGGTAGGTCCAGCTTTTAGGTCCTCAGGCTTTACCATTTTGCACGACTGTAAATCTTGCACGACTCCTGTAGATCTCCAGATCCTTGGGGGAATGTCTCAGAAAAGGTTTTGTTTTAGCCTTTACAACTGCAAATTGAAAATTAACGGCCTGCTTAACCGCTCACTTCACCAGTTTGCACGTATGCCGGGGTAGAGCGTGTTGCTTGATCAGGCCGTGATTAGATTATTTCCGCATTTCTTTCCATTTGGGTCAGTTTTCCCCACCGAGTAACCACGTAAAGTGTTGCTTCGAAGCCGAGTTGAGGAGCCTGGACTCCCTTTCGCGTCTGCAAACCTCCACGTACTGCCCACTCACAGCTTGGAACGCTCACCTTCTGCTGTACAGGGTCCCGGCCCCGAGGTCCCGACCCTCGCAGCGCAGGGGATCACCTGGGGAGCCCTCAGGAGCTCAGCGCTCAGGCCACACAGCACGCCGTGACACAAACCCTGCAGGGTGGGACTGAGCGTGGGCCGTACGCAGCCCGGGGGACGGTCCCACAGCTAGGACGGGAACTGCCACGCCGGCCCTGATCCTCCATGTGGTCCTGAGCCTGCAGCGGCGCCCCTGGGGCCTCAGTGAACATGCGCTGTCTCCGGGCTCAGCCCAGACCTTCGGGGTCACAGTGTGCGGCGAGCGAGTCTGCAAGTGGAGCTTGGGCCGCGCTTCTCTGGAAACCGGGTCTCCTGAGGCCCATCCATCCAGGCGTGTGCGGAGCGGCGGTGGGGGGCGGGGGCTGCAGCCAGGATCCGCGGGCCGAAGGCCCTGGGGTCTCCGTCTCACACCCAGTGGCAGGGCTCAAACCTGACTCCGCTCAGGAGCCCATGCACAGCCCTGGGGCTCTGCATACACAGATCCCTGCCTCGGGGGGTCTGCACACCTGGAGAGGCCCATGCAGCAGCTGGGGGGTCTGCACACCCGGAGAGGCCCATGCGGCCCGCTGGGGGGTCTGCATACCCGGAGAGGCCCATGCAGCAGCTGGGGGGTCTGCACACCCGGAGAGGCCCATGCGGCCCGCTGGGGGGTCTGCATACCCAGAGAGCCCATGTGCCTGGCTGGCGACCATGTCATGCAGACTCAGTAGCAGCGCCCTCCGCCCCGACCAGGCTCTCAGCCCCACGGCCTGCACCCCCCGCCCAGCGCTTCCTTGGCCCCCACCCGGGAGACGCTGTGCCCACAGCTTCCCCATCGCTGCTTCTTGGGTGCTGCCACCTTGCCTCGGCCCGGCGGCTTCCTGCGCCCCGATGCCTGCCTGCCGTTCATCTCCGGTCTGCTTTTTCATCCCAACCTCAAGTCCTTACCTACTGATGTTTTTCATCGGTTTTGCTGGTTTCCCAAATGTTTTCTGATTCCAGTTTATGGACCTCTGCTCTACCGTCCAGGTCCCACCTATCGCGAGCTCTGGGTTTATCTCTCCTTTTTGTGGCTTCTTGAGGCGAGAACCTAGGTCCGTGCCATTCACCCCTTCGTGGTTTGTGACTCATGGAGCCTCACTGTGCCGGGGGCAGAACAGCCAACCAGCTCTGCGTGCGGCACGGGGACACCTGTCCTCGGGGACCAGGCTGGGCCGCCGCATCCCGCTGCTCCTCCCCTCACACGGGAGCCCCCGTGACCAGCGCCGCCACCACAACGTGGAAGACGAGCTCCATTTTCATGGTTTTAAAATCACGGTGGTGGTGGTAGTGGCGGTGGTGGTGGTGGTGGTGGTGCATGTGTTCTCTGGAACACGGCAGACACCCGTGGTTGTGGTGCACGGCTGCTCAGGCCTCGGCGGACGGGGTCAGCTCTCCTTGGAGCCGCTGTGCTTGTGACCTGGGCAGCTCTGGCTGGAGGTCATGGAGCACCCGTGGGGGACCCCTGGGGGCCACGGGTGACTCACCATCCAGGACACGGGGGACAATGAGGGCCCGTGTGTCCTTCTCCCTCCTGAGGTCCCTGACCCTTGCAGTCTTCCTGTCCTTTCCGAGATTTCCTGTGTGTCCTTGGGTCCTGTCCCAGGTGCATCAGTGCCAGGGAAGCACCTGGGAGGGAGGCGTGAGGTCCCTCCCCCCAGAAGACGTGAGGTCCCACGGATCTCTGCAGGCCACCCTCCAGGGCGCGGCGGGCGACAGTCTCGGTTGGCCCTGTGGCCACCCTGTCGGAGCTCCAGGGAGTATCTGTCCCCCTTGGACGATGACAGGACGTGCCTGCGGCCGGGGGAGCTCAGAGCCACGTCCCCGTCCCCCAGGTGTGGACTCTGGGCTCCCGCTGAGAGGCCTCACCGCCAGTATTTTCTCCCCGAGCCCCGGGGAGCCCCGAGAAGCCGGAGCCCACAGTGTCCGCGGCCACGCTGGTGGAGCCAGGTGCCTCTCCCGTCCTCGCCCCCGCCCCCGGCCCCAGCCCCCGCTCCATCAAGGGCTCCTGCCTCTGCGAGGACGTCCCCAAGGTCACGGTGCCAAGGCCTGGAGCTGCCTCAGGACTACCCTGCCCCTCAGTTTGGGGGAATCTCCACACAGTCGCGGTGATGTTGTTGGCCCCGTGCCTTCCCTCCCGGCATTTTCTGAGATCGGTTGACGGTCTCCTGACGGGCGTTCGGGGTCAGAGGCAGAGGAAGGGAGACGTGTGTTCACTGGGCCATAACATCTTCGTTGAAGGACTGTCATGTACTTGGCTGGTGAACCAGCCCAGGGCCCCCCAGATCCCACATCCACAACGTGCAGGAACGAGTCGTGTTTCGGGAAACGACCGAACCGCTACCGCACAACCGCGTCTCATGTGCTCATCCTGGGGCCCCCGAGGGCTCCTCCGAGGGCTCCCCCGAGCGACAGGTCCAGCCGCGTTCTCACACCCCCCAGCAAACTACACTGGATCGCTTCGGCCCCTGAAACCTTTCATTCAAAGCCGCGCGGGGTAATTTCACGTGTCTTCCCTACCAAGGGCGCCCGTTGGAGGGAGCATGAGGACGGAAAGCTTAGGTCATCGGGAAGTCCGCGTGGCCTGGGGCTTTGAAGAAAGCGAGCGAACAAGGCGCAGCCCCGATCGATCGGGCCCCAGGCGCCGGGCTCACGCCTCACTTACACGCAGGACTTCTGCAACTCGGGAAGATACTCATCAGCCTTGCTGCAAAATTTGGCTCGTTCAATAGGAATTGTGTGAGGCAGGAAAATACACGACGACGGCCAGTGTGTCCTGGTCACTCGACCCCGAACGTCCAGCTCGGCCACATGAGAGCAGACGGCTGAGGGGTCACGGTGCTGCGGGCAGGACTTGCATCGGGGCGGCGCTCGCCGGGCTATGCAGGGGGCGAGCACACCCGCAGGCCCGGCCGCCTCCAGCCCCCGCCTCTCCCGACTGCCCGCCCATGGAACTTGGTCACAAAACATCAGGGAAATGCAGAGTCACCGTAGGAAAAATAATGATGCAAAGTCTTGTATGAGCTCTGTCTCCCACCCGGGGAGGGAGCCGTGTGCCGGAATCAGACGGACGGGGAGCCCCGGAGCTGAAGGGTCACAGTCCCTACAGCCCGTGGTTGCAATCGCCGAGGCAGGGTGAACGTTGTTAGCAGAGTGACCCAGGGGACTGAGAATAAGTAGTCAAACTCCCCAAATTTATTCTTGTAGAGCACAGAGATGTGGGAGGTTTTACAACACAATGTGGATTAAACTCGTATTTTTTTAAAATCTGTCCTAGCCTTTGACAAAACATTTTTTTTAATTTTCATAAATTTATTTTTTATTGGTGTTCGATTCAAAATATTTTTCTTAATGAGACACCCACCCCTCACAGAGAACGATGACCTGGGAAAGGAGAACAAGCAGCTTAGTTAAATCCTTGGAATTCGAGGGGTGGCGAGGCTGGCCCGGGGCGCCGGGGGCCACGGGGGGTGGGGTGGCTTCCCGGCCAGAGCTCTGGACTCACGCTAAATGATGAAAACTTGGAATTCTTTCCTTCCGCAGCTTCTCATTCAAGACAGCAGACCCCACATTAGGTCACTCCCTTCGGAGCGTAGGACGTGTCTGGCTTATTAACTTCCTGCCTAATGGGTCTTGCTACACAAATTGGACTCTTCGGGTTTTATTGTCTCCTAAGGGGATTACTGCTGGATTATGTTCATTTACTCTTTTTCATTCTGCATCTATTATTTATATGAGGAAATATTCCTGTTTTTCTTTCTGAAAATCCTCAGTTATTCCTGGCATTGGCAGAAGAATTTTTGTCAATTTTATAAATGGCCTATTACTGTACGTTTCGTAGCCAGAACCCCATGTGGACGCTACTGAAAGTCAAGATTTACACTGTACAGTAATTAAGGCTGACAGTGGAGATACAGGCTATTGCCTTTTTATTTCCCCGTTTGAGATCCTGTGCGTGGAGAACTTACCCTGGGGTGGTCAGGACGGGGGGGAGCCTCTGCTGCAGGTCCCGGGGCGCCCAGGGCAACTGCCTGGGTGGGGGTCCCTCCATGGCAGGTGCCCCCCCGCGGCCTCCTCCAGTGGGTCCCGCAGGAATATGATGGGAGCGGGGTCTCAGGTCTCCTCTGTCTCCAAATCCCCGGGGTCTTGTCTCCAAGTCCCCAGAATCTCATCTCCAAGTCCTTGGTGTCTCGTCTCCAAGTCCCTGGGGTCTCGTCTCCAAGTCCCCGGGGTCTCGTCTCCAAGTCCCCAGAATCTCGTCTCCAAGTCCCCGGGGTCTCATCTCCAAGTCCCCAGAATCTCGTCTCCAAGTCCCTGGGTCTCTCTCCAAGTCCCCAGAATCTTGTCTCCAAGTCCCCGGGGTCTCATCTTCAAGTCCCCGGGGTCTCATCTTCAAGTCCCCAGAATCTCGTCTCCAAGTCCCTGGGTCTCTCTCCAAGTCCCCAGAGTCTTGTCTCCAAGTCCCGGGGGTCTCGTCTCCAAGCCTAGGCACCCCCAGCACCCCACGAATCTTCCCTCTGCCCGACCCCTTCTTACTTTCCATGACTCAACTTGCGTGTTGCGTGTACGTGGTCTTCCCGACCTGCTCACCTGCCGGTGCGGGACACACTTCAAACCTGGCTCCAGCATTGACCCCACGTCTGACCCCACGTCCTCCCGGGCTGAGCTTGAGGGTGGTCTGGGTCCCGGCCGCTCCTCGCCCTTCCTGCCCACCCTCCATGGGGAGGGACCTTCTGCAGCTGGGGGCCCCCCCAGGGGCGTATCTGATGCTCCTATGAATCGTTTGGCTTATGAACATATAAATAAATGAACAAGCAAACACATTCAGGGGAGTAGTTATTCTGGCCACTTCCAAGCCAAAAAACTATGATCTGCTTTGTTTAGAAATCAGATAGAGTCGGGCATCTGGGCGGCTCAATGGTTGAGCGTCTGCCTTCGGCTCAGGTCGTGATCCCGGGGTGCCCAGGAAGTGGACACCAAGTCGCCTGAGTCCTGGCTCATCCACGACCAGCAGAGCGAGCCGGTCGGGTCACCTCGGGCTTTCGCCGGGATCTCAGGGAAGGAGGCACTAGCAGGGCCCCCGTGTGGGGCTGCTGTGAGCTCAGACGCAGGCGTGACTCGCTCCCAACTCCATGAGGAACCTGCCGAACTTACTAGACTGGTGCCTCTTAGCAGTGTCCTCCGTTTCCTCTTAAAATTTTGAAATTCTTAATTGAAGATATAGACCTTTTATGTGGACTGAGCTAGGGATGTGGTCAGCTATGGAAAATGTTAAATTCCATTTCCAGAAGGAAGGACAGCTGCGTGGTGAGGTAGCCGTCCAGCCGTGGACATGCCAGCGACCCTCCCGCCCCCCTTTGTGGGGACCTGGGGCCCGTCAGTCATTCCCGGTATTTTAGAGCCTAACGGAGAACACAGGTGTCCTGCCTACCTCCTGCTTCCATGAAGTGGTTAAAGCAGTTGTTCTAAGAGCGTGGAACGTTCGGCATCAACTAAGAACTCTCTCGGGTCCGAGGAGGGGACGGTGGCCGTGGCTCCCCGTCCAGCAGCACATACGTGCACAGGCGGTGGGATGTGGATCTAAAAATAAAAAGTGTGTTTCTGAAAGGTGCGGAGGCACAGCACGCCCGTGTTGGCAATGCAGGCTCCCGTTCAGGGCCGCCCGCTGCTGCTCGGGCCTGGGGGACACTCGCAGTCCCCCAAGCGGTGGCCGCGGGCTGGGGGTGGTGGTGGCCGGAGGGAGGTGGGGGCCCGTAGGCACCTGCCGAGGGCGACGGAAGGGGGCGAGGCCTGCACTGGGCTGCCAAATGTAACCGGCCGCGCAGGGGCCGTCCCTCCTCCCTGCACCTGTGCTGCAGCGGTGGGTGGCGGAGGCGCCCTGAGGGCCAGAAGCGGGGGCTGCGGGGAGGGAGGACCAGGAGCCTGGTCCTGCCGCGCACCCTGCTCCCCTCCGCGGGGCCTCCCTGCAGCCCACGGGGGGTGCCTGTGGCCCACATCCTTTCCGCAGCCGGAGAACCAGGCCGAGTGGCGGCCGAAGTCGCCCTGAGGTCCCACGGGGTCTCCAGTTGCAGGGTCTGCTCCCCGCGCCGTGGGCTGGGCACCTCAGGTCGGCACAGCCTGTGTCGTGGGGTAGAAACGACCGGAAGCCTTTCCTGAGGCTGCTCCTGGTTAGGGCGGAATGTAGGGCAGCAGAGCGGGGCTCCAGGGCCGCGGGGGGCTGGTCAGGTGCAGGGCCGGGGACAGGGTGCTCCATCAGTGCTGGGAGACCACTTCCTGGGGGGGCAACCAGCCGGGGTGGGGGTGACGGCCGCCCCGCCGACCCTGGATGCGCCCCTTGCTGCTCGGGGGAGGCCCCTGCCCTGGAAGAGCACCCTCCCCAGGCGTGGAAGTGGGCAAAGACACCTGCCGGGTTGCAGCACACGTGCCCAGGGAAGGGCAGCCCCCAAATGTCTCTGACCTCTCGGTTTTTCAGGCAAATTCAAGCAAATAGGTGCAAACTGGGGAAAAAAAAATTGCCAATGACTCGTTGCATTCTCACATTAATATATGATTACGGATTCTTGGAGCTGGAAGTTGGAGATGATGTGAGTAGTTGAACAATCTGACCGCCACTGCCCCATGGAGCGATGACTCCCTCCTACCCGCCCTCAGGGTGAGGGCCGCGGCGCCGGGGGACGCGGGGTGTGAGGCGGATGCCCCCCGACTTCCCAGGCACTTGCAGCGTGTCGGGTGATGACCTGCCAATGGGCGGGCGAGACCACCTGTAAGACGGTGAGTAGGGATGTGCCTTGGGGTGACTGCAAAACAGACTGGGAGTCGGATCTGCACTTGGTGATGCCGATGAGCAGAGCCTGGTTCATGCTTCATGGAAACCCCGTGGGACGTTCCCCCAGAGGCTTGTTCACGAGCCCAACAGGGTGACAACAAGAGCGTGGGCCCCGAGCAAATCCCAGAGCCCCCCGACATCCCAGAGCCCCTGCACCCCATCGTGGGAACAGCTGCGTAGCCGGGATTTTGCGTAATTTAAATGAGGAAATAACTTTACACAGCTTCCTTGTTTTAATTGGGGCCGTTTATAAACACACTGCCGCGACCCTTTCTTTGAGACCATAAACCAGGGAACGTTTCCTTATTGCCTCCACAACCTTTCCAAGGGGCCTGAACACATTTGGGGGAATGGTTTTGGGCACTGAGATTGCAGGGTTGCAAAAACACTATTCATGAAAATACTAGCATCAAAACACCTTTTCATCCCCCTAAAACGAAAACGAAAACAAAAAAAAAAAAACCAGTGCATTCCATTAAACATTAAAGAAAATGCATGAAATCATTTGAAACAGAACCGTGGTTTTCCAATTCGCTGCCGGTCCCTAAAGGGACATTATCTTTATGAGCACCTGGAAGATGCTTGATGATGTGTGGCTTTTGCCAAAACAGCGCCTCCCATTCCGGTATCGGGGGATTTACCTTCCTCTGCCATAAAGGCTGGCTTATTAACGCTCAGACCAAAATCCAGGGAAGTGATTGCAATTGAGACAGAAAAAGAAGGGGATTTGGAAATAAGAACATGGACACCTACGTAGAGAGCCAGGGATCTGTGAAATTGGTGTCATTAATCTGGTATTTCACTCGGTTTTGATGGATCTTGATGTGCGTGCGCATGAACGCGGCCCCAGGGACCGCTATCTCACTGTCATGGAGCATCGTTAGGATTCCTCCCAAAATCAACCCCAGGAGGACATTTCAATAAACCAGAATGAAATAACCAGGCAGCCCCTGTCGCCGCAGCCCACAGCCGACCGCCGCGGAGCCGCGAGCCAACCGCGCTGCTCAGGCCACCACCCTCACCTCGAAACGCCTACAAACGCGTGTAACCAAAACCCGGGCTCGGCGTGAAACCCGTGCGGGACCCGGGGAGCCTCTATCGTTAGAGACGGAAGAGAAGGACGGGCGGGGGCGTGTGGGGAGAGCGGGTCGGGAGTTGGATCCGCTCACAAAGACGCCGAAGAAGCCAGAGACTGGATGACCCAGGGGACACGACTTCCTTGAAAAACAGGGAAAACTCAATATTAGTTTTTAGAGACGCAGCCGTTGCAGCTGGAGTTTGAAATCAAGGAACATCTCTTTTGAATGGAAACAGAAGACGCTGAGATTATGAACGTTAGAAAATAATCCGGAGCGTGTGTGGCCTGGAGCAGCGCCTTGGGAGTGACGGGGGAAGCTCCTGACCCCGGGCCCTGACGGGGAGTGGGGGGTGGGGGGTGGGGGGTGGGGGTGGGGGGGACGCCACGACCGGTCCCCGGAGCTGCTCAGGCTCATCAGATGTACGGGTCGGAGCGTCCTCTTTTATTTGTACTTTTATGATTGCAACAGGCTGTGATTTTCTCTCAGTGATAAATTCAAGATAAGAGGACATACGCGGAGCGTGCAGAGGCGTGTGCGTGTGAAGAAGCCGCACGGATGCCCAGCCCTGCACCTGGGGGGCTGTGCGGCGAGGCGGCAGCTCGGGGCTCACGGCCCCCTGCACCCCTGACCCTCCAGCTCCTCCAGCTCCTGCTACTGACCCCGGTGACCTTGGCTTGCACCACATCGACCCCCGTCGCCCCACTGCATCCTCAGGCCTCCTTGTGGGTTTCTGACTTTGTTCAGTAACAAATTCATGTGGGTGCCTACCCTCTAAGTCGTAATTTATGAGCCTTTACATTTATGTCCAAAATTCTGCTTTGACAAATGCCAGAATTGGCACAGAGTACATTTTTTTCTAAATCCATGAAAATTTAATAGTATCATTCACTTCTTTTTTTTTTAAATTTCAATTCAGTTTGCCAACATGTAATATCACACCCAGTGCTCATCCCTCAGTGCCGTCCTGGGCGCCCTGGCTCCTGATCCCGGGTGACAGGTCCAGCTCCCTCCCCTCCCCCCAGCTCACCCCTCCCTCCCCTCCCCCCAGCTCACCCTTCCCTCCAGCATGTGTCAGAAGTCCAATGGGTAATCTAACTCACATTTACGATGTAAATTAAATGTAAATCTACAATGTAGATTAAACATCTATTAAACTTCGTTTTTTTAAATGCGTAGCCATTCTATGTTTCCTAAACTTGAAATAATCAAATTAACGTCTGGAGTGACATATTCACGAAAGGTGTCCCCAGGACCCACACCAGGCGTCTGACAGTGGGAGTCACCACCAGGGAGCGCGCCTCCGGGCACGGCCGCGGGCACCGTGGCCTCCGTGGGACAGCAGCTCATGTGCAGACTGAGTTGCTTTAAACACACGTTCCTCAGGGACGCCCACCCGAGCCCCCCCGATCTGCACGCCTTCGGGGCGCTCCCCACACCCTGTAGCCGCCAAGCGGAGCTCGGAGCCCCGGCCCCGGGCCCCACGCTGGCGGAGGTCACGCTCGCTTCTGACGGTGGCCAGTCTCGGGGAGGGATTGTCCTTAGGAAAGGGGTTTCTGGGCGCCCCCCCCCCGCCTCCGGTGAGCTGCCGTGAGCTTCCGGCACCTGCTGCTCACATGCCGTCGGCCCCGCGTGTCCAGACGGGAAGTGTGCCGATGGAGCAGCCGCTGCCCCTGCACATCCAGCTCTTCACACGCGCTTATCGCTTGTTCTTAACACAAACTCCAGTTCGCCCCCGAGAAAGCCATGGGAAACCGTGTCATGAGATGACCACGGAGAGCCCCCCGCAGCCCCGCGAGGCGCCCACAGGGCCGAGGCAGCAGCTCGCGCGGGTCAAATCCTAGAGACGCGCGATCTTGGAAGGAGGTGCGTTTGCTGGTGCTTGTGGTCATGTTGTAGCTCCTGCAGTTGGGAGCTCATTACCTCTGGAATCTCGATTATTCTAAGTCAAAGTGACACAATGCTCTTTTAATTAAAAAACACAACTTTGGCAGATTAGGAAACCAAAGAAACGTGCGGCGCTGTGCTCAGGCAGCAGGTGGGAGGCCGGGGCAGGGCGGCGACCACGTGGCTTCCCTGGGACGCGGTGCAGGGACGCGGGGCCTCTGGGTCGGCTGGACTCCGGCGCGGGCAAGGACCCTGCGAACCCCTCGTCTACACCCTGCCCCAACACCGAAGAGTTCCCACCGCCTTCGTGAGCGTGCTGCTATTTCTCACCTGATTAGTGCTGAATAATAAAAATATTTTAAAAGATCTTTCAAATGTGCATATGCAACCTTATGCATATTTTATGAAAAATACCATAATATCAAAATATCATCGTCATATTTTATGAAAACCAGTCTGTGAAAATAACCGAATAGTTTCTATCATATTTAAAAACTTCTCTGACCTCTCAGGCACAATTAATTAGAATTACACAGAAAATTTTGGTGTCAGGTGTATCTTTTAGGTCTAACTGTAAATATAGGACACGACACTTTCCTAATTTCTTTAAAACCTCCTTAGTTTCCTTATTTATGAAAAAGGACAATAGAACACACAGTCCTGTGAGGACCCACAAGGTGCGAGGCCTTAGGTACTCGCTGACCCGCGATCATGTCGGGTAGGTGTCTCCCCGGGAACCCATGGTGACCTGCGCCTTCCGCCCACCGCAATGGTCTCTGTCACAAAGACCAGGGCGGCAGGGAAGAGGTGCTCAGTGGCGGGATGAAGGATGCGGGATGCTCACGGTCAGCGCGGAGCTCGTGATGCCTGAACCTGCTTACCCAACATGTGAGCCTCCCTGCTGGTGGTGTCTCCGCCAACGTGCAGACGAAACTCAACTCAGACACGACTCTTCTAGGATCACAGGCTCTTAGAGGCAGCAGGGGCTTCACAGGCGTCTGCTGTGGGACCCTCATCCTGACTATGGGACCCTCATCCCATCCGTGGGACCCTCATCCCATCCGTGGGACCCTCATCCTGACTGTGGGACCCTCATCCCACCCGTGGGACCCTCATCCCATCTGTGGGACCCTCATCCCATCCGTGGGACCCTCATCCCATCTGTGGGACCCTCATCCCATCCATGAGACCCTCATCCCATCTGTGGGACGTTCATCCCATCCATGGGACTCTCATCCTGACTGTGGGACCCTTATCCCACCTATGGGACCCTCATCCCACCCGTGGGACCCTCATCCCAACAGTGGGACCATCATCCCAACTGTGGGACCCTCATCCCAACTGTGGGACCCTCATCCCATCCATGGGACCCTCATCCAATCCGTGGGACCCTCATCCCATCTGTGGGACCTTCATCCCATCCGTGGGACCCTCATCCTGACTGTGGGACCCTTATCCCACCTATGGGACCCTCATCCCATCCGTGGGACCCTCATCCCATCCCTGGGACCCTCATCTTGACTGTGCAACCCTTATCCCACCTATGGGACTCTCATCCCATCCGTGGGACCCTCATCCTGACAGTGGGGCTCTCATCCCGATGATGGGACTCTCATCCCACCCTTGGGACACTTATCCCACCCGTGGGACCCTCACCCCATCCCTGGGACCCTCATCCCATCCCTGGGACCCTCACCCCGTCCCTGGGACCCTCATCCCATCCCTGGGATCCTCACCCCATTCCTGGGACCCTCACCCCAGCTGCTCTCCATGCACTCCTTCCTTGCAGCACCCGAGTCCACGCAGTGGGCTAAGTAATTCAGCAAAGTCGACCTTACAGTAACTGAGGCGTTCCAGGGTCTCAGGTCTGTGAGACCATCGGAGTATTTGCCAAACCTCAAAGTGGGAGCTAGCGTACCCCACAAACCACTCTCGGCGCAGGAGCGGCGTGGCTTCTACGCTGTTCCCTTCCGATTCAGTGCATCTCAACCGGCTGCAGATCTGAGCGGATTCTTAGGGCGAAGAGCGAAGATCACGGGCTGGCAGGTTGCCCCTGGGATGCAGGTGGCTTCACCTGGATGCGCACCGCGGCCTTGCCTTCCTTCTCTGGGCCTCCGACGACCTCAGGCAGGGGCTCCAGTGGGGATCCGGGCCCCCCCGGGGCACCGAGCTGCCCGTCTCACAAGTGTTGCCTGAGTCCACCACTCACGGGCACACGCTGACACTGCTGTCCCCTCCTCCACGTGCCTGCAGCCCAGGCGGGAAGTGCAGAAAAGCCTCAACCTGATGGAGCCCGTGTGACATCGCAGCGGCTCATGGTCACAGCCCCGCAGGAAGGAGCCCGCCCGGGGCCCCGACACCCCGCCGCCCCGCTGCACCCACCTGCACCTCACCCACGGCACCCGAAGGGCTGAAGTGAGCACAGTGTTTAAAAGAAATTCTTCATTTCATTCTTTAGAGATTTTTTTGTGTATTTTATAATGAAAATGATATTGGAACCGCTCTAAAATAAACACACCTAAGAATATCTGGGCTCTCGGTCAAAAATCACGGCAAACACTGATCTACGGGGTGAAAATCAATAATAAATGCCTCTCCTGACTGGGGCTAGATCGCCCCAACCTACGCGAACCCGAAAGCTGCCGCTGATGCTCGAGGGGTGGGTGCGCACCTGGAGCAGACACACTGGTGCCGCATCATTCATTCTCCACCTGGAGAAGTGCCGGTTTTACCCAGAATGTGAACATGGGAAGTAGCTTCTCTCAGGGGTGCTCCTGGGCAGTGCTCCTCCCAGTTGCTCCTCGACGGTGCTCCTCCCGGGTTGCTCCTGGACGGTGTTTCTCCCGGGTTGCTCCTGGACGGTGCTCCTCCCAGGTTGCTGCTGGGTGGTGCTCCTCCCCAGTGCTCCTCCCGGTTGCTCCTCCGGGTTGCTCCTCCTCAGTGCTCCTCCCGGTTGCTCCTTGTGGGTTGCCCCTCCGTGGTGCTCCTCCTGGGTTGCTCCTCCGTGGTACTCTTCCTGCATTGCTCCTCCCTGGTGCTCCTCTTGGGTTGCTCCTCCCCAGTGCTCCTCCCCAAGTCTCAGCCTGTGCACCTGCTGCTGCGGGCCATCCCACCTCCCTCCTGCTCTGCTGACCGCATCCATCCCAACCCCCAACCCCAAGCTTGGGTCTTTTTGATCCTGACACCCTGGAGGGTTTCTGCTCCATAGCGGCCCCGCTGGCACCCCCGCCCCGCAGCCGCTCCCCACACACCGCCCCCTGCAGGTTCCTGAGGTCAGAATCCCCCGCAAGCCTCTGGGCCCTGTGGTTCCGAACCTTCTTCGCCCTAAATCACCGCTGTGAGCACCACTTGTACTGTGTTTATATTGCATTACACTTATATCATATTAGTCTAATCCATTCGACACTAACTTATAGTAGAAACCTCATGAAAGTGCAAAAATGTAGTGTAAATGTGGGTATGTAGAAACACATAAAAAACATGTAAAGTGCTTAAAAGGAGCCACCTCTGGTTAATTAATTATTTCCTTCTTTGGTATAGTTTTCCTTGCTTTCTACCAATTTTAAAATAAAATACGTTAATTTATAATCAACAACTGTGAATATTACCCACAAAATAAAAACCAAATGCAGTGCACAGGGCATTCTTCTGGGTACTTACTTAAAACCAAAAACCGTTAGGAGTAACTAGTTCCAAGTATCTAAAAAAGATGCACTAGCAGGGAAAATTAAGACAAATTCTCACATATTCAGGCTGATTTGATAGATCCATATAATTAATAAAAACACTGGGTCAACATTAAATTGTAAAGGTTCAAACCGGAGAATCAGGTTTGGTGGCCCTGGGCTCCCCCGAGAGGAGATGGAGGCCGAGGTGTCCACGCCGGGGGCGGCCGGGGTCCAGGTCCTGCTGGCGCTCTGGCGACCAGGCTGGCCCACCAGGTGCACTCCCAGGTCACCGCGCGCTCCCACGGCCAGCCCACGGCTTCCTCTGCGCACCTCAGCTGGCACCCTCTGCCTTCGCAGCCAATCCCGTCCCGGGGCCGCGGCGAGGGGCACCCTAGTCAGCAGGACGGCAACAGGCGGCCCCAGGAGTGGCGCGCTGGGCCTGGGCCTCCCCTGGCCACTCTGGCCGGGCGCGGCGTCTGGAAGCTGAGTGGCCGTCAACCACAGATGCCTCCTCCTGCACCACCTCTGTGGTCCTCTGCGCCCTCCCGCACACCTTCCCTACCAAGCCTGGGTCAGCTTCCCTGCCCCCCACGGACCTGATTGTTGATCTTTGCCACCACCACCCCCACATAGCACGTCCACCCCACTTCTTGAAGATGGGAAACAGGCCTTGGGGCCCTTGCTCGCGTCCTTTGTTGGTGTCTGATAACCACTCATGTGCCCCCCAAGGGACATAGTGGCCCTACCCTGGCCACCCCCTACCCCCCGCTCCAGGTGACTGGACCTTCGCTGGACGTCTGACCCAGAAAGGGTCGATCCCGGTCTCTACCCCAGCATTTATGTGTGTGGCAGGGAATCCAGGAGCAAGACGGGCAGACAGGCCCACGGGCCACGCAAACCTGTGCTTTTCTGAGCATTTGCTGAAATATTTTCACATCACGTAGTTGCATATGTGGAAAGGATGAGCTGAGGAAAGCAAGTCTGTGCCATCTGCAAGCTTGCCCTGGAACCAGATGCACTGAGAGAAGGAGAAAGAAGGGAAAGAAAGAAGAAAGAAAGAAAGAAAGAAAGAAAGAAAGAAAGAAAGAAAGAAAGAAAGAAAGAAAGAAAGAAAGAAAGAAAGAAAAAGGAAGGAAGGGAGGGAGGGAGGAAGGAAGGAAGGAAGGAAGGAAGGAAGGAAGGAAGGAAGGAAGGAAGGAAGGAAGGAAGGAAGGAAGGAGAGAAAGCAAAGAAAACGCTATAATTTGTATTATGAATCCCAATAAAACCTAATTCTGTGTGGAATGAACACGTCCAAGGGAGCAGGTTTTCATCACTACTGCTGTCCCGTAGGCGGGTGGCCCTGGCACCGCAAGGTGGGTGGAGACGGCGGTGGAGTGGCCTCCCCTGGGATCTGGCCTCAGGAGCAAAGCCAGCCAATCCCCTATGAACAGGTTCACCACAACCACAACGCTGCTCACCTTTTTTCCTGGTTTCCCTTGTTTGTTTGTTTGTTTTTAATTTTTTTTAATTTTTTAAATTTTTTTAGAGGTAAAAACAAGTAGGGTCCTGGAACTTCTCCTTCCTAATAGTACAGACGGGCCTTCCAATAAGAGGACCTGGAGGCCTTGGAATCACTTAGGAGTATATTGATTTGTTGCTGACGTCCTAGTGCGGCGCTGGAATGCCAGCCCTGCCTCAAAGCTCACTATTTAATCCTCCGCGGACGGTTGTTCGCTCTCGGAGCCAATGTTCACCGAATGCCTCAGGTAAGCCGAGCTCCGCAGACATACCAGCGAGCACGGGAGCTCAGTTCCTGCGCAGACGGAGCTCGAGGTGCAGCGGGACGGCCCGCGGGGGTCGGGCAGTCGCAGTAAGCGCGGTGGCCGCTCGCGGGCAGGTGCAGGCAGCCAGCTGTCCCTTGAGTCGTCGCCAGATGACAGGTGGACGCATCCTAGATGGGCTCGCTGGGCGCGTGGGAGCTCTACTTCCAGTTCCGTAAACCCCGCAAACCTGAGCAAAACAAAAGTGTTGGAGGTGCGTGTGGCAAGGACTGTAAGTGGGCGGGTTTCATCTGCTGCCGCCTCGGGTGGCGGGAAGCCGGGGCCTGCGGGGACGCTGGACCGCCGGCGCCACTGCGCAGGGCTGGATCTGTGCTCGGCGCACTCCCTTCTCGGGCCGGGATCACTGACCAAAGAGCAGGTCTCTCGTCGCGTGAATAACCGACCGCTCGGTCTGTAGGTCACCCCGCCACGGGGACTCTAGGGGGAAGCCGCTCATGTCTGTGTTTCCTGAACCTGATGATCACCATCGTACACGTTACTAATGTGATAAATGCCAGTTATAAGAATGACTCCGTGCCCGAATCTACGGCTACGCCACATCCGAATTCAGTACGGCCGGGTCACCGCCAGCGGACCCGCGGAGACGAAAGTCTATTTCCTCCTAAAAATAGTGGAAAGCTTTGGCTTTTAGTTGAGACTCATCAGAGCAACGGAGAAGATATGAGACTAAAATTTACATAAACGTGGGAGCCCCTGGATGATGAACCTCCCCCCCCGTGGGACCCAGAAAGTCTCCAAGAAATGGATTACAGGGTGCCATGATCAGGGCCACACCCCGAGGCCCCTGGTGGAGCCAACCCCAAAGGCGAGCGTAGGAAAACCCGCTCCCTCACTGACCCCGTATTATCCACCATCCCTTTCACTCCCCACGTGAGACACACGGCACCGGCTGCGCATCCACAGGCTCGCGAGTGCACGTGCAGCCTCCGTCCACTGCTCCGCAGAGGCTCGTACCGCGGCCACGTGGGCCGTAGGGAGACAGGAAGGCCCGGGGCTCCAGAGAGCTGAGGGCCCAAGTGGGCTGCGGCTCTTGTCATGTCCAGTCGGCACGACCGGCTCTGCCTGGGATCCCGGCCCGAGCGGCCCTGCCCTGCGGCTTGGCCCCGCACAGCCGACACCCAGGAGCAGCGTCCCTGGAGGGCTTCCCTGCAACCGCGAGGGAGGACGGGCAGTGATGTCACGGCCTAACGGGCGAATGCACCTGGCACCCTGACCTCCTCTGCGGGGAAGGGAGTCTCCACTCTTCCCATTCTTCCCCAACGAGAAGAGATTGGAACGTTCTGCGTCACAGCAGGAGGCCGACAGCCAGATACTGTTGGGGTGTCGTTCTCCTCCATCTACCCTGGCGGGCAGCCACGGGCACCGCCGCGGGGAGCAGGCTGAGCATCCCCTTCCTCCTGTGTCCACCTCCGCCTCTGTCCTCACCTCTCGGGACCTGTCACTCATTCCCCGTCTTGGAGCCCTGCGCACAGCCCGCCCCGGGGCGCTCTGGGTGTTGGCTAAGACAGTACGTGCACACCTCACGTGCCCCCTCCTGGGTCACCGTCGGTGCACACCCAACGTTTGATCTTTCTTTCTGCCCTCGCTCCTTGAACCTATCGCAGTCAGAAATATCCGGAAAGGGAGCAGAAGCCTGGCATCCCGGATGCTCCCACCAGGAGCATCATCCAATCCTGACTCGGAATAATGCTGGTCAAGAGTCCTCCTCGTTCTCACCAGAAATAAAGGTAAGTATGTGAGCTGAGCCGGTGGTGTGTTAACTCGCTCAACCGTGGGGCCCGGAGAAACGTGCATAGCTGATCACCACTGTGTACACTGCGAATATACAGCCTGTTTGTCAGGTATTCCTCAGCGAAGCTCAGGGCTGGAGGTCGGGAGGGAGGTCGGGAGGGAGGTTGGGAGGGAGGTCCGGAGGGAGGTCGGGAGGTCAAGAGGGAGGTCAGGAGGGAGGTCGGGAGGTTGGGAGAGAGGTCAGGGCAGAAGGTCAGGGCAGGAGGTCTGGAGGGAGGTCAGGCAGGAGGTTGGGGCAGGAGCGTGGGAGGTCGGGGTGGAGGTCGGGGTGGAGGTCAGGGTGGGAGGTCGGGAGGGAGATTGGGAGGGATGTCAGAAGTGAAGTTGGGAGGGAAGTCAGGACAGAGGTCGAGAGGGAGGTCGGGAAGGAGGTCAGGAGGGAGGGAGGTCGGGGCGGGAGGTTGGGGTGGACATCAAGAGAGAGGTCGGCCGGGAGGTCGGGAGGTTGGGAGAGAGGTCAGGGCAGAAGGTCAGGGCAGGAGGTTGGGAGGGAGGTTGGGAGGGAGGTCAGGAGGTCAGGGCAGAAGGTCAGGGCAGAAGGTCAAGAGGGAGGTCAGGTGGGAGATTGGAGCAGGAGGGTGGGAGGTCAGGAGAGAGGTCAGGGTGGAGGTCGGGGTGGGAGGTCGGGAGTGGGGTTGGGAAGGAGGTCAGGAGGGAGGTCAGGAGGTCAGGAGGGAGGTCGGGGCAAGAGGTCGGGATGGAGGTCGGGAAGGAGGTCAGGAGGTCGGGAGGGAGGTCAGGAGGTTGGGAGGGAGGTCAGGAGGTCGGGGTGGAGGCACGAGGCCTCGCTAGGGGGGCCCGCTTCAGCGTTCAGGGGCATCAGGCCTCAGGAGGGCGCGGGGGTGGCGTGGATTCCCACAAGGTGGAGCAGACAAGAGAGGAGACAACAGCCGTGTCGCCGCCTCTTCTGAGCGTGTGCGGGGACCTGTCTTCGGGCCTTTCCTGCTGTTTTAAGTCCCTGAAGGGGAAGGAAGCCGTTCCCTCGGCCGCCGGCACCCGCCAGTTCTGACCTGCAGAATCCATCCGCCTTCAAGGCCGTGGCTTCCCGTGCGATCACTGGCACAAGATGATGGCATCTGGCAAGTTCTGTGCCGGCTCAGGGACAGCAGGGCCCGAGCCGGGGCCGTCGGGGCCGCCTTGGTGCCGCCCTCCACCCGCTGCGGTCGCCACTCAGCCACGCTCGGGCGCATCGGTGCTCGTCCTGCCTGGGAACCTCCCCGCCACCCCGCGGCTTCGGGGCAGAGGGCAGGTCCGATTCGAGGCCGGGATCTAAGCAACAGAAGATGAAACCCGAATTCACCAGGTTAAATCACAAACTGTCGCGTGCACAGGGTTTAAAGACAGAGTTTAGAGGGAATCATGGGCATTTGCATATACCCTGGCAACACCCCCAAATAAAGTGTGGGGTACTTGCCTCACCCCAGAAACGCCCCTTCTTTTTTCCAGGCACCCCCATGACGGAGGCAAGCGCCGTGGGTCTCTGACTCCACGCCAGGCCGAGTGTGGGGTCCTGAACGCTGTCTACACTCGCTTCTCTGCTGCAGCTCACGGCCCACGACGCTGCGGGTGTCAGCCGTGTGCTGTCCTTCGCCCTCAGGCAGCCCTGTGCGGTGGCCTCGCCCCAAGGGGCTGGTCTCTCTGGTCGAAGGGATCGGGATGTGTCTGCGGCCCTTGAGAGCACACTGGCTGCAGACACCCCCGTGCAAGTCGCCCTGAGACCCTGAGTCTTCACGGCTCTCCGGTTGACCTCTCGGAAGGGGCCTGGCCGCCCGTAGGTGCTGGCGGACCCGTGTGCAGGGGGTGGGAGCTCGTCACGCCCCACCAGAGACGAGCAGCGACCCCCGCTCCGCAGCCTCACCCACGTTAGCTGCGCCTGTGTGCCTGCTTCACTCACACCAGGTGCGGGTGTCTTCTCCGGGGGTAACGGGCTGCGAGCGGGGGTCATGAGCATCCCCCACACCCGCTGGCGGCCCAGAAAAGGGACCCTCTGCTCAGAGGGAGGTGCCGGGGGCCTCAGGATGCAAACATTCAGGAGGCGGGGAGGGAGGAGCATGGCCAGGAATCCGGGGGGCTGCACCCCGAGAGACCAGGGCGCGGCGGCAGGTGGCCGCAAGCCCAGCAGCTCCCCAGTCAAACCCGCGCGGTGACAGGGCCGAGTCTCCCATGAGCGGAAGTAGCCTGCAACGACCGGCCTCGTCCGGCATCCCCTTCCGGACCCCGTGCCCTGGGCTCCTCGACCACTCACTGCCGCAGTTGAGGACAATGACAACCTGCGAGAAATAACTCTTTTTTTGACTTTTCACCATTTGCATTTGTAACAGGCAAGCGGAGTCTGCGTGACTTCTGTATCTACTCATTTGTCGGTAACGGACACGTCACACGCCCAAGTCACCTTCGTGCTGCCAAGAAGTAGAGCAAATTCTGACTTTATGTGGAATGTGTCAGCGTCCCTGGGGGAAATGGAGGACATCGGACACTCGCACCAGGACGTGCTACCCCAGATCGGAGGCCACGGTGATGGCGCTGGACTCGTCATCCCGACAGGGCCACCTGCCCGCTGCTCAAGTGGGGGGTGACCAGGGTTGCGCCTGACGCTTACAGTGGGGCTCAGACCTCCGAGCCTCCAGGAAGTGCCCCAGGGCTTCCGGGCGGCCCGTCTCCACCTGCACGTGATTCCGCCAGACAGACAGCGGCGTCCTGAACAGGATGTGCCCAAGAGCGCGGTCGGGTCCACAGGGACAGCGCAGGGGCTGGGGTTGGAGGGAGACGCGCCCGGGCGCCTGGTGGCCCAGGGGTGCAGCGTCTGCCTTGGGCTCAGGTCGTGGTCCTGGGTCCTGGGGTCGAGACCTGCGTGGGGGAGGCTCCTGCGCAGTGGGGGGGTCTGCTTCTCCCTCTGCCCCTGCTCGCTCGCTCTCGCTCGTTCGCTCTCAAATAAATAAAATCTCTAAGAAAAAAAAGACAATGACAGAGAAGAAGCAAATGAAGAACATGATATAAGTAAAAAGACAAGCAATTTGAGTCTCTGCAGATGAGTGTCCTGGTAAGTGTGCTGGTGAGGGTCTTAGGTGAGTGTGCACGGGAAGTGTCCCAGATGAGAGTCCCAGGTGAGGGTCCCAGGTGAGTGTGCAGGTGAGGGTCCCAGGTGAGGGTCCCAGGTGAAGGTCCGAGGTGAGGGTCTAGGTGAGTGTCCTGGTGAGGGTCCCAGGTAAAGGTCCCAGGTGAGGGTCCCAGATGAGGGTCCCAGGTGAGTGTCTCAGGTGAGTGTCCCAGGTGAGGGTCCCAGGTGAGTGTGCAGATGAGGGTCCCAGATGAGGGTCCCAGGTGAGGGTCTAGGTGAGTGTCCTGGTGAGGGTCCCAGGTGAGTGTCTTAGTGAGTGTGCAGGTGAGTGTGCAGGTGAGTGTCCTGGTGAGTGTGCAGGTGAGGGTCCAGGTGAGTGTCCTGGTGAGGGCCCCAGGTGAAGGTCCCAGGTGAGTGTGCAGGTGAGGGTCCCAGGTGAGGGTCCTAGTAAGCGTGCAGGTGAGGGTCCAGGTGAGTGTGCAGGTGAGGGTCCCAGGTGAGGGTCCCAGGTGAGTGTCCTGGTGAGTGTGCAGGTGAGGGTCCCAGGTAAGGGTCCCAGGTGAGGGTCCAGGTGAGTGTCCAAGTGAGGGCCAGGTGAGTGTCCTTGGGAGTGTGCAGGTGAGGGTCCAGGTGAGGGTCCCAGGTCAAGCCATCCAGCCTGCAGAGCAACATGCTCAGGGTCTGTGGTCTGTTCGGTCCTACCTGTGGAGAGAGGCCTGCAAACCGCGTGTGTAATTAACTGCACACATTAAGCTCCTACTACTTGCATTTTATTTCCAGGGCGGCCGTCCTCAGCCTTGGTGGCAGTCGCCTGCCGCCCTGCCCCGAGCCTGCACGGGGGCGGCCTGAGCCCTCCTCGCCTCGCCCGGCCCCCACGCCACAGCCCTGCCCAGCTCCTGGGCTCGGCTCCCACCCCAGCGTCTGTCCCTCCAGGTCACCTCACCGCTCGACTGCGACCCTCTCCACAAAGCACACGGCACTTTTTAGCCATTTTCAGCAAGTGGCCCTCGTTGTTAAGCTGACAAAAAGCTCATCTGCCGCTTTTATATTTTTTATCTTTTTAAATTCCAATGTCATCTTTCCACGGCAGGAGGCGCCAGGCCAGGTTCCGGGGCAGTCACAGGGTCGGCCCCTCGGAGCTCAGGGCCGTGCAGGCAACTCCACGTGAATTTACTAGATTCGCTCCTCACCGTGGTGCCCTGGGGTGTAGATGCGTATATTTCTAGGCCCCGAGATGTCGGATTAATTAGACTGCATTGGGATTGGGACGCCGGGGGGCTCAGCGGTGGAGCGTCTGCCTTGGGCTCAGGGCATGACCCCAGGGTCCCGGGATCGAGTCCCACATCGGGCTCCCCACATGGAGCCTGCGTCTCCCTCTGCCTGTGGCTCTGCCTCTCTCTGTGTGTCTCTCATGAATAAATAAAATAAAATCTTAAAAAAAAATAGATTACATTGGGATAAGCCCCACAATCTCCACATCCTGGAGTGCTGTTCTGAACAGCAACGCGCTGGCAGAGGTTGGGCCGCCGTCGGGGAGCCCGCCTGGTCCGGAGTGAGCTGTGGGCCGCCGCGCTACCAGCTGGAATATGAAGGGCGGGGGTTTGGCCCTCGTGCCGTCTTCCAGGAGGTGGAGTCTTTGGGGGTAACTCACACTGCGGAAAGGACATAAACCTTTTATTACCTCAGTTTAACACAATAAGGAATCGTTACTGGTTGTGCAATATCACGGAGGATTTATAGTCCATACAATGAGCCTAGGTTACAGCTACAAGATTCGGGCGGGGGGGGAGAGGCAATTTGTGTAATGAGGGACTGAGAGAGCAGACCTACTAGGAGCCTCCCCGCTTTGTCCTTCCCATCCCTCCTGCGTGTGCAGGCGCCACGCAGAGCACACGTGTGCTCCCAGGTGTCCTGCAGGAGGCAGAGTGGGGACAGGGGAGCTTCGGGTGGGAACGGGGGCACCACGGCACCAGCCATGCTCATATGGCCTCAAAATTGAGTCATTGTTCGAGCTCTATAAACACCACTGGTTTATGTGCGTTTTCACCAAAGGAATGTCCCCCCCTTGGGTCGTCATGGATTTGGTCCAAGGCGAAATTACATTTAAAAATTTATACCCACCAATAAACCAAATTTACCCTGGAAATAATAAGCATCCACCAGACGGGTGCTACCGTGGTGGGGACACAGCGAGCGGGAGCCTGGTCCACACAGGAGACTTCCTGTCTCTCTAGCGTTACCCCTGTGTCATACCCACCCCTGCAAGACCCAGAGCTCTCGCGGAGAGACCAAGTCGGGGCTAAACAGCCTGGGCCGGGCCAGCCCCGTGGGTACCCTGCGGTGCCCGCTCAGCCCTGCTGCGCAGCCCTGCTCCTTCTTGCAGACCAGCAGCAAGGTCCTCCAGCCGGTGAGGGGAGAGCCCCCACCTGCTGCCTTAGATGCGCTGCAGCAAAGGGCCGGGGCCAGGATCACCTGCTCCTGACAAGGTCGGTGTCTGCACGCGGAGGCCGAGGACAGTGGACGGGTCCGTGACCGCAGCGCTGCGGAAACCTGATCCCTGGGCAGCAGGAGAGCCCTGAGCCCGTGAGCCGGAGGGACTGTGGGCGTGCGGCGGGGGGCACCGTCCCCCGGGGGCGCGGGGCTGGGTCCATGCCCGTCAGGTGAGGTCACCGAGGCTCATGACCGGTGTCACAGGATGAAGGGACGAGACAGGAACGGAGCTTAGGCCCCGAGGAGCCCGACAGCCACGCCCAGGGAGGCCCAAGGCGGGAGCTTGGCGCGTGCTCTCCAGGCAGGGAGGGTGCACGGCCCGGGGCTGGGGTCGCCTTATCTCTGGGGCAGGAAGCGGACTGAGGCCCTGCCCGAGGCTGAGAGATGGGTCCCAGGCCAGGACGCAGCGCGCAGACCCCGGGGGGCCTCGACCCGAGCCCGCGCACTGAGGCTTGCACAGCGGGTGGGGGTTCGCGGGGTCACGGGCTTCTCCGGCCCGGCCAGGCTACGTCCGCGGGGGGACTCTGGGCCCGGGCGGGCTGGCAGCCTGGCTCTGCCGCGGGGGACACGGGGGCTTCGGACGAGTCCCGGGAGCTCTGTCCATCCCCGAGCCAGGGAAGCGTCCGGAAGCCGCAGGCACTCAGATCACCCAGTGGGCGGAAGCTCAACAAACACTAATCGTTAGGATCCATTAAAAACCCTTCTCATCACTGTGCTTAAGTCCGGAAAACCACAGGTACCTCGGCCGCTGAGCAGGGGGAGCCCCAGGACCCAGAGAGGGGAGCGCAGAGGCTGCGGGGGGCACGGGCTGCCGCCTCCGGGGAGCCCTCCCGGCTGCACACATGCACCAGGGCGCCCACGGCGTGGATTTCCAGATCTGTTTTGCAGCCGATGTTTTGTTTCCACAGCAGCGCTCTCGCTTTTATGACACTGACGTTCTGCTGAGTATTTCCTAGAAGAATTTCACTAAACCATCAGAGACACTATCGGGAAATGCCTGCCCTCGCTCAGAGCAACAGGAAATGAGTTATTGGAGTGGTTTTCGCTTCGCGCCGCGAGGCCCATCTCGATTAGGTCCGCCCTAAGTGTGGGGTCTGTTCCGCGCGGCTCTACCACTGAAGACAAAATGAATTACCTGAAAACCGTAAAAGAACGTTCGCAGTTCCTAATGCGCTCCAGGGCTGCCCAACCCAGCTCCCAGTCCCGTGTGCACCTTGCGCAAGGTCGCTGGGGCCGCGCCTGGAGGCCGGGGGTGTCCGCGGCCGAGGTCGCCGCGGGGGTCGGCCCAGGGCCCTTGGACACCGGGCACGGGAGGGTCTGTGCACACGCGGCCGCCACATGCAGTGGGGAGACAGCCGCGTGCACAAGGCCAGCACCCCCCGCCCGCCCCGTCCGGTGCCCAGTCCCTCCGCCTGAGGCTCCAGCGCAGCTCCAGCTCGGCCCCCTGGGCGGATGGGGGGACACACGTGTTGTGACAAACTGTGGACAGCCCCGAGTGCACAGGCCCCGCAGGAGCCGGCACAGCCTGGGGGGAAGCTTGGGGGGACCGGCCGGTGGCAGTGAGCCAGACAAGCCACCGGTGCAGTGGCCAGAGGGTGGGCTTTGCACCTCCAGACCATCCGCAAGCCCGCGGGGGCCACGCAAGCCCCTCAGTCTGCGAGGGCACCACCAGGAGCCGCCCTGGCCCGACAGGTGGGCCGCCCCGAAGCTGGGGGCGTCCATGGGGCTGGGCGGCCGCTGGGCCTCGCTGCTGCAGCTGCACCGTGGCCATCGGGGGGCCCTGCAGGACAGAGGCCTTGCTGCACTGGCCCCTGAGAAGTACAGGCCGGGGGTCCGCATCCCAGACCCGCACCCACACCCTCCCGCAGGGTCTTCGTGCGGCCCCCAGCGCAGCCCCGTCCCCTTGATGCAACTGCGGCTGCAGAGACTGTGAGACCCCGTTCTGGGCGCTCGGGGGGAGACCCCGGCCTGGGCGCTCGGTGGTACTTTCTGCATCTGACTCAGCTCCCGGTGCAGGAACGGCCTCCCCTCGCGGTTTGGTTTGTAGGGTCAGCAGGGGACCAGCCACGGTCTCTTCCCATCCAGCCCCGTGGGCTTTCCACGGAGCCGGCCCTCTGTCCATCCATCCGTCTGTCCACCTAGGGGAGGCCGGCTGCGGCTGCGCCCTCGTCGTGCTGCCCCGGGCTCCAGTAGGTGTGACAACGAAGCAGAGGGTGAGGCCGGAGACACTATCAGGTATGGACAGAAGCTCACGCCCCGCGCGCCCGGGCCACTCCACATGCACATCTGCGTGGCCTGAGGACCTGGGCGTCCCACCGGAACGTCTGCATCCGAAGCAGACACCGCAGACACCCACAGGCCTAGGTCCACGGCGCGGAGGGAGGCCAGAGAGCACGGCAGCCTCGGGCAAAGCAGGCACAGGCGGCAGGACTCGCGCAGGCCGTGAACCCCACGCTCTGGCAGGACTTTAGCAGGAGAAGGTCGGGGATGCCCGACCCAGGCCTCCCATCTTGCAGGCCGCGCAGTCTGGGCCGAGGCTTCCCGGCCGTGGGGCCTCCACCCACCGACCCGGAGCTGCCGCTCCCCGGGGACGACGACCGAAACTGTCCAGATGCCCCAGTGCCCCGGGGCCTGCAGCCTCGAGTGGGGGCCGCGGGGACCCGCATGCATGCGCGTATCCGAGGGTCAGTGGTAAATTCTAATTGCCCATGGGTGCAGGGGCGGGGGCACCAAACCCTCCTCTGTTTGCGTGTCTGCCTGTTTCTCCATCCACAAAACCGAGAATGCAGAGAAATGCGAACTAATTCACAGAATTGGTAAGAAAACCGCAGCCCCTTAATAGCCTCCTGGCCCTTTCCGCCCCTTCAACCTCGGGTCCAGGGGCTCCCGCCCACCCCCCTCCAGCCCCCTCCACCCGGTGCGTGGCACACAGTAGGTGCGCGGTGCAGGGGGCGGGAGGGGGGCGCCTGGAGGGGGGTCCAGGGGTGCACCCCAAGCCGCGGAAGCCCAGCGCGGCTCTAGGGGGATCGCAGTCTTGCGACTATAAATGGAATGAACACAGTGAACATTTAGAAGAAATCATGCTTCCCTTATTTACCGAAAAAAGCATCCTACAAAAATAGATGTTTAAAATTAGCACCAAATAACAAGAATTTGCTAATTACCAGTATGAAATATTAAGTGGTCTGAAGGAACAGTCGGGAGGAAATTACAAGCAGAAATCCCACCAGTGCCCAAGGGGATGCGTTAATAGAATTGCACTTTCCTACGAAGATGAATCACTAATTAAGAGAAGGTTGTGGGAGAGGCGCGGGTCTGCGCGGCCGTGGAGGGAGCGCCCCATGCTCGGAGGCTCGCGGGGAGCTGGCTGTGACCCAGTCGCCCCACACGTTCCCAACCCTGCAGCCAAAAACCAACGGAAGAGCAGTGGAGCCTGGATCCCCCACGCGCAGGAACGACTCGCTGACTGTGGGGGAAGTGGGTGCAGCGGGGCTCCCCAGTGTCCGGCGGCTGTGCCCAGGGATGCCCTGCGGCCTCCCGAGCCCCCGACTCCATGCCTGGGAGCCCTCGGGCAGGTCTGCTATGGACACAGAGGTGTGTGCCCGGGACCCGCCACGACTGACGGCAGCTCCCGCTCACGGGAGCCTCACGCTCATGTGCGTGGTGGAGCCCTCCGGGCTGGGCGCGGGGACCAGCGGCCATGACCAGTGCCACCGCCGCGTCTTCTACGTGTGGGTCTCAGGTAAGGCGGCGAGCACAGCACCCCTCTCCAAAAGAGCTGCTAAGTGTTAAATCACGGCCAAAGTTACTACCCAGTGTGATAACGCACACAGTCGTGTGTTCTAATTATGCGCGTTCATAAAATCCCATCCACGCCGACGCTGATTCTGAGAGCGGCGAGCTGACTCCTGCGCACGCAAGCGCCGGGGCCCGTGTCCTTTCCCAGGGCGCCCGAGTGAGGCCGGGGCGTCCGGGGGTCACTCAGCCCGCGGTGCGTCCTGCGTCCCAGCAGCCACGGGGCCTAAACACGCAGGTAGCAGCTGGAGTCTGTCTACGTGACTGGCGGAGGTTTTGTATTTCAAATGGAAAATAGTGGAAAAATAGACTTAAAATGATGACGCAGTGAGTGAGCTGCGAGCGGCCGTGTGTGGGAAGCGGGGGCGCAGGCTGGGCCCTGACGCCCTTCCCTGAACTCCAGTCGTATCTTCAAGGCTGACGTCAATCTCTTGCTGAGTAGTAGCTGCTGGAAAACAGAAGGAGGAGCGGAAAATAACCATCTTCCGCGACGACTGCATGACGACTGAGCGTGCCGGTGCAACAGAGGTGGGCAGGGCCTCAGAGGGTGACCAGCCGGAGGCCCGGGTGATGCTGGGGTCACGGTGATGCAGGGGTCAGGGTGACACTGGGGTCAGGGTGACGCTGGGGTCATGGTGATGCAGGGGTCAGGGTGATGCTGGAGTCAGGGTGATGCTGGGGTCAGGGTGACGCTGGGGTCACGGTGATGCAGGAGTCAGGGTGATGCTGGGGTCAGGGTGATGCTGGGGTCAGGGTGATGCAGGGGTCAGGGTGATGCTGGGGGTCAGGGTGATGCAGGGGTCAGGGTGATGCTGGGGTCAGGGTGATGTCGGGGTCAGGGTGACGCTGGGGTCAGGGTGATACAGGGGTCAGGGTGACGCAGAGGTCAGGGTGACACTGGGGTTAGGGTAACGCTGGGGTCACGGTGATGCAGAGGTCATGGTGACACAGGGGTCACGGTGACGTGGGGAGTCAGAGTGACGCTGAAGTCAGGGTGACACTGGGGTCAGGGTGATATGGGGAGTCAAGGTGATGGTGGGGTCACGGTGACATGAGGGTCAGGATGCAGAGATCAAGGTGACACTGAGGTCACAGTGACGCAGGGGTCAGGGTGACGCTGGGGTCAGGGTGATGCTGGGGTCATCGTTACGTGGGGGTCAGGGTGATGCTGAGTCCAGGGCGATCCTGGGGTCAGGGCCTCCGGGCACAGGGCAGCCGGGGGTCAGGGCGACGCTGGCAGGGCAGCGGCACTTGGTTTCCGTGGAACCTGGAGAGTGAGGCAGGGCGGGCGGGGGCTGCCGGAGCCCCCACACGGGAACACACGCGTGTGCGCTGCACTGAAGCACAGCCAAGCTGTGAGCGTCCCCCTGAGAGGGCCAAGGAGGCACCCTGGAGCGCTAGGAGGGAGCGATGGCGCGCCAGCCACTGAGGACTCCCCGGTGACTACAGCGGTCTCATAGAAACGTCAACTTTTTAATCACAGTCGATACATTATGACACAATCACAAGTTTACACACAAGCAATCAGTAGCTGTGTCTGCAGCCCCTGTTGTTAAAATCTTTATAATAAAAAATTAAAATAGGGCAGCCCGGGTGGCTCGGTGGTTTAGCACCGCCTTCAGCCCAGGTCGTGACCCCGGGTCCCGGGATCGAGTCCCGCGTCGGGCTCCCTGCAGGGAGCCTGCGTCTCCCTCTGCCTGTGTCTCTGCCTCTCTCTCTGGGTCTCTCGTGAATAAATAAATAAAACCTTAAAAAAATAAAATAAAACAACTAAAGCACGGATTTAATTGACGGAGACACGTATTTCCCTGCGCGGGGTCCTTGGGGCTCTGGTGTCCCGGGCTGCGCGGCCAAGCGACCTCTCTGCCCCCGGGGCGAGGCCACTGTTCAGGCTCCCCCGAACTGCTGCTTCCCCCGCCCGCCCGCGTTTCACCCAAACGGCAGGAAGGGAGCAGCCTGTACCCTCTGCCCTTGGTTTGGAAGCCTCAGCCCGTCGCGACGGCCCGTTGTCACCAGCCCTAGGACACAGTCCAGCCTCGTTCTCCACCCTCTGACGCGCGGCGTCCCCTGGGGCCCGACCTGGGGCCCTGTCCCCGGCTGCGGCTGGACCTGTGCGGGTGGCAGCGGGGGGACCTCTCTTCGGCGCTCTCTCAGGGTGGGGACGTGTCTGCAAGGCCGGGGCCCTGACAGCCTGAGGTCTCCGCGGAGACACCCCCCCCCCCAGAAGGGCCTCGGCTTCGCAGAGCAGGTGCCGGGACGGACGGCCGGGGTGGTGGCAGCGGGGCCCCCGACTGTGGCCTGGGGCTGTCCTCGCCTAACGAGCCCCGGGCAGCGCCGGCCGCCCCGCCTGCAGAGCAGTTCTGCGCCGTCGGGGAGGCTGGGCTCACCGGGGTCGCCCCCGGGGTGGGCCGCCGTGGGTGCAGGCCGTGGGGCAGCCGAAGACACGGGTCCGCCACGGACACTTCAGTGCGGTCAAATGTATGGACTCGTCTTGGAAGGTCATTTCAGGTGTCGCTGATCCGTACGTTGAGGCTCAGAAGGGTTTTGGCCTTTGTGTCCAACACTTCATCCCTGTGAGCTGCGCGCTCCGCAGGCAGCATCGTCAGCACCGAGGGAGCAGGTTCGCGCCCCTCCCCGCCGCAGCAGCCCCGGAACCATCACCCCGCCCTCCCTGCACCCCCTGTGTGGGGACGTGAAGACCAGGACAGGATGCCCTGGGCCCGAGGGCGTCAGGCCAGGGACCCGGGTCGCGGGAGGGCAAACTCGGATGAGCTCACTGACACAGGGAAGCTGAGAAAACCCACAGACAGGTGGATACAGAGGATGCAGAGGGTCTGGTGTGGAAGCTGGGGTCGGGGGTGCGGGGGAGGGGACGCAGGTGAGGGCACGGGTGGGGGCACGGGCGGGGGCAGAGGGAGGAGGCGAGGGAGAGAGAGCAGGGGCGAGGGGGGGAGGTCAGGGGGTCAAGGGTGCTGGCGGGGGCGGGGTCGCGGGCGGGGCGCACACCTGCCTAGGGAGGAGTCGCGTCCCGGGGAAGGACAAGCCAGGGGAGGCCCCTTTCCAGGAAGCCGGGCCCCCGTGACCCACTGAACACTCTCTTGGGACCTCTTCCTTTAGTGAAATCCCGGTCCCGCGGACAGCAGCTTCCCGGCGGGGTCGGCGTTCAGTGGCCCAGGGGGCACGTCAGGGTCCCGCCCGGCCGAGCTGCGTGTCCCCGTCCGGGTCCCAGGCGGGCACATCCACGGAGGGAGGTGCTCTGTGTTCACGGTCTCGGCCAGAGAAGGGGCCGCCCCAGGGCACTCGCTCCCCTGCACCGGGGAAACCGCACAGACAGCGGGGCCGCCCGGGGAGGAGCTGCGGGCTTCCGGGAACCTCAAGCTGCGTGGGGGGCTGCACTGGGCAAAGGCAAGTCGGGGAGACACGGTGTTCCTGAGGCTTCACCGCAGCGGGGGACAGAAGGGGTGTCCGGCCCGACCCCGCGCTCCATGGCCTGTTCACTCCCTGCGCCTCCAGCCCTGCGTCTCTGCCACTGATGCCACAGCCGGGGCCGCTCCGCACTGCTCGGGGCCTTTCCAGGAGCTCTGATTTGAGGCATTTTACTCCATTAAGGGATCCTATGCCTTCATTCCTGGGCTCCTGTCCTGTCTCCGCTCAGCGGGGTCCCCTGGACGTCCCTTCCCTGCTCCCCCGACGCCATCGTGCGGGCCGCCCGGGCACCTGCAGGAGGTCACCCTGCAGCCGGGCTCTTCCTCGGGCTCCTGAGGCTGTTACGTTCTTTATTTCAGTGAAGTGTGTTTGACACACAACCAAGGTCATCGCTTTTTCTCGGGACGGCAGGTCCAGAAGGATGGACGGTGAGTCCCATCTTGGATGTGGCAGGAGGTTGCTGCAGATCTACTGGTGGAACCAGGTTTGGTTTGACGTAAGGGGATCTGAACGGCTCTCCATCAAAGACCCTTTCCTTATGAATTTCTTCCACCAGGTAACTTTCCAGGATCAACAAGATGGAACCACGTGAACTGAATGGGTCCCTGGTCAGGCTGGAGGACACCCAACACCAGGAAGGTCTCAGGAAACCCGCAGGATGGGGTGTTGGCCGGACTCGCTACGCAGCTGTGGGACAACCTGACACACCGGCCACATTTTCGTGACTCCATCCACCTTTACTATTTTCTTGAAAACCCAATATGGTGACCACCTACCACGACAGGAGCTTTAAAAATGTCCTATTCCGTCTGTACCATTTTTTATCCATAATTGCTCTTAAAGACAGAGCTTCCCCAAAACACAAGGATTGAGGTAACCCAAGGTCAGTTAGGAGTGAGACAGAGAATGAAATTACCCCACATGCGGACACATACCCTTCAAACAACAATTCCCATAGTGTTTTACACGGGATTGTCTTGCGGCCAGCGGCGTCTGTCCGTGAACCACGTGACCACCTTTCGTGTCTTCCCTTCCAGAGTTAAGTCCTCTGTGTTCGAGCTGACATCTGTCAAGCTTCCAAAGAGGCACAGCTGTGTTTGGAAGCCTCCCGGGCTCGGCCCTAGACGACAAGCAGCCCGGCGCCGGGCACCCTAACGTCAAGGGGAGGCCTGCAGGGCCTTCTCAGGGGTGAGAGCCCCCGTTACCGGCCGCTGGGCCACACCAAGCGTCTCCAGGGAATCCCTGCATCATCTGCCTCCGTCACACTTCGGGTTTGGAAATCTTAGGAAGTGTTTCCCCAGGCGGCCGGGTCGGTAAGTCTCCTTCTCGATCCAGGCTTGTCCAGCGTTCCCAACGACCTCCTGGATTAGGAACAGGGGATGGGGTAAAAGCACACAGGAGCCACCACCTAGAAGGAAGACACGGACCCTAATAACTCAGTCAGGATCCAGTTATCTTATGATCGTGTAATCTCCCTTCTTCAGTTCATTAGCCTTTAATTAATCCTGACATTGCAAAACAACAATAACGTCTACAGCAAGGATGTCTTAAGGATTCCACAAGTAAAATTAAGAATTAGAGCAACTACAGGGATTCCTGGGGGGCTCAGCGGTTTAGCGCCGCCTTCGGCCCAGGGCGTGACCCCGGGGTCCCAGGATCGAGTCCCACATCAGGCTCCCTGCATGGAGCCTGCTTCTCCCTCTGCCTGTGTCTCTGCCTCTCTCTCTGTGTCTATCATAAATAAATAAATAAATAAATAAATAAATAAATAAATAAATAAACAAACAAACAAATAAATAAATCTTGAAAAAATAATAATAAAATCTCAGTTTATTCAATCTAAAAAAACAAACCGAAGAAACTGGTCAACCCATTCCTCCCACAACCACCATCCCCTTCCTCTCTCGCAACCACCGACCTCTTCCCTACGTCTGTGCGCAGAGTGACACACGTTAGATCCCACACCCCAGACGGGCCGCACAGTACTCGTGTTTCCCTGTCTGACTCACTTCCCTGAACACACAGCCCGCGGGGTCCATCCAGGTCGCCCCGCAGCAGGAGCTCAGTCCTGCTCACGGCCGAGTCATCCTCCCGTGCGCGCGCCACTGCTTCTTCACCCGCTCACTATTGCACCGATGGCCGCCGAGGCCGACTGTCCTAAACAAGGACGCGACAATCACGGGGGTGCTTACACTCCTCGCTTCAAGGTGGTGTCTTCATTTTCTTTGGATAAACACCGAGACGTGGAATTGCCGGGTCACATTATAGTTTTATTTTTGATTTTTTGCAGAAACCTCCCTACGGTTTTCTCGAGTGGTCGTACCAATTCCCACCAATTGTGCACCAGGGGTCCCTTTTCTCCACATCCCTCCAACGCTTGTTATGTTTCCTATTTTTAGGGATGGTTGTTCTGACAGGTGTGAGGTGGGATCTCACGTGGTCTTGATTTGCATTTCCCTGGTGAGGAGTGACACTGAGCATCTTTTTCTTGTGTCTGCGGCCATCTGTGTGTCTTCTTTGGAAAAACGTTTATTCACATCCTCCTCCCAGTTCTTAATGGGAATGTTCCTTGGTTGCTACTGAGTTCTGGCCGTCGTCCCTATGTGCTGCTTACGAGGCCTTGTCGGATACGTGATTTGCAGGCATTTTCTCCTGTTCAGTAGGCCGTCCGTTCACTTTGTGGACCATTTCCTCTGCTGGGTGGGAATTTTTTTTTTTTTTTTTGCATTGTTCTGGTCGCATCCGTTTTTGCTTTTGTCACCGTTGTCAGATTTTTAAAATCATCAGCAAGACCTATATCCAGGAGATCACCGCCTGCTTTCTCCCAGGTATTTTATGGCTTCAGGTCTCACGTTCAAGTCAATCCGTGTTGAGGCGATTCTTGTGTGTGGTGTTAAGACAGGGTCCAGTTCCACTCTTCTGCGGGCCGTCTGTCCAGGTTCCCGAACACCAGTCATTGAAGACGTCGCCCTTCCCCGCGGCGTGTTCTTGGCTCCATTATTGGCCACATTCATGTGGGTTTAATTCTGAGTCCCCACTCGATTGCACCGACCTGTGTGCCTGTTCCTGTGCCAACACCACACTACTTCGGTTACCGTGGCTCTGCCATGTGGTTTGAAACTGGGGACCAACAAGCTCCAGCTTTCTTGTTCTTTCTCAAGATTGCTTTGGCTATTTGGGGTCTTTTAGGGTTCCTACCATACAAACTTTGGGATCCTCTGCTGTATTCCTGTAAGATATGCCATTGGGATTTTGGTAGGGACTCAGCAAGTCCGTAAACAGCCTTGGGTAGTAGGACCATGTTAACCACGTTCGTTCTAGTCCACGAGCATGGAGCGTCTTCCATTTACTGGTCTTTTCCAACTACTCATGAGCGTATTGTGGTTTTCAACATACAGAGCCTTCATCTCCTTGGTTATATTCATTCCGAGGTGTTTTGTTCTCTTTGATGCAATTGAAAACGGGGTTGTTTTTTTAATTTCCGCTTCTGACGGTTCATGAGCAACGTTTAGCTGTGCAACAGACTCTTGTGGACTGATGTTGCATCCTGCGACTCCGCTGAGCTCATTTGTTAGTTCTAAGAGTTCTGTTTGCTTTTAAAGAAAGTTCTCTCGCTGACCTGGCTGAGTCCTCACACGCTGGCTGGCAGCGGCTGGGTGCAAGCCACTGAGCCAGCGACGCCCAAGCCCATCAAGCCCGCTGCACTTTCCCACGTGATCCCAGGTACTCAGGAAGAGAAGGACCACGTGAGGCCCACGGCTGGCCCAGGGCGCCCTGTCCCCTCTAGGGGCTAAGGCCAGTCACAGGCCCCCAGGCCACGGGGGTTTCGGACATGGGGAAGGACTCTAAGTTTCCATGGGAGGGGACGCAAAGTCATCGCAGGAGGAAGTTTCGGACAGCGTTGCCAACTACCCGCCGCAGCCACCAGTGCGTTCATAAAAAACGGTAATAATACGAACACCCAGCAGCACGAGCTCCGCAATCAGAATGGACCCAGTGACGCGCTGACCTGTGCGTGCCCGTGTGTGCGAGCCCCCCAGGTGAGCACTCCTGGGACTCTCATCACCGGCTCATCCACCCCTCTTGACAAACAGGAAACCAGAGAAGCAGAAGCTAAGCCGCTTGTCTGTTATCGCTCCGTCTTGATGCAAACAACTGCATTCTCTTAAAAATACTACCACAAGCAGTAAAATAAAAAGGCAATAAAGCATTTTGCATGCAGTTTTGAGTCGGGTAGTTTTAAAATGCTTGAGTGCAAGGTGCGTCCCGGAAGTTGCGCATCATGAGCACAAAAATGCGTTGAATAAAAATAGTAGATGGAGTAACCATGCAAAAAGTATTGCACCAGAGCCTGTCACGCAATAAGCCCAGTTCTTCTTTCCAAAGTACGTCGTCCGTGTGCGTGACGCACACGGGGCTGCCTCACAGGGTGGAAAGCATCGGGACCTTGGAGCCGGTCGCTGAGTCTGCGTCGTTATTCAGAAAGCAGAGAAAACCGTGTGGCAGGAATGTGCTGGAGCTTGGGGGAGCGAGGCCCACGGACCCACGGGTGCGCAGCCGCCTGCCCATGTGCACCTGCGCCTCCACGGGCGACAAGCAGCCGGCGTCACAGCACGCGCACCCCCTCCCTGAAGGGTGCCGGGTGAGCAGAGGGCCCGACGTCGAGCGAGCTGCGCTCAGTGGAGGAGCAGGGGCCTGGACGCCGCGACGGGAGGCGCGTGGAGTGGGCTCGCTCGCCCCGTGACCCGCCCGGCAACACGAGCTGTTTGTCTCACACCAGCTGGTCAGTGGAGTCAGGACCCCAGGAAACCCCAGAGGCCAACGGCTTCAGGCACACGCTCTCCCCGGGACCGTGATTTCACGGTCTGAGGCATGGATTATTTCCCTAAAGCAGCACGGTTGCTGCTCATGTTTGGATTCCCAAGAACAGTGTTTGCAGAGGCCTGCTGACAAAATAGACTTGTGTATTTTGGCTGCGATCAGCACCGTGTTGGACCCGCTTCCCTCCCAGGGAAACGCGGAGCCTGAGATGCACACGGCCCCGCGGCTCCCAGGGAAGCCGTTGCCCTGACGTCTGCATGGACTGACCAAGGCTTGATGAAGACACTAACGTTTCCTAAGGTATAGTATGTATTTTAAGATACATGAAGTCTGGGGGATCCCGGGGTGGCTCAATGGTTTGGCGCCTGCCTTTGACCCAGGGCGTGATCCTGGAGTCCCAGGATCGAGTCCCCCGTCGGGCTCCCGGCGTGGAGCCTGCTTCTCCCTCTGCCTGTGTCCCTGCCTCTCTCTCTCTTTCTTTCTAGGTCTATCATAAATGAATAAATAAAATATTAAAAAAAAAAGATACATGAAGTCTTACTGATTTTAGTTCCCAGTTTCAATCCAAGGTGCATTTTGGTTTTATTGATCCATCTGTTCTTAAATTTTTTTTTTATTTTTTTTATTTTTGATAGTACATACAGAGAGAGAAAGAGGCAGAGACACAGGCAGAGGGAGAAGCAGGCTCCATGCAGGGAGCCCGACGTGGGACTCGATTCCGGGACCCCAGGGTCAGGCTCTGGGCCAAAGGCAGGGATATCAAAGCGCTATATCAAACCGCTGCGCCACCCGGGGATCCCCCCTTTATAATGTTTCTTGATACATTGTAACCAAGTCCAGATACACTGTGTCTATTTTACATACTTTTTTTTTTTATTTTGTACAGTCCTGGCCTGAAACTATTAACCTTGACAATAATTTCAAGAATCTACATTTAGCAAAGACATGAAATGCCTGTTTATCTGGAAACTTTATGAGAACTTACAAGTACCTGATAATAAACGCGAAGCCAAATTTCACAATACAAACTGCAGAGCTGACTTTTCCCGTGGACGGTAACCCACAGGTCAGACGCCCACGTTCCAATCTCAGCCTCCGGTTGCTCTTCACTCCGATTTTGATGAAAACATGCTGCCTGGCTAGTGTTTTTTTTTATTAACGGTTTGGTGGGAAGACCTATTTAGATCCCCACTTGTATCATGTGGAAATAAAGACCACATCATGAAAAAATTAAGAATAAAAAACTGATAGAAATAAAACCTAGATGAAACTATAACTCCTCATATCTCTACACTTGAAAAATCCTCTAAAGTTAAAAAATCCTGCAAAAAAAAAAAAAGAATAAAATAAAAGATCAAAAGACTTAAGTGGACTGTGAGAACCTCGCGTGTCATCGTAAAGGGGTGAACGCAGGAACGGTCCAGAGAGGGGCTCACGTCTGTGCCGACCGCTACTGGGGCAGCCTCAACCCCGCAGACCACGCAGTGGGGATGGCGGGCAGGCTCAGGGTCCCCGAGGCCCTGCCGGGGACGGGAGGGCATCTGACACCCTGGAAAGGGAGTCGTTCCACAGTTGTGACGGTTGTTTGACTCGGTGTTTCCTCGTGGGACGGTGCAGACAGGAGACAGACAGCAGATTACACGGTCCCCAAGCAACAACCAGGGCACCAGGATGTCAAGGTGTGGTGTGGACCTGGAGGAGTGTGTGGATGAGGAGGACAGTGTGGACGCGGGGGACGGTGGGGGCGTGGACGCGGGGGACGGTGGGGTGTGGACACGGGGGACGGTGTGGTGTGGACATGGAGATGGTGGGGTGTGGACGCGGGGGACGGTGTGGTGTGGACACGGGGGACGGTGTGGTGTGGACATGGGGACGGTGGGGTGTGGATGCGGGGGACGGTGGGGTGTGGACATGGAGATGGTGGGGTGTGGACATGGGGACAGTGGGGTGCGGACATGGAGATGGTGGGGTGTGGACATGGGGACGGTGAGGTGTGGACATGGGGACGGTGGGGTGTGGACACGGGGGACAGTGAGATGTGGACATGGAGATGGTGGGGTGTGGACATGGGGACAGTGGGGCGTGGACATGGAGATGGTGGGGTGTGGACATGGGGACGGTGGGGCGTGGACGCAGGGGATGGTGGGGTGTGGACATGGGGACAGTGGGGTGCGGACATGGAGATGGTGGGGTGTGGACATGGGGACGGTGGGGCGTGGACGCAAGGGATGGTGGGGTGTGGACATGGGGACAGTGGGGTGCGGACATGGAGATGGTGGGGTGTGGACACGGGGGACGGTGAGGTGTGGACATGGGGACGGTGGGGTGTGGACATGGGGACGGTGGGGTGTGCACACGGGGTCGGTGAGGTGTGGACATGGGGACGGTGGGGTGTGGATGTGGGGGACGGTGGGGTGTGGACATGGAGATGGTGGGGTGTGGACATGGGGACAGTGGGGTGTGGACATGGAGATGGTGGGGTGTGGACATGGGGACGGTGGGGCGTGGACGCGGGGGACGGTGAGGTGTGGACATGGGGACGGTGGGGCGTGGACGCGGGGGATGGTGGGGTGTGGACATGGGGACAGTGGGGTGCGGACATGGAGATGGTGGGGTGTGGACATGGGGACGGTGGGGCGTGGACGCGGGGGACGGTGAGGTGTGGACATGGGGACGGTGGGGTGTGGACGCGGGGGACGGTGGGGTGTGGACATGGGGACAGTGGGGTGCGGACATGGAGATGGTGGGGTGTGGACATGGGGACGGTGAGGTGTGGACATGGGGACGGTGGGGTGTGGATGTGGGGGACGGTGGGGTGTGGACATGGAGATGGTGGGGTGTGGACATGGGGACGGTGGGGCGTGGACGCGGGGGACGGTGAGGTGTGGACATGGGGACGGTGGGAGGTGGACGTGGGGACAGTGGGGTGTGGATGCGGGGACGGTGGGGGGTGGATGCGGGGGACGGTGGGGCGTGGACGCGGGGGACGGTGAGGTGTGGACATGGGGACGGTGGGGTGTGGACATGGGGACGGTGGGGTGTGGACGTGGGGGATGGTGGGGTGTGGACGTGGGGACGGTGGGGGCTGGACATGGGGACGGTGGGGGGTGGATGCAGGGGACGGTGGGGTGTGGACACGGGGGACACTGGGATGCTGATGTGGAGGGACACTGGGGTGTGGATGTGGGGGACAGAGCTGCGTGGATGAGGACAACATGGGTGCCGAGGACTCTGTGGTGTAGACGAGGAGGACCTTGCAGGACCCACGGGTATTTCTGGAGACAGAGTTGCAGGTCCTGTGATGTGGGGTCGTGTCAGAGGCAGGAAAGGGGCACAACACACTGATCGGGTGCTGGAGGGGACACTGTGCACCTGCTCCCTGCGCCCCCGGGAGAAGGGCGTCCACGCAGACGCACGCGCCCCTGTGTGCAGGTCCTTCTGTCCTTTTCAGTACAATCCGCTTTTCTCAGCGCTGTTTCAAGTGAGATCCGACCCATGAGTGTGCGAGACCTCGCTCCTGCCGACTCCCCTGCTCACGGCTGCGACCCTGGCCTGCCCCCTGCCCCTGGGGGGAGCCCGTAACTGGTCCAGCGCCGCAGACCCACGGCCTCCGGAGGGGGCTCGTCCTCTCGTCTCTGACCCACGTCCCTCAAGTGCTCCTGCGGAGAAACCCCACGTGTTGGGTTCATGCTGCGTGAACGGATGCTTCCACGTATCCAGATTCCCCGACGTTCACACACACGTGCTGCGGGGGCCGCGCCTCTGCCCCTTCGGCACGTTGCTGCCAAGAACCTTCAGGCGATGCGCCCCGGCCGGCCGCAGTCGTGCTCGGACCCGCTTTGCTTCCCGGAGATGCCTCCTCTCATCATCCTCCTCTCCCCTGTTGCTTTTCTCTTAGGAAATTAGAAGGAAGAGAGGGAGGGAGGGAGGGAAGGAGGAGGTAGGGAAAAAGAGAAGACAAAAGGAAAGAAAAGAACGAAAAACAGAAGTCACACTTGGCTTCGGGGCCTCGGGGACTGTGGGTGGCCTCGGAAGTGCAAGCCGGGCGGGTGCCCCGGGGGCTCCCTCAGCCCCTCCCCGGCAGGACGGCAGGCAGGGGTACAAATGCCTGTTGTTCGCCCCCGTCTGGGGTCTGGGGTCGTGTTCCAACCCCGAGTGGAGGCAGGGCCCCGGGCCCCCCATGTCGGTCCCTTGGTCCCCTCTCACGAGGCCGGGTCTCCACCCACCCGACGGACCACCAGTGATACATGCCCCCGGCCACACTTACGCATTTAAAACTTGGGAGATTTAAAAAGAAATTAAAAAAAAAAAAGTTGGGGAAAGAAAAAAAGCAAGATTCCATAAACTCAGCAAGATTTCTATTTTTAAAAGACTCTCATTTACAAGAAATTGAAAAGATTTAATTTCCAGTATCATCAAAAGATGAGTTCAATAATTAGAAAACTATTTCCTTTGGAAGCACTTGCGTCCAACGTCTCATCTAACCGCTGTCCGGGCGTGCGGGGCAGTGCAGGCCGCGAGGCCTCCCCGCGCAGCTGCGCTTCGCCCGCCGCCTTCTGATCACTAACGCGCGGCGCTTCACAGAATCTGCATTTAACGTGCTCAAAGGTTCACTTTGTCCTTCACGCTCGCCGCCGCCGGCCTCTCCGCCCCACGGAGCTGGAGCCCGACCTGCAGCGGCAGACGCCCCCCACCCACCGGCCCCAGGGGCCCTGAGCCCCACCGCCCCCCGACGGCCCCGGAAGGCCCCCAGGTGGGTGACGGCCTGGTCTGAGACCCCTGTGGAGGCCCCCGCGGCCTGCACCACGCACACGGAGCCCTGCGTGGGACCCGGCAGCTCGCGCAGCTGCAGGGCGGCAGGGCTGCGGGGCGGATGCCGATGGTCCGAGGGTCCAGCCGTCGGGACGCCCACGCCCCCAGCCCCTGCATGGCCCTCACTCCCCAACGCTGAGCACAGCCACGGCCTGGCCCTGGGACGACCCCTCCCTCGGCCGGGGTGGCTCTGCCCGGAGGACCCAGGCCCGCAGGTCGCCAGTGGGGTCATGCACACGGCGCTGGCCTGGGGGGCACGGACGGCGGGCTCTGCACCAGCTCCACGCCCCGCTTCTCCCCATTCAGCTCCTCCAGCCGCGCCTCTTCCTTTTCTCTTCCTCGCAACTTAAACTTGAGCCGGGGTGAGCTTCGCACACTGGGGACACGGCGAGGACACGGCTTGAGCGGGCAGCAGCGTCTGGGGGAGTTTCCGAGCTGCTCCCCTACCTGACCGGGGGCGCGGAGGCACCTACCCGGGTGCCCACGTGCGGGTGTTCCCCTGCCCCCCAGGGTGTGCCCCCCCCGGGCCCCGACGGGCAGAGCACGGGGATTCCCTGGCTTTGGGCGGGCAAGGGCACAAGGCTGGTGCAGGGCTGGGAGTAGGGGTGGGGGGACGAGGGGGTACAAGGGGCACGTGCAGCGGGCACCCCTGGTTGCGGGCGCGGGGAGCTCCGTGGCCAGGGCAGCTTACGTGTTTTGTCTGCCCCACGATTGCCGGGCCCAGGCCTTGTCTGCGTGCATGACTGAGACCCACCGCCTTCTTCCAGGTCGCAGGTGGGCCCCCCCCCACCCAGGGCGCCCGACAACCCAGCCCTGGACGTGCCAGCACAAATGCCAATGCGCCAGCTTGGGGGTGCCCGAGAGGCAGGTGCCATGGGCATCCCGCCTGGGACCCAGGCCCGTGCTCCACCCTCCCTCGCCTTCCTCCTGCCGTCAGGGTGGAGGCGACCCTTCTGTGAGGCCTTCCCGGGCCATGACTCAGACACCGGCCCAGGGACACCTCGAGGTCAGCCTTCCTGGGTTGGACGCCGTCGCGGGGCGAGGCCCCGTCCTGGAAGTCCTCTGAGGGCTGCGAGCGAGTGAGGGTGGGAGAGCCGCCTCTCCTGGGCCCGCAGGGCGGCCGTGAGCCTGGGAGACACGGAGGGGCCCTCACGTCCCGCAGCCTCGGGGCTCCCCTGCCCCCCAGGGTGCCCTGGGGAGTTGCGGCCTTCGGTGGGTCAGAGGGCAAGGGGCTGGGAGGGAGCCTGCGGAGGCCTGGCCGCCTGGAGGAGGACGGGTGTCGGGGTGCAGGGCCTGCTGGTCCCGGCTCCCCAGCCTCTGCCCCTCGTTCCTGCCGCTCCCAGTGCCCCAGGCCCGCCCGGCACCCAGGCCTGCGGGGCCCCCACTGCCTCTTTCAGCTGGCGAGGTGACACACACCCCTGCCGACCTTCCCTGGACCGGAACGGGTGAACTTTCCTCTGATCAGAAGTGTCCCCTGACTTCCTCCCTGGCTTCCTGACGGGTCGGGGAGCCCCCGTGACTGTCGCAGGGTCGCGGGGCTGCTCTGATAGCTGGGCAAAGCCTGACGCTAGTGCACAGGGCCTGCGTGCATCACCGATGAGGCCCCGCCAGGCCCGGGGTCTCTCCGGCAGGGAAGAGCCGCCTGCCCGGGGCGGGGAGCGGAGGCCGCGGCCCCCAGACGGCTCCACGCGTGTGCCTCTGTCCCCGGCGGCGTTTGTAGAACGGTTCCCACACGGAGGGATGCGGGGAGGCGATCGCCCTGTTGGCACCTGCTCGTAAGGACCCGCGTCGCCTCCAGGGTGAGTCCCCGCCCCGTTTCACAGATGGGGAGAGGCCAGGCCTCAGGGGTCGAGGAACCAGCCAAGGCCACACCGAGGGGGCGACGAGCCACAGGTGTGAACTCAGGTCGCTTTGTCTCCACGGCCCGTGAAATCACAGGCTGACTTTCCCCCTGGAGCCTTGGGTCCCTGATGGTGGGGATGGTGCTCGTGAGCATCGTGGGAATGAGGACACTGTCCTTGCAGCGCCCCTCGCTCGGCCGCGTCTTCAGACCAGGCTGCGGGCTGTGGGGTCGCGTCCCAACAGCAGCGCAGGTGAGCGCCGTCGGTCGCCCCGTCTTTGCAGCCGCAGGTGGTGGAGCCACCGGGAGGGCAGTGGGGCTCCCGGTGGGTCTCACGCACCTTCCCCCGGACACGCTGACACCTGGGCTACGATTACCGTTTCCCATTTCTGGAAGCGCGTGTGTGCACCTGGGTGTGCATGTCAGTGCATGCGTGTGTCCCGCCCACAGTTAACGGGAAGCGCACCCGACGGCTCTGCCGGAGCTGAAAGCCGGGGCGCCGAGGAGTGGAGCAGTCGGGCCTGGAGGACTCGCCTGGGACCTGGGGCCTGCACTCCGGACCTTTGTAGGTTTGCTGGGAGCGCCAGGGAACCAGGGGCCGCAGGAGGGGCGGTCACGGGCGACTCGCCTCCCCCCCAGAACCCTAATGCCCGCAGGCCAGGGGGCTCCCGCGGCTCCTGCCAGGGCGGACGGGGTGGTGCCCTGGGGCGTCCTGACCCCACACTGTTTCCCAGGAGGGCGACCCCGCGTCCGTGCGCCTGGGGCTCAGCCTCCACGCACCCAGCCGGGACACAGACGGCCCTCAAGCCCCACCTGCGGGACGACTGAAACAAAGACGCTCTCCGCGCCCCTCGGCCGTCGCGCACCCGACGGCACCAGCGCTGCTGTTGGCACCGAACGTTTGCTTGGTGGAGCTGCGAACGTCTGGCACCTTGCAGACCCTGGTCCCAGGTGCTCTGGGAGACGTTCAGGAGCTTCGGGGAAGCCGCCGCAGCCCCAGCCCCGAGGTATCTGCTCCACTGACTGACGAGGAGCCAAAGGGGGCGGCCGTCGCCTCCCGGCGAGCACTAACGTCTGAGCATAAAAATATCTCGGCTCAACTCCTGCGCTGTTACGCGTCTGGCAGAGTGGTTTGTTTCTTTGATGGCACCGCTTCCCCCGACATTAAAAATAAAAAACAAAAAACAACTCATAGCAAAAGTCTGATATCACAGGAAGGAAGAAAATATCTGGGTCCTCGGGCTCCTTGCCCAGCCCGAGGAGCTCGGCAGCCTGGGTCCCCGGCCCCGGCACTGGGCGGCGTCGCAGCAGCCCCCGGACAGCACACAGTGGCGCCCTCAGGGGTGCCCGGCCGACACCCGCAGACCCCGCAGACCCCACAGACCCCACAGACCCCGCAGACCCCACAGACTCTGTAGACCCCACACACCCCGCAGACCCCACAGACCCTACAGACCCCACACACCCCACACACCCCACACACCCTGCAGATCCTGCAGACCCCACAGACCCCACAGATCCTGCAGACCCCGCAGACCCTGCAGACCCCGTAGACCCCACACACCCCACACACCCCGCAGATCCCACAGACCCTGCAGACCCCAGAGACCCCGCAGACCCCAGAGACCCCGCAGACCCCGCACACCCCACAGACCCCGCAGACCCCACAGACCCCGCACACCCCGCAGACCCCGCACACCCCACAGATCCTGCAGACCCTACAGACCCCGCAGACCCCGCAGACCCCGCAGACCCCACAGACCCCGCAGACCCCGCAGACCCCACAGACCCTGCAGACCCCACAGACCCTACAGACCCCACACAACCCGCAGACCCTGCAGACCCCCCTGCCCCACCCTTCGCGCAGGTGCCGGGAAGCCTGCAGAGCAAAGCGCGTGAACGTGGAACCCCTTCCTGAGCGGCGGGAACGGCTCTGCTTGAGGTCCACGACGAGCCCTCTGCATGTCCCACTAACATGCTCCGGAAAACCCCACTTACCTGTAAATACCGTTCACAGCAAAAACCTTTTTCTCGACTCTTCCTCGAAGCAAACCTTGTGATCAATCAGCATTCTAGGGATCAGAAGCAAAGATGCGGCCCAATCAGCGTCGGCGCGAGCTCCCAGGACCCGAGTCCTGCCCTCTGCTCCCCCGGTTCCTGAGATACGGTGACGGGAATCCCATCAAGCTCGTTGATATAGAATAAATTTATGGTTAAAATTACATTTATTCACAGGAAGTTTTATCAAAGAAATCCCTGCCCTTTCTAGTTCCGTGATAATTATTGTCTCCGCAGAATAGAATGAGAGTCTCTGAAAATCCATAGTTCCTTATAAATTCACAGATAAAATCTATCTGCAGCTCCGTGCTCATCCCATCAAGCACTGGGTGTTATACTGTATGTTGGCAAATCGAACGCCAATAAAAAACATACAAAAAAAAAAGGATAACAATGTTAATTAGTGAATTGATTAAGTAATTAATGCCTGGTTACGGAATCCTATGGCGACTTAGCAATACACTTGCAATTTTTCTCCATTTACGAAAATAATACTTTACGTAATTCAGTAAACTTTCATGTTGACCATGCAGAAAAAAAGTCACATATACATATCCTTATATATGTTAGACTTTTATTTTAAAATTATTTCATTGAAAAAAATAAAATAAAATAAAATAATTTCATTGCTGTATAAAAAAATAATAAAGCAACAACAAAATACCCTGAAAAAAAATATATATCTGCAACCAAAAATTAGAGTATAGAAATTACATGAGAGGAACCCAAACAGAAGGGACAGATGTGAGCCGTGAGGCCCTCAGGACTTCCGTCTTGATTCCGAAGGCAGCGGGATGGCTTTGCCCGGCTGTGCTAATTCTTTTGCTACGTAACAAGCGGAGGGAGCGGCAGGAGCGGGACCGGAGCCCCGTGAGCGCGTCCGGATGGAGAGACCGGAGAACCTCCAGGACGCGAGCCACCGGCCGGGCGGCCACGTCTTTCCCGGAGGCCCCGCGATGCCGCCGGCTCCTGGCCGGGCTCCTGTCCGCGGACCGCGGGCTCCGTGTGCGCACACTGCGGCTGCGGCAGATCTTTTGCTGAGTTCTCGTTAACACATTTTCACCGTTTGGCACAGAATCAGGAGTCCGTGACCCGCGGTAGACGACGGGCGCCGCTAGACACCCAGGCTGGGGAGAAAGTGCACGTTTCTTCCCAAAAGATGGAAGCCGATGCTTGGTGAGAGGGAGCATTCGTACCTGACGGAGAAACCGAACAACAGACCAAAGAAAGAGCATCGCGTGTTGAAGGATGGCTAAGGAAAGAGAAACACCCCGACAAGCACTGCCGTCGGCAGGGAGACGGAAGCTCTCGGCCTGACCGGCTGCGACGCCCCGACGCCCACGGTCGCAGAGACACCCGACACTGTCCCGCAAAATGGCAAGAGAAAGTAACTCGGATTTCATGGTCACATTGGAAACACGCACTATCCTTATTCGCAGAAGACAGACCATATGTGGGAATCCAAAAAAGATGTTTTAAGACTAATTTTATTTCTATAAGACACACACAGAAAATAGAACAGCATCCCCAAAATGCCACAAGATATTAAACACCTACGAGAAATCTACAAAGTATGTGCATGGCCGCCAGTTAGAGAATTAATGAAATTATGTATTTAGTTAAAAAATAAGCGGAGGGAGATCTCTCTGGTGGAGTCTTCCATGGCGGGTGCCCATGGAACATCCTCCCGCCCTCAGTCGCGGCCTGTGGTCTGGTCCCCCGCAGCCTGGGGGAGCACCTCGGAGAGCGGGGTGAGGGTGCCCCGGCCCAGAGCCCCCACCTCAGCCCTGCGGGGGGACCCCGGCATGTGTGTGGCAGCAGGGGAGACGGGCCCGGGGTGCCCGGCAGTGGGGATGCCCGGCCCTCCAGCCGGCGCCGGGGGGACCCGGGCCCCTCCTTCCACCCTGGGGACCTGATCTGAGAGTCCCCTGACCACCCGGAGGCCATCGGCCACTGGCGGCCTACGGCGACATCGGCATCAAGTGAGCGGCCCGACTGCGGCCAGGGGGCCCATGGCCCCGGATAGACGCGGCTGCCTCTGCTCCCCCTGGAAAAAGAATAAAAATAACGGGAGGAGGACTCAGCGCGGTCGTCAGCTACTCCCAAATAAATCCGTAGAGTCAATGAACCATCAGTTACTCCGCCATCAGGATTCGTGCTCACACGCGTTGTAATTGTTTAAAACCTGAAACTTCGGCGAAAATGCCAAGAATAGATACGACAATTCTGGAGAAGCATAAAGACAAGTCAGTTAAGACAGCATCGTACTTGCCCAAAGGTCAACCAGGTGATGGGAAGGGAGACGACACCATCCTTGGACACCGTCCCGGGACCGAGCGGCGCAGAAGCATGGCGAGCTCGGTGATGGATCCGGGGCCGGGCTGGCGTGGTAAGGAGCCGAAGTCCCGGTTTCAGGCCACACAGAATATATTCTAAGGAGAAGTAGACTAATATAGGGAAGGTGGGGAAAAGGAGGATCCTGGGGATAGTCCCGGGAAACCTCTTCAGGCCGGGCCGGGAGACCTTGCACGGACACAGAAGCACTGACCCCAGAGGAAGTGGTTTATGGGTCAGACTATATTAGACCCAAGAACCGTGTTCACGGAGCGACCACGGCAGGAGAGGACACGGCCCGAAAGCCCAGGAGCAGGCGTCCGGAGGTCTGACAACCGCTTGACATCTTTTTTTTTTTTTTTTTTGCATTTCAGTAACTTTATTGAAAGGTATAGCCCTTGACATCCTTGACGAAAGTCAAACGCCACCGCGCGCCAGCGGCTCCGCCACAGATACACACGCCCTCGCAGCAGGGGCACACGTGCAAATATTTGGACAGGAATATTCACAGCAGCGTAATTCATAACAGCCTGAAACTGGAGGTAATCCAAACACCCGCCACCGATCCGATCGCGATGTAAACATTCGGTGCAATATTACGTAGCGATAAGACGGAACAAATCACGGCCCCGTGTGACAACACGGATAAACCTCGCAAACACAACGTCAAGCAAAAGAAGCCAGACACCGGCAGATTTTAATGATTATGTTTATATGAAGTTCAAAGCCAACCTCCGGGGGTAGAAATCAGGAGGGTGGCTCCCGGGGGGGAGGGCGGGGGGAGCGACGGGCACGGCCCCCCTAGTCAGTTTCTGAGGCCGGAGCAGGCCTCTTCCTGCCCTTGGGTGGGGTCGGGGTCGCCCTCTGAGGTCGCGCTGGTGCCGTCCCGGGGTCGGTGAGGAAGACGTCACTACGGAGCTGGAAGGGAGAGAGACAGCGGCCGCTCCCGGGGCCGAGGGGGACGTCAGAGGTGCCGACTCGGGCCACACCTGCAGTGCAAGGGCTTCCCGCCTGGGGGGCGTGAGGCACAAGTCACAGGCCGCGCACGCCCCGTCCTAAACCAGGGGGAGCCGGAGCCGCCTTTGGGTGGCAGGCGGCGAGTCCAGGCCGAGGACGGCCCCCCGAGGACGCCCTTCCTGCCGAGAGCCCGGGGACGTGATACAGAGGAGGCCCCGACCCGAGGTGGCCCTGGAAACGCTGTCACGGGACAACAGGGGCCGAGGCCCCCGGAGGCCGGCGAGCAGTGACGCGGGGAAGAAGCCCCGGAAGAGCAGAGCTGGGCAGGGAGGCAGGCCCAGGCCAGAGTCGGGCGGCGCCCAGGTCACGCGGGTGGGTCCCCGGTCCCGGGTCCCGGGCTGACGGCCCCAGACCCCCAGACGACGCCAGCGGCCACTCGAGCGCACGGATTAGTTCACGGCCCCGTTGTCTTTCCTATGTTTCTCTATTTCTCCTTCTCTCTACATACACTCTGGGTTTTCCGAGTCCCACGTAGTGAGATGAACCATCTCAGGATCCAGAGGTGGTGCGTCGAGAGTGCTTGCAATTAAATGAGTGTTGAAAAGATACAGGAATCCAGGGGCGTGTCTGCCCTGTTTTACCCGAACACCAGGGAGGAATCAAGCTAATCGAGTAGGATGCCGGCGGCAAATATGTCGTTCAACCAAGTAACACGTCCTTTGATGGAGACACTTGAACCTTCTGTCCTCGTCTCGTTCAGGACGTGAATGGGGAAGTCCCCTGGGGGGCTCAGCGGTTGAGCGTCTGCCTTTGGCCCAGGTGGTGACTCCAGGGTCCCGGGATCGAGTCCCGCATCGGGCTCCCTGCATGGAGCCTGCTTCTCCCTCTGCCTGTGTCTCTGCCCCCTCCTCTCTCTCTCTCTGTGTCTATCATGAATAAATAAATAAGATCTCTTTAAAAAATAATAATAGTAAGAGGATAAAAATCTCCATCATCTCCAGGACCCGGGTCTTCAAAGGAACAATTCTTTTTTTTTTTTACATTTTTTATTATTTTATTTTTTTAACATAAATTTATTTTTTACCGGTGTTCAACTTGCCAACATATAGACTAACACCCAGCGCTCAATCCTATTAAGGCGGAAACTTGAGAGCTCAGCTTTGGTTTTCGTCACTTCCCTTACCAAACTCCGCTTTGGCCCGCGTGACTCCGTGACGATGCTCGTTCCCTTTTTTGATGAGTTTCTGACTCTTCGCAGGACAGCTGAGATGTCGGCATTCACACTTTTCAAACACCATTTATCGTCATCCCGAAAACACACTCTTTGCGGAGCGACCCGCGGCAGAGCCAGGACAGCACGTGGCTAATGGCTTAAGCACAAGGAAATGCATCAGTTAAAGCAGAGATCCTTTATAAAAAGACAATAATTAGCCCCATGCCCACGTGTTGGCAGACACTGCCACTTCACAGCAGATTTAATTTGGTGGCAACACAACAGATTCTGGAAGCGGAACTAATTGGTGCTTGCGACGGGCCCGGTACTGGAAATAGGGTGTTCTCGTGTTGGAGGCTCGGGCGCACTGTTGACTGGAAACACTCGTTTCTATAAGCAGCAACCCTGCGGCGTCCACCGGCCGGAGCGAGAACGTTCGTCTCCATGGCAGCCCAGCTGAGCATCTGCTCTCGCTCCCAGGCGCAGGGGCCGGGAGGCGTGGCTCTGCCACCGAGACGAAGGAGGGACCGAGGGCCCCTCGGGGAAGTCGGACGTGCACGATGCAGCAAAACAGACGGAGCCACGGTTCTCCCAAAGCATAACTGAGACCGAAGTCAAGAAGGGAACCCATTTCCCACAGCCTGTCGGGGGCGGGCGCCGAGAACCCCACGTGGTGCCCAGTAGACTGGCTCACGGGCGCCTGGTGTCGCGGGCCAGGGAACACGGGAGCCGCCCCGAGGCAGGCCTGCAGCCCCCTGAGGAGGGAAGACGTGGGAGGGCACAAGACGGCTCCGCTGGATGCCGCACACGACGGGCACGACGCGAGCTCCAGGGCGGCCGGAGCCTGAGCACAACCCTGCCGGCGGGTTCACTTGCACCCACGGGGAGGCCACCGGTGTTTGGAGAGGGGACCCCGTGATGTCAGCTGCACCGGGTACGTTTTATCTGATGGACTCGAGGGCTGAGCAGTGGGAGGACGTGGGTGCCCACCAGGGGGACGGTCCAGGAAAGGGGTGACCCCAAAGCAGAGGCTTTGGGGGGAGGGACGCCAGAGAGCGCGAGGCAACGGCACTCGGAGTCAGCACACAGGGCCCCCCGGGGGGAAGGGGCCCGACCGGCAGGGAGCATGTGGGCTGGGGCAGGGTGGCCATCGAGGAGCACCGAAGGCCTAGGAGTGAGAGGAGTGGGCGCAGAGGGACCCGACAGGCCCCTAGGAGATCGGTGCTCCTGCAGGAGGGAGGCTGCGGGCCCAGCCCTGCCGGGTTGCCGTGACAACCGAGAGCACCCGCCAGGAGGCATTAGCACAGGCTTCGGGGCAGAGGACTGAGGACGGTGATGCACACGGGCAGGCTGCGCGGGACGAGTGTCTGGAACACGGTGTGACTGCGGGGTCCAGCCCGCCACGCGCGGGGCGCACACAGACGGCGGCCGGCTGCCCGGAGGGAGCACCGCCAGGGACTTGCCGTGAGATGGAAAGAAGCGGGGAGGTGGACACGTGGCACGGGGAGAGTGGGGCACCGGGAAGCCTGTCTCGAGGCATTTAGGGGGACTGCCGGATGGCCACATTACACGAGCACACGCACCTCTGGGCTGCGCGGCGGCGAGGCTCCCGGGCCCGGACGGCTCCTGTGAACCCCCGCAGCACAGAAGCCCCGGAGCCCTGGGGTGGGGCCTCCACTGGGCCCCGGGGCTTTGTGCTGCCCACACTGAGGTCAGGGTGAGCCCCCTGGACACCCAGCCGGGGGCCTCTGGGCGCCGGGAGCTGAGCGGGAGCCCAGGCCGTGGGAGGCAGGAGAGTCCATGGGAAGCACCTGCGCTGGCGCCAGGCCCGACCGTCAGGGACAGCTGCAAGGCCGCGCTGCATCCAGAGAGGGGGCGCCCGAAGGTCCCCCCGGACGCCGAGTCTGCGGCTCCAACACCCTGGATCCTTGTGGGGCTCGGCTCCTAGCTGTGTGTGCGAGCTGCTGATGTGCAGACTGTGCAGACGGGAGCATCGGAGAGCGCCGCCCCCCCTCCCAGCATGCAGAGGATCGGCTGCGCTGCACGTAGGATCCGACCACAGGCCGCAGAGCCCCGGCCACGGAGCCCATGCGGGTGTCGTGGGGCCACAGTGGGGCGCCCGGGGTGTGCCCGCCACCTGCCCTCGGTGCTACATGTGTTTGCTGCTGTGGTCGCAGCCCCGCTGTGAAGAGAAGGCCCCTGTAGGTGACAGCCTTGCCTCCCACCCGCACTTCTCCCGGAGATCCGCTCCACGCCGCGCCGTGCTTTCTTTCCAGAACTTTCTTGCTCCTCCAACTCTCGGTCGGCGAGTCCCTCCACGTTGTTCAGACATTCAGGGACTGAGGAACTCAGAAATCCCACCGCTTATCGGCCTGAGCACACCCTGCTCGGTACTAGGGAATAAGCGTGTTGTCATTAACTTGTCGATGACGATTCCTCTAGAATTAGGTCTTTCTTTATATTTTGCATTTTCCTGAAACGTCTGAGGAACGTGCAAGCCGCCACCTCACAGTTAAGGAGGTGACGCACAGAAAGCAGCCCTGAGCGGAAACTTCTGGTTATAAATCCAAACATTAAGCACAGTGGGACCCCCGTGAGGCTCATTCCACTCCCTGGTCGGCATTTTATAAACAGGGAACCGAAAAGTCAGGTAAAGTGATCGTTATTGCAGGAGTTGCTCCTATTCCTGCTTTAAAAAAATCACCATTTAATAAATAAATAAATAAATAAATAAATAAATAAATAAATAAATAAATAAATAAATAGATAAATAAATAAATACATATCACCATTTAGGGGCAGCTGGGGCCTGGCTCCCTCCGGCCCCCCTGCCCCGCCCCCCCGGCTCCCCCCAATGCCCCCCCTCCCTCCTCGGTTCCCCTCCTGGCTCCTCCCGGCCCCCAGCTCCCCCTACTTCCCTCCCGGCACCCCCAGCATCGCCCCCCATGCCCCCTGGCAGCCCCCGTGCCCCCCCAGCTCCCCTCGCACCCCCCACCCCCTCCCAACTACCCCAACACCCCCCCATCCCCCTGGCTCCCCTCCCGGCTAGTCCCAGCCCCCAGCTCCCCCCACTCCCGCCCCCCCCGTCGGGCTCCCCATCTCCCGCGTCTGCGTCTGCTCCTCCTCAGGGCGCTTGAGGATGTTGCCCCAGAGCAGCCCTTACAGGACGAGCCTGACGGAGGGGGCTGTGGGTGCCACGTCCAGCCCGGGTCCTGGGGGGCAGAGGCTCCCTCTCCCCGAGGGCAGGTGCCCCCGGCTGCTCAGGCCTCGGGCTCCGCGTCCTCCCTGCCTCCAGCGGGACCCAGCCGCCGGCCTCACCCCTGCCAGTCCAGGCGGCCCCCTGGCTGCTCCATGACTACACGCCGTCGGGGCACCGGCCGCGTCCTCCCCACGGGAGGCTTCTCATCCACTTCTGCTTCAACATCTGTGTCCGGAGACGTGGAGACAGCAGGACAGAGAAGTCAGACTCCTGCACCTTTATAGACAAAGGAATCGTATTTTTATCAAGTTCTCGATGAACAATAATAAGCCGCGAGCCTCCAGAGCGACCCCTCCAGGGGATTCCGCCAGAAATCCTGGCCAGTCGCAGCGTGCACGGGGGCGTCGTCCCAGGGCCCGGGGAGCACGCGGCTCTGGAGCAGGTGCTGCGGGCGGAGAGGCACGTTCACGGCCACACCCGTGTTGGGCTCGGCCACGTCTGGGCGCCCGCCTCCCTCGAAGAGGGCGAGACGACCGGGCTGCTCAGCACCCGTGTCACCAGTACCGTGTCCCTCAGCAGCTATGCCCCGGCGTTTCGAGGCCTGCTTCCGAGCCTGGAGTGACACCTACAGGCTCCGGCCCGCCTGCGTGGACACAGCGGTGGCCCCGGGCCTCGCCCCTGGCCTGCTGGACCGGCCGCCCACCCGCACCTTGGGCCGAGGCTGGAGAAGGCCTCTCGGGATGTGCACACAGCAAGTGTGAAAACTCTGCTGCCAGTAATTGTGTAACTTCCTGCTCACCTCGTAAAGGACAGAAACACCCCACATTCCAGGAGAAACCCGTGCGCGGCCCCTCACGAGCTATGTTGGCACAAAACACATTTCCCGACTTTCCTCTTCGGTTCAGGCTGGCGGGCAGGGGTAGGAACGGCACGAGCAGCTGATTCCGTGTGAGAGCCGTGGCTGGAGCATGTGCGCCCAAGCACTTTCCGTGCCGCCCCACCGCCGGGCTCGCAGTCTAATCGTCGAATGTGAAGAGCATCTTGGGCTTCAGGGAATCCGCAGGAACACGCAGTCAGGGACACGGGCGAGAGCAAAGCCCAGGTAGCGGCTGGGCCCTTTCTTCCCCCAGAGGATCCTCCAGCGCAGGAAACACTGCCAGTGCTTGGGGACAGCGCTGTCCAGGGCTGTGCGATAGCCTCCAGGGCAGGGTGACACCCAGGGCAGGGTGGTCCCCGGGGCAGGGTGACCTCCAGGGCAGGGTGACCTACAGGGCTGGGTGGTCTCTGGGGCAGGGTGACCCCCCGGGGCAGGGTGACCTCCAGGGCAGGGTGACCTATAGGTCTGGGTGGTCTCTGAGGCTGGGTGGTGTCTGGGGCAGGGTGGCCTCCAGGGCAGGGTGGCCTCTGGGGCTGGGTGGTCTCTGGGGCTGGGTGGTCTCTGGGGCAGGGTGGCCTCCAGGGCAGGGTGACCTCCAGGGCTGGGTGGCCTCCGAGGCAGGGTGGCCTCGGGGGCAGGATGGCCTCCGGGGCTGAGTGACTCCTGGGACAGGGTCACGCCCGGGGCACGTGTGGGTGGGTCCACCCGGCGGGTCGGGGCGTCTGGGTGTCCGGTCCCCACGGCATCAGCGCTAGAGCAGCACACACAGCAGCTGCAGGGTCTGACCCCGCTTGCCGCCTCACTCAGCGCACATCCCACCTAGAGTTTTCCCGATGTTTCCTCAGACACGTCTTCCTGTCGAGGGAACGGGCAGAACTGGGTCCACCTCCGGACGTGCGGGGCGGGCATCTCCCGAACCTCTGTGCCGCCGACAGTGCGAGGCCCTGGTGGGCTGCGGGCGGGGCGGGAAGCTCACGGGTTTGGGGCTGGACAGACGGAGGGGCCAGGCCCCGGCAGTGTCACTCCCGACGGGAGCTCAGTGACTCACGCGGCCATCCCCGAGGTCTGGCTTTCTCCCCTGCAGCCCGAGCTGACGGGGGCGGCTGACGCAGGACGGGGCGTCTCGGGCCTGTGGGATTCCCTTCCGCCCCAAGACACAGGGAGGCCATCTCTGGGGTTTGAGTCTTCCAGGCACAGGACAGGCACACCGACAGCAGGATGGACGTGCTTCTAGAAGCTTCCAGGGACAGAACAGTCCTCGGAGTCGCTCTGTCCACGACCGTGGCTCAGCTGAAGGCCGCAGAGGCACAAAGTTCTGCTAACGATCTTGGGTTATTCTGTTTTAAGCTACATTTTATTATTTGTAGAAAACCGTTCAAAACTGGTATCAAAACGGTTTCCATGATGACAATACACGCGTGTGACTGTGTGTCTGTCGCCGGGTCCCCCCGAAGCACGTCTGCTCACGCAGAGAGCGATCGTCAGACCCCCAGAGGCACGGCATCCCCACGTGCACTTGATCCTGAGGGGCGGGCCCGGTCCTCTTGGTTTCCCCACTTTGTGCAACTCTGGACGTTACCCCTGAGGCTCTCCACGTACTCGGCAAGACTTTGCTGTGTGTTCGTCACGGATCACGTGTGTGGTGACCTCTCTGTACGTCTCCATGTCAGCTGCGTGCTCCTGCGGCCTGCGGAGGTGGGGCCTCGCCCAGCCACACTCGCTCTTCGTGGCACAAAACAGCTGCAGGGTCGCACGCATCCACACCTGACCTTGGGTTAGCTGTCCCCGCTTCCTGCCCATTCCTGCCGCACCGCACCGTGCTTGGACTCGGGGGGTCGGGGGGCGTGCAGGACGAGGCCCCGGGGTCTCGCGCTCCGTCCTGGCCACAGAGGTACGGAGCCCCCGGGTCTCCTGAGCAGAGCAGGGTCCCGTGGACGCAGATCCTGGCGGGCCGTCCACACGGGAAGGCACGTCCGTCTCCAGAAGCAATGTCTCAACACTCTGACGAGGCTCATTGCAGAGCCTGCCACACAAAGTCACTTGATAAAATGACCAAGTTATCCTTTTTTTTTTTTTTTTTTTGACCAAATTATCCTTAACCAGGTTCTGGAAGTCCCGGTAAGCATCTTCCCATTTGGAGAGTTCAGAAAACTAACATTTGTGTTTTGGCAACGGCAGGAAACGTTCAGCTGCAGAAACACGAAGCATTTCCTCTGTGAAAGCAGAAAAGAGAGGGGTGCCAGGGCGGACTCGTCTCAGGGTCGTTCCCCATTCTTTGTGTTTTTAGTGCATGTTAGCAAGTACGATATTAAAAAAAAAAAAGCTAAATATCAGCAGGCAAATCCCTATCGACCTCAGAAACACCGTTCACGAGAGTGCAACGTGTCTGATAAGCTATCCCGTGTGTTAAGGGAAAAGACCACCTCCGAGGTGGTGGCACGATGGGCCAAGGTCACAGTTACGTCGTCTCTCCAAAGGAATCGCATACATTTCGCTTATTTTTTTTTATTGTGGTGGAATACACATAGCACGACACTAAGCACCGAGCTGTTCCGAGCGTGCGGCCGTCCATCCTGTGATCGAGACTCCGTGCCCGGGAGACACTAGCCTCGTCCCCCGTCCTGACACTTGTCTTGGCTCCTCCTCCACCCCGGCTGCCCGGCTCCTGCTGCGTCTGCAAGTGGAGTCGTTCCGTGTTTACACATTCAGGCCCGAGGAGGGAGACGTTCGTTACATCACTTCTTCACTTGGCCAGAACTAAAAGCAGACTTGGTGTCGCGATGACCATGAGGTTTCCTCCGTGTGACTTTGTACCCCTCTATGGGTACCTCAAAAAGGCTTTTAAAATAAAAACGATTACTTTGAAAAACAAGTCTTCACTTTATTTTTGGTTGTCTAAACTTAGCCGAGGCCTCTGGCTGATTTTCATAAGCTTGAAAGGAAGCCAGTGTTCCTAGAGCAGGATTCTCTTTTTCTCAGAGTTTGCGGCTTGGGCAATGGGACACGGAGACATCACGTCCGCGCTGAAGCCCCGACCGTAGGCTCGTCCGGGACGTGAGACGAACGTGCTGGGACCTGAGCGCTGAGCGCGTCTGCGCGGGGACCCGGTGACCAACCCCTCAGTTAAGGCTTGTCAGAGATTGAGGGAAGGGACCACCGAACACGTGAATACCGGAAACTTGAATGTCGTTTGTCTTCTAAGAAAATGTCTCGCGGCGGCGGATCGGCGGGGGCCGCAGACGACGGGGCCCCAGGAGCACGAGGCCCGGGTGCAGCCGCCTCACCCCAGCCCGCCGTGGCCGCGGCTGAGGAAGGAGGCCCACACTGCGGCTCCTCGCGCCCTGGATCCCGCGGTCCTCAGCCACGGACGAGACCAAACTGTCTTACTTTGAATAACATCAGAGGGGGCGAGGCGACTTGAGGAAGGGAAAATAACCCAAAATTTCAGAGCTCCAAGGTCAGGGCATGAAATAAATTGGAGAGAGCCCATTGATAGACCTAAAAATAGTTCGGCCTCCTAAAAGCTGCCTGGTCCGAGAAGACGGCGCAAGCCTTCTGCACGGGGGATCTCAGCCAAACAGCACGGACACATCTAACCTCATCTTTCAAAACCGTGGTTTTGGACAACAGAACGTCATAATATTGGAAAGGATCCACAGTAAACGGACTCTGCTGCGGGCCGAGCCGGTGTGTGGTCCTCCGCCATGTGGAAAACACACGGTTTGGTCCGTGAGGCTTTTGTAATTAAATCAAGTCTCTGAGCACATGGAGCAGAAGAGATGAGGTCTGCACAGGAACAGTGATTAAGGCTCGGGGAGCGCAAGGCTCGGGGGGCTGCCGTGCGCTGGCTCGTCTGTCTTTCCGCAGCATCCCTCTGTCCCCGCGGCCGCCCCATGAGCTGCCCTGGCCGTGCGTGTGCGGGGTCCTCGCGGGGAGCCGGCCTGAAGGGAGCCCTGGGGCCCGCACCCCAACCGCCCGAAGCAGGGACAGCGACATTTGAGCAGGAGTTTTTAAGTAGGATGTTCTAACGGTGTCTCTTGCGTGTCATCAGGTGAGTCCTGGCGGGGTGACTGGGCCCCTCCTCTACCTGAAAACCTGTGGACGCGGCCCCTGGGATTCCTGCCCTTGACCCCGACTCGGGTCAGCCCTTTCCTGTAAGTCTGACTCTGTGCTTGAGCTTGTGCGGGGCGGATGTTGCAGCTTCCTAGCAGAGCCCTCCGTCGGCAGCCCGCGCTCCCGGAGGAAGCACCCCACGCGGGGAGGCCTGGGCGACAGGCGTCCACCTGTTACGGGGCCGGGACGTCTGTGCCCGGGGTGCGGGCAGGTCGCACCAGCTGCCCTGGGAGAACTGGCTCTGGTTCGCAGGGAGCTGTCTGCGGGGTGTGGGCCCCACGGCCACCTGTGCACGGGGCAGGAGCCTCCACGGGGACCCACGTCCTGGTGTCAAGTGTCCCCGTCAACGAGAGGGGACGCAAGCATCGCGCCAGTGCAGGCGGCTCGACGTCATGCTTGTTTCTACTAACTTTCTGCGTCCTTGTTCCTTTTTGTACTTTCTGGGACATGTCTTCCATTTCCGCTGCGACACGTGTGCATGACTCTTCTTCCCGCCGTCTTGTCTCAGGCTCAGAGGCATCCCGGGGTATCGCCCCGTCGTGGCATCGTCTTCACCTTCCGAACGAAGTCTCTTCTCTCTCTGAGGACGCCGACCACAGTTCTACGTTGTTTGTCTGGAGGTTTCTTTTGCCCCGGGGGCCTGGAACCACACCGGCGACAGTGGCGGCGGGTCTGAGTGTCTCCAGATCCAACCTGAGAGCAGACAGCCTGCGCGACGGCAACGTCAAGACTGCGGACGCAGCTTCCAGCCAAAGCAAGCGGGTTGTCCGGGCTCCGGGCTCCGGGCAGACGCGCGGGTCGGAGCCGCCCCAGCAGGGACCCCAGGCTGCGTCCGGGAGGGACTGTCCTCTGGCCTCGCGGCTCTGCCTCCGCGTGCGTCAGCCTCGGTCTCCGCGTGCTTTCCTCTACACTTCCCATCTTCCTTACCTTTCGCGGCTCCCGCTCCCTTTGGGAAACTGCTGTTATTTACAAATAAAGCGGCTTGAAAACTGTGTCACTTCCAAGATGGACAGTGACGGGGACCCGGGGGCTGAGTGTGCGACCCCAGCGGCCCCAGGTGTCTCACTTCCCGCCCAGGCGTGCAGAGCCGGGCGACAAACCTCCCCGGGATGAGACCCCTGGTGTCCTGCCTCCTCCGCACCCCACCTGCGGTCCCGCGGGCTCCAACCCAGAGGCTGTGGCTCCCCCTAGAGCAGCCCCCGCCCGGAGGAGGGTCAGGGGTCGTTTGCACCCAGCCCCGTGGGGTGGCGGCCCTGCAGGGCTCCACAGTCTTCTGTCCTCGGCCTCAGGTACCCCCGCCCTGTGGCGGAGCACCCCCGGCCCTGGGCTCTGATGCCCCCCCCGCCCCCCCCCCCAGACTGTGCGCACCTGTCGCTGAAGCCCCGCAGACGCCGCTGCCCCACAGGGGAACCTTATGGGAAGCGCTGCTACCTGCCTTCGCCCTGATGATGTGGCTGTAGGTTTACAAGCTTTTATCAAACCTGGTTTCCTTGGGGTCAGAAGCCTCAGAGGCTCAACCAGGTGCCGCGTCTGCCTCCGGGTTATGCTGAAGCTGCTGCGTTGGTTCCTCTTCGTAAGTGTGGTGTTTGTGTCCTCTGTGAGCGCTTCCCACCCGCCATCACGAGGCCGGTCCACACCCAAGGAGAGGCTCTCACGGGCCCTGAGGTCCCCTCCCGTGCTCAGCAGGCTCGTGCCCTCGAGTCCGTGTTCCACTGCGGGAGCGACCGTGGGCCTCTGTGGCTATAGGATTGCACCTGCTTCATCAGTTGGCCACGTCCCTAAGGCACCAGCAACATATGGATAGTGCGCAGGTTAAGGAGAGGTGGGCTCGGGGAGTCTTGGGCCTTGCAGACGTCCCTTAACTCTGCATTAGTCACCGTGGGACACGGCTGATAAAGGAAATAAGCTGTGGAAAATAACCCAGCGTAACGCCGCGTGCGCACACATGCATGCCGTCTCCTCCGCGTGGTGTGAGAATCACCTGCACCTGGCACCTGGCCGTCAGCGACTGTGAGCAGATGGCAGTTCCACACCTGAATGTGCTGTTCACGCGGCTCCCGACCCCGCGAGCGGCACGCGGTGTACAGGGCCGCCTCCCGGCTTCCGCGTCTTTGGGACGTGCCATGAAAGGGAAGACCCCACCAATTGTTTCTTCAACAAGACATCCTGGGGCCCCACAGGCCCCCTCCGCTGGTCTCCCACCTCTGCCTCAGTGACCCAGACTGCTCAGGGAGGATCCCGGCGTAACGAAGCTAGGAAGGGGCGAGGCCAGGGTTTGAAGCCGCGTCTATGCAGTGCCAGGACCCGCGTTCCTCCCGCTGTCCCATGGCTGCACGTCCTCTTGCGTTTACTCTGCATTAATCAGGAGAAGAGTCAGATCTGAAGGCAGATGGTCCACGCTTTGAAAACTCGCCCTTCCACTGCCCATGGTGCGGAGGTCCACGAGCAGGGCTGCCACCACTTTGGAGACCCAGGGCCAGGCCCCCTCAGAGGCCGGCACCCGAGGACGCAGCCCCAGCATCTGCGCCGAAGAAATCGGCCCCAGGACCCGGCCAGTCGCAGTTCCGGGCAGAGGCCCAAGAGGGAGGCCGCGGAGCGCGGCGAGGCTGAGGCCGTCAGGGACAAGGTCGCAGCTCGTGGCCTCCGAGCCCCTCGTATCTGCACCACCAGGGGAGCGACGCTCATTCAACCACTGCCTCCGGGTGTGGAAACAACCATTTTTCCAGGTATTTCTCCTTGATTTTGCAGCTTATCGTCCTGGGTCCATGGGTCACACACAGAGCTGGCTTCACCCCGTTTGGAGCGCGCCCCCCAGTCTGCAGGGACTGCACCCCCGGGCCTGCGGGGAGGACGCTCCAAGCCCCGCAAGCTGCGGACGGGCCTCCGGGCACCGGTGCCTCCGTCGGCTGAGCGTGCAGGGCCCTGCGGGGGAAGCTCTTCAGCACAGGACCTGGGGGCGAGTGACCCAGACAGACAACGGGGATTTCCGACAGAACAGGAAGCCCCCATGTCGCCCCCCTCTTGCCACCCCTCCTTCCTTCTTCCTGCCTGGAGGCAGGCACAATGGCCAGGGTGAGCAGCCATCGTGTGACCTTGAGGACGGAACCTCAGGAGAAGCTGGAAACAGCCTGGGGCCGGGCCGGCCGCCCCTGACGGGCCCCTCCTGGCTCCGCTCGGTGAGGGCATGACCCCGGTGCCTAAGCCCCGGCTGGTTCGGGTCTCCGGCTTAACGGGAGGTTAAGTCTCAGCGGCATTTCCTAATGGGAAGTGGGTATTTTAGTAGCAATGCCTCCGAATCCCGCTAAAACGGTATCAGAAAGAGGGATGTTGAGTCTTGTCAATGCCCTGCTCAGAGCTCCTGAGAACAGAGTTCAGATCCTCACCTGGAGGCTGAGCTGGAGCCCACAGCCGGGGGCAGGTGGTGTACACCAGCCAGTGTAGACAGTGGCGCGGAGGATGGAGGGAGGCCGACGCGCGTGGGCCGAGGCGAGAGGTGCCCAGTGGGTGTTTTCCCAGCTGCGGAGGAGCGTTGTCAGGTAACAGCAACACACGCGGGCTGGACCGCATGAAACTGCAGACGTTTGACCGTTTCCGATGCCCCAAATATGACTTTCATAATATTCGACTCTGTGCTTCCGACATTACATTAGCATTTTTCTTGTTTAATAAAATTCCTATTAGTTTGTTTCTGTTTTCATAATCTACATTAATTTACTTGCTTGTACACTGATCATGTTATGAATTTCATATTCTTAAACGCTTACTCTAGCCCTGCCTCACCCTCGCCCGCCCTTCACGCTGCGCATCCCCCCCACAATCCCGCCAAGCCGTGGGTGAGCAGAAGTGCGGCAGCCAAGCAGGGACGCCATGAACTCCTCCCACGTTCCCGCGATCCTCATGGGCCATCGGAAAGGAAATCATGATCTCCACGTGGCCGCCGTGTGCACGTGCTCGATAGATGCACCTGTTCTGTCCACAGGGGAAGCAGGCTGGGCTGCCGGGCCTGTCCCCCCAGTCCCGACCATGGATTGTGGCCCGGCTCAGGCTGCAGAGGCAGGATGGGGTGGCCGGGCTCAGGGTCACACACACACAGCCTGAGGGCCTGTAGGATGAGCTCAGGTGTGAACTGTGCCGTGAGCTCTGCTGATGCTGGGAGGGCCATGGGCACACGCCCCAGGGGCGCTGCCTGGAGGAGGAGCTATGGCACCTGCACGTGCGCACCTGCACGCCGGCACCAGCACATCAGCACCTGCATGTGGGCACCAGCACGCCAGCACCTGCACGTGGGCACCTGCACGCCAGCACCTGCACATTAGCACCAGCACAGCACATCAGCACCTGCATGTGGGCACCAGCATGCCAGCACCTGCACGTGGGCACCTGCATGTGGGCACCAGCACGCCAGCACTTGCACGTGGGCACCAGCACGCCGGCACCAGCACATCAGCACCAGCACATCAGCACCTGCATGTGGGCACCAGCATGCCAGCACCTGCACATGGGCACCTGCATGTGGACACCAGCATGCCAGCACTTGCACGTGGGCACCTGCACGCCGGCACCAAGCACATCAGCACCAGCACGTCGGCACCTGCATGTGGGCACCAGCACATCAGCACCAGCACGCGGGCACCTGCACGTGGGCACCAGCACGTTGGCACCTGCACTTCGGCACCAGCACACGGGCACCTGCACGTCGGCAGCTGCACACGGGTACCTGCACCTTGGCACCTGCACACTGGCACCTGCACCTTGGCATCTGCACACTGGCACCTGCACATCAGCAACTGCACGTGGGCACCAGCACGTCGGCACCTGCACTTCGGCACCAGCACACGGGCACCTGCATGTCGGCAGCTGCACACGGGCACCTGCACCTTGGCACCTGCACGTGGGCACCTGCACCTTGGCACCTGCACACTGACACCTGCACGTCGGCACTAGCACGTGGGCACCTGCACGTCGGCAGCTGCATGTCGGCACCAGCACGTGGGCACCTGCATGTTGGCAGCTGCATGCGGGCACCTGCATGTCGGCACCTGCACCCTGGCACCTGCATGTCGGCACCAGCATGTGGGCACCTGCACGTCGGCAGCTGCACACGGGTACCTGCCCTGCACACGGGCACCTGCACGTCAGCACCTGCACGTTGGCACCTGCACGCTGGGTGTCTCCCTGCCTCGTGGGCTGCCTTGTGGGCTCCCGGGAAGGAGGCTGGGCCCAGGAAGAGGCCAAGGGGCAGCGAGCACTCGCCTACGTGCAGACACCTGCCCAGGCTCCCTGTTTCTCCGTCGGGACCCGGAGCCAGTGCGGTGACTCTGCGGCAGGGGTGAGGCGACTGGCACTGATGGAGCGGGAAGACTGAAGGGGGAGGTCGAGGGGAAGGATGGTGTTTGCTCCTTTCCTCAGTGGAACACAGGCCTGCGGGGGTCCCGGGGCGACGCGCTCCTGTGTGCCCCGCCTGCCTCCTGCCTTCCCGGGGCTGCAGCGGCGCCCGCCAACGTCCAACCCCCCATCTGAAGCCACCGCGGCCGGTCCGCCCGCACTGCCCACGGCCTCCCCTTGTACCAGGGCTCTCGCCTGCGGGCCGGGGCTGCAGCTGGAGGGTCCGCAGCCCCCGGGGGCAGAGGGGACCGGGCACCTGCGCTTCCCCGCGGGTGGAGGCTGCGGGACCGAAATCCCCACCCCACTCATTACGTTTTCTTCGAATCTTGCTTTGACCCAAAGATATGGGAGCAAGTGTTTCCTTAGGACAGACGCCTCATTTATTCATTTTTTTATTAAGGATTATAATAAATTGGGGCACCCCGGGGGGCTCAGTGGTTTGGTGCCGCCTTCAGCCCAGGGCCTGATCCTGGGGTCCCGGGATTGAGTCCTGCGTCGGGCTCCCTGCGTGGAGCCTGCTTCTCCCTCTGCCTGTGTCTCTGTCTCTCTCTCTCTCTCTTTCTCTGTCCCTCATGAGTAAATAAATAAAATCTTTTTTTAAAAAGGATTATAATAAATCTCCCAATGATGACTTTGTGTTCCATATGACTATTTTTTTAATTCAAATTCAATCAGCCAACATGCAGCACGTCCTCACTTTCTGGGGCAGAGGTCAGGGGTTCCGCGCCCTTCCTCCTGCAGGCCCCGCCCCGCCCCTAGCTCCGCCCCGGACCCGCCCCGCCCCACCCAGGCCCCGCCCCAGGCCCGGCCCCACTCAGGCCCCGCCCCTCCCTGGCCCCGCCCCGCCCGGTCCCTGAAGCTCCGACTGGGTCCCTGAATGCCGAGGCAAGTCCTCAGGGCGGCGAATCCGTGTCCGCGCGCGGACAGAGCCGAGCCTTCAGCAGCAAGCGACGAAACGCAGACACTAACGGGACCCCGCGGCGTCCGGTGACCGCGCCCGTTCGGACCGCGCTCCCGGCGCGTGGGCGAGCTGGTCCCAGAGCATCTTCTCCGCAGCCGCGGCCCGGGAGGCTCCAGACACTGGCGCGCTGCGGCGGGTGCGCGGGTGTCGCACGAGGCCCAGGGCGTCGGTCCCCGCAGCCGTGACCCGCTCAGGGGGGCGCCCCAGGAGCCGCCGGAGACCCCAGACCCGGGGCTCCCGCCGGCCGTGGCTCAGGCCGTGAGACCTTCGGTCCCGCGTGGTTGGGGGGTCCTGCAGCTGCAGCCCCGACGAGCAGGAGCCCGAGCTCCGCCGAGGCCGCACCTGGGCCAGGCGCCGAGGGCCGGGGCAGCGCACCTGCGCCAGCGGAGCACAACCGGCTCACGGGGCCCCTCCCCTCTGCAGTCGCAGGTGCACAGGCCGCTAGGCAGGTGCACAGGCCGCTAGCCACCGGGTGACCCTGTGGGCGACCTAACCTCCTCTCCGGGTCGAGGTGGCTTGATCCAGCACGCACCATCAGCGGTCAGTCCTCCAGCCACTTTACGGTTAAAAAACCAATGGCTTCAAAAGGTGAAAAGAAATCATAAAATCGAAATGAATAAATCTGTAATTATAGGGCACTTTTCATGTTAACCGCACAAGCTGCGACACAACCCGCGTGCTTCTTACTCCGGTGCACACGGTATGAGGCTCTGCAGGGGTCGCCTCAACTCTCAGGTGAGCGGAGCCCTTGGGGTCCCCGCCCTGGGCCCACCTGCCTGCACCCCGCCCTCTGGGTCAGCCTGGGCGGCTCGGCTGGGAAGTCAGCCCCCAACCCCGCTTCTGTCCCAAGCCATCTCCTCTACGTGTGTCCATCTGTCCGGAGGCAGGTGAGTCGCCGCATTGTGTCCTAGGATGTCGTCGCTAATATTCTCACGTCAAAGTCAGAAGCCGGCACCCACACACAGGTGACTCCCAGGTGACAGCCTCACAGCCGACTTTCTGCAATCCCACTGTCCTGCCTCTGTTCATGCTTGAAAAATAGCCGTTTCCAAACCCTGGAGAGGAATCCAGGCAGGTGGACCTGCAGAAACAGCATGTTTAACAGTTCGATCACGATGGAAGCGCCTCTCTTCATTCCCTTAAGGGGGAGAACGTGAAATCATTAGATTTACCAACTAAGGTGCATTAGGAACTGATTTGCCAAATTACACTCCAGACCAATGCATCTCGATGAATTTTGTCCGACAAAAGGCATCATCTTAAAACTGAGACCGTGTTTCCCAGAAGAGAGCAGGGGTCGTGCTTCAGGAAAGAGCTTCATGCTTCAGTGCTTGACCCTGCAAACTCCTGTCCTCTGCTCCTACAGGACAGACCCGGGGTGGTCCGTGCCGGGTCCCCAGAGCCTGGCCGGCCGGGAGCTCAGTGCTTCCTTTAAATGATCAAGTCAGGAAAGAAAGAAAGGGTCGTGGATGAACAGGCTTTGACGTCGGAATATGGAGGCTATAAAATGTTGATATCCCAAAAGTTAAAAAAGCAAAAACTCTCCGGCATGTCTCCGGCGTGTCTCAACTGTGGCAAGTGCACTCATCTTTCTTGACCTTTGGTTCTCTGACACTTGGCAAAGTAGCATCTGCCACGTGGGGTGGTCACGAGAATCCCACAACACAACCCAAAACTGGCACCTGGTTGAGGCGAAAATGCTTCCAACTGTGTCCACTCCTCCGCTCCCATTATCATAGTCAACTTCTTGTAATGCATCCACGCTTTGGCGTTAGGATGATCTGAAGTTGCTTCCTCCAAAAATGACCCATTTTCTAAAGCTCTGGGTTATTTTATAGGAAAATAAATACAGGAGGCAAACAAGGAAAACGATGCCCAAAGGTCTGATATCACAACCTGATGGGTTACAGCCTTGAAAATGTGACTTAGGGGCAGCCCGGGTGGCTCAGCGGTTGAGCACCTACCTCCAGCCCAGGGCATGACTCCGGGGTCCTGGGATCAAGTCCCATGTCAGGCTCCCTGCATGGAGCCTGCTTCTCCCTCTGCCTGTGTCTCTGCCTCTCTCTGTGTGTCTCTCATGAATATATAATAAAATCTTTAAAAAAAAAAAAAGAAAATGTGACTTACATTATGGTGCGATGTTAAGATATTTAGAATTATTGATAATATTTGTTAGAAAGTCTTCATCTCTGTGGTGGCAAATATATACAACATAACCGACACTTGAAGCATTTGTCCAGTTCACATCCACGTTGCTGTGCAACCATCGCCACCATCCGTCCCCAGCACGCTCTCGTGTTCTCAGCCTGAGCTGTGCACGTGAGACCCTCACTCCCCATTCTTCCTCCCCCCAGCCCCTATCCTACTTTGCAACCGTCGTTTTGTTCCCTGTCTCTGTGGATGTGACTGCTGTGGGCACCTCAGGAAGTGGGCTCATGTCGTGTTTGTCCTCCCGTGATGCACAACATCCTCAAGGTCCATGGGTGTTGTGGCAGGTGTCAGACCGAGATGACCCCACTGTATTCAGGTACCGCATCCTGTTTATCCATTTGCACACTGATGACATTTGCACTGTCGCCGCATTAGCTTCTACTAGTGAATGATGCTGCCATGAAAACGGTGCAAGTCGCTGAGGCTCTGCTTTCCCTTCCTTTGGGTGTATACCCAGAAGGAGAATTACTGGATCAGAAGATAATTCTGTATTTAATTTTTTGAGGAAACATACTGTCTTCCATTTTACATTCCCAACAACAGCACAAGGGCTCGGATTTTTCTGCATCATTGTCAGCTGCGGCTCCTGTGTGTTTAGCAAGAGCCATCCTAATGGCTGTACAGGGCTATCTCATTGTGGCTGCGATTTTAATTTCCCAAACAGTTAATAATGTTGAGGGTCTTCTCATGTGTTTATTGGCCTTCTGTCTAGCTTCTTTGGAGACACATGTGCTCAAGTCTTTTGCCCATTTTTAAATTTTTTAAATTATTATTGTTGTTGAGCTGTAGGAAATCTTTCTTTATTCTAGATACTAATCTCTTATCAGGTAATGATTTGCAAATATTTTCTCCCATTGTCTGAGTGGTCTTCTCACCCTGTTGATAGAGTCCTTTGATGCACAAAAGTTTTTAATTTTAATGAAGTTCAATTTATCTATTTTCCTTTTTCTGGCTCTGATTTTAGTATAATATCCAAGACATCACTGAAAATCCAATGTCATGAAGCTTCCCCTCTGTTTTATTCCAAGAGTTTTATAATTATTACCCTTAAGTCTTTGATCCATTTTGAGTTAATTTTTGTATATGGTGTGAGATAAGGATACAACCTCATTCTTCGGCATGTGGATGTCCAGTTTTCCCGACACAGTTTGTTGAAGAGATTGTCCAGAAAGTCCTCATTTAAAAAAAAAATCTCAAAAGGAAGCATTGTTAACATGTTTCAATTGGAACACTAATTTTTATATTGAAATACAAAAACATTTGCCATGTGTTGTGCACTTACTCGATGCCAGATAGTAGACTAAAGTCTTTGCATGCATTATCTCTAAGATTCTGCAGAGCCCAGCGAGATTTATGCTTTTAACAAATATCTATTCTATGTCTGATACATCAGCTACTCTCCTAAGCACTGGATTTAGCAGTGAAAAAAAAAAAAAAAAAAGCAAATGAAAATCCCTGGTTTCATACAGAAGAATTCTAGTGGAGGAGACATATAATAAACACAGAAAATGTGTAGAATTACGGGTAATTGGTATGCTGAGAAAAGTAAACTAAGGAAAGGGTGTAGGGTTTACTGGGGTAATGAAGGGCTGCGATTCAAAACACAGGGGCCAAGCCCCAGGGGAGGGTGACTGAGTGAAGGCCGGACCTGGGGAGGCTGCGCCAGGGGCACGAGGGGAAAGGCATCGCTCGCGCGGAGAGCCCGGGAGGCCGATCACACCCGCGGTCCCTCCGGTAACAGGTCACAGACAGGGCCGGCCCGGCTCGGCCGACCCCACACCTGAGCTTCTTGCCACTTCATCACACCAAGCACCCGCCGTCTGGGACCGTGGGAGGTCCCCGGGCGTTGGCTGAGGGCAAGGGTTCACTGCGGGAAGGAATACCTTTTACTTTCTAGCAGCAAAGGCCCTTCTCCCGGGGTGGCCCCTTGACCTGCTTGCCCGAAGGACCTGCGCTCGCGGCCTGGGCCGCTTCCCCGGGAAGGCCATCCCTGAAGGCTCCCCGACGTCTCCTCTCCCCCGGACCCCAACTCACCATCAGGTGCTGACTTCCGCCCTCTTCTTCCTCAGTGCCTCCCTCCATCAGGGTTGGACACGTCCTAGGAGCATAGGCCAAAGCCCCGGGGACACCACGGGCAACCTAGAACGATCGCAGGACCCCGAAACACGAACAGCAATGCACGTCGGATGAGGAAGTCCATACAAGGAAACCCTGCTGAGCACCAATACGTAGGAGTCCATGGGCTACAGTCACTCCCTTCCCAGGCTTTGACCCCATGCCTTGCCGCGCGACCCGAGCGCCCCACCAGGCTGGCAGCGCGCCTCCTGACCCCGTGGCCACCTGTGGAGCCCAGGCACACGGTGGACAGGCCGAGGCACCCCCCATAAATCCTCGCAGCCCTGCGCCGGCTTCAAATTATACCGCACCTGTCGTGAACTTGTGTCTTCTCAACAGTCACTCTTCTATTTATCCTGCAAGTATGACGTGAAAAGATACTGCGTGTTGTTTGAGAGAGCAGTGGACACGAGGCTGTGTCACCAGCCGTGAGCAGACGAGGCGGCTCCCCGTGGATGGAGTGACCACGTGGCCCAGGAGCAGGGCCCTGCTCTGCACCTGGGCGCCCGTAGGCCTCACCTCCCTGGGCCCCCGATGTCACCTCCGAAGCGCTGGAGACCGTCGGGCTGAACATCACAAATCTTGGATGGTCCCCGAAACTCATTCCAGCTCAGAATCCCTATGATTCTAATTATACTATTCTTTAAGATTCTCGGGAATATTGTCATTTGAAACATGATATTGGTAACGTCCCAAGCCAACAAGCATTCATGAAAGAGCCTTTCCATGTGGACCATATGGATTTAAAATCTCTTTCAAGTGCAGTATTTAGATTTTGGAACAGATACAGCATTCTTTTTTGGAACAACTAAAGCACTTTTATTATATGTCTTCGAGCATTTGTAGGCAAAAAAATATATGTACTTTAAAAAATGAAATGGTCTTCAGGCCTACGGAAGCTTTGTAGCTACACCAAGGATACATTCAAAGACACCAGTGGTGCAGGGAAATGACGGACAACTAACATCATCGGAGGCAGGAAGAGCCACATCACGGCTCAACCGTGTGCGTCGCAATGTCTCAGCCTCGGCACTACTGACGTCTTGGACCGGGTGGTCTGTATCGTGAGGCCCATCCTGTGCGCAGTGGGGATTGGGGAGCACCCCTGGTCTCCACCCACTAGATGCCAGCACCCTTCCCCGAGGTGCGACAACCAAAGGTCGGTGCAGGTGGGAAGCCCTAGTGCCCCTGGGATGTCCGCAGGACACGCGGCATTGGAAAGGAGCCCCCCACCTCCCATGGACCCCTGAAAGCCAGCGTAAGACGTCCCCCAGGAACAGTAGAAAGACCATTCACGGCGGCGGACAGTTAGCCAACTGCTCCAGGACCTGTCTCCCGGGACTGGGCTACACCCACGCCCACCCGAGTCAATCCGCCGCAGGAGCCTGTATCCAAGATTTCAGGACGCGTCCAGAGATGTTCATATATTCGCCGAGTGTCACACGGTTACAGCTTTTTGCATAATCCATGGCAATTCACGTGATCTTTCCAGATTATCAAATAAACCTTCAATTTTAAACTTCTAAAATTGGAGCAACTAAAGCACTTTGTTTAGGCTTCTAAAATTTGAGTGAAATGTAGCAAAAGTCTCTCTCTCATCCTTTGGAAATTAAAAATGTCACTGTTCCTACACACTAAAATCTCTGCGCACTAAAATATTTAAAGGGTTTAAGTTCAGTCATATAAACTGAGAACTGGCAAGTAATCACAGATCAGCATGCTGCGCTAAATATAAACAGGATTTGGAAGAACCTCCTAGCTTCCTTCTCCAAGACGCTGCCCTCAGCCAGTTGGGGGGGGGTGGTTCGCAGGCACGGTGAGCGGGAGCCCGACGGACGGTTCAGGGGGAAATCTGAGTGTGGCTACAACCCTCTGGCTCCCCCCGTGGGGCCCCCTTCTCCCCACCAGCCGGGAGGAGAAGCTGAAGATGCACGACACCCGCAGCCCACACGTAAGCCTCCCTGCGCAGAACCTTCTCTTCCCATAGAATAGAGGAAGCCCGGGTCAGAAAGCGTGCCCGGGCCTGGCTCCATGCAACCAAGGCCTCCCTCCACAAGAGAAGAGAGGAACTCGGAAGCTCTTAGAAAGTCTCCCCCCAGATTACGAATGCAGGTGCCCCGAACCTGCTCCCCTCATCCCATCGTATTTACAGGGCCCTGGTGGGGCCAAGGCCGCAGGCTCCCTGTCCTTGGGTGGCTCAGAAGCAGCCATCTGAGGCAAAACTTTGTGTTTGCAGGAAGTTGGTGGTTAAAGCTATGAGGGTAGGGCTGAGTTGGCAACACTAGGTTGGCCCCGGGGACATATAATTGTCCCAGAAAAGCTCCGTAAAAGAGCAAAGTCCTGGTAACAGTGCAGGCGGGGAGCTGCTCGCAAGTCTTGAATAATCATTCATAAACCTGCTCTGAGGTGCGAAGGGAAAACAGAACCCAGCTCCAGAATATGAAGCAGAAGAAAGTCATGGGAGTGAAGCGGATATTTGTGGAGAACAGAAAATAGAGGAACTTTATAAAGAGCTCTAGTGATAAAAAAAAAAAAAAAAAAAGCAGGAATATAGAACCACAATAGAAAAAGATTATATAAGACAACTTTCTCGAGCTGAAAAGGAACAAATGCAGTCATTCCAGACAAAAAAATAAAAAATAAAAATAAAAATCAGTGACAACGTCTGTGTGGACAACAAGCATAAAGAAAGAACCTGAGTTTTATTAGCAAGACAATGATGGGGAATTTGTCTGCTCAGCAACCAAAATACAATTTTCCTCTTAAACCTTAACTATCTAAATATGGCATAAGGCCCACCAATGGTGGAAAGAGGACACAGGACGGCACGATGTTTTAGCCATCAAGGTGCGGTTGAGCCAATAAATAGAAATACAGCTCAAAACAATCCCCCTCGGGAAGCCTTCCCGAAAGATCTCCCCGGAGAGTAGTTCTAATCCAGCATGACACGAATCCAAGCAGAGTTCAAGCATGGAAACATTCCAGAAAGTATTAAAACCAATTAAACAGGGAAGCCTGGGTGGCCCCATCGGCTCAGGTCGTGATCCCGGGGTCCTGGGATGGAGCCCCGGCCGGTCTGCTGCTAGGCGGGGAGCCTGCTTCTCCCTCTCCCCCTGCCCGTGCTCTCTCGCTCTCGCTCGCTCTTCAAATAAACAAATAAATAAAACCAATTAAACATAGACGTGTCTAAAGAAGTCTGTTTACAAAACCGGACTCAGATATCAATCTGAATCTACAGCATCACAAGATCTAGCACGTGAAGTGCAGCAAGGCACGTGAGGGAACGGTGCGCCCCGGACCCACAGGCCGAGGCCTCACCCCAGCACGAAGGCACCGCAGAGGGCATGTGGGCATTCCCGAAGGCTCCAGGCCACCGAAGAGTCCTACTCCCGGAGCACTGATGTCCCCACAAGAGGAAGAGCCCGAGGGAGCACTCACAGAGGGGACACCCGGGAGGACATAGGGGAGGACACAGGCCTGAGGCAGCCCACGCCCCGAAGACCTCAGGTCACCAGAGACCAGCCCCGTCCACGCCCTACCTCAGGCCTCCAGCCTCCAGGACCCGCAGAGCCCGCACATCAGGGTGCAGGCCCCCAAATCCGTGGCTTGTTAGGGCCGCCAGTCAGACCAGTACCATGTGCCGGGAAGTGACGCCTAGTTTTATTTTTATTTATTTTTATTTTTTTTAATTCATTTATTCATGAGAGACACAGAGAGAGAGGCAGAGACACAGGCAGAGGGAGAAGCAGGCTCCATGCAGGGAGCCCGATGGGGGACTCGATCTTGGGACCCCAGGATCACGCCCTGGGCTGAAGGCGGCGCTAAACTGCTGAGCCACCAGGACTGCCCTGACACTTAGTTTTAAACAATGGGTTTTAAATATTTGTTTTAAAAAAACAAATAGGTTTTAAGAATAGAACGTTGTCAAGTTGAGTGTGACTATTACAGGAACACAGGCTAAAATGACTTTAATACAAATAGCCAGTAGTATAATTACACCGTCAATAAATAGCGCCTAAAATACTAGTCAATAATATTTTATTATTAGCTTTAAGCATGCAATTAATGAATTATGACACAGAGTGAGGACAGCATTTGAAAAATAAAACAAAAAAAAAGAATTAGAAGACAGAAAAATGACAAAGTATATGATTCAAATGCTAATTCTTTAAAAATAAGCAAAAATAATTATTATTTTTTTTAAATAATTATTTTTCAAAAGCCATTTATGATATAAAAGAAAGTGCAAAATCACTTCATTAGAAAACATTATGAAGAGTGTTTTCCATCCTAGAGACATAAACCCTATATATAATGTATTTACTAATTTAGTACCAGGTATGTTAATATAATCACACATTTTGATGAAGCAGTATTTACATAAAAATGTAAGGATAGTTTAATACTAATATATGCATCCTCAAAATTCATCACAACCCTTGACCAAAGAAAAACATTATTTATAGAGATCATAAAACTGCTTTATAATAAAATCCAGCATCTACTTATGGGGAAAAATCTTCTGTTTATATAAAAATTGGGTTTAAAAAAATCAGTTGCAAACCATCATGGAAAAACTTAATGTCGGACTAATACAAGAAATTCATTCTTAAAAAACAAATAAGCAAGGATCCTTTTTTCCTTAAAATGCCCAATATTATCACAATTACTTAGTGTAAATAACAGCTACAATGAAATGTATATTCTGGCCTCTGTGCCAAGGTGATGACAAAAATTATGTCCAATCCTTACATTTACTCAAGAAGGTCTTGAGATTATTTACCTACAAAGCCCAAGGGAGCGTGTTGGAAATTAATAATGAGATACGGTGGTCAGACACGGGTAAATGTGAGAAATCTCAGGGCTGGTATCAAAAAGTATGATGGAAAAGAATCTTTTAATGACTGCAACAAAAGTATACAGTACGCAGGACTGCACATGCATCCATGTGAGGATCTGTATGGAGGACCGTCATTGGTGGATGGGGGAAAACTCTCGAAGACCTGGATAAATGGAGAGAGGTCTCAAATTAAAACAAAATACGATAAGGATATCAATTCTTCCCATATAATCTGACAGAACAAACCTAAGCTCATTTACAGAAAGAGAGAAAAATTCATTCTAAAAGCATATTTAAGGTACAATAAGTTGACACTTGGATAACTGACATTAAAATGTATTTTAAAGTTTTAAGGATTGAGAAAGTATTACGATGGAACAGCAACCGATGAACAAATAAAGGGATCGTGCTAAGAACAGACTCAAGACATACAAATACTCATCACCTGGTGTCTTCCAAGAAGTAACATGAATTTAAAAGCATTAAGCGTAAGTGAAAGACCAAGGAATCTCTAACATTTTATTTATTTAGATATAATTGACATACTGCTTTGTGTTAGCTCCGGATGGACAACATAATTGTTTGATGGGTGCAGGTGTTGCCAAATGATCCCTCCAGCAGGTGTGGTTACCATCCATTCCTCACGGTTACACACCTTCTCTTGTGATGAGAACTTTTAAGATCTTCTCGGACTTACTTATTTTATAACTGGTAGTTGGCATTGTTTGACCACGGAAGGGTTAGATTTTTTTTTAAGTGCTGTTTTTTATTTTATTTATTTATTTACTTATTTATTTTAAAGATTGTATTTATTTATTCATGAGAGACACAGAGAGAGGCAGAGACCCAGGCAGAGGGAGAAGCAGGCTCCGTGCAGGGAGCCCAACGCGGGACTCGATTCCGGGACCCCAGGATCACGGCCTGGGCTGGAGGCAGGTGCCCAACCGCTGAGCCCCCCAGGGATCTCCTGTGTTCCCTGCATTTAAATATATTTAAATTCCTTAGACACTGACCAGTGATGAAGGCCAGCTGGTGAGTCCAGTCGCCGGCTTCCTCTCTGTTCTCCTTCCCCCGCTCCATCCTCTACCGTCCTGTCAGACTGCAAGTAAAATCTGCTCTTCAAAGGGAATCATTATATTCCCGATGAATCAGGTAATTTCTCTCCCTCAACCAGGCTTGGAGAAAGATTCTTCCCTGCTTAGATATGAGGGATGAAACCTGGATACTTGTTCCAGGACTACAGACCCCACGTTTGCAGAGCATTTTCATGAAGAACTTTCATCTTGTTTCAGGGACATACGGGCGGGCGGTGTGTTTTTTTACCGCTTTGGTAAATTGCGCCTGATGAAGCAATGGAGCCTCCGAGCCTGCGCCCTTGGAGAAAGGGATCGGGGTGAGGGGGCAGCAGATCTGTGGGATCTGACACCCAGCCGCTGACACCGGCGTGTGGATTCAGGGACTTCCTTTCCTCGCAAGCAACTTGCTGGAGAAGAGCAAGGTCTCCCAGGCCCCGAGCAGCTCATGCAGGCAAGGTGCAGCACGCAGGGTCCTGGTGACCAAAGGAGATGTCCTGAACAAGTGCTGCTGCTGGCTGTGACTCACTTCTAGGGAAGCTGCAGAATTACCTGCTGTTTGGGGGTGCCCATCCCACCCTCAGTGCCCTCTTGGATATAAACTGCTTTTAGTGTCTTCTGATACCAAGGCAGCCTTACCTCAGCTGTCAAAACAATAGTCAACCTAAGAGTGATGTAACCAGAAATGTAAAGCAGCATCACATTTTCCTCTGGTAACAAATCAGAATTATCGAAGTGCTTCCATTGTATTCTCAATTATGTTAATTTTTTTCTTTGCAAAATACTATATAAGGAGTACATAGGTATTGTGAAAAGGGAAGTATTTCAAGCAATATCTGCAATGACCTCGAGGCACTGCAGAACTTTTAGAGTTCTTAACTCAACTTAATCCAGCAGGCAGATAATATAGCATTTCAGGATATGGTCACACACATACTTTAAATTATGTTAGATGAGATGAGATGGATCATCTCATGGATGAGATGGATGGATGGATGCGATATAAAATCACTACTTAAGGCTATATGCTTCTTTATTCAACAAATGTGAGTGAAAAAAAGAAAAAAGGAAGGAAGGAAGGAAGAAGGGGAAAACAGGAGAAACGAAGAGAAACAAACAAGACAAGAAGCAAGGAAAGGAGACCAGAAGGAGAAGGGACAACAGGAGGAAGGAGGGGACTCGCCCATGCAGCCCTGCACCGGCCGGCCCACCGACCCCAGGCCTGATGGAGCCCACGCTCTTGCAGTCACGACAGTAACCGTCATCTGCAATACACTGTGCTAACACCAAAAAGGGGGTTAAAAACAGACTGCTATAAATATATATTAATTTTAATTATTAGAGTTATCTTAATAGCAACAGTTGTATGCTACAATAAGTCAATTTTTAATGATGATTATCTAAAATATAAAAAATTTAAAAGTCTTGGATTTTCATCTTTTAGTGGAAGAGATCACTTTAAAAAAAAAAAAGATTTTATTTATTTATTTATTTGTTCATGAAAGACAGAGAGAGAGAGAGGCAGAGGCACAGGCAGAGGGAGAAGCAGGCTCCATGTAGGGAGCCGGACGTGGGACTCAATCCCGGGACTCCAGGATCAGTCCCTGGGCTGAAGGCAGGAGCTAAACCACTGAGCCACCCAGGGATTCCCAGAGAGGTCACTTTTTAAATGTGAAATAAGAATTCTACACTCTAATATATCCAAAAGCAAATGAGCAGAGAAAAGACATGAGTTTTGTAAAAATGGACATAACTTCATATACACGTATCATGAGTTTTTAAAGAGTATCTTGGGAAAATGTAGCAACTATCTCCAGAATTATACCATTTTTGGTAAAAACTATATTACTGAGACATAACTATAGAAAATTATTACTTTTGTAATTCAAACGAAAAATAAGAACTAACAGAAAGAAAATTAACTCAATAGCTGAAGACAATATTATAGAGAAAATGCAGGAGTCCATGGTGAGTCAATAAGTTATGCCTTTGATACACACCAAACAAAAACAGTAATGCTTAGGAACTATTTATCTAGAGAAAAATATTTCAAAGTTAAATTTTATTATAAATCACTATTGGTAAAAAAATAAAAGAGAGAGAGAGAGAGCGAGAGAGAGAGAGAGAGAGAAAGGGAGAGATATTGATGTTGTATGAAATCAGATTAAAAAAAATCAGATTTCACACATCCCTATGTTCTAAATATGAGGTTCGATAACAATGACAAATGTTTTAGTATTCTTATTTTTTAAACTTGGATAAATTTGGTGTGAATTCACTGCAGGATCACAGACTTGCTGACGCGGTATAGTTAAAAATCTATTATGGAACTGAAAAAAAGTCCTAGAAACAGAAATCTATTTTTCGTATGCTAACTTTAATGTGATTAATTTCCACTTCTCTGAAATGTCCAACTAGCAAAGCTATACCCAGCAGTTATTAACTAACAGTTAAGATAGCTCCGGGTTTTGGCCTTGACCTGGACTCATCAGATAAAGCTCAAGCTCAGTGACCTGACAAAGGCGTGAACATTACGGAGTAGCAGTGCCTTCCGGTGTGCCAAACCCTGGCACACGGGAAGGGTTATACGTGACGCAAGGATTGGATGAAGTAGAATCTATCCCAGCGATGCAAGAAAATCAATCACGAATTACAACACATTGATAGGGCGAAGCAAACAGCACGCACCCGCGTGATTGTCTTGATAGACACAGAAAAAGCATCTGCTAAAATTCGACATCCTTTCATCATCGCTAAAAAATACTCAGCAAACTGGGAATGGCAGAGAACGCCTTTAACAGGATAAAGGGCAACTGAAAAAACCACAGCTAGCTTCACAATTGTTGGTGAAAGACCAAATCTCTCCGTCTAAAACCAGAACAAACCAGGATGCCCACTTTCACACTGCTGTGCTGTAGTCCTAGCCAAAGCAATTATGCAAGAAAAAGAAATAAAAGCCATTCGAATTGGAAGGAAAGAGGTAAAACTATCTCTGTTTGCAGATGACATGTTCTATAAATAGAAGATCCTGTAGGGGCGCCTGGGTGGCTCAACTGGTTGAGCATCTGCCTTGGCTCAGGGCAGGAGCCCAGCCCCACACCCGGCTCCCTCCAGCTTAGTGGACAGGCTGCTTCTCCCTCCCCCTCCCCGCCCGTCTTACCCCCACTCATGCACACTCTTTCTCTCTCTCACTTGCTTCTACCTCTCACTCTCTCAAATAAATAAGTAAATAAAAGCTTAAAAAAAAAGAAAATCGTATAGAATGCACATCAAAAGCTAATTATTAGAGCAAATCCAGCGAGATTGCAGGGTACGAGGTTAACAGAAAAAAAAATCAGTTGTGTTTTTGCACACCAGCATTAAATAATCTGAAAGGAAATGGAGAAAGCAATTCCATTTACAATCGAGTCCCAATGAATAAAATGCGTGAAAGAAACTGAGCCAAAGAAGTAAAATACTTGGGCACTGAAACTACAAAACATTGCTTGAAAGAAATTAAAGGAGGCTTCCACGAATGGAAAGACCTCCCATTCCACAGACCGGAGGACTCAATATTACGAATATGGCAAGGGATCTGTGGGTTTGAGCAGCCCCATTCCAGATCCTCATGACCCCCCTTTTTTTTTGCAGAAATGGAAAAAGGTGATTCTGAGATTCTTATGAAATTGTAAGGAACCCCCAAAATAGCCGAAACAACCCTGAAAAGGAAAAACAAGGTAGGAGGACTCACACTTCCCAATTTTAAAACCTATTACAAAGCATTCGTGAATTCACCCACTCACCAGAATTTATTCACAACCGGAAGTCCCTCCTTCAGCCCTTGCTGCAGGGCTACGTGCAGATCCGCACAGCGAGGCCCACGTCCAAGCCGAGCCCCAGGCTGCCCCTGCCTTCCGGCGTCGGGCCTGTCCGGGGACAGTGTGTGTTTACAGCACAGGCAGTGTCCAATCTTGGCATTTTTTTGTGGGTTTTGTTGGAGATTTTACTGCTTAAACGGCCCCCGAGGAGAGCGCCCAAGTGCCGTGCGGCGTTCCGGGGAGCGAGGCCGGGGCTCCCGGGGAAGGGCCCTGGCGTCGGGTCCCAGCAGCTCCACCAGCTGCATCTCTGTCTTGTCTGCGTGAACTGTCCGTGTTGCCCGTTTTGCCCGTTATCTTCATGGAGGTTGTTCAGGAGGCAGAGGCTTTTCCCTTCCGGCTCACATGCTCTGCAGGGGCTCCACGTCCCCGTGTCACGGGTCAGTGTGCACTCTTGAAGTTTCCACGTCCCACGTGTTGCCTTGCTTTCCCACGACTCGCCCCGTCTCCCCTCCGGAACGTACCGTAAACCCCAGTCCTCCCCCAGGATCTGTCTATACTGCAGGCCACATCGGGATGTGGTGTTCACGGTTTTGTGACTGCACATTCAACTGACGCGACACATACGACAGACTCTAAATCTGTCTTTTAAAAGAAGATTTCGATGTTTCTAGAGTTAATAACTGCCTTGTATTCTATCGGGTTGTTACTTGAGCAATGCAATACTGAGTCTCCTCTCGAGGCTTTCAGACACACACCAGGTTGAGTCTTGGGGACACAACCCGACGCGGGGTTCCCTCTCGTCGGATACACAGACGCCACCAGCACGGCCGTGCCCACCGCTCAGGGGATGCCTCCCCCCACCCCTGCATCCCCGCGGCCTTCCTGCCGGCCCATCCAGTTTGGCGACGGGAATGTGCCAGGGGCTCCCCTGGAAAGGGCATTTGGGAGGCACAGACCTTTGAACACGTTTGATAACATCCGAAGATCCCCGTCTTCCGTCCCCCGTTCGGGTATTTGGCTCCGTGTGGCACTTCCCCTCGAAAATCATCCCCTGTGAAAAGCTGGCTCTCCTTCCCGGGCCAGGGCTGCTTCGCGGAATGTACGTGGTTCCATGGCCGGCCCTTCGTGCTCCTGGTCCTCAGCTCACCACTGTTCTGGAACTTTCCAGGGCTCCAGGTTGGCTAGATTTCCTCCCCCCAATGTGCTGGGCCCTCGGTTTTTTCTGTCAAACGGGAAAGTCGTATCTCCTGGTTCTGGAACTTCGCTCTGTAACCAATTCAGTTACTTCCTTCTCTCTAATTCCTCTGCCTTCTCATTCTAGAATTCTGATTTAATGATACGAGTGAGCCTCCGGGACTCATCGGAACCTTAAGTTTCTCTGTCGGCTTTTCCATCTCTTTGCCTTAAAATTCCAAAGATTTCCTCAACGGTACCATCCGGCTCTTTTACGGACTTAACCTTTTGTTTTATATAGAGAAATACATTCAGGATCCAAGGGTGTGTTGTCGTCCTCTGAATGTTTCTAAGACCGTCTTGTTCTCACCGGACACCACCTCTGACCTCCCTCAGGATGGTTTTGATCATTTTGCTTTCTTTTGCGCGCAACGTCGTCCAATCTGCGTGTTTGCTTGTTGTCCGTCTGTTCCCCACCTTCCCTGATAATACGCCTGCGGTTCTCCCGCAGGTAAGAGACAAGTACTGAACCCAGAGCACCCATCGTCCCCGCCTGGACCCAGCCCGACCCGTTCAGAGGCTGAGCCTGGGCTTCCTCATGGCTGCTGAAGGGCTCGTTGCTCCTCGGCAGGCACCTCCAGACGAGCCAGGGGGACACGCGCCTGCCTGCACTGTCCCTCTCGGAGCCAAGATGCCGGACACCTAGGCAGCCTGTCATGAACCGTAAGGCTACTGTCCAGGCGACGCTGCAGCCATACCCAGGTCCTCCGTCCAGTGTCATGAGAGGGAGCCTGCGGCCTCTCTCGCCAACGAAGGGAAAAGCCCGAGTTCGACCTCTGCAGGGAGGACGGGTGTAGTGGGAGAGGGTGGGGACGGAGGGTGGGGACGGCGTGACGGCCGGCGCCTCCTGCGATGGCACAGCTGGGCTTTGCCCTCGAGCCGGGCCCGGGAGATGCTGCCAACAGGAGGACCTGGACGCTCGGCCTGCCTCGGGGGAAATAAAGTGAGAAACTACTTAATTTCACACAAGACCCAAAATGCATAAAGAAGGGGATTCAGAACACGGCCCCGGGCCGAGCTCCCAGTGCCGACCCCGCCGCAGAACTGTGCACGGACTGGTGACGCTGTGACTCCGGGGTGGGTGACACGCGTGCGTGGCCTCCGGGCCCTGAGAGTCAATGAAGGGACGTGAGCCCCGGAGCGCAAGCGCTGGCATTCGGCAGAGCCAGCTGAGAGCCGCAGATTGTGGATCCCAAGCAATTATATTTTTAAACATGTTCAAAGTTATTTTTAACCTTTTATAGTCCTTTCTGGTTTTCACTGTGCAGAGACTATTTTAAACCTTTTCTTATTAAATTTGGAAATGTAGACAAGGACACTTAACAGCAAATTGTGAATGAAAGAGACAGGGGCCACCCCCACAGGAAGAGGGGCCTGGGGCGGAGACGGGGGAGGGCACACCTGGGGGGCAGCTTCCGAGCACAGACCCAGCGCCAGTATCACCCAGACCCGGCGGCCGCGGGGAACGGATGTGCCCCGGGCTGTGGCCCTCGGGGTCCCCTCTGCACCTTGACTCAGGCACAGGCCACCCTTTTATTTGCACCCCCAGGGACGGCCCAGGTGGGCACCTCACGATGCTCAACCTTCCTTCTCGCCTGCAAAGTACCTGCACTTTAGCTGCTCCCGGCACCTCCTTTCCCCACATCTCAGCCTTCGAGTGGGCACTACAGGGTACCCAGTGCACCCCATCCTTCTCGGGGTGACCCTGAGCACCTCTGTGCACCCCTGTCCTTGTTGGGGTGACCCTGAGCACCTCTGTGCACCCATCCTTCTCGGGTGACCCTGACCACCTCTGTGCACCCCTAGGTGGTCCTGGGTTCCCGGGCTGCTCCTGCTCCCTGGGCCTTCTCACCACTGATCCGTGCATAGTTTGCTCCCTGCTTAACGACAGGAAGAGGGACCCCGTTTCCCAAGGTCCTGGAGCACCCCCTTCCCTCTGCCCCCCCGGGGCCCCCACGCTGACGGAATCTGCTCTTCCCAGGCCCGTGGCCTCTCCTCTCCTTGCTCTCCTCTGTCTCTGCTTCTTCTCCGTAGGCTAATGGGGGACCCTGGGCCACAGTGGAATGAAGGGGGGCCGGGGAGGGACGAGGCGGAGCAGGGGTGACCCCGGTTTACTGGGGGCAGAGGCTTCACCAGTCAGAGGAAAGTGGGATCAAAACTAGTAGGGCCGCGCAGTCCGCAAAAGCGACCGTGTCGCGTGGATTTAGAAGGACAGTCCGGAGACCTGACAGGTTCTCTTGAGCCCGTCTTTGCCTTGATAAGGCTCCGCGGAGGGTGGGCCCAGGTCTCCGGTGCGAGCATTCGTGCGTGCATGTGTCTAGCCGCGGGGTGCATTTCTCCTTCTTTTTGTTTGTTTTATTGTTGTTTTGAGGGTTTGTAAATTGAGGTAAAATTTCCATGCAGTCAGAACCGCAGACCTTACAGGTACATTGTTGAAAGACGAGTTTTTAGAGCAGTTTTAGGTTCAGGGCACAAGTGGGAGGGAGGCCTGGTGGGGCCTCATTCACCCCGTGCCCCCAGAGCCCACACCCGGCCCCCCGCCAGGGCACATTTGTTTCCAGGGATGGACCCACGCAGACACATCAACAGGCCCGGAGCCTAGTGTCTGTTCTGGTTCAGACTGGTGGTGTTCCTTCTGCGGCTCGGGCAGACACAGGTGACGCCTGGGCCCCTGCAGCATCTTACTGCCCTCAGAACTCCCCCCCCCCCCCCCGCCGACCCCCAGCAAGTGCGGCCCTGCGGCCTTCCTGGGTTTGCTGGGTCCCTGCCACGCCGGGATGCTCCGTGCAGGGCCCCCCAGGGCTCACCTCCCCCCAGGAGGAATCCCGCGGCCCCGGAGTCCCGGTGTCGGGCGGGCGGTGGATGCCCTGGCGTCCCCAGCTCCGAGGCTGTCCCCCACGTGTCTCCCCTTCTCCCTGCCCCCCGTCCCTCCCGCCTTCCGGCCTCTTGCAGGACGCACCGACCCAGCATCTCTGTGTTTGGGCATCACCACTTGATCACATTTGCAGAGTCCCTCTCCCCAGTCCAAGGACCCACACAGGCCCAGGGCTCAGGACCCATGTCTTCGGGGCCACCATTCCCACGCAGCACACCAGTCGAGACACAGAAACAGCCCCATCACCCCAAGAGCTGTGTCAGTCCTACCAGCGCTGCACACTGGCCCGGGTCTGGCCTCATCACGCGCTTGCCCGTTCGCGGTCTCTGCGAAGGGACAAGGCAACACGGGGTCCCAAGCAGGTGCCCGAGCCATGGGGCCCGGCCCAGCCCACGCTCCGCCTGAATGGCGGGGCGCCTCCTTCACCGCGGGGTGCTCCCGGTCCTGTGAGCGCGCCTGTCACCCTAAGACCTGTTTTCCTGCTGGTGGCTGCGTGGATCGCCTGCAGCCTTCGGGGCCGTGAGAGAAGCTACTGGACGTTCTCGGGCAAGCTCCTCTGTGGACAGACTCTCCCCTGCATCTTGGCTAAACGCCGGCACGGCCCCCCGAGGCCCCAGCAGGTGCATCTTTACCTTCCGAGAACCTGCCAGAGTGTTTCAAAGTCACCGAGCCGCTTCTCGCTGCCTTGGCAACATGTGAAAGGTCAGGTTGCCCTCCGACCACCACCTCCCACCCCCAGATTTGGTGTTTAAACGTTTGCTTTTAGCAAATTGCAATATCGCATCCTGAGATTAATCGACATTCCCTGAGATCCAACATTCTTGAGCGCCTTTGCGTGTTTCTATGGAGTTTACGTGCGTCTTCGTTAGGAGAACCGGAGCCTGAATCACTGAACCATTTTTATTTGGTCTTCTACTTTTTATCGACTCATTTGAGTCGTTTATATATTATTGATAAGTCTCTGTCAGATGTATTATGAGTATCTTCCCCCATTCTATGACTCGCCTTTGTATTTTCTTAATAATACGCTTCACAGAAAGGTCTTAACATTTTGGTGCAGTCTGATTTTCCAATTTGTTCTTTAGGGGCCAGTGCTGCTGCTTCTTCTTCTTTTTTTTTTTTTCTCTTTAGGAAGGCTGCAGAATATTCCCTTGTGCTTTGTTCAAGGAGCTTTATAGGTTTAGCTTTTATTTGGCATATGAACCGTAATCTGTTTATGTCTGTAGTGAGAGGTAGGGATAGAAGTGATTGGCTATTTCCATTTATTCATTCTGTTTTTCCAACATCATTTTTAAAAACACCCTTTCTCCACTTAGTTTCTCTAGAAATTTGTCAAAAATCAATTTATCATCTACCTGGGTGTCTTTCCGAGCCAGCCACCTGTTGTTGCATTGATGGAATTGTCTACACCACACTGTCTTTATTACTGTGGATTTTTAGTAAGCCTTGCGCTTTGGTAGGAGAATTCCTCTTTTTTCTTCTTCCTCATCGAAAGTATTTGGGCTGTTCCAGGTCCTTTGCATTTCCATATAAGCTTTAGGATTAATTTGTAAATTTTTACAAAAACAGCCTGTTGGCATTTTGATTGGAATGTGTTGAGTCTAAATAACAATTTGTGGGTATTTGAATTCCTAACAAAATAAATCTCTACATTAATGGTAGTAATATTTCCCCCCATTTGTTTAAATATTCTTTAATTTCCTGCATTATTCTTTACCACTTTTTAAAAATATGCTTCTGAATATTTTATATTCCATCTTAATTCTATTATAAATTAGGTTTTATTTCATTTTCCATTTGCCTGATGCTAGTATATAGAAATAGAAATGCAATTAATTTTTATATTTACTTTGTATTTTATGCTCTTGCTATAAATTCACTATTTCTAGTAGTTATTTTGTATATCCCTTGAAATTATCTACATACACAATTGTGCTGTGTGTAAATAAAGACCGTTTTCTTTCTTCTTTTCCAATTCATATGCCTTTTTATTTCTTTTTCTTGTTTAATTGCACTGGCTAGCTACTCTGATGCAATGTTGAAATTCAGTGGTCAGAAAGAACATCCTTGTCATGTTCCTGTCTTTAGGGGAAAAGCCTTCAATATTTTACCATTGAGTGAGCTGCTGGTTTTTCATAGATAACCTTTGTCAGATTGAAGAAGTTCTTTTTTATTTTTTTGTTTGCATTTGCTAAGATTTTTCATCACACATAAGTGTTTAATTTTGTCAAATATTTTTCTGCATTTTTAAAATTATATAATTTTTCCTTATTTTATTAATATGTTGGTTTATATTGATGGATTTTTTAAATATTAAATCAAACCTTAGATTTCTGGAATACATGTATTTGGCAATGTTGTATTATCCTTTTGTTTTATCATGTTTGGTATCAGGGCTGTGTGGGTGGGCTGTGTGAATAAAATCAGTGGGAAAGTATTCCTTCATCTATCTCCTATTTTTGTAAGACTTTAATTAAGATTATATTATTTCTTCCAACATTCTAGAATTCACCATTTGGGCTCAAATATACCTTTGTGGTACGTTTTTTTTTTTAAATTTAATAATCTTCAATACAAAAGTTCAAATGAATAGTTGACATATGGCTATTTAAATTTTCTATTTATTTTTGTGTCATTTAGTAAGTTGTCTATCAAAGATTGTCCATTTCATCTAAGTCACCAAATTAATTGGAATTTCTTTGTTTATAATATTTCTTTTACTCGTTCTAAATTATGTAAAAATTGCAGTGATATTCCCTCTTCCATTCTAATATTTTGTGTTTTTATCCTTTTTTCTTGATTAGTCTCACTACAGATTTATCCATTTTATTATTCTTTACAAAGAACCACCTTATAGTATTTTGTCTTTATTGTTTGGCTTTCTCTACCTTACTCATTTAAGCTCTTTATTTATTTTTCATCCTATTCATTTGGTTTTAGTTTACTTCTCTTTTTCTAGTTTCTTATGTGGAAACATAGGGAAAGTTTAAACTGTTGCCCTTTTCTAATATCATCATTAGAAGCATCATCAAATTTCCTTCTAAATGCTGCTATTATTGTAATTATCTTCATAAAGCTAAAATATTTTCCAATTTCCCTAGTGTTTTTATCTCTTACCCCTTAATTATTTAAAGTGTGTTATATAATTTTTAATCATTTGAAGTCTTTTCAAAATTTTTTGTAGTTGATTTTTTAAAATATTTTAAGTTCAATTTGCCAACATATAATAGAACACCAGTGCACACCTCATCATGTGCCCTCCTTAGTGCCCTTCACCCAGTTACCCCATCTCTCTACCTCCCTCCCCTTCTGCAACTGTTTCTTTGTTTCCCAGAGTGAGGAGTCTCTCATGGTTTGTCTTCCTCTCTCATTTCTCCCCACTCAGTTTCCCTCCTTCCATTATGGTCCCTTTCACTATTTCTTACATTCCACATATAAGTGAAACCATATGATGATTGTCCTTCCCCAACTGACTTATTTCACTCAGCATCATACCCTTCATTTCCATCCATGTTGATACCACGTGGTAGGTATTTGTCTTTTCTGATGGCTGAGTAATATTCCACTGTGTGTGTGGGTGTGTGTGTATCACAGCTTCTTTATCCATTCATCTCTAGTTGATTTTTCATTTGATTCAATTTTTGATCAGAGAACAAAAAGCCTGTAAGTTTTCAGGCTTCCAGAGAGTATGGAGACGTATTTTATGACCTAGTATGTGGTCTATCTTGGTGAATATTTCAGCTGCATTTGAAAAGCATGTCTACTCCCTAGTTGTTGTGTAGAGTATTCTATAAAATTAAATTGAAAAAAGGTAAATTGAGTCGAGTTAGTTGATAGCATTGCTCAAATTTTCCATATCCTCACTGGATTTTTTTCTAGTTGTTCTATCAATTACCAAGAAAGGGGCATTGAAAATCATCAGCTGTGATTTTATATTTGTCTATTTCTCCCTTTCATTCTATCAGTTTTCTTTTCATGCATCTTGAGGCTCTGTATTTATATACCTCCACATAAGGATTATTATGTCTTTCTGAAAAACTGACCATTTTATTGTTGTAAAAGGTTCCTCTTTATCTCTGGTAAAATCCTTGTCTTTAAGTCCACATTGTCTGGTACTAAGGTAACCACATCAGCTTTCCTATATTCATTGCATGGTATATCTTTTTCCATCCTTTTAGTTTCCACCTATTTTTTATATTTAAAATCTCAGGCAGCTTATAGTAAGTCTTATTTTCTATTCAGTCTTTTTAGACAACCTCTGCATTTTAATTGGAATATTAGGCCCATTTACATTTAACGTAATTACTGGTATGGTTAGATTCACATCCTGGAACCCTAAATCTGCCATGCTAATGAGGCTAAACTATCCTGGTAAATGAAAAACTAGATAGAGAAGAGCTAAAGAACTTCAGCTTAGGAATCCCCAGTGGCTCAGCGGTTTAGCGTCTGCTTTCAGCCCAGGGCGTGACCCTGGGGTCCCAGGGTCGAGTCCCACATCAGGCTCCCTGCATGGAGCCTGCTTCTCCCTCTGCCTGTGTCTCTGCCTCTCTCTCTCTCTCTCTCTCTCTCTCTCTCTGTCTCTGTATCTCCCATGAATAAATAAATAAAATCTTAAAAAAAAAAAAAGAACTTCAGTGTATCGTCAAGTAGCCCTTGGCCACCAGTAGACCTGTCATCGGTCCACAGATGAATGACAACCCTTCAGAGATCAGTTGAGCTACCTCGGACCAGAAGAACCACCCAGCAGCCCACAGAATAGAGAGCTAAATAAAATGGCTCTTGTTTTAACTACTAAGTTCTGAGGCTGTTTGTTGCACAGCCCGAACTAACTGATACAGTATCTCACTGACCTCTGTTTACGTAGTTGGCTCCTCTAACTATATGTTCCTCTTACCTGTGCTTGACATTTTTCTCTTTTCTTGACTCTTTGTTGTCTCTTTGCTTGACATTTCTCTCTTGTTACATATCTATAGAAAGTCTGTTAAGCCCACTTCTGGGCTTAACAAAACAAAACAAAACAAAATATAACAAACAAAAAACAAAACTGCTGCTAAATTTCATTCATTAACTGATTTTGTTTGAATATGTTCAACTTCTAAGATCTCTGCTCACCTTCAAAAAAACGACATATTTTCACAGGCCATCCCAAATCACCCACCTAAACTTTCATTTTAATCATTAGGAGCCCTTCTCTGATTGACTTATTTCCCTCAGCATAATACCCTCCAGATAAGTCAATCGGAGAAGGACAAACATTATATGGTCTCATTCATTTGGGGAATATAAATAATAGTGAAAGGAAATAGAAGGGAAGGGAGAAGAAATGGGTAGGAAATATCAGAAAGAGAGACAGAACATAAAGACTCCTAACTCTGGGAAATGAACTAGGGGTGGTGGAAGGGGAGGTGGGCAGGGGGTGGGGGTGACTGGGTGACGGGCACTGAGGGGGGCACTTGACGGGATGAGCACTGGGTGTTATTCTGTATGTTGGCAAATTGAACACCAATAAAAAATAAATTTATTATTAGAAAAAACAATATATCCCAGCAGATTGAATGCAAAAAAATAAAATAATAAAATAAAATAAAAATCATTAGGAGCCCTACTTTTTAATATATTTACCCATTCTTGACTTTCCCCCTTCTTTCAAAAATAAAGATCTCCATAATCCATCGGTTAGAGTATCTACTCTTAGCAGCCAAAAATATCACATATGTTTGTTTTTGAATGCTATTATTGAATCAGTACATAGATAGGGTTTATAACGTCCCTGTGAAAAATTAATGGTGCTAAAAATCAAAATATATAGGAATATCTCTATATTTAAATACGGTTGTCCTGGGGTTGCTTTAGCAGAGAATAAAGCTATACCAGGTAAAGAATGAATCCATAAATATCTTAAACATAATAAGTTTTGGTCCATATCTCATGGGCACAGCATCCTCAGTATGTATCACTGACGAAAATAATTACCTGTGAAGCTCACTTGCATCCTACAGCTGAGTCAGGATATGAATCCAAGCTTTGCCACAGGTTGCGAAGAGGGCACTAAATTGCGGGCATGTTACTGATTCCTGCAGGAGTCCCCGTGCCCTTAACTGACTACTGTAGGGAACACAAATATTTTGCACAGAAACATTCTGAACGCTTCATGTATAAATTTAAAAAAAAAAAATGAAAAAGCCAATTGAGTGGAGGCCTAAAGTGGCCTAAAGTGGAGGCCTAAATTATTTCCTAATATAAAAAATCAGGGTTCCTAGGAAACCACCCGGGGATCGAATATTAGGTACCACTTTTGGTTAAACTCTATCTGTTTTCATGCCCTCCCAGTCTCAAAGCACAATGTTTTATTTATGGGAACTCTATATAAAACTTGGAAAATTGAACAAAAACAAACAGAGTTTGTCTTTTGAGTCATGAGAGTTCAGCAGTGTGTTCACAGGACCTTCTAGGACAGCATCAGAGGAGACAAGCCAGGAGGGGGGACTCGTGCCATGGCCACTCCTCACCTGCTCCGTGGAACTATCTTCTTGGACCTGACATCGTTAGGAACTCTGAGTTCCAGTTTCAGCAGGATGCATCCCAAGGGTGTGGAAAATAAGATTTCTGGCTTCTAGGGCCTGAATCCATAAACCATGAAACTCAGAACATCTGGAAACATTGAGTTGTGTTGCAAGAGAGACGCGGAGGACTTGACAGAGGCCCGGGAGCAACCTGTGCCAGCCCGCTTGGCTCTAGGACGCGCTCGCGCCTCATCCGTCTCCTGCCCTGATGGCTGCTGGGCAGAACCACGGAACCCGAGCACTTGAGCCAGCGTTAGCGACCCGGGGGGGGGGGGGGTTCATATTTACCTTCATAGATTCTGTTCTGAAGGTTCTAATTATTTATGTGGCCCTGGAAAGTCTGGAGACACGCACGCAAGAGCCGAAGCTGGTCACAGTTTCCCTCGGACAAGTAGAGGCCGTTTACACCATTTTTGGAGTCCTGCGCTGGGAACAAAAGGCCAAGCTGCAAAACTCTCGGAGAGCGTGAGAACTCCTGGTTAGGCAACAACTAACGGCACAAAGAAAACAAAAGCGTAATTTAAAGCAAAAGAGTCTCCGGTGGCACAGTGTCCTCGGAGCTGAGCTGTGGGGACCCGAGCCCACGCCGTCTCCACTCCTTCACCCACGGGCTCACCCTTCTCTGAGCGCCTTTCCCTTCCTCCGTGTCCTTCTCGGATCTAGGGAGTGACAGTTGCTGGCACGGTGGACAAATGTGGACTCGGGGAGATGCAGGGGACAGAGGCAAAGCGCTTCGTCCTCCGCAAGACTCCCCGCAGCTCCCAGGCCAGGTGGCGCCTTGGTACCCGTGGCACACGCCGGGCCCGGGACCGCACCCCGCACCCCACGCTCGTCCCCCGCGGGCATCCTGACCGGCCCTGAGACCCGGAGGCCCCGGGTTGGGAACAAACAGACGACGGGTTTTAAGGCTCGCGTGCAGCTCTAAGGGTTTCTCTTCTCAAATGCTGTTGCCTGCAGCCTGCCTTGGGGCCTGGGGGCCTTGGAGCCTGGGGGGCCTGGTGGACCTGGGGGGCCTTGGGGCCAGGGGGACCTGGGGGCCTGGGGGGCCTAGGGGGCCTGGGGGTCTCAGGGGCCTAGGGACCTGGGGGCCTCAGGGCCTGGGGGCCTTGGAGCCTAGGGGCCTTGGGGGGCCTGGGGCCTGGGGGCCTGGGGGCCTGGGGTATCTGGGGACCTGGGGGCCTGGGAGGGGTGAGACAGAGGCCACAGAGCGGGGACCAGCTGCCTCCCCTGCCACCCGCGGGCTCAGCCGAAACACTGACCCGAGAATCCGGCTGGAAGCCCCGGGGTCAGGGGGCCCCCGGGCTGCGATCTGAGGAACAAAGGCCCAGGGGCCGGCGGCCAAGCATTGGGGCCCAGCGAGGCGTCCAGTGCGGGGACGTCCGAGCACACCCCAGGACCCAGAGGAAGGGACCACTGACCAGGACGCGAGCCCGAGCGCCCTCCTACGTGACGCTGGAGCCACTCACTCTCGGTGGTCCCCTCGCCAGTCGCAGCTTCCTGGGGCTCAGAGTCCCCTCCGGGCGCTGAAGCATTTCCCGCCGCCTGCAGATGCTCATCCTGTCCCCCGAGCAGCCTGCGACTCTTTCTCCTCTGCTTGTCGGGATCTGAAAGTCCCCTTCCCTCTGACACTGTGGCCCAGGACCCAGAGCGGACCCAGAGCGGACCACCCGACTCCGCAGGGACCAGTCCAGCCAGTTCTCAGCTGGGCTCTCTGGGCTCTGCTGGAGGCCAGCCCTGCGGCAGGTGCCTGGCGGAGGGACCGGCCCGGGAGAGAAACGCTTCCCCCTTTTAGGGGACACTTTTTGGGAGGCCCCTGGGGGAGCTCAGCAGTGGAGCAGCTGCCTTTGGCCCAAGGCGTGACCCCAGGGTCCTGGAATCGAGTCCCGCGACGAGCTCCCTGCATGGAGCCTGCTTCTCTCGCTGCCTGTGTCTCTGCCTCTCTCCCTCTCTGTGTCTCTCATGAATAAATAAATAAAACCTTAAAAAATAAATAAATAAGTGACACCTTTCACTCTAATCTTATTACCTTAAATCCAAAGTAAATCTATTTTAACATCTAAAAATTAGCGCTCTTTTAGATGCTTAATGCATTTTAAATTTCTTTTTTGAAGCAATTTGTCGCCTCCCTGAGAAGCACCGCTCTGTGAGTCCTGGTGAAACAGGACAAATCACTACCGTCCTCCTTGTGCAGACGCTGCGAACCGTGTTTCCCCGACGAGCCAACTGCTGTTCCCCACAGGCCGTGTGTTCGGGGCGTCACTCCTGTTCCGCTGCTCAAGGCCGAGCAGGCTCCTGCAGGGCGGGGACCCAGGCCATCGCCCCCGACCCCGTCCGCGCTCCTCTGTCCCCTCTGGACACGCACTTCATGCCCCCCTGTCCGTGGCCTCTTCGATGGACACATAAGCCCCTCGGAAGTGAGGACGGAGAGAAGTGACAGCACACATCACAGCTGCCCCTTCTCCCAACTTGCCTGCGGTCGGGACGCGTATACACGTCTCCAGCTCACACACGTGAGGCCGAGAGCTGCGGGGGAGGAGAGGCTGCCCGTGTGGTCCGCCGGCAGCAACGCGAGGACTCCCCAGCACGCACGTCCGCGATCCTGGACAGACCACAGGCCGCGGTGCCGCCACCACGCAGAAGGCCCGACACCCTGCACACGAAGGAGGATGCACGATCCTCTGGAAATGATGTCACCATTTGCACTTACTACTGAGTGACGCTTCTGTGAAGCATCTCTGTGTTTAACCATTGTTGATGGTCTCCAGGCCCCTGCTGCTTCCCGCCTGCCCCGGCCTCCCCGGCCACGCAGGGGACTCCCGGCCACCACGGGGTCTCCCCTCGCCTGCGTCCCGGGGATCTAACTACAGTCCTTGGTCAAGCCCTGCTGGAACTGCGTGGAAAGGAAGGAGGAAAAGCTGGCAGATTCTGACATTTTAAGCACGGCAATTTCACACCAGATTTACTGCTGAGAAAGGTGTGTCCCAAAATAGCCCCGAATGATGAGCATCCACCAGTTGGAGCCTGCGCCCACGCAGATGGCATCCCCTCCACGCCGCACACGGGCCCGTGGGGAGGCCTGCAGGCTCCTGGCGGCCAAGGCACGCGTCCCAGGGTGAAACTGCACCTAGGAAACCAGCCAAGGGTGAACAAAGGGAGGGCGAGGCGCGGTCGCTCCTGTCCCCGATGTCCAAGGTGCGTGTCGTCCTAGGGGCACGTTACCCCTGGGCCCGGGGCGAAGGATGTCTGGGCAGAGAAACGGGAAATTGAAACAATCATATGCTACTTCTGTGTCTTTCTTTTATATTTTCTGCAAATGGGAGAAGAGAAAGTTGCCCACGTTCATAGAAAAATGGGTTCCTATTACTCAAGAGTCAGTAGATTCTTTTATTAAAAAGACACGAATCATAACTTTTCAAAAAATGCCGATGGTGCGGCCGTCACAGCCACTGGCTCCGCGGCCCCGCGCGTCCCACGTCCTCCCGCCTCGGCTCCCGCACCGGGATCCAGCGGCAGTCGCCCCCCCGGGGCTGTGCCATGGCCTGGACCACGGGAATCAGGATCCCCCCGGATCCTACACGCCACGTCCTTACGCCGAGATTCCTCCTTCCTGCGATGCGGAGCACTTCTGAGCACGACGGCGAGCGGCCTCGCCCGCCCTCAGTTAGATGCTGGGCGCCGCTAAAGACGGCCCCGGTGCGATCTGACCCCAAATCCCAGGCCTTCACCCCCATCTCCTACCTGCACGTTCTGTGTTGGCTGCATGTGTCCCAAGGCAGAGTGAGCGGAGCCGCGGTGCGGGCCGGGGCCGGGGTGCGGGCTGCTGGCCGTCCTCCAGCCTTGCTGCAAGCAGTGCGGCTGTTTATATCCTGGGCCTTTCGCTGCCGCTTACTAAGCCACCAAGGGGAAGATGAAAAATTCTAGCCGCGCTGAGCAGAAGTCGCTTGGCCCGAGGCCAGGAAGTGGCCAGTGGCCCTCTGCGGAACCCACGGTGGAATTTTGCCTTTATTTGGGTACCAGGCGGGTAAAGAGAACCAAGGAGCCAGATGAATGGACGTTAAGAATATCTTTCTCGATGAAAAGCTCAAATTTCTTTTTGAATCTTGAGTTTGGTGGCGAAGGACTTTGTGCTCACAGGCGGGTGCCGAGGAAAGGCCGGCCCTTCGTCCTGCAGCGCCGCGGCCCCCCGCGGGAGCACATGGGGGGGGATGGCCTCCATCAGGACCTGGGGCTCCTGGCCCGAGGCTTGTCCCACCAGGGTCGGCGGATCCTGGAGTGTGAGGGGCGCCAGACACGGGCCCCCACCTTCCAGTCAGCCCCGTGCCTCCACCGATGTGCCAGGGCCTGCGAACCTGGTGCTGTGACCTGTGACTGGGGAGGGTGGGGAGGAGGGGAGGAGGGGAGGGATGGGGAGGGGAGGAGGGGAGAGTGAGAGGGATGGGGAGTGAGGGGAGGAGAGGGGACAGATGGAGAGAGGAGGGGGATGGGGAGAGGTCAACAAGGGCAAGCCACTCGTGGCGGGCACACCTGGGCCCACCTGCACCGCCTGGAGCCCGCCCCCCACGCCCCGGCTGCGTCCCACAGCGCTGGCCCGACGTGCTCGCCTCACCCACGAGCTGCTCGCTATGCTCCTAATCGGTCCAGACCCCAGGCGGGCGGTTTGGGAACATCAAGGGCACCGGGGCTCCGTGGGCCCAGCACAGGTCTCCGGGTGAGGCAGGCTCCAGGCTGGCTGCAGCCCCCAACCCCGGCCGGAGCCCCGCCTGCCTGCATGGGGTCCCAGGGTCGCGGGGTCACTCAGGTGCCTCCTGCCAGCCGGGGGCTCAGCAGGACGTTGCAGCCTCTGCTCCTCCTGGACTGCGCTTCACGGAAGCCGCAAGGTAGTTTTCATCAGCGCTGAATGCCCCGTCCGGCTGGCCGCCTCCCAGGCCGCACGCGGGCCCCAGCCCTCCCCAGCCCTCCCCGGCCGCCAAGCCCGCGGGTCAGTGTGGCCGAAGAGCAGACTTTTCCCATCTGGCTCCGATTCCAGACGCTGTACAAGCGCAGGAGATCTGAGTCGTCCTGTGGCCGGAGGGCAGCGCGGCCGCAGGTGTGGACACGGCGGCTTGCAGGGCCCCACAGCTTGAGCCTGGCTCCCCAGGGGCAGCGGGAGCCTGCGTGCCGACCACTCCCCGTGACGGCTGCCTCGCAGGCCCGTGTTCCCAAGGCTACCCCTGCGGTGAGGCCACGGCTGGCTCTGCACGTGCCGCCGGCCTCGTGACACCCCGAGGATGCCTGGGGGCTCCGGGCCGGGCTCCCGAGCCTCTGGTGGGATCATCATGACACTCGCCCCTCGGAGCCGCCAGGGACCCCAGGGCCACTGTGCATCTCGGGTCCCGCGCGTTATTGTCCTTACGTGGGGTCGCCCCCTCTCAGCGCCCACCAGCGGCCTTGCAGCACTTGCCGCCCCGGAGCGGGGCGCTGGGGCCGCGTCTGTGCAGCGCGGGAGCTCGTCCGTCGCCTGTGAGCACTCGGCATGGCCAGGTGGGGTCAGCCCTCGCGGCCGGCCCCCCGGGCCGCCCCCCAGGCCCCTCTCGCTGGGGCTGTGCCCCCGGCCTCGCCATCTGGCTGCGCGCCGCCCTCATCCCCCCCATGCGAGGGGCATGTCCCGTGTCCACCACGGCCGCGGAGCCCAGGGTCCTGCTGGGGCGGCGGCCGCGAGCCCTCGTCCTCCACTGGTTGACTCCGGTGTCCAAGCGGGGCCCACTCGGGCTGCAGCTGAGCCCCCCCGACGGAAGGGCCCCGGGTCTCCGACAGGAACGGCACCCAGTGCCGCCCGTGGGTGACAGAGGCCGGGGCTCGGGAGCCCGGCGTGCACCTGCTGGGGACAAGCTGGCGAGTCCTAGGCCCCAGGCCCACGCGGGGAAGCCCGGCCTCCACGCCCTGGGCCCCGGGCAGACGTGCTGCCCTCCGCGGCTGGAGGTCGGTTCCCTGAGCTGTGGTTTCCTGGGATGGCGACAAGGAGACTCGATAAGGGCTCAGCTGTCCTGCGTCTTCACCTCTGAACAGCACTGTCAGCACCGAGAGAAGCCTCGCTAGTCCCCTCCTTCCTCTGGACAGACACGTAGGCCCGTGGCAGCGGACCCCTGTCTGTCTGTCTGTCTGGTCAAACATACTGGAGTGCACGTGGCGAGAACAGCACCGCACCCTCTTCCGTAGCCCGCGGGCCACCTGGTAAGGGCCGTGCAGGGCCAAGCCCAGCCGACTGCCCGGCACCAACAGTCTGCAGAGCGCGGCCTCTGTCCTGCCCCCTGGGGCCACTGGTCCTGCTGGGGCCCGGGCGCTGAGGGAGGGGCTCCAGGACACCCCTGGCAGGATGCATGGTCACGCCCCGCGACACGCTCCCCTCGGAGGTCGTGGGCCCGGTCATGCTGCTGAAGGGCATCTGGGGGGACGCCTCGGCCCGGCTTCCTCGGGGGACCCGGTCTCCAGTGGGCTCCCATCCATGCCCACCACCGGCCACGCTGCCCCACGCTGCCCCAGCCCCGACGTCACACGCGTGTCGGGAAAATCTAAGGAAAAAAATCCACCCCGACCGATTATAGAAACTGTTGCTCAGTTGTGCGAAGGCGTCTGTTTCCCACCAAGGAGACCGAAGGGAACAAGGTGCGACACTTCGGGGTGCTTAGGGCTTTGATGGAACGTAGGAAGTCTTTAAAATGCCTTTTTAAAGGCACGTTTACGCTCACGGTTGTGGGAACCCTGGTGCCCGGTAAGTGCGAGCAGCGAACGCAGAGCCCACAGGCGGCAGCGCAGCCACTGGGCCGTGAGCGCGGGAGGGCGGCCACCCCAGGGCGCGAGGTCCTGGTCCATGGGTGTCGTCCCGGAGCACACGGCACAGCTCGCTGTTTGGGGAACAATGTCGGGCCCCGGCTTCACGACCCCCCACGCAGACCTCGAGGGTTGATTCTTTACGCTGACATTGGCCGTTTCTGATCCGCTTTAAGAAAAACATGCCGATCTCCCAGTTTGGGGAAGGAAGCTAACATTTCTGTTGGAAACAAATTGCTTTCTGCCACTACGGAGTGTGAGATGAACTGGGGGGTGGGGGGAGAGGTGCCTCACGCCCCGACCGGAGACCAGAGACCGTCCACGGAGTCACAGCAGGACGGCCATCAGCTCAGCGTGACCCCTGCACTTTGTATTTCATTATTTTGAAGTTTTTATGGGATTATTTAAGGAGATGTTGCAGCTTCTAGGAGGGAAATCTTGTACATCAAAGACACGCTCTTCCATTGAACGGCCCATCCCTTTCAACGTGGATTTCCGATCAGACCCCGAGTGACCGGCTGCCGAGGAAAACTCTCGATCTCTGGATACACAAGAAATTTTCGGCACAAACCCTGAGGCAAAATAAAGGGGCTGTGCTTTATTTTTAAAATGTATAAAAGGTTCAGGGGCTTGTCCTGGAGAGAGTGACAGAGAGGGAGCCGGAGCCGGGGAGCAGGAGCGCGTGCCGGCCTCTTGCTCCTACGAGGGGCCCCCAAAGGACCTCGGAGGCAAGTGAAGCAGGAAGGGGGCCTGATTTATTCTGTATAAACACGAATTGTGTTTTTCTTTTATAGTGAAAAGGGAAAAGTGATAGTGTATCCTACTGTAGTTTTAGATGAATTATCGGTGAGGATCGGCCACTCACACAGGACAATAACTGGCTCTAAAAAAAAAAAAAAAAGATTCAGGAGAGACGAAATGCTCAGCAGAGGCGCGGCCGGCTGTCCCCCCCAGACTGAAGCCGCGCGGCCAGCAGGAAGAGCAAAGCGGGATGCTGCTAAATAAAGCTCCATTTAACAGGGAGGAGAGATCAACAGAGTGGTTGCCATAGCAACGAAGGGAGCCGAAGGGACCCAGCACCCACCCCGCCCAATGACAGGTAGCGCCACGGCCTGTGCACTTGTTGAGTAGATTTATCCCGACGACTCCCTGCTCGGATTCTCGCCGGCCACGTGCGGCACCGTCAGGCAAGGCTGGGCCACCTGGGACCAAGGCATCTCTCACAAGTCACAGTGACAACTAAAGGAAAATAAAGTGCCAAATGCATGTGACACAGATGGATTTTTGTTGGCCACTGGTGGGCACGGAGATTTCCCGGGCAACCTCAGGCAGCCATGCGCTCCTGTCCCTGAACATCGGTGATGGCCAACCCCGCGTAAGCACCGGCCGTGGGCGGCTTTGCCCCGAGGCTCGGCGTCCGGGGCTCGGGGAGGCCGGCAGTGGTCACGCAGGGCGACGGCCTTCACCTTCGCCTCCTGCCACCTGTCCGGGTGAACAGGTGAACACGTCCGTCCTTCAGCGGGAACGCTGTCAACCGCCCGGGGACCCGCTTCTTGCTCCTTTTACCGGATAAGCTCATGGACCCGGTCACCTTCAGCGGGAAGCTGTGGAGGCCGTGGGAGGGAGGCAGGAGGTCGCACCAATGGCCTTGAATCCTGGCCTCTTCTGCTGCTTACAGAGCGGAGCGACCTCAAACGTAGCCGCTTGGGATGAAGGAGAAAGGGGGGAGCAGGGTCAGGGATTCCCAACCTCTGCTGAGCAGGGAAGCTTGTGAATGTTCGTGCCGCATGTAAAGCAGGTGGAAGCCCAACTTGTCCTGGAATCCGTGGGGCTGGGCCCACAGCAGCTGGGCCTCACGGAGCTCCCGCCGCACTCAGGCCGTCGGATCGGCTCCAGCGTGACGGTCTATGGTCCACCCAGTAACTCAAAAACACACCAACGCGGGGAGATTCTCGCCAAAGGCGTGTCAGGCCCAAGCCCCCGTGTCTGTAAAGTGGAGAGGCCACGGCTCTCGAGGAAGGATGGCAAGGGCAGCGTGGACTGTGACCCGGCCCCTCAGCCCCAGGCCTGCTCGGCCTCCGCTCAGTCGGGGTGCAGTTCATCCACGGGGCAGGAAGGCCACCCCCGGGGACATGTAGTTCTGCAGGAACAAGCAGTGGTCACTGCTCTTCCTGGAGCCTAAGGGGTGAAGTGCGTGCCACTCACGGCCGGGGTCACCTGGGGACAGGTAGGCGCACGCAGCTCAGCTCATCTGACCCCACAGGCTCTGCAGACCTCTCCCCTACCAGCCATCCGGGGCTGACCCTAATCCTCGATCCCCTCCTGCCTCCAGGGACGCCATCAGCGAGAGGGAGGAGGAGGCAAATCCGGTGGGTTGCTGTCCCCCACCCTTTCCCCGAGGGCCCCTCAAGCTGATCTGTCTGCACCAGAAACCCTCCCCTCCTCGTCGTCCTCACCCTCGCCATCTGGGTCCAGGCTGGGAGTCCACAATTTCCCCAGAGCCTGCCCGCCACCTGCTAAATGACCAACCCGTCCCCTCCTATCCTGCTGACAAATAGGAGAGGAAGCAGCCGCCTCCAGCGTCATGTGGCCGCCCGCGGCCCACGGCCCCCACGCTCCTGCCTCTTCGATACCTTCACATCATTCTCCCGTGCACGTTGCTTCCATTCCAGACCCTCCCAAGGACCAGAGGGCCCTCCGGCCCGTGAGCCCCGGCACGGGGAGGACACCGCCAGGGCCACCTATGGATCCTGCCGAAGAAGACTTGACCAACTCGTGGCCGCGACGAGACCCCCAGAGGGATGACAGCTGCTGGGTCATGTCCTCGAGCCCCTGACGAGCCCGAGGCTCCTGCCCCAGCTTCTGGTGTGTGCGGCCGTCCGCCGATGTGTGCACTGAGTGTTCCGTCCCGTGTGTATGTATCCCAGCTACTTTGGAGCCTTCTCCAACTAGCGACCAAAGTCATCGCCAAATCGTCATCCTCAACTTTCAGGTCAGCTGGAGCCCGACCATGAAGTCCTCCTTGGTGGTTTGAAGGAATGCGGGAGCTGTCAGCCTTGCAAATAAAAGGTAGAGGCAGAGTCGGGAGGAACAGAGGCGTCTGGGGTGAAAGGTCGGGTGGCACCGTCTACTGCACAGAAGACCAAGCTGCGCGCTGTGGAGGCTCCAGTGGGACCGAGGGCGGAGGGGGCGCAGGGCGGCGAGGAGCTTGACCGAACCCACACAGCTGCAGACCTGATTTAACCTCATCCCATGTATTTAAAATTAGGCAATGGTTTGCTTCTAACCTGGAATGGCAGCGAGATCTTAGTGAAACGCGCCCTTGCAGCCTCCAGGTGAGCGGGGTCGGCCGAGGATGCCCAGCTGGCCCGTGACTCCGGGGAGGCCAGGTCCCCAAGGGCATCACCAGCCACGCGGCGAGCCCGAGTCCGTAGATCTCCTGGAGCCCCGTGCTCCCGCCTGATTGGAGCCCGCATTCCGAAGCAGCGTGGGCCTGTGCATGGAGGGCGGCTCCGACGGGGAGGGGTCTCTCCTCCGCAGAAGACTTCCCCAGCGCGCTCCCCACGGGTGGGGATGGTAGGCGTGACCTTTCTCGAGCAACACGAAGGAATCACAGTGGGCTGCTACACATTTCCCCCCAAACTGCTTGCCCTCCCTCCCCAGGGCCGCAGCCCAAGTGAGCTAGGGTCCACGGGGTGAGGAGGCTGGGGAACGTGGGAGTCGGGGGCAGGAAACACAGCAACTTTGTTTATCTGCAAACATCACAATGTTCTCAGGCAGCTTATTGTAACTTAAATATCAGTTTTAATGTAACTACTATAGAATGAAAAGAAATAATTCTAAAACATTCACAAGTGTTTTAAAATTCCATTTCGATACTGACGTAAATTAATTTATTTATCTTTGCTCTTTAGGAATTTATTTGTTGATGAGACTTTACATTTTTTTTGTTTTTTTATTGGAGTTCAATTTGCCAACATAGAGCATATGACCCAGTGCTCAGACCGTCAAGTGCCCCCCTCAGTGCCCGTCACCCAGTCACCCCACCCCCTGCCCTCCTCCCCTTCCACGACCCCTCGTTCGTTTCCCAGAGTTAGGAGTTGCTATAAATTTTAATTTACCAAAATAAATGAAGGAAAAATGAATTTTCCTTACGAAGAGCTTATTTGCTTTAAAAATAAATTAACCACAGATTCTTTAAATAACAAACATCCTTAGCATATTTAAGATTCAATTCAACTTAAATTTCACCCATATTCTCAGGGATATACCTTAGTAATTACAAGCATATTCTCAGGGTCAGCCCTGCAAAAATACTTTGCAAAAAACTGAGCCAGTCATTCAGATGGAATTTCTACAGATGCCAAACATTTGGAAGCACCGGAATGATTGACTCCATTTTTCATTTTTCATCTAAATGTTTTTGCCTTTTGTAGAGTAGATGTTGCTATAGAATATCTCAATTTCTCAAAATTAAATACATTTTAAAAGATGGAGGAAATTATAATTACCAACCCACTACATATGGGACTATTCTTTCACAAACCTGCTAAATGTAAGGGTTCAAATAAAAGTCAAAAATGTAAAGAGCTCTTTTACTCCTTGTACATACAAATTATATTAGAAAACAGCTGGGCCCAGTGAAAGCTTTGGGATTGATTTAAATTTGTATCCACTCTATTCCATCACTCTGTGATTTCAGGGTGCTGACAATAAAAATGGAATCTCTTCGTATTGTGGTGTGTGCATGAGACTTCTTGTCAGAAATGTTCATCAGGACTTGAGTAATAACAGAGTCATAGGAAGTAAGAACTGCCAACCACGTTAGCATCTATCTGTTAATTTTAGCAAAAAAAAAAAAAAAAAAAAAGAAAACCCTTGAAACTGTGTATTGCTAACACTTTAACTAGAAATGCCTTTAAAATGACACCAATAAATTCCAGAAATGACTGATTCAATCCAGACTTTCATTAGATTGGTTATATCTTCATTAACATCACAGTTATTGATAATGTTTGATAAAATTTACTGAGGGCCTTATCCGAAGAAAGTCAGATATCAGACTCTGGGTAATGAAAGCTGTTACTTTCATATATATATATATATATATATATATATATATATATATATATCTGATATACATATCTGATATGTATCTGATATATATATATGTATCCAAATATATATATTTGGATTTTATTTTATAACATAAATGCAATATAATATCAATTATTAAAATGAACAAGGCAGGGGTGCCTGGATGGCTCAGTCAGTTGGGCGTTTGACTCTTGATTGTGGCTCAGGTCATGACTTCAGGGTCATGAGATCGAGCCCTGCATCAGGCTCAGAGCCGGGCATGGAGTCTGCTTAAGACTCTCTCTCTCCCTCTCTTAAAAAAAAACATAATTAGAAAAGAAAGAAAGAAAGAAAGAAAGAAAGAAAGAAAGAAAGAAAGAAAGAAAGAAAGAAAGAATAAAATGTGGAAGGCAGTTAAAATATATTTTGATCTTAGTAAATCATAGCAATTTAAAGACACAAAAATAAAGTGCCCTTTTTAAAGATGGGATCTCTTCTCAAACTCAAATGTTCCTACTCCACAGAGAGAAAACAATCACCCATCGCCATCTGCCAAAATCCTGCTGTACAAGATATTGTTTAAATCTTTGCTGAAACACTGTTAGAAGAGGCCCTTTTAATCCCGACTCGGGTATCTTTTAACGGGTGCTTCTGTAAATATGTGCTAGTGGTTGCGTGTGAAGCAACCACGGCGTAACACGTTGTATTGTACACGTAAGAGCAAGAGTCATAACCTCATCATCCGGCTCTTCAGTAACGCGCAGAAATAAGGACAGTCAGGACACCGGTGAAGGCACATCGGCCCCTGAACAGGCGACACAGCAACATGGGGTGAGACCCTCCTGGCCTCGGGACCTCCCTAGGTCTTTTTTTTTTTTAATTTTTATTTATTTATGATAGTCACACAGAGAGAGAGAGAGAGGCAGAGACATAGGCAGAGGGAGAAGCAGGCTCCATGCACCGGGAGCCCGACGTGGGATTCGATCCTGGGTCTCCAGGATCGCGCCCTGGGCCAAAGGCAGGCGCTAAACCGCTGTGCCACCCAGGGATCCCACTCCCTAGGTCTTTAAAACATTTAGAAAGGATCCATCACGGGCTCTGCAATCGCCACATGACTGCGCTCGTTTGTCCCCAGATAAGGGGAAAGGTGGGCATCGATCCTTCCGATGCCTGAATGGGGCCGAGCTGTGCCACAGGACAGCGGTTACCACGATTTCGATCCACGTGAGGCCAGAGGTCCTGAGAACGTAGGACGGCTCCTCTCTCCTGCTCTGACACCTGTGTCCGTGGGGCACGGGGACGCCCTTCCCATCCTCACTCCCTCCCCATCCCTGAGCCGCCGCTCAGCTCGCGGGGCCCCTCGGCCTGGGCTCCCCCACAGGCCGCAAGGCCAAGGCTGGAGGCACAAAGGCCCCTCTCCGGGCTGCTCACGGGGAAGGCCAAGCAGCGCTGCTGAGCTTCCAGTGAGTCAGGGGTGCTCCGCGGGCACCCCTCCCTGGGGGGTAGAGCCGTTCCTGCTCCAGGCCGCTGAAACTCTGACTCCCGCCAGCACCAGGAAGCAGCCGGAGTTGAGGGGTGCCCAGTACCGACTGCTGGACTGAACCGTAACTGTGGCAAGAATGCCCGGAGAAGGGTCACTGCCCTAGTCGGAGGCTCCTCCGACTGCATGGGGGCGCGAGCAAACCACAGATGGTTCCTAGGACGTCATAGCCCCGCGCAACCACCCACATGCCACCTTCCCTCACAGGTACCTTGTGTGTTGCCTCACATTCTGGCAGTGCCCTCCCCGCTGGGGTGAGCAAACCCACTCACTGGGGTGAGCACACTCACTGTGATGAGCACACTCCCCCACTGGGATGAGCACACCCACTCATTGGATGAGCACACTCACTCGCTGGGGTGAGCACACTCACTGGGGTGAACACACTCCCTCATTGGAGTGAGCACACTCACTGTGGTGAACACACTCACTGGGGTGAGCACACTCCCCTGCTGGGGTGAGCACACTCACTCACTGGTGTGAACACACTCACTGTGGTGAACACACCCACTCACTGGGGTGAGCACATTCACTCACTGGGGTGAACACACTCACTCACTATGATGAGCACACTCCCCCGCTGGGGTGAGCACACCCACTCATTGGGTGAGCACACTCACTCGCTGGGTGAACACACTCCCTCATTGAAGTGAGCACACTCACTGTGGTGAACACACTCACTGGGGTGAGCACACTCACTGGGGTGAGCCTACAGTCAGTATTCTGAGGTCTCTGATTGCTGCTACTCTGATTGCTGGGTCTGTGGACACCTAATAATTTAGAATATTTTAGTCCACTTTCTAACCTTAGATTTTCTATGCAGCCTTGAATGAGTTACAGAATTATGCTGCCCCAGAAACTCTATAGAGAATATAGATGATGCTCTTTTTTATGGGATATAATACGAAATTATGAACTACAGAAAGAAAAGACTTAATGCCAGCGTACACTACGAGAGACTTAGTAATGGTCGGAAATGTTCAGTTTTTTAAGTCCCTGCGCTGAAGGCTCGACATACATCATTGTAGCTGCTACTCACCAAGCCCCTGAGGGATTGTGTCCTAAGTCCTTTCCCTGTGAGTCATGAAGAAACTGGGCTCAGAAGCATTGTCTTGCCCAAGTTCCCAGGCTGGTGATTGGGAGTCGCCACGCCAGCCCACATCTGGGCTCCGTGGCCACGTTCGTGGCCACTCTACACGCTGCTTTCCCAAAGAAAGTGGACGCCAGGAAAGCCGTCTCTCCAGCGAGTGTCGCCCCCCCTCCTACAGTCTGTTCTCCCCACACAGGCTCCCTGGGGCTCCGAGGGCCCCACCTGAACAGGCTGCACCTGCGTTTCCCTCTGTCTAGGAAGCTCCGTCCCGTCCCAATATGACTATCCCTTATCACTACGAGTAGCACTTCTGCGGCAGAGTCTACACTACTCCCAATTCTCTTCTGAGACAGCCCCGACTGGGTACGATCTTTTATTGTTAACAATATTCTGGTCGTATCTTTACTGTATAATCATATGCTTCCTAAAGGGATGATCCACACTCCAGTCATCTTTGTAATTCTACAAACATTGGTTATCAAAAAGGAAGCACCCAATAAAAAATACTTATTGAAATGCTTTTGTGAGCATCTTTCAGTAAAAATACATAAAAATAGCATGCTTATTCATTTTTTTTTTCAGAATCATTTACTTTGTGTGAAGACGATGTTCCCTGCACATACTAAGCGCTGGTGGCATAATGATAAAGAGGCAGCTCCTGGCTGCAAAAACACGGTGGCCAATGGAGGATGCAGAAAAGTAACCCAGGAAACATTCAGAAAGCAAAGAGAGTTAAGTGAGGTTGGTGCCGTGATGGGAGAAGCAGAGATACGGGATTAGGGAGATCTGGGAGGAGGCCCAGAAGGCCTGGTGTCTACAGTGAAGCAGGATGAGCTGCTCCATGAAAGCAAGGGGTAGGAGGAAGGGAAGTTGCCCCAGACAAAAGGAGCAGTTTAGATAAAGGTCATCTTATCTTACCCCCTGAGGCTGGAGCCCGATCTGGAGATGGGGTGGGCTTCAGAGAGGCCGGGTACAGCACCTGGCCTACAGCCGCCCCTACGTGAGGCTTATCTCCTGTCCACGCTTCTCCTGGTCTAATTATCCAGGGGATGGGCCAGTGTCCCCGACCCCTGGCCAAGGGTTGGGGATGGTTTCTTCCTCAATTGCTTAATGGAAAAGCAAATATTGTAACAAGTATTAGTTTTCTGAAGAAAGCCTATTTCTCTTACTCGCACTGATTTGAACCTATTGTGATAGGACATGCTTGCTGGGGGGCACTCGGCTGAGGGCTGGCTAGCGGAGCAGAGGTGGAGCAGACACAGCCGGGTGCAGAGGACCCAGTGTGGACCTCCAGGTTCTTGGAAAGGGCAGAGTTGGGGCGCGTGGGGAGCTCAGTTGGTTAAACGACCCACTCGTGCTTTCAGCTGAGGTCATGATCTCAGGGTCAGGAGATGAGGTCCCAAGTCCGGCTCCGTGCTCAGTGGGGAGTCAGTCTGCTTGAGATCCTCTCTCCCTCTCCCTCTGCCCTTCCCCCTGCTCACACATGGTTACTTACACTCTCTCCCAAATAAATAAATTTAAAAAAAAAGAAAAGAAAGGGCAGGGCCTGAGTGACAGCACAAATAGACCACTCCCCACCACAAGAGACTAATGTGAGGGAAATTAAGTTTTATTTCATTAAGTCACTAAAATGTATGAATTGGTTGACAGATGGGTTATCTTATCCCCAGAAAACTACCAGTTGGTTTGAGAATATCTTTGGAATACAGCGCTTTTATGGTTCCTTGGGAACCGCTACGTGACCCTCATCCTGTCACTTTTGATCAGGATATTAGATCTTCCACAGAGAAATAATATATAGGTTGGTGCTCCTATATGGTCCTATAGATATATTGGTGTTGTTCCTCTCCACGTATGGCTGTGTTCTGTCCATATATTCCCATGGGCCAATTTGTTCATGAATTTGAGGTGGACTTTTACCAAATTGGAGAGTCTTTTTTTTTCACATGTCGATACAGAGTGTGTACAGATGTTGCCGTCAGAGGGTGTGATATTGGGGGCACCTGGTGGCTCCGTCCCTCAGGCGTCAGCTCATGTGATCCCAGCCAGGCTCCCTGCTCAGCGGGGTATCTGCTTCTCCCTCCCCCTCTGCTCTTCCTACCCCCTTGCCCTGTAGTGCGCTCTCTCTCTCTCTCTCTCTCTCTCTCTCAAATAAATAAATCATTTTAAAAATCCAAAAAAAGAAAAAGTGTGATACTGGAGCCCCAAGGGGCAGGGAAGTGCCACTAAGCCTTAAGGCCTCTTCTCCATCTGGTCTCATAAGTGAACCACTTCTAGGGAACAAAAGCAAGTCTATGCTCCCATTAAGCCTTCAGCCAACAGGCCGCTTCCTCCTGGCCACGGGGTAGGAGCGCGCCAGCCAGCCGCAGAGCGTCCCAAGCCTCCGCGCACCCCGGGGCTCCTACGTCTCCGGGCACCACACTGCAGTGTGGTTCTGCAGATGCAAAAGTGAGTGTCAGAAAATGAAAAGGAGGCGGCCGGCCTCCCTATCCTTACGGCAGGGAGGCTCCTCTGCGTGTGCGAGAAAGGATTTGGTAGAAGGCTTATTTCATCCACCTATAGGATAAACAGAGGGTAGGCACAGACCGCTACCCCGAGAGGTCACAGTGACGGTCCTCGGGGACCTCCTCCACAGCGAGGTCCTGCCTGACATCTCTCTTCCTAAATGCTCCCGACACCTGCTAGTGCATTTCCTGTGAGCTAATAATGTGTCAAATAGCAGCAATAACAGAACTGATGAAAGCTAGATATTCAGTAACATTTCTTTATAGCACATAAAATCATCCTTTATGGAAGGTGGTAGTTTTTCTCTCTAATGACATCTTAGATTGGTAAATGATCACCGTAACGGTTGAACTAATATAACAATTCATGTAAAAACATGTAGTTAATATCTATTTTAGAAGTCGTGGGAGGTAGTTAATAATCATCTCAAATAAAATGTATACTTTGCAGGAAGAAAGAGAATGCATAATAATTGAAACACTGGCACTTTATACTGTTCATATATTGAAAAAAAATAACTTGCCCATCTCACAACATAAATCTACGTTAAAGGTGGGTTAAACACAACTTTTCCCTCTCTTGTTTGTTTTCCTTCTAGGATACATAGTTTTCTCAAAAAGGAAACAAAACTAAATCAAATCTAGCAGAAATCACTTTTGCCAATAATACTCAGAATATAGTGTTGCTATCTTATCGGTTTTGGATCCTTCGTAGAAATAGAAAGTTGTTCTTTTACTAAAGTAGGGGATTAAATTATTTAGGATGAATATATCGTCTCTTCTTGCATGAAGACAGATGAGCAACTCCCAGTGACTGTTTTCGTGAGTTACCTTCAGCTCTCCGTAGGAATACCACATTTTCTATTTTTTGACTTATTTGGTAGCAATCGGAATCGTATACTTGAACCTTCCAGTTCAACTGCCTGGTTCCACGGGAAGGGAGTGGGGAGCCGAAGGCCCGTCAGGCACACCTTGGGATTTCCAGGTAAGCCAGTCTGCCTACGCGTGGCTTCGCCTTCACCTGCGTGGATCGCTGGAGCCGGTGAGAACGCGCCGCAGGAGGGGCCACCGGGCCCACGGAACCGCACGCGGCTGGCGCCTGGAGAGCGGGCTCAGTGCACTGCTCATCAAGTGGACAAAGTCTGTGAAGATGGTTTATTCAGAAGGGGTGGCTCCTGGACTTACTTCAGCGCAGAGCTTTGCAGAAAGGGGCGGAGGAGAGCGTGACCGTGGGCCCATAGAGCCCGGCCTCCTGAAGCCCAGCTCCGGCCAGTGGCAGGTGCGCGCTGCCCTCCATGCACGTGAGGACCGGGCGAGCTGTCGGTGGCGGGAGGGGGGGCGCCCAGGAGACCCGCCAGACTCGGGGGAGCCCGCATGGTTGGCCAGTTAAGAGATCCTTTGGTGTTTCCCCTTAAAAAGGAAAAAGGACCACAAGAGGAAAAAGGACAATATTATCACTAGCAAGGCTTCCTTGGTCGGTGGAACTTGGGGAGGGGGTATAGTTCTAACCGGTGTCTTTCAGACAAATCTAAGTTGTTAAAATTAAGTTTTTATTTGTAATTGAAGTACAGTTGACATATGATACTAGTGTCCGGGGTGCAACACACTGATCTTACGTGACCTGGACTGGAAACGCTCACCGACAGCGTGGCCGTGTGTGTCCCGCTCAGAGCACGTGGGCGGTTGACGTGCTCCTGCGCGGTAGCTGCTGCCTGTCGGTGGGACCCTGTACCCCTCACCCCCCTCGGTGCATCCCGTCCCCCTGGTTCTGGAAAAGAGTAATTCCAAGGGAAGAATTAGGCTACCCTCTTGTTTTCCTTTTTTACTGGATCGGTATTGTTTTTGCAAAAGCAGTTTTTCCAGGATGTTTTACAACGGAAGTTCCCCATAGCCCTGTTGGGCAGGAGGGGCCCCTGCCGCGGGGCCACTGCTGGGCGCCCACCGGGCCGGGAGGCTTGTCACTAGGCGGCGCCTCCACTGGAGCTCACCCGCCTCAGGGAGGGGAAGGGAGCAAACCCCACTCCAAACGCCTGGGGCTGCGGGGAGAACTGCCCCTGCATGGTGGTGGCCCTCCTGCCGGGACGAGGTGCTCACGCGGAATGCCACCGGATCCTTTTAAAGAGAGCACAGTGTAAACACGGCCCCCAAAGTGTGTGTGTGTGTGGGGAGGACCACGGGGCGGGGGGGTCACATCATAGTATCTGCTATCTCGGCGCTTCGTGTTCCTTGGAAACAGCTAGGGAGACAGAGACAGAGAGACAGAGACAAAGACAGAGACAGAGACACAGAGAGACACAGAGCAGAGAGAGACAGAGAGAGACACAGAGACACAGAGTCAGAGAGACAGCAGAGACAGAGAGAAACACAGAGCAGAGAGACATAGAGACACAGAGTCAGAGAGACACAGAGACACAGAGTCAGAGAGACAGCAGAGGGACAGAAAGATAGACACAGAGCAGTGAGACAGAGAGACGGAGACAGAGCAGAGACAGAGACAGAGAGACACGCATGGCCAGAGACCGCGGGCGAGATCTCCGGCTGGCCCCGCCGCCCAGGCCTGGTCCCGGAAGCCCTCGCAGCGCCGCAGCCCTGCCTTCTGGAGCGGGGCCGGGAGCACCTTTCCCAATCACATCCCCGACTTGGAGGGCGGCCAGCTCTTGCCCAGAAAGCGCCAATAAAATGGGAAAGCGCGCGATTGATTGATAATACATTTTACAAGAAAAAAAAAATGGCAAAGGAGATGATACGCTGTTGCAGCCTCGCAAATGCGCTGCCCGAATCCCGGGCACCGACACTTTGGGAAATGCGGCCTCGGGGGGCGGTGCCCGGGGCTGGGGGGGGTCCCCGGGGCGGGGGGTCCCCGGGGCAGGGGCAGGGGCGTCCGCGGGGCCGCGGGCCTGGGGGCCGTCCTGGGCGGCGCGGGGCTCCCCGAACCCGACTCTAATCGACTTATTAAATGCCGAGGCAATCAGGCGGCTCCTTTTTTAATAGCCCAAGATCTACATTTAGACAAAAACAGATCTGAGTTCCTGGTAAAGGCGTTTCTTCTCATCCTGTCACAAGTGACAGGAACGGAGGGAAACAGAACGAGGGAGAGGAGGGGGAGGGGGAGGGGGAGGGGAGGCGGGATGACGGAGCAGGAGGCGGGGAGGGAGGCAGGGCGGGGGCGGGCGGGCGGCAGGGGGAGGGGGCGGCGGGGCGGGGGGGCTGGCGGGGATCCGCGCGGGCCTCGAACACCCGAGCGGCTGCTAATTAAAGCCCGCGGAGCCCTCGGGGACCGGCCTGACGTCGGCGGGCGCGGGGATAAGAGGCGGCGGCGCCCGGCCCGTCCCCGTCCCCGGCCCCGTCCCCGGCCCCGTCCCCGGCCCCGGCCCCGGCCCCGTCCCGGGCCCCGTCCGGTCCCCGCTGCGGCGCTGCGCTCCGGCCGGCGCGGGCCATGGACTAGCGGGGCCAGGACGCCGCGCTCCCCGCCGGCCCGACGCGCAGGTGCCCCGCGCAGGTGTGAGCCGCTGCCCCGCCGCGGCGCCAAGGTTCTGGGGGGGGCGGGGGCGCGGGGGTCCTAAGGGGTCCGGGGTGCGGGGTGCGGGTCCCGGGGGCGGGGGCGTCCGGCACACAAAGGCGGCGCTGGAAACTTGAGCGCAGCCGCCCGGCGGGGCGCGGCCCCCACCCACTCACGGGGAGCGCGGGGCCGCGGGGTCGGGGTCGGGGCCGGGCAGGGGCAGGGGCAGGTCGGGCGCGGGCAGGACCCCGCGGGGCGCCCCCTCCCCTCCCCTCCCGCCGGGGCCCCGCTCGCCGCGCGGCTCGGAAGGTGAAGAAAGTTGTGCCGAGGCCGCGCGCAGCCAAGTGCAGGCGGCGGGGCCGTCTCCCCGAAACTTGGAAAGGTCGGCGGGGGCGCGGGGGGCGCGGAGGGCCCTGGACCGGGTGGCGGGGACCGGCCGGGGGGCGCGGGGACTGGGTGGCGAGGAGGGGCGCGGGGGGCGCAGGAGGCGCGGGGACCAGGCGGCGGGGAGGGGCGCAGAGCCGGGGGCGCGGGGACCCAGTGGCGGGGCCGGGGCGGCGGGGAGGGGCGCAGGGGGCGCGGCGGGGCGCGGGGCCGGGGGGGGGCGGGGTGGGCGCGAGGCGGCGGGTGGCGGAGACCGGGCGGGGGGTCCTGGGCCGGGCGGGGGTCGGGGGCCCAGTGGCGGGGCGCGGGGAGGGTCGGGGGGGGGCGCGGGGAGGGCGCGCGGGGCGGCGGGTGGCGGGGGCCGGGCGGGGGCGGGGACCTGGGCCGGGCGTGGGGCCCGGGGACCCAGTGGCGGGGCCGGGGCGCGGGGCGAGGGCCGGCGTCCTTGGAGCCCCCGCCCGCCCCGACCCGCGCCGGTCCCCGCAGGCCGCGCCGCCCGCCGCGAGGAGCGCAGGATGCGCGGCCCGGGGCTCCCGCCGCTGGGGCTCCCGCCGCTGGGGCCGCCGCTGGGGCTGCTGCTGGCGCTGCTGCTGGTGCTGGGGGCGGCGCGGCCCGGGGGCACGGAGCCCGGGCAGGCGGCCGCGGGGCGCTCGCTGCTGCGGCTCGTCGTGGAGATCCTGCAGGAGCTCAGGAAGGCGCACGCGGGAGAGGCCAAGCGGCTGCACGGCCCGGGCCTGGGCCGCCGGGAGCTGTCGGAGTCGGACGGCGCGGGGCGCTCCCTCCCCGAGGAGCAGAGGGTCGGTGAGTCCCCCCCGAGGGCGCCCGCGGGGACGGGCCCTGGGACTCGCGCTGCCTGGGGAAACGCGTCTGTCTTAGCAACATAGAACCATGCCGACTGTTTGCAAAAAAAGAAAAAAAAAAAAGAGGCGATTTTTATTTTAAAGAACGAAGAAAATGGGAGGTGGGTGAATGGGGAGGCCTGGCCTAGCGCCGTCCGCACACCGCCGGGCCCCCAAGCGGTTACCTGGGTCCGGCGCTTTGGCACAGAGCTGTCAGCTGTTATTTTGGAAATGGAAATATTTTCAGCAAAGCACTTTCAACTGAGACAGAAACGTTTCGGGGCCGCCCCCCTCGCCCCCCCCCCCCCCCCCCCCCCCGCCCGTGGCCGAGCCTTCCCAGAGTGGGTGCCTCCTGGGAAATGTCCAAGGAAAGTAGGAGAGCTTTTAATGCTTTCCTGACACAATTAGGTCAAATGTGATAAGGTCAGTTTTATACAGACTGACACTCAGGAGACGTCTGAGCCGCACAAGTGAGTGAGGTTCACAGGAGACAGGCCCTCCTGAGACGAGGAGTCTTTGTGGCCAGGGAAGGTGCGTGCACACGTAGCCCCAGCAAAGTGAGCATCCAGAACGAGCAAGTGGAAAATGGTTACAGGTGACTGCAAAAAAAAAAAAAAAAAAGAAAAAAGCAAGCACAAAGCCTGGAATCAGAGGAGGTCTGTGGGAGCCCTGCTAGTTCCCAAGTAGAAAGACAACTGTCTTTCGGGAATCTCACTTTAAAACCAGGTAATTGTCTATTTGCATGCATGCACACCAGCCTTCATAACAGGTGGTTGTGAAGGCATTTAATCCGTTTTCTAAATATAGACCTAGAAAAAAAAGCAGTTTTATAACGATTTTTTGTTTGTTTGAAGCATTGGGTTTTCATTCTAAGACTTTGAGAGCTTGTGGGATCTGCCTACCAAGCTGCCCAAAATGCAAATGTCTGTCCACACGCGCACATGCACACACACAGCCCTTCACCCTTACGTGACTTCACGGTCGCTGTCTTCGTGCCAGTGGCAGAGACAAGTAGTACTGAAGCTCTGGGAAGAGCTAATATTCTGTCTGAATAAAAATGTGCTCCCGATGACGAATCTTCACATTATGTCCCATACAACGGTCGCAGGGGCTCCAGCCTGTTGTACTTAGTGCGTTGCCGCGTGGCTAACACAGGGTCTCCAAAGTCTTTCTTTGACATTCCTTCCGATCTCACGGGAAAAAAAAAAAAATGCTTCTAGCAAGCCATGCGAGAATTAACCTCTTTCCCTTCAAACAGAAATTGTTCCTCGAGATCTGAGGATGAAGGACAAGTTTCTAAAGCACCTTACAGGTGAGTGTCCTCATCCCATTACCTGCGTCCGGGTCCCACATCGTGCGAGCACTCACCATCGGCTTCCTTCGTTGCAGGCCCCCTTTATTTCAGTCCCAAGTGCAGCAAACACTTCCACAGGCTGTACCACAACACCAGGGACTGCACCGTCCCCGCATGTAAGTGCGCCGTCCCCGCGGCCTCCCGCTCGCCCCCCTGGCTCCCGCCTGCCCATACGCACTCCCTCCTAACGATGCAGCGAGGGTCGGGGTGACCAGACCGCAGCAGAAGGCGGCCGCGTTCTGCAGCAGCTAGTGCCAAATGGAAAATTATTTACATTTGCTGGAATTAATCATGTCTTGGAGTGGGCCGAGCTCCTCCATTCACATTCTTGTTCTGTTTATGAATTCTGGCCTGATGTCGTCTATATTTGTATCTGCTCAATATGACAAACAAGCATCAAGAATGAGTTGCTAGGATGACTACCGCGCACTGGAATGGTCTGGGGTGGACCGAGTCTGCGGGCCGGGGCCCCCCAGCCTCCCTGGACGCGGCTCCCCCGCTCGGCCTCACCGCCGACCTGGAAACGCACACCTCCCCTCAGTCCAGTCTCAGCACAGCGTTCTGATGGTTTCTCTGTAACAGAATGTATTTTATTTCCCTAAAGCGGCTGCTGTGCTCTTCATAAAACGTGTAGTGCTGGCAGGTGACACGCTAGCTGGAGTGACAGTGGTTAGAGCCCCAAACCCATTTATTTGTGACTTTTATCTCACGGGAGGCCCACAGGAGGGACGCTAGCATCCTGCCAGCTGCCTTCGGGGACCGTCCACACCAGGCTGCCCTGCCCTGATTTAAAAAAAAAAAAAAAGAAAAAAATCAGCCACTTTATATGAAGTGCAAGTTTTTCTGCTGAGGCAGCAGAGTTGCCCCCAAATCGCCGCCGCTGCCGTGTGTGCGGCTCCTTGTACAGATGTGTGGTGAAGGTGGCCGGGGACACGGAGCTGGGTGCCCACCTGGGGGCCCTCGCCGCGCGGCTCAGCCCTGGGAGGCCGCCGCACACACGTCCCACAGAGCTGATTTTATTTTGCGAGCTCTGCTGTGGCCCACCAGGTCGTCCATGCCCAGTGCACCTGGCACGTAGCTGTTTCCCGCTTCTGTCTGAGAGTTAATCATCATTCCAGGGGCCAGAGCCCCTTCTCATGTTTATTGTTTCAATGTGCACATATATATATATATATGTATTTTTTTTTAAGATTTCATTTATTTACTCATGAGAGACAGAGAGAGAGGCAGAGACACAGGCAGAGGGAGAAGTGGGCTCCATGCAGGGGGCCTGATGCAGGACTCGATCCCGGGTCTCCATGGCAAACTGCTAGAACCTGGGGCGTCAGCACTGAAAGGCGCCAGCCCCCACCCCCCGCGGTGTGGTCCCCAGGGGGCCGTGCGAGAGCAGGAGTCTGACGTCTCCCCAGACTCCCCGGACCAGGTTAGGGGTGGGGAACACATGGTCGCGTGGACTCCTGCAAACAGCAGCGCTTACCCTGCCCCCCTGCACCTGGGAGTCCGATGGACAGTCTGGGGGAGCCACCTCCCGAAGTAGTGGGGCCACCGGGGGAACGGAGGAACCGTCAGGAATCCAGGTGACTGGCCTCCGGCTCTTGGAGCTCTTTCTCCCCCTTTGCACACAAACTATCACGTCCCCTAAATATTTAGGGGCGCTGTTTGCAGGAGCAGGATTAGCAGCTTGTCTAACGTGCCGGTGAACCCGCCGTCGTCAGTCTGCTCGTTCATTCGGAATTTCAGTCAAGGGCACAGCCTCCTACGTAGGACTCGGAGGCTCTTGAGCAGCAGACCGCAGCAACTCACGCTCTGCGGTAGCTTTCCACAGGACCCGCTGCAGAGGCTACTCGTGGCCACGAGCACCAGGCCTCACTGGGGTTCCCTGAGGTAGCCAGCGTGGAATACTTTAATAGGAAATTGGGTGAGATGGCGAGGAAAGTCCATCCGGACTGAGGAATTACCTGCTGCCTTGCGCCATCCACCCAGGTTTTTTTTTTTTTTTTTTTTTTTAAAGACTGTATTTATTTATTCATGAGAGACAGAGAGAGGCAGAGACCCAGGCCGAGGGAGGAGCAGTCTCCCTGCGGGGACCCCGATGCGGAATTCGATCCCGGGACCCCGGGGTCACGCCCTGAGCCCTGCACGTGCCCCCCAACCAGGTCTTTCTGCTCTGACTCGATTGCTGACCCGTTTCCTTAGACCTTCTCGCAGGGTCCTGTGTGGGGCCAACCTGGGAGGGGGCCTGCGTGCAGCCTCCCCACACGGCCTGCAGTCGCGTGACGCCGCGGCCCCTGGAGAACCGCGGGTCGGCAGATCATGGGCCCCCGTGCCCGGCCAGGCTCCACAGGGCTCCCGGGGTTCGGGGCACCTGAAGAGGGAGGGCGCAGGCGGCTCCTTGGGGGGCAGCCTGGGGCGGCCGCCGCGCTGAGGCCCCGCTGTTCCACCACAGACTACAAGCGATGCGCCCGGCTCCTGACCCGGCTGGCTGTCAGCCCCGCGTGCGTGGACGGATGAGGTAAGCCGGACACAGTCGGCACACCGCGGCCCGCGGGCCTCTGGACACACTCGGTCTCCGGCTCCCGGGCCTGCTCTGCGGGAGGCTGACACCCCCAGAACCCACGGGCACCCACGGGAGCGCCCCGTCCCACGCTCGCCCGGTGCCCAGGTGCAGGCCTGCGGCCCGGGGCCACACGTCCGGGAGTCCCCGCGGCCCTGGGGCTGCAAGTCCTGAGCTGGGCTTGAAGGCCACACCTGGGCGGGCGACGGGGGCCAGAGCGGCAGTGGCTCCCACGGGCCCGCCCGCGCTCACCTGGCTCCCTGTGGTCCCGGAGCGCCCACCCCGTCCACGCAACGCGGCCCTGCCCACGCGCACGAGGGCAGGCGCCCAGGCCGCGGGATGACCCTTCCCACGGCCTGGGCGCCCCGCTCCGAGAACGCAGGCTGTTCTCGGCTGTGGGTCTCGCCCACGCGCGACGGAGGGAGAAAGGCCGGGGGCGGGTTGTCGGGGTCGCCGGGGTCGCAAGGCCGTGGCCTGGAGGGAGGACCCGCGCGCACCTGGGGGGGGGGGTGGTGGGCGTGTCCCTATGGCAGGTGGCAGCCTGGCCAGGTGTCCCCGCGCAGAGCCCCTGTGACACAGGCACCTGCGACCCTGGGCTCTGACCCGGGAGGCCACATAATTTGACATTCGATTCTCTTTGAAAATTGCTAAGAGAGCGCAGACTCACAAACCACATGTGTGTTTTTCAGCGGTGAGCAGAACACAGGACCCCGAGCCCACGACCCACGAGAAGTGCCTTGAGGACCAACGGGAACGGAGCCTGCCGCCCGCGTGCACACGTCGCCTCCACAAGAGATTTATTTTTGCAGACAGACTCTCCTTTACCCTGAGTTTTGTGGCTGCTGACCCTGTTGGCAGACAGTCCGTGAGCACATCGGAGGGCGATGCTTGCCGGGCGTGATTTTGGGGGAAGAAGCAGACGCTCCACACTTGAGGCGTAGTGCGCTGGAAAATGACAAAGCTACTTCATTTTCCTGATTAGGTGAAATCTCAAAGAGTATTTCTTTAGAAACATAGAGTCTGAAACTATATTTTCATATAGCATATGGTATGATTTAATATTTTTGTTACTTTTACAATCAAATTCCCAGAGTATTATTTGGAACTGCATGAATAAACAAACAAACAAAAAAAACCCCCACAAAATAACCACCTTGTCATGGTTTAGAGGCAGTGGAGTGTGAGTCTGTGAGTGTATCCGGGCTGACGTCGCTCGTCCCTTGTATGATAAGTGTAAGATAGCATCCGGATGCTGTGCAATATGTAAATGCTGTACATAAAACAAGTAATAAATGTTTGTTATAATGACGTCTCGAAAGCGACTCTTTACTTCCCACGAGCTCACCAGTGAAGGACGCGGACGTCCTTACGCTGCCAGAGCGTCCCGGAATGAAGAGGCATAAACACGGAAAAGGGGAAGGCCATGAATTCTTGGAAAGGACAATTAAATGGGTTTTTATTAAAGGAGCTGCTAGGTTGTAATGGTGGCCTGTCCCAAGGCAGAGCCTGAAACGGTGGCAAATATTTAAACGAGGCCATGTCCGTGTTTCCCCGAGTCCGAGGTCCCGCGAGGCCGGGAAGTAGCACTGCGGAGCAGCCCGGACGCTCAGAGGCCGTGTGCCCGGAACATCCGACCGCGTGTGGCCCAGAGTTCTGCCCGCAGGAGCTGCAGCCCGGATGCGGCTGCGAGGACGGGGGGGACGGGACTCGAGGAGGAGCCTGGGTCCGTCCCTGAGCCACGGGTGCAGACTGCGGGGTACAGGTGACAGGGACAGACTCAGGACCCGAAGGACAGCGTGACGCCACCCTGGGGTCCGCAAGCAACGGCGGCATGAGGAGGAGGGAGCGTGACCCTGAAGTGCGCGCAGTCCTACTTGCAAGGCTGCCTCTCCCACTGCCGTTCTCTTCGGAGCCACCCCCGGGGCCTGGCCTGTGGAGCCGCAAGGCCCCTACATGCCTGAGGAAGACTCGTGGGGAAATGCCCAGGGACACACGGCTGGCGGGGAGGGGGCAAGGCCACCCTGCTCCTGCCCCTGGGCTCCCATCCCGCCCGCCCAGACACCAGGGGCGCCGCTGCTGCTCCTCTACTCTCCCGTCCCACCCCCTGAGCAAGGGTCCACGCGGGCTCTGGATGAAGAGGGACCTGCGCCAGGGGTTCTCCAGGGTTCCAGCCCCAGCTGTGCCCTGGGTGGAGACCGGGAGCCGCGCCCGAGGACACGGCCAGGGACACAGGTGGGGGGCCGGCCGGGACACGTGAGGCTGCAGGGCCCAAACTTCCTGCACAAAGAAGCGGAAGCAACGTACTGGTTTTATCGCTTTATTTCCTAACGTGCACGTACAACACCGCAGGTCGTCTGAAAGGAGGGTGGAAGGCATTATTTTCTGACTCTTCACTTATCAATAAAAAAGCAGGTGGACACATACTTCTTGGTTGCATTCTTATTAATTTCCCCAGTTTATTTTGAAAATCATTTTTCTGCCATATACCCGTATGAATTTTTTTTTTAATGATTTTATTTATTCATGAGAGACTCAGAGAAAGGCGGAGACACAGGCAAAGGGGTAAGCAGGCTTCCTGCAGGGAGCCCGATGCGGGACTCGATCCAGGGACCCCGGGGTCACGCCCTGAGCCGAAGGGAGATGCTCGATCGCTGAGCACCCCCAGGGGCCCCCTGTGTGAATTTTAGTTATCACAAAGTGCACAGAAATGACCTGTTTTGTCTATAGATTAATCACCCATCAAAGGATACTTAATGTATCAATACTTAAGTATTCCAACATGAAAGAACTTTCTGCAAATTTCTAACTCTTTTTCCCACCTAAGCTAACCTGTACTTGACATCTGGGTCCCACAGGCATCCCTCATGCGGTCGGTCGGTGAGAGGAGCCAGCACCGCGTCCTGCTTTCTGGCTGTAATTACATTTCCAGACATGAAGTGGTTTGAAAGGAACCAAGCTGACTCCCTCATGAAATACAGCAGCAGGTGTCAGAGCCTCTGAGGGTGCAGTGCACCCGGTGAGCAGGAGTGAGTGGGGGGGGGGGTGAGCAGGGGTGAGCGGGGGTGGGTAGGGATGGGCTGGGGTGAGTGGGGAGTGAGCAGGGGGTAGGCGGGGGTGAAATGGAGTGAGCAGGAGGTGGGCTGGGGTGAGTGGGGGTGAGTAGGGGTGCCGGCAGGGGTAGGTGGGCATGAGCAGGGGTGAGCAGGGGTGCGGGTGGGCAGGTGTGAGCGGGGGTGAGCAGGGGTGAGTGGGGTGAGCAGGGGTGGGGTGGGCAGGAGTAAGCAAGGGTGAACGGGGTGCAGGTGAACGTGAGCAGGGGTGAGTGGAGTGGGCTGGGGTGCGGGGGTAAGCAAGGGTGCGGGTAGGGGTGGGCAGGGGAGAGGGGGAGTGAGCTGGGGTAAGCAGGGATGCAGGGGGGTGGGCTGGGGTGGGTGGAGGTGCGGGCGGGGGGTGTGGGGGTTGGCTGGGGTGGGCAGGGATGTGGGTGGCCTACACAGCCAGCGGGGGAGAGCAGGGGTGGGTGGGGGAGAGCGGGGGTGGGTGGGGGTACCTGGGGTGGGCAGGGGTGTGGGCAGCCTGCACAGCCGGTGGGGGAGAATGGGGGGGTGACCCAGGGTGGGCAGGGGTGTGGGTGGGGGTGACCCGGGGTGGGTAGGGGTGTGGGCGGGGGTTACCCGGGGTGGGCAAGGGTTGTGTGGGGGTGACCCAGGGTGGGCAGGGGTGCGGGTGGGGCCCTGGCAGGAGAGGCTGTGCCGAGGGGCAGGCGTCCCCGTGGGAACAGGGCCGTGTGCTCGGCGGCCTGTGGCTGGGGGCGGAGGGAGGGCGGCCTGGCGCGACAACAACACTTGGCACCGCAGACACCGCGTGGAGGAAACCCCTTTATTGCGTGTGGGGCCCCAGGAAGCGCAGGCCCGCGGCGTCAGCGCACCTTCTCCAGGAAGGCCCGGCAGCACCTGGCACACTGCTGGTACACGGCCTCGAAGTCCGACTCGTTGCCCTGGAAGCACAGGCGGGTCACCACGCGGGCCCACGGTCGCCAGCGCGCGCCAGGGGAGCGGCAGGTGTACTTACGTAGTACGGGTCCTCGATGATGAGCTGGTTCTGCGGGTCGTAGCTCCCAAGGAGTTCGATTTTAGCTCTGCAGTTTTTAATCTGATTACTTTTTCTAGTCAAATCTCTGTAAAATTGAAACACGAACTTAGTTTCCTGATCCGTGGCGTCAGGCGGAGCTTCAGGGACTAGCCCCTCAACACCCGGCAAGCCACCTGGCTTAGGAGGAACCAGGCCGGGGGCGGAGCGGCGTGACCCCAGCACCGGGATGAGCCACTGCAGCCTGTGCAACCGGAGTCAGTGACTGCGTCCTGCGGGGACACGCGGCGGGGACGACGACACAGGAAAGCGGTGACCCAGAGGCCGCCGCAGCGGGGAGGCCGTGGAGCCCAGTCCCGGGGTGCCCGCCCCCGCCCCACCTCGGCCCTGCCCCGTCTGTGCCCACCCCCACCACCCCCACTCAGGCCCCACCCCACCGAAGCCCGTCTGCGCCCACCCTCACGCCCCCTCACTCCGCCCACCGTCTGTGCCCATCCCCACCCCACCCCCGTCTGTGCCCACCCCCACCGCCCCCCAGCTGAACAGCAGTCCCACCGCCCCCACTCAGCACCGGTGGTTCGGTGCAGAGGCAGCTCCTCAGCTCTGCATCCTCCCCCACATGGTTAGCAACCTCCACCGAGCACCCAGGATGTCACCCTGTGCCCTGGGACACAGGGGGCCAGGCCTCCAAGCAACACGGCGTGTCCCCACAGCAACCCGGGCACACGCGTGGGCTCCATCTGCTCCCAGACACCCGCACTGAACACCGAGGGAAGGGACCCTGCTCGTGACCGAGCAGCACCCACCGGCCGCCTGCTGACCACCCGGAGAAATGAGTGCAACGTGAGGCGTCCCGCTAAGGGCCTGGCCAGAGCTGGGTGCTCCTGGTGTTCCTGGCTCTCCGCACGCCAGGTAAACCCCAGTCGTGGTGACTGAGGGGCACAGTGCCCTCATCTCAGCACGGGAATGACCTCGTACAGTCTCATGGGTCACCTGACCCCCCGCGGCCGTGACACCTGCGTGACATGTCGTGTTCACATCCTGGCACGGCTGCCCGCGTTCTGTGCAGCTCCTCTCCCTGCACACAAAGCTCCTAACTGCCCACACCGTGTCCCCCGGGGTCCGACCCCACGCAGGCCACTGGGCAGTGGCGGGCACTCTGCTGCACAAAGCCCCGGCCACAGCCTGCACACCGACCCGCTCCACCCGTGAAGCAGGGCACGTGCCGCAGCCCTTGCGCCTCCTCCGTAAGATGCAGAGCAAGGGTCCAGGGCTTGGAGTGCAGACGCCACCACGGCGTACCCCAGCCCGTCTGCCTGCTTCTGTGGCTAAGTCCGCTAGGGCGGTAAGTCTCCCTGTCCTCACCTTCCCTTCCCGGGCCACACGCCCCGCATGCCCAGGCTCCGGGCTGTGCCCGCTCAGGAGCTCCCCGTGGCCTGCGGGCGCGCCCCTCCGTACACACACGGGGATACGCTGCTCACAACCACACAGGACAGACTGTCCCACACACTGTGACCATCACTACCTTTAGAACTTTAAGACAATAAAAAAATCACTTTCGACCACAAACAACTGGCCTATTACGGAACTAACAGCTGAACAGAAATATCCTCTAGAAAATGGGATTACCTCAGATTGCTTTCATCCATACACAGTATATAATCAAATGTGGCAAAGTCTTCCTTGGTAACCTAAAATTAAACAAGAAGTCAAAAACAGTGTTTATGTTTGTAACAATGGCCTAGAGGCTCCAAAGCAGCACACACACGAAAATTTGCTATATTTGAATTTCTTACTTAAGTTAAATAATTTAGGGTATTTTAAACTTAAAATAGAGTTAACCTATTTTGTCATATCATATTGCAAAGAAATGTTCTATTATCAAGTTCCCTGGAATAACCCCAACAGCATAACACATAAGCACAAAGTCTGACTTCACCGGTAATTCTCAGTAACGAGTATAATTCACCGAACGTATCAAATGTCATGCTTAACCCCCCTCATCTCTGCCTTCCTTGTCCGTCGTCCCTGGTGACACACGGTGGTGAAGAACAACGGCTGCCCATGCCGCTCCCTCCCGGGCAGGACAGCCCTGCACCCGCGGCCGTGGACACCAGGCTGAGCCAGGTGCAGGGGCGTCGGGAGAGCCGGGGTGGGAGGCAGGTGCTCACGGAACGGCCGCCGAGGACCTGGACGCGTGGCTGTCTCCCCGAGGACACGCCATGTGAACACGACGCAGGAGGCCACTCGGTATTTTTACTGATTCTAACCTGAGAACTTACCAGGTCTCCGACATCGTAACTTAGCAACATAAGCCCACTAAAACGTAAGGGGGAGCATTATTTTATGATTCCTGGCTATTATAAATAAGGAGAGGCCACATAGCGAAGGTGGAAATAATTTCCCACAATGTAAGTTTTCAATAATAATCTCCGTCACTAAGAAATCATTTAAAATATAAGAGCACCAGGAAACTAGGAAGGATGCGGAAACCCTGGGTAACCAGAGTGAGGATGCTGTTCATGACGTCAGCTTCGGGGCATCTGGGGGGCTCAGCGGTTGAGCGGCTGCCTCAGGCTCAGGTCGTGACCCTGGGGCCTGGGTCCCATGTGTCGGGCTCCCTGCTGGGGCGGGGGGAGTCTGCTCCTCCCTCTGCCCCTCACCCTGCCCGTGCATCCACTCTCGCTCGCTCTCTCTCTCGAATATAAAAACAAAGTCTTTATAATAATCAGTGTAGCAAACAAATGATAAATACACTCGTTATTCTGTTAAAAATGTAACTTGTGCTCTTCAAATGTAGGTGTGTGAGTTCTTAATGCAGCACGTTCATCAGGTGCCGAGGACGGTATCCTGTTAGCACTCCCGAGGTGCTAGCTTATTCAACATCTATTAGAGCCATGCCATGAGCTATTTCCCCAAAACAGCTTATAAGAAACATCCCAGGATTAACTATTAACAATGTTTTTATGGTTTTAGAATTACTACAATTATGGATTGTAAGACGGTCTTAGAACTGAGAGCATGTGAGAAGCGTATGTGATGTTTAGATCACAGTAAGAGCAGCTATGACCAGGCCCTCCGAGAAGGCCGAGGGAAGGCCCCGCGCCGAACAAGCCACGACTTGCTGAGGCAAGCCAGCTCCGCGCCGGAGAAGAGAGATCGCCGCCTCGGAGCCGAGCGCGTGTGTGAAGCCGTGAGTGTGCCGCTGGGAGGGCACAGCCTGGGGGGGCCAGAACCCCAGCAGGAGCCCCCACGGGCAACATGTACCTGCACATCGAAGGTTCCTGGCAACTCAGAAGAGGAAAGACAACAGCAAACCTTAATTACTCTGTCCAAGTCCACCGGTCGCCTGACACTGAACGGATCCCGTCCTCATGACATCACAGACACGGGGGGATCTGAGGCAGGAACTCTCCAAGACGGGGCCTGCCAGCAACGTCACGGTGGAGAGGAGCGGGGCGCTCCCACTGGCGTGCGCAGAGACCAGGGACATGGCCAGACCCCGCGGTGCCCAGGGCCGCCCCACGCACAGTCAGCAGCGCCCAGGCAGAGACCGTGCTCCGGACGCGGAGAAGCCTGGGCAAGGCGCCGCTGCTGGAGCAGAGAAGCTCCAAAGGCCCACCCGCAACCTCACAGGCTGCAGGGACTGGCTGCGGGGCTGGCACAGCGGACCCAGGGAGCAGGGTCTGGCACACACCAGCCTCCTGTCAAATCATCTGCCCCTGCCTCACCTGCTCAGGGCACCCAGAGGGGAGCAGCTGCTGAAGAGGACGCTGGCCAGGCCACGCCACAGGCCCTCAGAGGGGCTCTGGGCAGGCTGTGCTGGGACGGAGCCCAGGCCAACAGGCCAAGCCTCAGAGCCACGGCCCGCAAGGGAGACGGAAAACGGAGAACTTTCCAGAACTGATGGAAACCGTCAAGGTGCATATTCAGGAAGCACGCTTGGCCTACCATACAGGACTGCTGGAAAAAATCCAAAAGAGAAACCTAAAGGCTGCAGAGAAAGTGAGAGCAATTTCAGGAATGGAGACAACGGAATCGATGAATCCGGCCAAATCCTGAAAGCAGAAACACTAGCGATAATCAACAAACTTAACAATTTTACCTAACTGGTTTTATGAAGCTACAGAACCGTGACGTGTGTGTATGCCTTGCGTGTGTGGCCCCTGGTGTGTATCCCGACATGTGTGACCCTGGGTGTGTATCCCCCTGACAGGTGTGTGACCCCGGGTGTGTATCTCCCTGACAGGTGTGTGACCCTGGGTGTGTATCCCCGACAGGTGTGTGACCCTGGGTGTGTATCTCCCTGACAGGTGTGTGACCCTGGGTGTCTATCTCCCCGACAAGTGTGTGACCCCGGGTGTGTATCCCCTTGACACATATGTGAATCCCCCCTGACATCTATGTGACCCTGGGTGTGTATCCCCGATACCTGTGTGACCCCGGGTGTGTATCCCCGACACCTGTGACCCCAGGTGTGTATCCCCTCGACACGTGTGTGACCCCGGTATATATCCCCAACACCTGTGTGAACCCGGGTGTGTATCCCCGACACCTGTGTGACCCCAGGTATATATCCCCCCGACGTGTGTGACTCCGGGTGTGTATCCCCGACACCTGTGTTACCCTGGGTGTGCATCCCCCCAACACGTGTGTTCATCCCCCCAAGTGTGTGCCCTGGGTGTGAGCCCAACAGGACTGCCCGCAGGCGCTCCCCACATGCAGCACGGTGCTCATACACACCCAGCGGGAAGCGGCGGTGGCCTCTGTCGCCCAGGGTGGAGGAAGCAGCTAGCGGGACCAGAAGCAGGTCCTGGAAGCAGCCGTCACGGGCACAGCGGAGAGTGTCACCAAGGGAGAGCTGACCCAAAGGGCACACACTACAGGATTCCGTGAAGGTACAAAGGCAGAAAGAATCCAGGTGGTGACCTCAGGGTGGAGGCAGCGGTACTCGCCCAAGAACCCGCTGACCGCCCGTCAGGCGTCACACAGAAGAACCAACGTATCAACAAAGGAAACATCTCCACGGACCTGACTGACGTGCAGTCACACACCCAAGCCCAGAACGAAGCACCCTAAAGATATTTTACTTGTTAACCCAGGTTTAAAGTATTAGGAAAACCAAAATTTTAAGAGATACAACAGAACAGTTCTCATACACATTGTGACAACCGCTAAGGAGAAAGCCTGTAAAGATGCTGAAACATAACAAAGATCTGAAATGATACTTTTTTTAAGACCTGTGTATTTAAAATAATTCAATTGTACTCAAATTATATGCCTGTGTATGAAAAAATAATCCAATCTCAAAAATAGAAAACCTGAAAGCCTGACAGCTTGAAATCACAAACTACTGTTCAGAATAAATCCACGTTCTCTAAACCGCTGAAAATAGAACTGGGCAAGGTGTGCAAACCCTGGAGACTGGGGCCGTGATCTCGACTGTGTCCTATTCCGTCCAATGAGAATTCACGTAAGGAAAAGTCAGGCCTCCGGGGAGTTCACTTACATGGGTAGTTAGCCGACAGTCAGCCGACAGCCAGAAATGGGAAGTTCACAGGTTCCAGAGTAAATTTATCTAAGCCAAAATGACGTGTGTATTAGTAGCTGCTGAGACGTCGTTAGCGCAGCAGAAGTGTTTCTATGGCACTTCCATGAACGTTCCAGCTCACACCCATACGTGCCTTTATCACAACAAACAAGCCAATGGTCAAAGCCCGGTTCCCCCACCTTGAGGCCGGGTGACCGGTGATAGGCTGTGTATTTTCTCTCCAGAACTGTTTCTCCCCAATCAAAACACGTTTACCCACTACCCCCCCTTCCCTAACAAGGTAAAGGAGAGGACAAAAAGTGGTATGATCAAAAATAAAAACACAGTGCCGTGCGGCAAAACAGTTGGGAAACCTTCAGCAAAGAGCTGCTTTAAGGTAACAGTGATCGGTCTCCGTCCAGTCTGACGCAAAGGTCTCCTCTAACACTCAGTCTCGGTTCCCACGCTGCCAGCCGCGCTTCTACATACGTAATCCACCTGACAACTGATCTTAAAAGCACCCGGCAGCTTCTCACTTCAAAGGACCCAAAAGCTCCTCACTGGACACGGCCTGTGGTTTCCGAGGCCAGTTCACAGCCCTGCGAGGCCTACAGAGCCTGTACGCCGTATTAGGCTGAATACAAAAGAAGTTACAAGATTTAGCCAGGTTTCTTTTTTAATTTTTTTTAAAGACTTATTTATATTAGAAAGTGAGCAAGAGAAGGGGCAGAGGGAGAGAGAGGGTGAGCAGCAGACTCCCGCCAAGCAGGGTGCCCAACGCAGGGCTCACTCCCAGGACCCTGAGATCGTGAGCATCATGACCGGAACCAAAATCAAGACTCAGATGCTGAACCAAGGGAGCCACCCGGAGCCCCAGCCAGATTTTTAAAACCATCTAACAGAGTTCCATAAAATAAGGATATTGATAAAGGAACTCCCCTCGCAGAACAATATCTGAAGCATTCTGCACAAGAAATGATGCAGCCTTAGGGGCAGCCCGGGGCTACAGGAGGCGCCACCGCCTTGGTGCTCTCGGGGTTTCTGCAGGAACTCAGAGCTGCGCGGGCACTAACTTGCTTACCAGTTCTAGGCGGCCTCGTACGTAAGTTAAAACGTAAACCTGGGCTCCTCTGCCGTATTTCAAACGTCCAACGGCCCACTGGCTTCCCACGGAACAGAGCGGACACACAGCGCACCTTCCTACCCCAGAATGTCCCGTGCAGCACTCCAGAATCCAGACCCCAGGTCCACTTGCTGGGAGCAGGCTGTGCACCCAGAGTATCAGAGCGACCCTCTAAGACCCTTCACAAGTGAAAATACAGTTTTGAACATGTTACAGAACTTCATTCTACCAAGAGACTTGTAACGTGAGCAGACTCGCCCCCAGGGCTCACACGTTTCAATCACACAGGGACAAATGAAAAAGGAGATTATAACCCAGGTCTCCAGCTCGTAGGCAGGGCTCTCACCAGTATGTGATTATAACATTCTAATCAGCAAATTCCAAGGTGGTGCCTGTCTTCTCAACTGTGGAACCAGCAGTGAAACAGAACGGGCAGCTGGTGGCTATGAAAACGGACCTGGGACAGGCACGCACGAGCACGTCAGTGTGGCTGAGCTCGCCGCTTCTCAAGTTAGGGGCTCCAGTATTAGAAATTAAATGAGATCTCTTCTACCTGTCGTGCTTTATGGGCTGTGTTAATGCCATGATTTCTGAGGCAGCACAGAGCTCTCGGATATGGTGACCGGCCCACGTTCCAGTCAGAAACAGCGCCACTGTCAATGACCCACTGCAACAGAGAACACACGTGTGCACTTTCAAGTTCCAGTACAGTACCTGCCGGGCAATGTGATTCATGGGGATACCATGCTTCTTCATGCAACTCTGCCCTCGATAATCAGGAGGGTTTCCTATTTCATACGTGGATGTCGCTGCACTGTCTATCCTCCACTGTAGGAGAAAAAAAGAATTTTTTTCGCCATTTCCTGCCCCGAGGCAGCCAGGCTGGCCTCTTTAACATACAGAACCGTACTTACGTTATCTGAAAGCTTTTGATCGGTGACGAGTTTTCTGAAAACGGCTTCTGCAATGGGTGACCGACAGATGTTACCTTAAAAAAGGGGAAAAGCAGAGAGGGGGTGTCAGGTTTAATGCTCCGCGGCCACTTCACCAGTGTCAGCAAAGTGAGGTCAGCATGCACACCTGGGGATGCTGGCCCAACCCGCGCTCCATGACCTGACACCAGCTGCCCAAGGACTCCAACAACAAGTAACTAAGACATAAAAAAACCCAAATCATTGTTTTTCGGGGTTGCTATCGGTGACCCGAGGTAACTCATGTAATCGACGAAGCGGGATGCAACACGCCTATTTTAAAACGAAGTAAAACAGGGTTAAAAATACGTATTTTTAAGTATATTGCACGTAAGGATGAATACTGTTTCATAAAGTACACGAACGCATCCCACCAACAGTAGCTCAACACAGACTTTCAGGGTGCAATCTGCTGGAGTCTGCCTGCTGAATTAGGATGCTGCCCTGCAGGTCACCCAGAGCTTCCCGCATGGGCTGCGAGTTCCGGGACTCCCCAGGACCACCCTCTCTGCTAGAGGTTCAACAACTCTCTAGAAGAGAAAAAATTAAGAAAATGAAGGCTTGGGATTATAGTTTTATCATAACCAGAAAGATTCGGGCAGCCCCGGTGGCGCAGCGGTTTAGCGCAGCCTGAAGCCTGGGGTGTGATCCTGGAGACCTGGGATCGAGTCCCACATCGGGCTCCCTGCATGGAGCCTGCTTCTCCCTCTGTCTCTGCCTCTCTCTCTCTCTCTCTCTCTCTCTCTCTGTGTCTCTCATGAATAAATAAATAAAATTCTTTAAAAAAAAAAAAAAAGACTTTAAAAAAAAAATAATAACCAGAAAGATTCAAAGCAGAATCAGCCAAAGTTAGAAAGCACGGCGAGATTCTGGAAGTCTCCAACCTGAAGCTTTCTGGTCCTATGACACGTGTGACCCTCTCGTCATCCACATGGGACAAAATACTCAGGGAACTGCCAACCCAGGATGCTCCCCGGGGCTCCAGAGCCAGGGGAGTTCCATCACGCAGGCATGGATATGGGATTATGCCGAACTGACTGCAGCTGCCCCCGGCCCCAATGTGTGGCTCACCCTCCAGGCATGGACTACGTGAGGACCCCTTGGAACAACAAAACACTGTCATCCTAAGGACTAGGCTAAAAGCATGAACAAGATGATGAGAAAACTCCTCACCAGAAAAAAAGAGGAGTTGAGCTCTTAGGAAGAGGACTTACTGGGTGGCTGTATCACTAAGAGAACAATCAACGTGTGCTGGTGGGTCTGGTGGGCGCAGCCCTAACTTCCCAGCGGGAAGGGGATGTTCTAAGATACAGGAGCCCCGCACTGTGCCAGGGCCTCTTCCCACAAACGGCTGCAGGCCTAGAGAGCCTGGAACAAAAGGGGAGACTCACTACGGGGCAACACAGAGCACACTGGGCGTCAAGGGAGCTGCGTTAGGCAGACACGGTCACCTCTACTCATCTGAAATCTTCGGGTTTGTGATAGGCGTGGGGCACCGGATCTTCTGAAGTGTGAAACACAACTGATGCCCTGGTAGGTGAGCCCAACACCGACTTTACCACAGTATTCTTCAGTTCGCACTTTAGTCTTAGGCCTTATAATATATTTATAAACCACAGAGGTTGCAGTTTCCACAGCAGTGAAGCTTATCAACCACTCAACCGCAACAGGGAACACGGGAATGAGTCCTCGATGTCCTCTATGAGGTAGTTTGTGTTGCAACGTTTCTCCTTAAGACATTCTGGATTCTTGTTTTGTTTTTAAAATAAGTATTATCATCCCTACTATGTTAATCACTGAAAAGGCTCTGACGACGTAGAATTGCTTTATCTGTCCCCGCACACCCTGGGAATACTTTATCTGCCACTCTATTCACTTTAAGACCACTGTTATTATTTTGAAACTTCAGAATAGATGCTTACAATCTCACATCTAAAGACATAATAAGGGCAGCCCGGGGGGCTCAGCGGTTTAGCGCCTGCCTTCAGCCCAGGATGTGATCCTGGAGTCCTGGGATCGAGTCCCACATTGGGCTCCCTGCACGGAGCCTGCTTCTCCCTCTGCCTGTGTCTCGGCCTCTCTCTCTCTCTCTCTCTCTCTCTCTCTCTCACTGTGTGCCTATCATAAATAAATAAATAAAAAATTTTAAAAAGACATAATAAAAAGACTAGTCTCATCTCTTTACAAATAATTAACTACAAAATAACAGCTCAGATTCCCCACAAGACAAAAACTAGGATTATTTACTGCCTTAAAGTCAAGCCATATTCATCCACACTGACTTTTTTCCCAGATAGTTGTATTTACCGCAAGATGTATGTGTAAATATAGATGGGAAAAAATTACTACTGCAAAAATTAGAAGTCAAGTCATACTACTTACAAAATTAGCGGAATTCTGCTTCTCCATAACTTACTCTCTGGATTTCAAAAGTTGCTATCACTAAATTAAGGCATTATTAAAAATGGAGCTCATAAGTAAAACACAGGGCAGCCCGGGTGGCTCAGCGGTTTAGTGCCACCTCCAGCCCAGGGCCTGACCCTGGAGACCCGGGATCGAGTCCCGCGTCGGGCTCCCTGCATGGAGCCTGCTCCTCCCTCTGCTTGTGTCTCTGCCTCTCTGCCCCCACCCCCATAAATAAATAAATAAAATCTTAAAAAAAAAAAAGTAAACCAGGGTGCTTCAGGTTCACCTGTGGAAAGTTCTAAGAACTTAAAATGTCATCTGCAGACTTCTTTAGAAAAAAGCTCAATCTGTGAAGTCTCCTGCTTGCTTTTTTCCAAATTAGGCAGCATATTACATCCTTACCCAACACCTGTACTCCAAGGGCTAAGACGCACAAAAGGAAAAAATGACATTCTCCAAGGGTAGGGACGGTGTCTCCTACTTTGGGCAGCACCCCTCACAATGGGCAGCACAGAGGAAGTATCAATAAGTATCAATCAGTTGTAGGAAAGAGGTCATCTGACCTCACTAATCTATTATCACTTCCAACCACGCTGGAAGCACCGGGGCCTTCAACAGTTGAGCGTATCTCTTAGGCACAAAAACACGAAACCCTCAATAATCTTGCCAAAATAAGGAGTGCGGTTCTTTCCCGCCATCAGCCTTACCAATGGAAAACATCTGACACTCCGGTCTGAAAAGGCCCAAATAAATGCTCTGAAGGAATGTAGTTTTTACATTTCAAAGATACAGCATTCTTAGTGCTCCGTGTCGGGCGATCGTGCGAAAAGGCATTCGTCAACTCCTGGAACCTGCCCAGAATCTGAGCCCTCAGCCCCCCACCCGCGATGCACTCGGATCCAGCACACGCTCCTCTGCACCCCTGGCCTCACCCCCGCCCAGTCTAATCTCAAAACAGCAGCTGAACACTTCTCTCTAAATGTCCCAGCTCCGCTCAATGGCTTCATCCTCCAGTGGATTATCTCCTCCAGGGTGAGCCTGAGCCCTCACGTGGCCTCACCAGACAGGTCTCTGTAGACCCTAAAACAGCATCTGAAAACTATGACCCGTGGCTCCCTCCGTGTACAGTCCACAGAACCAGGAATAATTTTTACCTTTTAAATAACTGGAAAAACTCAGAAGTAGAATAAGATCTTGCAGCATGAGAAACTCACATGGAATTCAAACTGCAGCGTCCATAAATAAAGTTATACTGGGACACGGCCAAGCATTACTGTTTATGTATTGTCTAGGTCTGCTTTTGCAAAGCACCAAATATTTACTTTCTGGTTCTTTACATAAGGAGTTCAGCGTCCTGCCCTGGAGCACTCATTTCTTGTAAGGAATAGCTTCCCCGTGCATCCGGAATAGTTTGTTATGTATTTGCGGTGGCATTGAGAAAACAGGCACTGAAACTACCCTGGAGTCTCCAGGTACAGAGGAAGGTGTGGCTGGAAAAGGCTACTGGGTCTCTAGGCCAGGCCAGCGGTTTCCCTCCAGCATGAACAGGACCAGCACTCCTGTTTCAAGGCTGGTCACCCACTTTCTTCTGGGCCCGGGATGCTTTTCCGAAGACCCAGGGCTTGCTTTCTCTGCCTCAAGTCTTTGCCCAAGCGTCACCCTGTAGGTAAGGCCACCCCAACCGTTTTACTTAAGAGTGCATTCCACGCGCACCCCCTTCCCTGCCCTACAGTCCTTGATACAATATCAACTTATTAGATAACCAAGTGCTTGGGTGTGAACCCGAGCTCTGTGGAGGCAGCCACTTTGTCTGCGTTGCTCCGTCTCCCTGGCACTGAGAAGACGGGCTGGTACTACAGCTCGTGCTGACACAGAACACTGCCCGGAAGATCAACACACACGCCACACGTCCCCCGAGAACGAGCACCGCGGTGGTAATGTCCGCATAACGGGCGACACTAGGGCCTGCCAGACACCCAACAGGAACCGGCTGCCTTTAATCACCGTGGGTTCCGGACGCCAGCCTCCAACGGAGAGCTTAAAAACCAAGTGATGGCCGCCACCAAGGTGAAACGAGGGGGTCCTTCTGCTTTCCCCTCATCAGCAGACTGAGCAGGTGAGAGGTAGTCCAGCGTGGATAGGACTGAGCGCGTAAGGGGGACCCGGGTCGCGGGGAGGCCAGCAGGTGAGAGGGGACCCCGAGTGGACAGCGGGCAGGTGAGCGGGTAAGTGGGCAGGTGAGTGGGAAGTAGCCTGGGGAGCGGGCAGGTGAGCGGGGACGCGGGCAGGTGAGCGGCAGGTGAAGCGGGGATGAGGCCTGGGGAGCGGGCAGGTGAGCGGGGACGCGGCCTGGGGCGCGGGCAGCAGGTGCGCCGCGCGGATGGGAGCCTGCGGGGTCCGTCGCACCGCCCGCCCCCCCCCGCCGTCCCCGGTCGGACGCAGCAGCACAGCCCGGACCCCCCCGCCCGGGAGAGCCCGCCCGGGGCCGGGGCGCGCCGCCTCACCGAGACACACGAACAGCACAGACTTGGGCACCTGCTCAGCCATCTTCCCGCGCGCACAGCCGGGCGCCCACGGAGCGCGTCGGGACGTTTCCTGCGCGACGCATGCGCACCTCGAGCGCCCCGCCCCGCGCGCCTGCGCAGCACGCCCTCAGCCGCTCCCGGGGGCGAGCGCCTCAGCCTTGCGCCTGCGCAGTACTGAGACGGGGGACCGCAGTCGTCGGGAGGACGGAAGGGGCGCCGCGGGGGCGGGGCGAGGAGCCGGGGGGCGGGGCGAGGAGCCGGGGGGCGGGGCGAGGAGCCGGGGGCGGGGCGAGGAGCCGGGGGGCGGGGCGAGGAGCCGGGGGCGGGGCGAGGAGCCGGGGGGCGGGGCGAGGAGTCTGCAGGCGGGCGGGGGCGCCCGGGGCGCGGGCGCGGGGGCCAGTGAGCGACCCCGGGGGGCGGGGTGGTGAACGGGTGTCCGGGGTCGGGGCGCTGGGCCCGGGGGCTCGGGGGTGAGCAGAGCCCCACGGAGGGCGGCACCCCTGGGGACCCGAGCCCCCGCGCCCCGCCCGTCCGGGCCTGCCCAGGTCCCGAAGTCGGGGAGCCTTGGAGGCCCCGGGGCAGCGCGGGGCGGGGGCGCCTTCGGGGTCGCCGGGGCCGGCTGGGTCCCGAGGACGCGGGGGCGGGCGGCACCTGCCCCTCACCTGCCGCTCACCTGCCCCTCACCTGCCGCAGGTGTGCGCCTGCCCGGGGAGGCGGGGCCGCGGGAGCGCCCTTCCTGTTCCCGGGCAGGTGTCGGCGGCGGCGGGGCGCGAGTGAGTAGGGGTGCGGGCGGCCGAGCCGCAGGGCGGGGGCGCGGGGGGCGGGGGGCGGGGGTGCCCCCGAGGTCGCCAGGCGGCCGGGCCCCGGGGAGCCTCCTGGGCGGGGAGGCCTGGGCGCGGACGGGGCGGGCCGTGGGCGGCTGGGCCCGGGCTGCAGTGTCCTCCTCGGCTTCCGCAAAGGCCCCGCCCGGGCCCCTGCCCCGGGAGTCGGAATCCGTGGGACCCAGAAAGTTCTAGGAGGAGGGGTTTCCCCCGCCTGGGAGCGTGCAGGCCCCGATTCCTGTTCTCGGGAATGTCCCTAGTGGGACCCGCAGCCGGGAACCGCAGGTGCAGCGCGGCTGCCCAGCTGTTTGCAAACTACCATGTTGGAGGTTAGAACCATCCAAATAAGCTCCGATCTCCATCCTGCTCACCCTGTTTAAAGTCAGGAGGACTGGCTGTTTGTTTTGCGAACGCCCTATTAAAGTTTCCATAAAACGAGAAAATAGGAACCTCATCTTCTGTCAGATTAAAACCAGACATCTCTGCTCATCCAGTGATTGGAAGCCTTTATTCCACTTAGTGCCGACTCTCAGGAGAGCTCTCACTATTCGGGAGTAGGATGTGGTGCTTCAAAAGCAAGGCTGGTGCGGGCCAGAGGGAAGGAAGCGGGCCGGCTGCCCTGCCCAGAAGTCCTTCTACCTGTCGCCTTGTTTGCAGGTGTGTCATGGTGACACGTGACCCTACACAATTGAAACCCTAAGCACAGTGACCTTTCTGTTTTCTCTGGGAAGAGTCCATGCTCCACAGCAGATGATCAGGCTGGAGGGGCAGGTGTAGCCCCACGCCGAGCCAGGGTCACTCTCTAGTTTGGAAAAAGATAAAGTGAGTGTTAATCAAGGTTCTTCTTATGCTGACACTTAAGTGCTCACCACTCCCTCCTCCTTGTCCCACATCTGCAGCCCCAGGTCAGGGGGAGGAGAGAGACGCACAGGATGCGCTAATTTGGAGCTCCAATGGCCAGTCTGGTTTCAGGTTTGGACTCTGAAGGCTGCTAATATGACCAGAGAGACCGGTTTTGATTTCTGGAACTGACAAGCTTGGTCCCCTTGAGTCAAAGGAAGTGGTTACACCATGGCCACAGAAAGATAAGAATCCACTTAACAAACAATGTCCGGGGCAGCCCGGGTGGCTCGGCGGTTTGGCGTCGCCTTCAGTCCAGGGCCTGATCCTGGGGTCCCGGGATCAAGTCCCGCATTGGGCTCCCTGCATGGAGCCTGCTTCTCCCTCTGCCTGGGTCTCCGCCTCTCTCTCTGTGTCTCTCATGAATAAATGAATAAAATCTTAAAAAAAAAAAAAAAAAACAATGTCCATAGTTGTCAGCGGTGTTCAAGACAGGAATGTTCTTAAAAGCTTCTGAGCTAAGGGCAGTATGTCAAAATCTAAAAAATTACATAGATGGCCGAAGTTTCTTTTATCTTCACTAAGATTTAATCTGTTTATTCTACATATTTCCTTAGCAATGTCTAGTCCTTTGATTTTGGTTAGAGTTTTATCAATTCAGTAAACTAACTTTTATTTCATGTAAGTTATGAGGCTTATTAATTTGGTTAATATCTAATTAACGTGCATTTAGAAAACGGTTTCTAAATTTCTAGGCTTTTCCTGTAGGTACCTCTCTCGTAGTCAGGCATCCACTGAGGAAGCGTATAATGGAAGCTTGTTGATACGAGGGAAAAGTCTGGGAAGCCCCGGCGCTGAGTGATGGGGGAGGCTTGACGGGGTCAGTTTCTCTCCCAAACCCTAGGTTATTGCCCGTGATCAGTATGTAAATTATTTCCACAGCTTAAGCTCCTTTCAAGCTTTTGAGGTTTCCAAAGTAAAAATTTTCTTCCCTGTATTTTAGAAAGTCTTAATTTAAAAAAAAAAGTTTTAGTATAGACATTTTCAAATGTTTTAATCACTTTTTTTGTATTTTTTTTTGTATATTTTTTTATTGGAGTTCGGTTTGCCAACATATAGTACAACCCCCAGTGCTCATCCCATCCAGCGCCCCCCTCGGTACCCATCACCCAGTCACCCCATACCCCCTCTCTCCTCCCCTTCCACCACCCCTTGTTCGTTTCCCAGAGTTAGGAATCTCTCACATTCTGTCTCCCTCTCTGATATTTCCCACCCATCTTCTCTCCTTTCCCCTTTAATCACTTTTTAAAGAAAATTTTAAGCTAAGTTTCTTAGCTTGAGGTTTGGCAGGCATAGACTCTCAGGCGGAAACTCAAATATTCTTAGAGAATTTGCTTTGCCTTGGGATTCAAGAGACTCAAGGCTTTTATGAATGTTGCGATGCTGATCGTGACTTAAGGTTGAAAAGCTTCTTTAGTAATGACCTGCATCTTCACAGCTTCAGTCACACGACGATGCCAGCGTTCTGGCCAGACCGTGCCCTCCGCACCCCCTGCAGCACAGCAGAGGACGGCGCGTGGGCTGTGACTCGATGCTGAGGACAGGAGCTGAGGCTAATATCTAAATTGTTATTATTATTCGTTGGCTCTGACGGAGAAATTCACCATATATAACTATGACCAGGCAATATGATTTTATCAGAAATTTTTAAAAAATATGTGGTATTAAAACAAATTAGCTAGCGTCTTGTACAGTTCGGCCGAGCGCGGAGGCATCCTGACCGCGACCAGGCTCGTGAACCCCGGTGCAGTGACGGGGTTTAGACACGGCCCTCTGGTGTGCAGGCGCCATGGGCTGCATCTGAATTCCCAAGCCCAATAGCCCCCTTCCCGTGTTTACAGAAAGGGCTGCGACCTTTCCCCACAGCAGGATGTTTGCAATAGCAGCTCTCAACTGTGGAATTTGCTTATTTGACTGGTTCAGTTCTGCTTGCTTGATGGGGTTCACAGCAGAAAGTCTTCGGGGCTAAGATTTATGTACTATTTACTAAGTTTTAGTTGCATGTGTCAGAAAATCTGATCCAAATTGGCTTTAGCAGAAAAGGAAAACATGCTGGTCCAAGTGTGAACAGTCCCGGAGCTGCTGGGGCTTCAGCTGTTGACACGACCTGCACTCCAGCAGGGCCTGCAGAGCCCACATTGTCTCTGCAAGTCTTGTCAAATGCCCTTCTGCGTGGCTTTGCTCTCAGGCTCTCCTCCTGCGGTGACAAAGTCGTGTAGCAAGTCCAAACGGAAGCGCCTGGGGAGGAGGACTTCTGGCAGCATCGCACAAGTGTTGATGAGGTGCTGGTAGGTTGGCTTTGGCTGGAGTTCTGCTGTGGCCCAAGATCTGCCCTGACTTGCCCACTTGGGTCGCCCACTCCCTTGCAGGGGCGGCATCACTGAAACAGGCAGACTGTGCTGGTTCTGAAATAAGCCACAGATATGTAGCAGCAGAAGGAGCACATGGCTGCCACAGTTTTCTGATCCAATTCAGTAAGTTGTTCTGAGCATCCAGATGCACGAAAGGGCACTGCAGAGATGGGTGAGAGGTGCTGCTTCTGGCCTTAAGGGTTGTAGTTCAATGGTGGACAAACAGCATTGGGAACACAAAGGAAGTCGGAAGAAAAGACAGTTGGGTGGGGGTGAGCCTCAAATCACAAACTCAAGTGCTGAAGATATGAAGACGTATCACGAGCGCTCATTTTCTACCAAGTTGGGCTCTCTTCGTCCTCCCCGGAGGCCGTCCTGTCTCAGGCTGACGCCAGGTCTGGGCTAGCACTGCCCGCTCGGACTTGCTTTGGTCTCCGTTACTGCTAGTCCTGTCACTGCTGCCCTGCTGCCCCTTGCTGCACTCACAAGGCCCTGGCAGTCCACCCGATAGTGCAGCAGCACGTTCTGCCTGCAAGCAGAGCTGCTGGGCCTGCTGCGCCCCTGGGCTGACAGGAGCCTTGTGGGGTGAGCCTCATTGGCACTGGGCTTGCGTGAGGCTGGAGCACTGGGCTCCTGGCAACCAGACCTCCTTGGGTTTCCTTCTCTTTTTCAATCTCTCTTTCTTTAGAGGACCTGGAAAGGACTCCACTGGGCGCTACTTGTCAGCTTGTCCCTGGCTTCCCTCTGGCCCTCCTCTCTCGTAAGGCCTGGGAAATATTATAGAGTCCAAGAGCCAGAGAAATTTTGCTATTACTCAGCACATTTCCTCCTAAACCCATTGGATTTCCATATGTAAATGGACTCTGCTAGTCCTCACAGGGATTTGATCTTTAATTCCCCAAAGGCACACAAATAGCTTTTTCATCTAACACGTGTGCTGGGCACCTAACTCTGTGTCATTATGGCATGTGCTGGAGATATTATGGTGAAGAAAACAAAATAGTTCATGTGCTTACCCCCATGGAGCTTATATTGCTGTGAAGGAGATGTGCACGAAGGACCATGATAGATAGATATGGCGGATGGAGAGATCTGACAGATGCAGAGATATGATGGATGGATAAACAGATATGGCAGATGGACAAACATGACGGATGGAGAGACATGACGGATGAAGAGATATGATGGATGGAGAGGCATGATGGATAGGACAGATGGAGAGATGATAGATGGAGAGACATGACAGATGGAGAGATGATGGATGGATAAATATGGATGGATGAATAGACATGATGGATAGACATGATAGATGGAGAGACAAGACAGATGGAGAGATATGGATGGAGAGACATGACGGATGGAGAGACATGACAGATGAAGAGATATGATGGAGAGACATGACAGATAGGACAGATCGAGAGATATGATGGAGAGACATGACAGATGGAGAGATATGATGGATGGATAGGCATGATGGATGGAGAGATCTGACAGATGGAGAAATATGATGGATAAATAGATATGGCAGATGGAGAGACATGACAGATGAAGAGATATGGAGAGACATGACGAATAGACAGGACAGATGGAGAGATATGGATGGAGAGACATGATGGAGATATATGGATGGAGAGATATGGATGGAGAGACATGACATGGAGAGATATGATGGATGGATAGACATGATGGATAGACATGATGGATGGATAGGCATGATGGATGAAGAGATATGACAGATGGAGAGACAAGACAGATGGAGAGATATGGATGGAGAGACATGGTGGATGGATAGATATGACATGACGGATAGATAAGGCAGATACAGACAGATATAATTGACAGATATGTTAGAGATGCAGACATGTAGATGTATGGTTGACAGAGTAAGGATATAAGCTGTGGTGCAGACTAAGTATGGGAAACCTTTGAGGGATGTAAGCATTGGATACTGTTACCTTAGCTATTACGTAAATGGAACATCTCTTTGGAGAAATGACCATAGGGGTTCAAGACTAGGAACAGAGAAACCAGTCAGGAGGCTTTGAACAGACACCACAAGAGCTCGTCGTCTTGGGCCAGGCTGGTGGCGGGAAGGAGGTGAGGTGTGATCAGATCTTGAGTAAATGTTGAAGGCTTCTGTCCTGGCGTGGTGTGCTGATGGACGGCTGTGGCCCTGAGAGCAACGATAGAGAAGCTGCAGTTGGCCCAGGTTCTGGGCGTGAGCTCCCAGGTGGAGAAAGGCCACCTGGAGAGAGAGGAAGCTGGGGCGCAGGTGGGGCCCTGGTGGGCTCACGAGCGGGCCAGTATAATTTGAGATGCTGACTTGATTGAGAAAGTCACTGAGACTGAGAGCCTGCAATTTAGGGGAAAGTTCAAGAGTAGATAAAACTTGGAGAATTGTCAGAGCTAAGTTGTGCTTACAGTCGCGGGCCTGAGAGTTGCATGTAATGGGAAAGAGCGGGGCCTGGGGGACGGGAGGACCCTGGCAAGAGGCCGAGAGACAGCCTGGCCTCTCCTTTCCGGCAGCCTTGGTGGCCGCCCTGAAGCCACACCTGGGGCAGGTTTGCTCCTGAGCTCCCGGGTCACGGACTGGCTGGTGCGAGCCGCGGCGGACGGAGGGACAGTCTCTGAGGCGTGGGGCAAGGAGGCCCTGCTGTGGGCCCAGAGCCCACCACCGGGAGGTCCGCCCTGGCTCCGTGACCCCAAGGGCCACTCTGAAGCAGCATGTACAATTGGCCTCGAAAAATTAGTTGTATTTCAAGAGGTCAGAGGCTGGCAGTGGTTTCCTTAAAGGGCCAGGGAAAGAAACTTGAAGATATACGTAGGCCCTTACCCAGCAAGACCGAACAACCAACCACAATTTTCGCGGTTGCTGAGAACTGAAGTATGCTGACCGGGCCCGTGTTCTGGTGATGCTCGTCTCAGGATGAGGCCGTGTGAGTCTCTAGACGAGAACACATTTTGCTACTTGAGATTCTCAAAGTTACTGTTCCTTAGCCTCAAAATAAGTCCCACGTGTTCAGCTGTTAATGCCGGTCCGTGGTGTGGTTTTACTGATGACACCTCTGAAAATGCATTTTTTTACACAAAATATTATTATTCGTTCGATTTAATATGTTCAACCATTAAAAATGTAAAAACTGTTCTTACTTTCCAGGCGCTAGGTGAGCAGGGTCCCCCGTCAATTCGCCACCCCCAACCTCCCAGCGTGGGCTCTGGGACCAGCAGCAGGGCTCCTTAAGGTGTTGCTCCTTTCTGGGAGCGTGATGAAGAGCTTCCTCGGGGCGGGGTGGGAGGAAGGCTGCAAGAGGGACAGGCGGGGTCAGCCCGTGGCAGGGACGCTGGCCGCAGGCCCAGGACAGGGAACCTGAGCTCGCGGCTCCATCCGCAGCCCGGGAGGCCCGGCAGCCCTGCGCGGTCGGCCTGTGGGAGCCTGGCCCTCCCCGACTCGCCCTTGCCGGGGCTCTCGGCCCGGGTGCACCCGGGACAAACACCTGCCACGGGCCTCCCTCGCAGCCTCTGCAGCCACCCCCCAGGCCGGAGCCCCTAGATGGGCCACGGGCACCAGGAGGGGCATGAGACAGGACCCCAGTGCACCGAAGCCTTCTAAGGTGTCCACCTACTGGAGACAAGGGACGTTCCCGTAAACTCTTCAGCACCTCATAGAAAGGCAAAGCCAGTGCTTTGAGTTTGCAGAAGGGCTTGAAATGGTGAGTTACGAGCACCACATAATCCGGGAGATAAGAACGGGACCGTGTAGCCTGATCGCCCGCGACGTCTCTGTCCCTGTGTCCGCCTCTCCAAACTGATTAGATGGAAAACAAGCCAAATCTGCTCTTACGTCGGAAAATGAAAATTGCAAAGACTCCTCCACCGTCTCCCTTCTTCAAAGATGAGAAATAATTTTTAAAATGTAGTAATTTCAGCCGCAATATCAGTAATTGTTGCGGTAATATCAGCCGCAATAAAAAGCGTCCACCGTCAGGCACTCACCACATTAAGGGTCACGCCTCCCCGGGGTAGTAACCCAGCCGCGGGCGGCTCTCCCCTGAGGCCATCAGGGGTCTCATGTCCACCCCCCGAGCGGCTGTGACAGCGACAGGAAGGAGGCTGGAGAGGCCCGTACTTCTCAGGCGTCCTGGCATGGAGGTGACACGTTGCCCTCGCCCCGGGGACTGCGGCCACTATAACATGGAAGCGCCCATGGGGTGGCAGCTGGCTGTCCCGGCCCCAGCATGGAGCGGAGCCTCTGCACGGTTCATGGGTGCTGGGACAGGTGCGGTCACCACGTCCCGTCGGGCCCCAGTGGGAACTAGGAACCGGGTAGCTCACCTGGTAATGGTGCGTGTGTCTAACGAGGCAGCCGTCCCCGTGCCCGGTGCGCTGCCCCAGATCCTGTCCCGTAGCAGCCGGATGGGGGACGCCGCCTCTTCCTTGGGACGTGCTCACCGGTCGCAGCTTTGTGCCACCGTATCCCGCAAACAGCCCTTGCCGTGTGTGTCCCACCCCAGGCGCTGGGCACCCAGGACAGAGCGCACGTCCTCGGGGAGCCACGCTGCCTCCAGGGGAGACGATAGGGGCCCAAGTACCTTTATGGGAATTGGAATTGCTCTAGTGCGTATTTTTTCTAAGACCCTCTAAACGCAAACAGGGTAATCAAAGCAGTAGGAAAGGGCAGACTGAAGGTCGCTAGTAAATGGACATAATTTTCAATGGCTTTCTCGAGATTCCTTCCTATAAACATTTCACGTGCTTCCAAAAATCTTTCTGTGGTCATCTCTGTGCTTAAAACTAACGACTGGGCAGCCCGGGTGGCTCAGCGGTTGAGCACCTGCCTTTGGCCCAGGGTGTGATCCTGGAGTCCTGGGATCGAGTCCCGCGGAGGGCTCCCGGCATGGAGCCTGCTTCTCCCTCAGCCTGTGTCTCTGCCTCTCTCTGTATCTCTCGTGAATAAATAAATAAAATATTTTTTAAAAATTATTAAAAAAAACTAATGACTGCCACCAAAAGCAGCAGAGCCCCAAGAGCACGAGGCTTCCATCGGTGGGACAGCTTTGCCCTAAGCAAGCACATGGCTGCACGATGAGGAGTAACTTCAGGTCCTAAAAATCCAGGACCTGGCAGTGACTGCCCTGCGTGGCAGGTGCAAGGGGACAGACAACGTGAAGGGCACCGATCCGTGACAGAGCTCTCGCGGTGGGGCTCACAAGGTGCCCCAACATGCGAAATATCTAATTACCTAATATTCGGCGTATGCTGAACACTCTGCTATGGAATGTCTCGGACACACGAGGGACCAGTGAAGGGACGCGATTTGCACCTGCGGCCTCCTCTAGAGCCGAAGGGAGCACTAACCTGCAGGCAGCACCTGGGGGGCCTTCCCCAGGACCACCCCAGCCCCCAGCCAAATACCATTGGGTTTCTGTTATGTATATTTATATCTTCTAGATGAATTTTACACATAAATATTGTGTATATTTTGTTACAGGTAGATTTTATCATTTATGCATACGTGTTGTATAAATGTAGATGCTTGGGCAGCCCTGGGGGGCTCACCGGTTTAGAGCCGCCTTCAGCCTGCATCGTGATCCTGGGGTCCCGGGATCGAGTCCCACGTCGGGCTCCCTGCATGGAGCCTGCTTCTCCCTCTCCTGTGTCTCTGCCTCTCTCTCTCTCTCTCTCTCTCTGTGTCTCTTATGAATAAATAAATGAAATTAAAAATATATATATAAAAAAATAAATGTATGTGCTTGCTCTCGTCTGTGTCTGTGTGTGGTCCCCCGCGTGTCTTCATGCAGCTTGTTCTTCCTCTGTTATCCCTACTTTCCCACGGAGACATGCATGTGTCTAGTTGAACGCAGCTTTCAGGCTACACCAGACCAAAGTCATTCATCCTCTTCTTGGGGAAAATTTGTTTCCTTCTTTGGATGCGTTTCTGTGTCGTTGTCAGTTTGCTGTCAGGAACCCTGCGGCAGTGCCCGGGGCCCGCCACAGAGATCTGCCGACGTGGGGCAGGGCCACGCTTGCGCCGAGGCTCCGGGCCGCTCCCTGGCGTCTCTCCGAGCCCCTCGTGACTCTTACCCATCGTGGGAGGCGGCTGCGGTGCTCTCACCCCATGCCCCCTCGTCGCACCTGCCGAGGCCCCGTGTCCCCCACTCAGCCCCGAGGCCCCCGCACACCCGCGGGCCTTCGCCCGCTCCCACAAGAGGTGCATGTCCTGACCACGGCCCCCACGGTGCTGGCACTGACTTCTACCCCGACAGGACATGACACTGCCCTTCTGTCCCGACCCACACGCCCCACGTGTCACGTCCACACCAGCCACAGAGTTTTCTGTTCCGTGAATCAACTAACCGGACACTTTGCCCAGTTTTCTGTTGTGCTACTTGTATTTTTATTGATTTTTTCAAGGTCTCTGTGTATTCTGGACCCCAGATCTCTGACATTTATACGTATGACAGATACCGTCCAGCATTTCAGTTGAATTTTTATTTTTCAGATGTATGTTGATACAACTTTTTCTTAACTTTAACTGAGTATATCTGTAGTTTCCCCTTCTTATTGTGGATTATTTAGGGCATTCCTCCGTTGCCCAAATAGTCAAGATATTTTCTATTACTTTTGTTCTTTTTTTTAAGATTTTATTTATTTATTTATTTATTCATTCATTCATTCATTCATTCATTCATGAGAGACACGGAGAGAGAGGCAGAGACACAGGCAGAGGGAGAAGCAGGCTCCATGCAGGGAGCCCGAAGTGGGACTTGATCCCGGGACTCCAGGATCACGCCCTGAGCCAGAGGCAGATGCTCAACCACTGATCCATCCAGTCGTCCCCATTACTTTCATTCTAAAAGTACTAAATTTTGCATTCAGTATTAAGGCGATCAATTATTGAAATTGTGTATGATGTGATATTATATTCTTATTTTGTTTTCATTTGAACCACCATCTGTCCCAGAATAATGTATTCAAGTACCCCGTTATCTCTGTCATATATTTTTAAATATGTGAATACATATATGAATATTTTTTCTTTTGTTAGAAAGGTGACATTTTTTTATAAATTTATTTTTTATTGGTGTTCAATTTGCCAACATATAGAATAACACCCAGTGCTCATCCCATCAAGTGCCCCCCTCAGTGCCCGTCACCCAGTTACCCCCACCCCCCGCCCACCTCCCCTTCCACCTTAAGTGCTATAGATTATTCAGTAAGTTGTGCTGTATATGTAAAAAATATTAGGTTCCTACTTCATATCCTACACCAATGTGAGTTTGAGATGCACCAAATAGTTAATGTAAAATATAAGCTCTGGAAGAGGCTATAGCATAATGACCATATAGTTTTGTTTTGTTTTAATTAAGGCCTTTAGTCACAGTATTAGAAAGATGAAAACAGTAGAAAGGCTAGAGAAATGTTGCCATGTAAGTAAAAACATATGCTGAAAAACTATAAATAATTTTTTTTTTTAGAAAAGCTGCAGAGACATAGATTTACAACATGATTAAAATTATAGACAAAAAGAGTATGGCACCAGAAAAACAGTCAAAGAATGTGAACAGAAAATAAGCAAAACAGGAAATGTAAACAAACAAAAGAAAAATTCACTAGTATTCAGATAAATCCAAATAAAATGTGTTATGCTGTTTTCTAATGTACGGACTTCGCCGTTACCAGTGTCGCCTGTAACGTGGGAATTTTTATGGTAATACCCAGTGGTTCTAAACTTGGGGACTGTTTTGGGCGCCTGGGTGGCTCCGTCAGTGAAACCTGGGTAGTATCTGTAGGAGGCAAATTTGTTGTTTGTTTTTTTTTAAGATTTATTTATTATTTATTTATTAGTGAGAGACACAGAGAGAGAGAGAGAAGGAGGCAGAGACACAGGCAGAGGGAGAAGCAGGCTCCATGCAGGGAGCCGGACGCGGGACTCGATCCCGGGACCCCGGTGTCATGCCCTGGGCTGAAGGAGGCGCTAAACTGCTGAGCCACCCGGGCTGCCCTGTAGGAGGCAATTTGATGATGTAATGAAAAGCTAACAAACTTCTTTTTGTTTTTGATTCATTGATGCCAACCCTTGAGACTCTATCCTAAGATGATTGTCAGCCAACAGCGGTATCTGTAAAAGCAGAAAATGGAAATAATCTACATATTTGGCAATAGGAGTCAATTGAGGCATACACAAAAATGCAGACAGTAGTGTCGGTGGATATTGATAGTGGGGGTGGCTTTTTCCTCGATATTTTCGTATGTGTATGTTTTCTTTTTTCTTTACAATATGCTTCTGCCATATTTTCTGATCATTTAAAAATACAGATTTTTTTTTGTCATACTTGGGCCTTTTGCACTATGAATTTGAAAACTAATTCTCACTTAATTTCTGGTTCTTTTATGGTTTGATTTTTGGCATTTCAAATCATTGATGAATTTGGAGTTTGTCCATAAGTAACATGAAGCTGTGGATGATTTTTTTCCCCAAAAAGATCACTATTTATTGTGTAACATAGCTTTTCTACATTGACTTAAGGTGCTTTTTTATTATATATTAAATTACTTTTATATATTTGGGCCAATTTCTGAATTTTCTACTTTGTAAAATTGACTCTTCTACCTATACTTGCATCTACTACAAATTATGGAGGCTTTATCACACGTTGCAGCTTCTGGCAGAGAATCACCTCTCCGTTATTTTTCTGTTATATACTTTTCCCGCATATTTTCTCGCTTGTTTATTTTTCCATATGAACTTGTGAATCATTTTGTTTGGTCAGGATACTTGTAAAATTTACAAGAGATGAACTTGTCGTCGTTAAGACAAAAAGTCGAAAAACCATCATAGGAACGTTGAAAAGACAAATGACAAGCCGCAAATCAAAATTTGTAACTCATGTTCTAGAAAAACCTTAATTCCCTTACTTTATAAATGAGTAAGAAATAAGAAATACTGCCCTGGTGGGACAGCACGAGGGATTGGAGGGGATGGAAAGTTACTTGACGTCACTCAACAAGTGAAAGCCCAGGGAGAGGTTCAGACACTGAAAGCTCCCGCCACTTACTGTGACCCCCAGAAACCGGCAGATATGCCAGGGATGTGCTCCTGCAGGGGGGAGATGGGGGGGCGACCCCCGGAAAGGCCTGGACTCCGAGATGTGCTCCTGCAGGGGGGAGATCCAGGGTAGGGGAGTGGGGGGCGACCCCCGGGACCGCCCGGGCTCCAACCTGGAGGCACCTGCAAGCCCCGGGGCGGGGGGTCACCCGTGCCTGTCTCTGGCTGCAGGAGAGACCTGGGCCTGGGGAGCCCAGGACCCCGGATCTGCAAGGCAGGGTCTGCAGGGGGCGGCGAGGCACCGGGGACCAGCCCACCCCGCCAGGCGCCGGCTTCCACTGGAGAGGCCCGTGGGGAGCCCCTGGATGGGGCACCGGGGCGGAGCCTGAGCGGCCCCACTGCTCGGGCGGGTCAGGACCCCGTGAGGCGCCCCGCCCGGGCTGCTGCGGGCATCAGGGACCACCCGGGGTGGGGGGCATACCTGCCAGCCACCCCTCAACCTCAGAAACGGGTGGCCCACATCCCAAGAGGCCAAAGAGAACGCCATTGTCCGACGAGGACAAAGAAGTATCTTTTACAATATGCCCAAGTATTGAAAGAACAACATACTGAGGACAGAAATGGAAAAACCAGAACAAATGGAACTTTCAGAGCTGAAAGTGTCAGGTGGAAGTGAAAAATGCATTCGATGGCCTGAACGGCTCCCCTGGCCCTCAAGCCTCTTGTTCTGTGGCCCTTGCGCTTCCTCCTCCTGTGACAAAGGGCCGGCCCTTCAGGGCCCGAGGGTGCTGCGCCCGGTGGTGGCCCGACTCCCCCAGGACGTGCAGGGGGGACTCATCCGCAGCTCCGGAGTCCCTCCCACCGTCACTGACGAGGATAATCCATAGGATAGCTCCACATTTTGACGTGGATTTTATCCAGGATTTTATAATTTCTGGGATTTTGAGGGTTTAGGGTTTCCCAACCTCAGAGTGAATTCATCAGGAGAATAGAGATGAGACAATAATTTGAGCATTTCCAGTTCATTTCTTTTGCTAGAAGGATGCTATTTGTTAATGCTCAATTGTGCATGAGAAGAAATGAAATTATAATAGATTCCTAACTCCTACTTACTGGATTTTTTCATTAAAATCTCTCTCTCTCTTTTTTTTTTTAATCTTTCAGTGAACAATCCTATACCTTCCAATTTGAAATCAGAAGCAAAAAAGGCTGCTAAAATCCTGAGAGAATTCACGGAAATAACTTCCAGAAATGGACCTGATAAGATCATTCCTGGTAAGTAAACCATGTACCTCTCATTTCTCATTTTGTTGCCTGAGCTGCTTGGTGTGGTCTTTGGCCTCAGGCCGGGGACCCCTAAGAGCACCTTATCCTCCTGGCTGGTCTGCCAGAGGGTCTCCCGGGCCCCCACACCCCCGCCCCCTCGCCCTTCCCTGCCTCCTCTTCCTGGCGCACCTGGGCTCTCCCTAAATTCACCTGTCCTCACCCTCAGTTTCTCAGGCCTTCACAACCTTATCTTGCAGAATCACTGGCTAATCTCATACATACATTTTGATTTGGGGGTTTCTCTCTTGAGATAAGATATTTGCCTTTTATCCTGCTTGAAGAAGACGCGGCTCAGTAACTCCTTGGGCCTTGAGAATGCAGAGCCTGACCTCCCGCCAGGGCTGCTGAGTCAGACGCAGACGCAGGGCCGCCCCAACCACTCTCGTTGATCTAATGGAGGCGGAGCACAGAAGACCTAGGCCGGGGTGGGAGGGGGGTTGGGAACCACTGTCTGTCCTTGGCCACGACCAGTGGCTCCTACTGGTGGTTAAGGTGAACTCATCTTGGCCAAGAGGCCAAGAAGACTCGTGTGCAAACTGGCTTGGGCACTGCACAGACTGCCTCTGCCTTCCCTTTTGACCAGTTGCCACGCAGGACGCCGATCCTGCAGGGACGAAAACTAATTTAACTTAAAAAAAAAAAAAAAACTAGATTAATTTCTTAAGCTAGATTTTTAAGTTATTTAGCAGAACGTTAAATGTTTAAAAAGATTAATGTAGGGACGCCTCAGTGGCTCAGTGGTTGGGCGTCTGCCTTCCGCCCAGGGCGTGACCCCAGGGTCCTGGGATCGAGTCCTGTGTCGGGCTCCCCGCAGGGAGCCTGCTTCTCCCTCTGCCCGTGTCTCTGTGTCTTTCTCTGTGTCTCTCATGAATACATAAAATCTTTAAAAAAAAGATTAATTTATTGTTGTTATAATAATAACAATATTCGGGATCCCTGGATGGCGCAGCGGTTTGGCGCCTGCCTTTGGCCCAGGGCGCGATCCTGGAGACCCGGGATCGAATCCCACGTCGGGCTCCCGGTGCATGGAGCCTGCTTCTCCCTCTGCCTGTGTCTCTGCCTCTCTCTCTCTCTGTGACTATCACAAATAAATAAATAAATACCTTAAAAAAAAATTAATAATAACAATATTAACGATTGTTATTTTGGCGCAGTCACTGCTCCCATGGAGGACACAGTGCTTCCTGGAGCCTCGCTCCTCAAGGTGTGGACTCGACCAACTAGGGGCTTGTTAGAAATGCAGGATCTCAAGGCTCTTCTGAAGCGTAAGGAGTCAGAATCTGCATTTTTCACGAGATCTCAGTGATCTGTATGCACATACCAGTTCGATAAAATGCTGCTTTACGACTTGAAGAAAATTTAGCCAGGAAAAACGAATTTTCAGTAACAGTATTCTGAAGCAGGAGATAGAAGACACGTCTTGATATATGTGAGCATCTGCATACGCAGCCTCCTAGCCCAATTCATGAATAAATTGTATTTCCTGACACAGAAACATCTGGGTTTGGATTATCCCTCCTGGATTCTGTGCAGTGGAATTCCATCAGTGATCTGTAACCAGCGCATCAATACTGTAAATAAAAAGCCAATTGGCAAATTATTCAGGCATTAGTGGTATTTTAGTGTCTTCCAAATCTGGGTGGAAAATCCATAAATACAAACATGACATTTAAAATACGTTCATCAAAAAAATAAATAAAATAAATAAATAAAATAAATAAATTAAATAAATAAAATAAAATAAATAAAACAAAATAAAATAATAAAAATAATAAAATAAAGTAAAATAAAATAAAAAATAAATACAATAAAATAAAAAAATAAATAAATAAATAAATAAATAAAAATACATTCCTCTGCTTTTGTTCCTCGTAAACGGAGGCAGTCCTGACCGTACACACACTGAGAGCGGAGGAAGATGCTCTGCCAAAATGTGGTTGTAAAAACACACCCATGTGATACACAGCATAGCCTCAACCTCATCACAACATTCATACGACCTTCCACGCAGAGCAAAGGCACGCTCAGCAGGCTGCAGTCGGAGCCCAGCCCTGTCCTCCCCACGTGCCTTTGCGCCTTCACGCCCTTGATGCGTTCTCTCTCAGAGTCTCCTGCTAAAGTTTTGAAGCGGTTTGAAACTAAATTTACAAATTTAGTGTTTTTCTAGGGACTCGTACAAAACCATTTCTGCGTATTTGAGTAGAGGGTTTGGTTTGACTTTCTTGATGGAATATTTGACTAAAGATGAGAAATCGAAACACCTGGAAAGTGATGTCAGAGGCAAGAGTAACTTCTGATGCTTAGGCTTCCTCTGTTATTATTATTTTTTAAGATTTTATTTATTTACTCATGAGAGACAAGGAGAGAGAGGCAGAGACACAGGCAGAGGGAGAAGCAGGCTCCATGCAGGGAGCCCGACGCGGGACTCGATCCCGGGACCCCGGGGTCACCACCTGGGCCAAAGGCAGACACTCAGCCCCTGGGCCACCCAGGCGACCCTTCCCTTGTTGCTTGAAGATGCCCTGTTGTGTAAATAAATCCACAGCAAAGGGAGGTGCCCTGTTTGAGGGGCACATATATTAATCCATCTTACGTAATGGACTTCCCTGAAATGTGAATATGGTATAAATTAAATGGTATTCTTAGCCCGCTTAGTAGTTATGTGTCACTTGAATACTTGATCAGGTCATTTTATAAAGTTAAACGTCTTTTAAAGTGGCAAAATCACTTGGGTTTTCTGTGTTTACGTCTAATTTTCGTATTCATGAAACGTGAACTAAGTATATGGCTTTAAGATCCAAGTTCTGCTGCTGGCAGCACACCCGTCTTGTGAGGTTTCTCCTTAGTACTCAGTTCCTTGTGGATCTTAATTCCTTTAAAAACACTAACTTGGGCTTTTTTTTCTTTTTGTATTTGTTAAGACTTTATTTAAATTCAATTAATTGACATATAATGTATTATTGGTTTCAGGGGTAGAGTCTTATATGACACCCAGTGCTCGTCACATCACGTGCCCTCCTTGGTGCCCGTCGCCCAGGGACCCCGTCCCCCACCCCACCTCCTCCAGCCGCCCTGTGTGTTCCCTGTAATCAAGTAGCTTGTTTTTTTATGCGTTGTATTCTCAATTATTTGAAGTTTCCAAATTACTTGTCCTGCTAGCAGATGCCCGTAGGGAAAGGTCACCCTCATGCCTCCTTCAGACATCAGGTGCAGGACCTGGGAGCAGCACTGCGCTGGGTGCCCCGGTGGAGGCAGCACCCCGACGGGAGGTGGTGGCCAAGGCCTGGGTGCCCTGAGCTGCGCCCGTCCCCCGCCATGGGCGCCCCCCGCCCCGTGGGCCCGGCCGCGCAGCGCTGTGTCCTGAGTCCTCCACGCCGCCCTCTGTCCCACCTGCTCACCTGCCGCTTCCTACCTTGCAGCCCACGTGATCGCTAGAGCCAAAGGTCTTGCGCTTCTGTCCGTGGTCCGGGCCGGCTTCCTTGTGACGGCCAGAGGGGGCAGCGGCGTGGTGCTGGCGCGCAGGCCCCACGGAGGTGAGTCCCCGGTCCGGCCCCGGCCTGGGCACCCGCGCCCCTGAACCCCCGACCCAGCCTCCACTCGCCCGGCTGCTCTGGGCCACCCTCGGCACAGATACCTGGTGGGCCGGCGAGCACCTCGTGGCGGGAAGGAATCCCCTCAACCCCGAGGGGTAACTTGCCCTGTGGGAGGTGATCTGGCCATCTCAGCCATCTCTGATCACTCTACTGTTCCCGGGGGAAACCACAAAAACCAGAATTTTTCTTTAAAGCCTGTACCCAGGGTGAGGGTGACAGCCCATCGGGATCAGACACGTTGGTGTTACTTTCTGGGGTGAAGTCTAATCCTTGATTTTCAGAGATGAAATCAAAATGTACTTCCCCCGATTCCAGGTTTAGCCGACATTTAGCATAATAATTTAAAACCATGCAGGTGTGTCAAAGCCAACTAAAGAGCTGTTTATGCCGATTTAACATTCTCTGTACGCTCACATAATTGAACGTATTTCTCTCTTAATACATATTTTTTAGTGTAGATCATTTCATGTTGGTCTGGAAGAGAGCACAAGACAATGACAGTAGATCCCCTGGGGGTCAGTGGGCATGGGCCCTGGTCCCCGGGGTTAGGCTCCCTTTGTCACCTGATGTGACCCCACAGTACAGTAGATCCCCTGGGGGTCTGTGGGGCATGGGCCCTGGTCCCCAAGGTCAGGCTCTGTCCCCTGATGTGACCCTAAAGTGCAGTAGATACCCCTGGGTGTCTGTGGGGCGTGGGCCCTGGTCCCCGGAGTCAGGCTCCCTGTGTCCCCTGATGTGACCCCACAGACCTAGGCCTCTGCAGAGCCGCTGCACTGCCCGTGGGCCCAGGGCCATGAGAAGGTCACCGTGCGGGTTGACCAGGCGGCTCTCTGCTCAGGTGGGGCCTGACCGCCCTGGGTCTCAGAGCCTCAGGTGGACCTGCTCCGGGGCCCAGTAGCCTCATTTCTCTCCCCCTCCCGAGCGCCAGCTGCTCCGTCTGCACAGGATAAGATAAAAGCCGCCCAAAGGAAGCAGCAAATTCCCCAGATCCCGGCCAGATGGGCTGTCCTCAGACAGGTCGGTTCCTAACATAGGAAATGAGAAGAACTTTGGGATTATATGACACTCATTTCTGTAATCGAAACCCCACTAAGCCGGGATAGATTAGTTCTGAATATATTCAAGCCATATCCTGTTACCTAGAACACAAAATTAGGTTTAGGAAGGTAATAAGCATTTTCAGAAAAGTACTTTATTTATACTGTCCCACCCTCCGCCCATCAAATTAATTTATTTCCTAATTCAAATGGAATTATTGTACTTAGTTTTCAAATGTAAGGAAATTTATCATCTTAAAATCTTAATAATCTTGAATTTATAACCCAGTTCTTGTGCTTCTACAAGGCACAAAAAGGCCAGTTTTTGCCCCCAGAGTTTTACAATAGAAACAGTTTATTATTGTGTTGCCCTTAGAAGTGATAATATTAAAATTTTTTAAAGTCATTTGCTCTCTTATATCTCCTAAAAAATTCTAACCAAAAACTAGAATTGCAGCTCAATTATTTTGTGAAACATCCAAGCATCGATAGTTGTGATTATCAAGTGCCATGTGTGTTAACAGGTACAGGCTGGCTAGTTTGGTCGTGTGCACGTTTATAGAGAAAGATGAGGGGGCATGGATTTGTGAGTCCATGAGACTCAATATCTAATATCTTTCAAATATTTTTCTTTTAGATTTTTTTTAAATTTATTTATTCATGAGAGACACACACACACAGAGAGGCAGAGACCAAGGCAGAGGGAGAAGTAGGCTCCATGCAGGGAGCCCGACGTGGGACTCGATCCCAGGTCTCCAGGATCACGCCCTGGGCTGAAGGCGACGCTAAACCACTGGGCCACCGGGGCTGCTCCCTTTCAAATATTTTTAACTTAAACATTATATATGCTCATTAAAGAATATTTAAAAACAGAGGGGGAAATACAAAAGTCTTAGTATTTCTAAAAGAACACTATTCTTTCACATTGTAGCATTTTTCCTTCCCATATTTGGGTACCAAAGGGGTTTTAATGTTTTTTTTTTTTTTTCATTTAAATTCAATGAGCCTACATATAGTACATCCTTAGTTTCAGATGTAGGGTTCAATAAGTCATCAGTTGTGTATCACACCCAGTGCTCACCCACCACACGCCCATCACCCAGTGCCCCCAGTCCCACCCACCCCCGGCGCCCCCAGGGTGTTTCCCAGAGCTAAGAGTCTCTTGGGTTCGCCTTCCCCTCTGATGACTTCCAATCAGTTTTCCCTCCCTTCCCCTTATAATCCCTTTGACCATGTCTTATATTCCATGTATGAGTGAAACCATATGATTGTCCTTCTCCAACTGACTTCCCTCAGCATCATAGCCTCCAGGTCCCTCCATGTCGAAGCACATGGTGGGTATTTGTCGTTTCTAATGGTTGAGGAATATCCCACTGTGTCCATAGACCAGAGCTTCTCTATCCATCATCTATCGATGGACACCGAGGCTCCTTCCACAGTTGGGCTATTGTGGACATTGCTGCTGTGAACATCAGGGTGCAGGTGTCCCGGCGTTTCCCTGCATCTGTATCTTTGGGGTAAATCCCCAGCAGTGCAATTGCTGGGTCGTAGGGCAGGTCTATTTTTAACTCTTTGAGGAACCTCCATGCAGTTTTCCAGAGTGGCTGCACCTGTTCACATTCCCACCAACAGTGCAAGAGGGTTCCCTTTTGTCCGCATCCTCTCCAGCATTTGTGGTTTCCTGCCTTGTAATTGTCCCCATTCTCACTGGGGTGAGGTGGGATCTCATGGTGGTTTTGGTGTGTATTTAAGGGGTTTTAATATTAGAGTGACGCTTGTTTCTTTGTTTTTATTAGAATGGTCTGCGCCCTCCGCCATTGGGATAGCTGGGTTTGGTGGAGGATTTGAGATAGGAATTGAGGTAAGTGTGTAAACATACAATTGCCATTTTCTCCAAAAGCAGCTGAAACTTACTGCAGAGAACCTGAGAGACTACTTGCTGTTCTTATTTCACCACCAACAAAATATCGTTTTTGCATGTATTTCGTTTTCTAGATGGATCCCCACCTACAATTTTCATTTTTTTTTTTAAGATTTTACTTATTTATTCATGAGAGACACAGAGAGAGAGGCAGAGACCCAGGCAGAGGGAGAAGCAGGCTCCCTGCGGGGACCCCGAAGCAGGACTTGATCCCAGGACCCTGGGGTCACAATCTGAGCCAAAGGCAGACGTTCAACCGCTGACCCCCTGGGCGGCCCTCCGCCTAAAACTGTCTAAGTTTGCCAGTGTCCTCTCCTTGACGGTGGACGTTGCTCATCCCCCTTTGCTCCGTCTCCACCTCTAGCACGTCTGAGGAGCAGGCGTCTCAACAGATGGACCCTGCGGCCCCGCAGCTCCGGATTGCCAGCCGCTCCCCAGCTGGAGCTCAGAGCCAGGCCTACCTGACTAGCCCAGCGTGTCCTCGGGTGGCAACACCTAGTCATGTTACAGCCCAGAGAATTATTGAATTCGTTATCTTTGAACTCTTATCTTCAAATAATTCAAATTCTTTAAGCAAAGACTGACTTTGCATTGTTTGGTTTTGTAACTTTGCTCCTAACGACCTTGGCCCCTCTGCTCCGGGGTCAACGTTACTCCCCCAGCTTTTCCCACAGGCTAGTTGGGTTTCCCTCATTCCTTCGTGTAACATTGAAGTTTAAATGCACAACCGGCATCTTATTTGTAGTTACATCTTATTGCAAACTTTTTTTTTTTTTAAGATGTTATTTATTTATTTGACACAGAGATAGAGAGACCCAGAGAGAAGAGGCAGGCGGAGCAGAGGCAGGAGCAGGGAGAAGTGGGGAGCCCGACATGAGGACGGGACGGGGGCAGGGGTCCACCCCAGGACCCCGGGGTCAGGGCCCGAGCCAAAGGCAGGCGCTCCACCGACAGAGCCGCCCAGGCGCCCCTTATTGCAAACATCTTAAGAAGCCGCATCGAATTTTGAGATGTCTTCTACCGTTTATTTACTCTATTGCTCCAGTTTTCTTTCAGAGAATCTGTTTTGCTTTTCCCCTAAGCTGTGGGAGCAAATGTAGAGCCACTGGCCTGCCCTGCTCCTCAGATTCTCTGTGGGCTTTGACCTGGTTCTCTGTAGTGATATCACCAAAGAACAGGATTATCTTACTCTTATTTCAGAGAGAATTGAATTGAGAGGAGACAGAAAATTAAAGCATTACTTTTTTCTTTAATTGACTCTTACTTAACATTTTGTCTTCCTTAACTGTCCTAAGATGTACCAAGGAGAAGGGGACACTCGGCGAGGCATCCCCACGGTCATGGCTGGAGATCTGCACCTTCTGCCTATGTCTCTACCAAGCATTATGCAGAGCGATCTTATACACATTACCTAAAACTGTATATAAAGCCAGCTCACACAATCATTGGCAAAATTACTTGTCATAAAATGCTAAGTAATTCTGTATCATTTGACACCACAGAAATTGTCCATATATAAAATGGAGGGATGCCCGGGGGGCTCAGCAGTTGAGCGTCTGCCTTCGGCCCAGGCTGTGACCCCGGGGTCCCGGGATCGAGTCCTATGTCGGGCTCCCTGCAGGGAGCCTGCTTCTCCCTCTGCCTGTGTCTCTGCCTCTCTCTCTGCATCTCTCATGAATAAATAAATAAAATCTTTAAAAAAATGCCAAAATAAAATCATTTACGAATGATTTCTATTAATGTCTTAAACCAGCTTACGTGAAGGTCTGTGCCCGTGTCCACACGCATGCAGAGTACACGACTTGCGAGCGGGGTCCCCTCCCGCCCCCCGCGAGGCACAGAAGCAAGCTGCAATTGCAAGCTGCTTGGCTGTGTGTCCAAGCTCACAGAACCTGCAGGAGGCAGACGTGGGATTCACACCCAGAGAGTTCGATTTTTAGCCCAGATTCTTAGCATCGATCTGCACACCTTTCCTCTTCTGGGTCTGCGGGTCTCCATCCTCAACAGGGCCGAAAGGGGCCGGGCCTGCAGCTGTCGCGTGGGGAAGGGCGGCAGGTGGGGAAGCCGGCAGAGGAACCCGGGTCACCAGCTCTCAGTCGCAGCTGCCCCAAAACTTGGGCCCGTCCCTCCGTCCCCGAGGGCCGTCCGTGCTTCTGGGCTCTTGAACACACCCGTCCATGCGGGTGCGTCTTGAGCATCCTCACCGCGTCCCCACTTTGCTTTCACGTAGAGAATTAACTCAGTAGAAGGCATTAACTGATGGTTAGCTAGCTTCCTTCCAATATTTTGCACTTCAGCCCGAAAGAAAAAGGACAGCATGCACTTTAGTCATGGTAGGAGCTCGGCCCTACCGGGGATCACTGTGGAGATGCCACTGAAGACCCCGGGTCCTGCGCCCTGGCTCGCGGCAGGCAGGTCTCAGGCTGGGCTCTCTCTCTCACCGAGTGTGGATGAAGGGAGTACTTTTACTCTTTCTGACCTACGTACACTGGACCTGCTCTAGCTGTCCCTGGGACGGTCCCCCAAAGCTTGCCAGGCCCCCGTCACTACCATGTCAAGAAGACTGGGGGTTTGCACGGAGCCCCACAGGGTTTGCACGGGGCCCCACAGGGTTTGGGGTATGCATGGAGCCCCACAGGGTATGCACAGAGCCCCACGGGGTTTACACGGACCCCCACGGGGTATGCATGGAGCCCCACGGGGTATGCACGGAGCCCCACAGGGTATGCAGGGGGCCCCACAGGGTATTCACGGGGCCCCACGGGGTATGCACAGGGCCCCACGGGGTTTGCACGGAGCCCCACGGGGTATGCATGGTCCTTGGTGAGTGCTCGGCCGGGTCTGCTGTGCTGCCCTGTGGAAATCACCGTTACTTGCATCCTCAGCTCAAAATACAAATGATTCTTCCTTCATCTTCTCTCACTGTCTACACTGAAACTCTTGCTACGTCGTATCGTATATATTTGAGTTTTAATCAGCATGTACTTTAAAGGATATTTACATGTAATTAATTGTAAATAAATGGTTCTCTTCATTTTCAGGTATCAGATTTGGTAATAATTCTGAATTACGACAGAGCAGTTGAAGCTTTCGCAAAAGGCGGTAACCTGACGCTTGGAGGGAACTTTACTGTGGCAGTTGGGCCCCTGGGAAGGTGAGCACCGTGCAGTACTTTCCGAACAGCTGTTGGATAGTAATGGTTTAAAAAGTGTACACAGCTTTGCATGGGGAGGAAGCTTGAGTTGCAATGAAACCGATTAAGGATTTATATAAGCTGAGGGCCTGAGGTTGTTTAGAAATCAGAAAGCCGGTGTGATAAAGTGAGAAAATCTGAAACTAGAACACACAAAAAGAAACTAAACATTTCAGAAATGCAGGTCATCGTATCTACTGGAATCGAACATAAAATTGACCTTTACGCTCTGAAGGAGCCAAGTCAAATTTAATTAACTGATAAAGAAAGGGCAGCATTGACTGAGAAAGAAAAAAGATCTTCTTCAAACTAAATTGTGAAAAACCGAAATAGAATAGAAGGGTTTCACTGGAGCGATGGTTGCCGTACGTAGCGTGCCTTTTACCTCTCTGTTAAGGAACGACTATTTTCGGGTCGTTTGAGCCACGTAGACGTGCGGAAAACCCAGAGCATATAGTCATATAAAAAGGTTTCTAAATTCCATGACAATACTCAGTGTGTAGTACAGAGCAAGCCCCCTCTTCGAATGAGAAGCTTGGGGCTGCGCAGATACCGCCTTTGGTGTCCATCCCCTGGTGGTCCTGTGATGCAAGACCGTGTGTTTTGCAGGAATTTAGAAGGAAATGTGGCCCTAAGGAGTCCTGCTGCCGTCTTCACATACTGCAAGTCCAGGGGACTGTTTGCTGGCATATCTTTAGAAGGCAGCTGCTTGATTGAAAGGAAAGAAACTAATCGAAAGTAAGTGCAAGCCAAATAGTATTAATTGATTTCAGGAACGTATGATGAGGAAAATAATACTTCATAGACCCATATAGTTGTTCCCAGTTTGCAGAGTAAACTTATATATTCTTTTTATTTATTTTTTGGAAGATTTTATTTATTTATTCATAGAGAGAGAGAGAGAGGCAGAGACACAGGCAGAGGGAGAAGCAGGCTCCCTGCGGGGAGCGCGAAGCAGGACTCAATCCCGGGACCTCAGGGTCATGCCCTGGGCTGAAGGTGGCGCTAAACCACTGAGCCACCCAGGCTGCCCCTATATTCTTTTTAAACACAGCATTTGACTCTAACTATATATTTCTTAAAGATTCAATTAAAGTAATATGTACTTAGAGAAAATCCAGAAAACACAAAAAATTACAAGAAAAAAACCGTTCATTTAAGATGAACACGATTCACATTTTGCTTTATTGCCTTATGGTGTTTTCCTAAACGTAATTCCCCTTGTTTTGCCACGTGTGATTGTAATTGTACTGGATCCCATTGTAAACCCTTTTTTTCCACTTGGCATTATAGGAATCTTCAGTGTAGGGGCCTCTGGGGGGCTCAGGGGTTGAGCGTCTGCCTCTGGCTCGGGGCGTGACCCCGGGGTCCCGGGATCGAACCTGCATCGGGCTGGAGCCTGCTTCTCCCTCGGCCCGTGTCTCTGCCTCTTTCTGTGTGTCTCTCGTGAATAAATAAAATATTTAGAAAAAAAATAGTAAAAAAATAAAAAGAAAAAGAATCTTCAGTGTAAGTTAATGGCTATAATATTCCATTAGTTGGCCGTGTCATGTGAAGTGTACTTTTCAAACATCTGTAAAACCCTTGCAGATCAGACTGTTCCTATTGTGAGAGGCGGCCTGTCACTGCACTCAGCCTTTGTCTTTCGTCCCTAAAACAAAACGGAGGCAGATCTCCATTCTCCCTCAGGCATGCTGTGATGGGGAAGGGGGGAGGAGAACTTCTAGGTCAGCCACAGAAGGAGAGCGCGGGAGGCCTGGGCGGGGTGCGAGCAGGTTTGCGGCTCTGGGCTCCTAAAGCCAGGAGAGAGGCTTTTACTTCTGCTTTTATTAGTATGAGAAACTTAAATGAAGAATTCTTTTAAAAACTTCTGATTCTGGGCCTTTGGGAGACTTTCTCACGGCCGTTCCCCTGAATCCTGGATAAACTGAAACAAATATACTTCCTAACGCACTGCAGGGCTTCGAGGTATGTAAGGCCAATCTTTATATGTAATTCAGTATTACGGTAATTCAGTAATACATATAATATGTAATTATATGTATTTGTAAAATAAACATTTCAAAGAAACTACAAAGCCATATTTGTTATTAGATATTACAAAGCACCATTTTTAAAAAATAAAAACCTGTACAAATATATGTACTTCTCGGTATATTTGCATATATGTGCTTATGTATGTGTGTGTGTGCGTTTGCTTTTTATATTATCGGAGGAAGGATCTGCATATCAAACTATTTTTTGGTGATTGACTCTAGAGATGTGCCCGGGAGTGAATTTAGGGTTTAACCCAGGTTAGGGCTTGTAGTTAATGTTTGAAAAAATAGTAAATATGAGGTACCAGATGCGTGTAAATGCCTACATACAGGTGTGTGTCCTACTTTTAACTCTAGAAAAGATTCATGTCTATGAATGCTCCGAATCTGATATTTCTTACTAGATTTTATTGTCAAGATATCCGGGCTTACGACATTTTATTCGGAGAAGTACCGCGGCCCGCTCAAGCCGAAGATCTTTATGAAATTCTCGATTCCTTTACCGAGAAGTATGAAAACGAGGGACAACGAATCAACGCAAGGAGAGCGGCCAGGGAGCAGAGGAAGGCGGCTGTAAGTACGGCTCTCCACGTTCCCTCGGGCACAGGCCGCTGCTTTCTGTGCCATATCCTGCCTCGGAATCGGGCTCCTGACAACCGGCCAGGGCCCCTCACGGTTCCATTTACCTGCAGGTCTTGTGAACGCGTCCTGTAACCGGGACGCGTCATGTGTACCGACCTCGGGGAGGAACACGGCCTGTTGCCCACGGCTCAGGTCCCTAAGGGGCCTGGGAGCACCGGGCGCCGTGCGCCGGGCCCGTGACCACCTTCGGAGTTGGGGGACCCCTGGTACAACACGGAACCCTGCACACTGAGCTGGGCGGTGGCCGCCCCTGCAGGTGCCTCGGTTCGCACCCAGTGCAGCGCGCGCAGGGCAGGTGCTTGTCGGGGTGTTTTGTTAGCAGGTGCATAGGACCAAATGCTTCAGGTACGCCCGTCGGAAGAACAAAGCCTTATGTGCTCCGCGGCAAAGAAGTATGTTAAAATTATGTGCATTTTTGTGTCCCTTTCAGGCTAAAGAGTTACCCCCGAAACCACTGTCGAGACCACAGCCGTCACCTGCGCAAGTCCCGCCGAACTCTGGCTCCCAAGGTAAATGCTTTTGTTGCAATTCAAATACAATTATAATTAAGCAATTATTAAATATTGCTATTAAGAAATCAAGCTACGTTGTTAAGCTTTAGTGTCAAATAGAAGCACTGACGGGTGTGGGAGAGAAAAATAAACGCTCAGCCCCTTCCAAATCCTCACTGCTGTAGTTTGGAAAAGCTTCTGTTCTCATTCAGGAGACGCTTTCTCCAATTAGAGATATTTTATCTTTAAAGTCTTTTGGTTTCTTCTATTTGTCATTTCTCCCAAAGGCTGTTATCCTGTGGATTTGAAACGGGGAACAAAATAAGCCTCTCTCTTGTGTACCACAGACTTATATTCTGGATGTTACTATTTACTATATATTCTTGGGCGCTCAGGATTTCATAAGGTGGTTTTATTTATTTTTTAAAAGATTGTATTTATTCATGAGAGACAGAGAGACGCAGAGACACAGGCCAAGGGAGACGCGGGCTCCCTCCCTGGGGGACTCGATCCTGAGACCCCGGGGTCACGCCAAACGCAGGGAGGGAGAGAGAGCACGAGCAGGTGGGGAGGGACTGACCTCTGCCCTGCACGTGTCACATGCCCGTGGGCCGTGGCTGCCACGCACGGGTCCTCCCTCGTCCCACTGGGTGGACTGAGCCGCGTTACTCGTGCTCCCCGATACCCACTTACCTGTGACAAGGTCTCACCTACAAGCGGGCCTCACACACGGACGACAGCACGTCATAGAGTGAACGGCCCCGACGGCCCCGCAGCACATGCAGAGTGAACCTGGTCACTCTGTCTCCTGAGATCTCTTCCTGTGCTTCCTCACCTTCTTGTCATGATGTGACAGGAGACACCTGCTTGGGGAGCTGGAGGGAGGTGAGGGCCGCGGCGGGCGCGCGGGGCATCAGGCTGACAGGGGTGACAGGACCGGCAGCTTGGGCCACGGTGGCCACAGGAATGGGCCGAGAGCGAGCTGCGGGGAGTGGCTGTGGCCTGTGCCCCGCCACCTGCTGTCTGCTGCCACCTGCTCTCACCTGCCACCTGCTGTCACCCACCACCTGCTGCCACCCACCACCTGCTGTCTGCTGCCACCTGCTCTTACCTGCCACCTGCTCTCACCCGCCACCTGCTGCCACCCACCACCTGCTGTCACCTACCACCTGCTGCCACCCGCCACCTGCTGTCTGCTGCCACCTGCTCTCACCCGCCACCTATTGTCACCCGCAACCAGCTCTTACCTGCCACCTGCCATCTGCTGCCACCTGCCACCCACCACCTGCTGTCACCCACCACCTGCTGCCACCCGCCACCTGCTGTCACCCACCACCTGCTGCCACCCGCCACCTGCTGTCTGCTGCCACCTGCTCTCACCTGCCACCTGCTCTCACCCGCCACCTGTTGTCACTCACCACCTGCTGTCATCCACCACCTGCTGCCACCTGCCACCTGCTGCCACCTGCCACCTGCTGCCACTCGCCACCTGCTGTCACCCTGACACCTGCTGCCACCTGCCACCTGCTATCACCCTGCCACCTGCTATGACCCTGCCACCCACCACGTGCTATCACCCGCCACCTGCTGCCACCGCCACCTGCTGCCACCTGCCACCTGCTGCCACCAGCCACCTGCTGTCACGCGCTTACCTGCCTCTGATTTGGGATATTTCTTACAACAACGTTGCACGCATACATCTGCTAATTCGGCATTTCTGTGGTGATCTGTCCATTTTCTGTTTTCCACTTGCGGGGGCTCAGAGTGTCTGTGCCTTTTTTGTTGCGTGTATTCCCACGTACCTTATAATTTCGGTCTGTGCAGGTGAACGGAAGGTTCCTCCCATCTCTATCGCAGACTGCTTATCTTTACATTGCGAAAGTCCTGCTCGGCATTTCTTTTGTCCTAGATCTGACCACGACCCCAAATCTCTTATTTCTAGTCAGTTTTTTTTTAAAAAGCATTCTTTCAGCATAGTGATACCGTCCTCCCCATCCTGCCACGTTGCTCTCTCCGTCCCCGCCCCCTCAGCTTCTGGCAGCAGCCGTCTGGCGGGTGGGCCTCTGTCCTGGGGCCCTGCCGAGCTCCTGCTCCGCCGCCCCGTGGGCCCCCGGCCCCCCCGCCTTCCCTCACGTCTAGGCAGGAGACCCCGATGGTCCCGAGTCCGGCCGTGAACGTGAGAACAGGCCCAGCCTGATCCAGACGGCAGCTGCTAGTGAGCCCCCCGGGCCCCCAGCAGAGGCCGCCGGCTTCAGAGTTCCCGGATTTCGGTTTCTTTGCCCAACAGAACTGAAGGGGGACAACGGAACTGTCACGTCCTAACAGTCGTCGTTAATATTGTCATTGTATATGGCTTACTTTAAAAATCACGCAGCTAGGGGATCCCTGGGTGGCTCAGTGGTTTGGCGCCTGCCTTTGGCCCAGGGCGTGATCCTGGAGTCCCGGGATCGAGTCCCGTGTCGGGCTCCCTGCATGGAGCCTGCTTCTGCCTGTGTCTCTGCCTCTCTCTCTCTCTCTCTCTCTCATGAATAAATAAATAAAATCTTAAAAAAAAATCACACAGCTAACTATCACCAAAACAAAAAGTTATAAAAGTAATATTTTATTATTTTTGTTTTAATTATAGTTAAGTCGTTTTTTTGACCTTCATCTTGGAAGGAATATAAAATAATCCTGTTCCGTTGCTGTGAAACATATCCATTTAACCCTCTCTAGCTTTTATAAGAACCAGCTTTTCTACCACCTATATCTTTAAAAAAGAATACTAAAAAAAAATAAAAATAAAAATAAAAAAATAAAAAATAATACTAAGATACAATTGGGTATCGAAACTTTGTCATTCTAGAAATAAGAAATAGTCATCTTGTGTATATGAACTGAAAGACTTACCCGTCTATGAAGATGCCTTTCAAATAAAAATTTACTTTCATGTTTAGTAAATAAAAAAAATTCATAGTATATTTAAGATTTTGGTGAGCTGTGTACCAATAATGATTACTATAATCAATCTATAAGAAATTATTTAATAGAGCCTTGTGCTTACTTCAAATAACATAAAAATAAATTCATGTACAAATTTTTGTTGTAGAAACTGTTACATAAAAATATATTTATACCTTAGTATAAAATCTTTGGGACAAATGGAATGGAAATATGACTTGAAGATTAAAATGAACACTACAGAGGCTCCTGGGTGGCTCCGTGGTTGAGCATCTGCCTTCACCCCAGGGCGTGACCCCAGAGTCCTGGGATCGAGTCCCACATCGGGCTCCCTTCATGGAGCCTGCTGCTCCCTCTGCCTGTGTCTCTGCCTCTCTCTGTGTGTCTCTCATGAATAAATAAATAAAATTTCCTAAAAAAAAATAATGATTCATTTTTATACTATGACATTTAGATTCCGTTACCCCAAAGAGAGAGATAATTATTTAAATAATTGAAATTGAAATATGCTGCAAAGTAGGCCCTTTACAACTTTTAGCATTATATTGAACAATTTGAGGTGTTAAATCGAAAATATACAAGTGAATACATGCTGTTTAAAAATTATTATAGGGGTTAAGCAAAGATGTTTGAAAATCACTGTCTTGGGGGCTACAAATTTTGTAAAAATTCAAGCATTTTATGATCACTTCCAGAAAAATATGTATGTGTGTTATCCGAGAACGTATAATTCCAAGGCTGCGACTTGTGGTTTCTGATCCATCAATATCAGATATTTGCCCGCTGCTTTGTGCTCGGTGTTCTCTCTGGGTTTATTCAGGCATTCCTCTTGATTTGAAGTGTGATAAAATACTGATATTTCTGTCAATCTTAGGGATTCAAAAAATCTTCACAAAGGCAAGATTCGGCATTCTTGGCTATTTTATATACTATATACGCTAATAAGTCTTCTAAATGCCCCCCTTCATTTTTTTTTCTATTTTGCAGGTGACAGAAACAAATACAAGCTCTACCCTGAACTTTCCAGCTATCAGGAGAGAGTTGGTAGGTAAAACGTCTATATGTTAAAAATGATTCACATCTATCTTACAGTCACGAACTTTCTGATTAGAATGGCAGGTTGTCAAACCCTCTGGGAAGGTGTCCAGACCCGCTTTGATTTGTAGGAGATGCACATTGTTTTGAGAAGTAGCTTCATTTAAAAAAAATGCTATGCTTTGCTCTCTTACTTGCTTTTAATCTGAGATAAGGAGAGTGATGGGGAGCTCAAGAGGCACAGCTCCTGCTGAGGAGCCCCCAGCCTGGGACAGGGAGCCGCTGACCCCCGGGGCCTCGTCTGAGGACCCAACCATGCGATCTTTTAAGATCTTGTCACAATAGAATGACTTGTTCTGCTCGTTGTGGATTACAACGTCGTCATCATCATTTTTTTTCTGGATTTTAGTCCCATGAATATTTTTTTAAGGAATCTTTTATTTTTCATGTTCAGATATTTTGCCATTAATTGGGAACTGCTTCATATTCACATATTAGAGTTTGTTGTGATGAAAATAGTCCCCCGACCTATCTTACTTCAATATTCCTTAGAAAATGTTCCTTGGAAGAATTAAGCAATTATTGAGAAATGTAAACAGGACACAAAATGAGGGCGAAGGTTAACCCGCTGTAAATAGCCCATTTATGTTTTCACATCATCTTTTGTCGCCGGGGTCACAGAACCTGCAGCGGAATTACCCGTTTCACGGAAACACAATGTCAAGGTTTAACAAAGTATCTGCTTCTTCTTAAAACTTATAAAGTGCTTCAAAAATGTCTCTCAAGCCGAGGTCCTTAAGCAGAAGTCAACGTTTCCTGGTTGCCGAGGGTGCTGGCTTCCTCCGCTCGCAGCGGGGCTTCCCCGTTGGGCCCCTCTCCTGGCCGTGCTCCCCGGCAGGTGCACGGGATCTGTGCCCGCCCGGGTGCGGCCTGCGGGGCGGGGGGCCCTGTGGCCCCTGGGGCAGTGAGAAGACTCGGGTGTCTGGGGACGAACCTGCCCCTATAGACGTGATTTACAGCCAGAATCGGACGCTGTCAAAATTTGACCCTTAGATACACGTCCCACAGAGGCAGGGCAGGTGAAGGCGTGTGTGCGGCCCGTGATGTCACGCGGCGGGCTTCTAAGGACTCGGCTGGAATGAGGCAATGGCTCCGGCAGCCTGCCGTTAATGGGGACTTTAAATTTCAGGGGAACGGAGCAGAGTCCCGTGGGGGGACCCTGGGGGCCGGGACACTGGGGCTGTGGTGAGGCGGCCGCAGGGACTGTGACCGTGTCCCTCGGGTCCTCCGCAGCGCGCCTGTGGCCTGCAGCCCCGTGAGCATGACGACACCCCCGAGAGGCATGGGGACAGTGCGAAGCCACGGGAAGCCACCCCCGGGTGGGCTTGGGAATGGGCTGGGACCTGCACTCAGTACTGCGGCCACCAGCCTGCAACCCGCGATGGCGTTACCTGCCCGCGGCCGGCCCGTCAGTTTTGTTTTAACGTTTGAGGGTAGGATGAGCTAAGTAGCACAAAGTGTGGGTACTACGATACTTATTTATTTTAGTCCTTTCTCCAAATATAAGGCATTCGGAAGAAAAAACTGAAAAGGAAAATTTAAAGCCTATTTTTAAAATAAAACTGACTTTGCGCTATCAGACTTTTAAAAAGCAGCTGTGAAACGGGGTGAGGTCTCCCCAGGGCCTCTCTGTCGCCCCGGCTGCGACAGGCCTGAGCCCCAGCTCACACGCACCTCGCGGGGACGGCTGGGCCCCGTGGGCTTGCTCTCGGCTTGTCCCACACCCGTGACTGGCTGCACTTCTGCACGGGCTACTGGCAAAGCAGCGTTTCCCCAGACTGTGTGTGCTTTGGTTCGGCCACCTTTGGAAGCTCCAGCTCCGTGGAACTTGGGCCTCTCAGCAAGACAGCCTTGCAAGTGCACAGCCTGGTTAACTGGACGTTTCTGTAACAGCCTGTGCCCTCCTATGTCCGTCCCCACCACCGCCTCCTATCCACCCTGTAGTTCTCAGCGGCAGCCTGGGCACATCCACTGCAGGGGCCAGCCTGTGCTGCGTGGACGCTCGGACTCCGTGCCCCGGTGTCGGGGGGCACCCGCCCCAGCTGCCAGACATCACCTCTCAGGGCCGCTTGTCTGCTGGCCTCACCTAGAGGCCTCGTGTGCCTCCCTCAACAGCGGCCCCCACCCTCCTGCAGGGCCCCTGGTGGTGACAGGCCACCCTGGCCCGGGGGGGCGGGGGTCAGAGTTAAGTCAGCCGTGCAGCTCACGCCTGCATTAAACGTGTAAGGAAACCGAAGGCGTGGTCTCGTGCTTCCGTTTGCCTTGAACCCGACCTGGCGAAGGCAGAGACCCTTCCCTGAACCGCGTCTGCCGCACGGGGCGCGGGGCGGTGACATCCTGGGGACCCCTCCTCGCCGACAGGAGCCCCCGGGCGGCCGCCAGTCGCTGTAGCTCCTTCTCATCGGGGTCCTGATCTGGGGGAGACCGAGCACGTGCATTTAAATTCCGGGACCGTGACGAGGAGGACGGCTATTGGCTTCAAAGAGCCTCGTGGGTTTAAACCCAAGAACTCGCGGGCATACCCGGCCAAGGAAGGAGGCGTCTTGATGGCAGGCATTGGAGTCCCGGCAGCAATCTCTGCGCCCCAGGGTGCCCCCTTTCTGGAAGGACAGACTGCCTTCCCGGGGAGAAAAAGGGCTCACTTTGTCTTTTCTAATAAGTTATTTTGTGGGCATTAAACTTTTCCTTATGGGAACCATCCCTAATACTCATAGTGAAGAAGAACCTCAAGCCATCTTGATGGAAGCAAACACTGACCGTAGGCAGCATAGAGCGGCTGTGCCCCAAGCACCTCCTGGCCCCGGCCTCTTGTTCTCCCGACCCGGCGCCCGCGTGGCCCTCTCCCCACCGTCTCCCCTCCTGCGAGGACCCCCGCCCCGCCCCGCCTCTGCTCGGTTGGAACACCGAATGCCAGCCTCCTCCCCGGCAGCACCCCGATGGCCCCGCTGCTCCGCACCCCTGATGCCTGGAACTGCGACTCCTGGGGTGCCGGGCAGCCCCCAGCGGGGAGCACTGGGCCTGCCTGGGAGCCCCTCCGTCTCTCATTCAGTTCGTGGTATCCTGCCTCTAGCTGTTCATCGCCGGCTGTATCCCCGACGGCAAGAACCGGCTCCGCCGGCAGTGATGGCCCAGGCCCCCAGCTCTCGCTGCCTGCGGAGTCTGGGGACCCCGGCAACGCAGGGACCCAGCTGCTTCTCCCGAAACGCTGCCTGACACGCAAAGTGTCCAGGCCTCCCGTGCAGCCGGTGGCAGCAACGTGGGGCTCATGTGTTCGCTGCAGGCCGTGGGCCCGGGTCAGGCAGGCCTCTGCCGTTCAGACCTCTGCTCCCCACGCGCGCCCCAGCCGCGGGAGGACAGGCGAGTGCATGCCTGACCCAGTGGCCACGGCTGCTGTTGCTGCGCTGAGCGCCGCCACCTGTCACCACTGTCGCCATCCTCTGTGCAGCCAAGGCACACAGATGCCATGCAGAGACGGCCGTGACTCCAGGCCATCCCCGTGTTCACCTTCTTTGTTTGCTTCTTCTTATTTTCCGGTGCGTCCAGGGCCGAGGTGAGAGGAGCAGCCACTCGAGGGCTCTCGTGAATTAAGTCTGGTTCATGGAGGTTGAGCTTCGTAAGTGGAGGTGATCAATGCAATTATTGATGTGAAAATGACGTTCAGGATGACTTCTTCTGTGACATCACCTTACATTCCTCTGAGCTGATGACACGGAGGCCTGAGGACTTGCTCTGCGTCCCCCCCACGCCGCGACCTCACAGCCACTCCCCATCCACGGTGACGACCACCCGAGTGCTCATGTGTGTCGGCGGTCGCCCCCCGGCTCGAGGGGCTCCTCCACTCGATACCCAACTGTGCTCTTCTGCAATATACGTTTAACCTTCTTTCTTACAATCAATAGACTGAAAGTAAATAGAGCATAAAATATATAAAAATATGCAGAACATGTCTGCATGATAGAAAAAAAAATAGCTGTGCCGGTAATACCTGTGGTGCAATTGTATCAGCTGTTTTGGGGGCTGTTGCTGTAGATTCAAAGAGCCAAAAAAAAAAAAAAAAAAAAAAGCCACACGGCACCTGAAGCGCCGCGGCAGCATCTTGTGTGAGCTGCAATCAGCGTCGCGGTCCCACGTGTAGACTCCTGACTTTTTATGTCTTACTGACAGGCCAGGTTTCAGATAAGTAACTGTTTTTTGTTTTGTTTTGTTTTGTTTTTAGAATCAGGTTATTTATATTTTCAGTGTATCCGCAGTAAGATGCGCTTAAAAAGCATCTCGCTGCCTGATACATGCACAAAATATGTGGAACAGAAACACAGAACTCCACGTGGCTGAGAACACGGGAGTGCGTGTCCTTATATTTCTTATATTACACAGTTTATAATACTGTGCTTTACTCATAGTAACTCCTGAATTCTCAAGGGATTTTTTTTCCCAGTACAACACAGAACATTCTATGCATCGTGTTGAAGCACTTGTTACGCAGACGCAGATGTGGTGCTTGTGCTGACTTGAGTTTGATCTCTATTTTGAAAGAAAATCTAAAGCAAGTGCAGAAATGAAAACAGCCACGACGCCCGTGGGAAACCTGTCTGCTGATGAGCCAGCAAAGTGCATCTGAGCTGGACCCTCAAAGCTACAGAGCATAGCTTCTGGGGGGGTTTTGTGTGTGTGTGTGTGTGTGTGTGTGTGTGTGTGTGTGTGTGTTTACATTTTATGTCATTTTATTTTCCGTCGTGACAGGTGCACTAATTCCCGTCCCGCCGCCCGCCCCCCAGTGACTGTCAGTGGGCTCTCTGGAGTTCGGAGTCTCGGTCTGTTTCTTGGTTTGTCTCTCTCCCTCCCTCTCTCTCTTTTTTTTTTCTTTTTTCTTCCTTTGGACATTCATTTTGTTTCTTAAATTCCACATATGAGTGAGATCATACGGTATTTGTTTTCTTCTGACCGACTGATTTTACCGAGCATGGCACTCTAGCCCTATCCTGGAGCGTGGTTTTTCAATTAAGTCTTTTATGATATCATCATGAATATAAATGCGTGTTTCTCTAACAGCTACTATTTGTGGAGCCATAATGACCCTTCTATTAAGTGAGGGAAGATGTGAATACGGCTGACCTCCGAATGGCGTGGGGCGGGGGGCGTAGGGCCACCAAACCCCGTGCAGCTGAAAATCCACATATGACTTTTGACTCCCCCAAAACTTAAGTGCCAATGGCCTGCCATAGACCAGAAGCCTTAGCAAAACCATAAACAGTAAATTAACACCTATTTTATGTTACATGTACTATGTGCTGTATTCTTACAATACACTATGCCAGATAAAAGCAAGGGTTATTAAGAAAATAAAGAGAAGATACATTTACAGTATCATAGTGTTCATAAAAAAAATCCATATATAAGTGCACCTCACACTTGTGTTGTCAAGGGTTTACTTGTAGTGTTATCGTCTGGATTATTCCATTTTTTTCTTACCTACACACCTTTCCCAGGTTTTCCCATTAAAAATGCAAATAATTTAATTTTTTTTTTGTTTATAGGCAATTTGAGTCAGCCCATAGAAGTGACGGCACTATATTCTTTTGAAGGACAACAGCCGGGGGATTTGAATTTTCAAGCTGGAGACAGAATCATAGTCCTATCAAAAACGGATTCACACTTTGATTGGTGGGAAGGGAAGCTGCGAGGTCAAACTGGCATTTTTCCAGCCAACTACGTTACCATGGATTAAAGTTCCTATTATTTTCTTCTTTGAGAATCATAAAACACTAATTTCACCACTGACGGGGTTTACTATCCAGTTAAGCAATGTTTAACAGGTTTTAAAATGCTGCTCTTTGCCCTATAAACTTTTATCCAATCTGTAAAAGATTTTTTTCCTCTCTGTGGATGGTTACTTTACACGTCTTTAAATGCTCTGTACTAATTTTATCACATGTGCCATGTAATAGTCAACATTCTCCAATTCCTATGGTCACAGTCCTTTCGGCTCATTTTCGGGCATCGCTAAACGGGTGACTGGCTGTGGATGCGGTAACCGCGTGTTTTACTTTGAGAGCCTGAGGGCGGGGGCGTGGGTACGTGGATTCGTGCATCTCTTACTAGAGGAGAAGAAATCAGCTTAACGAAGGTATTAAGTAATCCCTCTAGTTGTAGGTAAACCGGAGCAGGGATCCTTAAAAATGATCTTTATTTCTGCAAACGTCAACGTGCACGTAGAGCAATAGCAGAGACTCGGTGAGGAACTCGGCCCCTCGGCGTTAAACAAGACCCCGCGAACTTTTCTTCTGCGTGAGGTTGTGTGCTCATTTCTAGTAAGAGAGTCAGCTTACGGCGGCCTGGCCTCCTGTCCCTAAATAAATGCTTTTTAAATGGTGAGCTATAGTCTTGATTTTCCCCCGAGTTTCTAGCGTCTGGAGGCCCCCTGGTCGGCCTGAAGCTAAGACCTCCCCTGCGACTGGCTGTCTAACTCGGTTTCTTTGTGGCTGTGGTCATGCACACTTGACAGATGCAACTAAGATCTTTGGGCCACGACGTGATGGTTTAATATCCACACGCACCGCGAAGCGGCTCCCACCAGCTTGGGTCTCGCATCCTGAGGACACAGAGCACTTAGCGGATCTCAGGCACACGGTGCACCAGTTGGGGCCGTCCCCGTGCCGCGCCCGGAATCCCTGCACCTTGTCCCTCGCACGCCTGGCGGGCTGCGGTCTTGGACCCCGACTCCGCCCCCCCGGTAACCACGCTAGTCTGGCGGAGTCTGGCTGGTTCGCATCCCCACAGACGTGAGAGCCGACAGTATTTGTCTTTTACTGACGTATGTCACTCGGATCGTGCCCTCCGGATCTGTTCCGCGACTTCGCACTCCCCGGACGTCCTCGTCTCAGCAGGTGCCTTCTGGCCTCGGGCTGTGTTTCGCTTCTCCCGTGGGCACCCCGGCCAGAGCGCGGACAATGCCCGTCTGCTGGAACATCGCTGATCATCCTGCAGGGTTTCCCTTCCACACAACAAGTTGCTTTTCTCCTGCTAGTTTTAAGGTTCTGTCCTTGTCTTTCATTCCCGGCAATTTGATCGTAAAGTCTTGAGGAGGGACAGGCAGGGGCTGGTAGGCGAGGTAGGTGGGGGCCACGAATCCCCCAACGCTGAGATGTCAGCGTGACTCCCGCGGACACCCGATGGCCAGCGGGGTACCCACAGCCCTCAGGAGTCACGGGGTCCCGCTGGCTGCCCCTCAGGGCCTTTCGGGGGCTTCCGTCGAGAACCGACTGGGAAACTTGCGGCCTTGAGATTCTGGCTCTGTCTCAGTTTGAGCGAGTGAGGACTGGTGACAATGTCTTGAGTGGCTTCCTTCTTTCTGGGGTCTGGTTATCCTTTGTCACGAAAGGACACCTCCCCGCCCGCACCCACAGCCAGGGCAGGGTGGTCCGGTTTGCTCCCCCAGCTCTGGTTTACTTACACCGGGCATCTTCGGGATGTTTGGAAGCCCGACCACGTGGCCCCCATCTTCTCTCCTTACCCAGCCCCGCCCGTCCCTCACCCATCTGCAGGTCTGTGTCCCCCGGGAGAGGGGCATTTGCATCCCACGCTTCCCTCTCTCTCCTGGGATCCACTGGGATCCATCCACTGACCCCTGGGTGGGGCCCGTCACTCCCCACCTGTCTCCTCCTGGACTGGGAGGGACCCCACTGCCCCCCGCCCCCGACGTGCTGACTCTTCCTCCCGCGTCTGTGCTCTCTACTGAACCGGTCACGGAGCTCCTCAGTTCCGCGAGCGCATTCTTGGATGAGGAGAGCAAAGGCAAAAGAGACGTGGATAAAATTAAATTTCCTTACAGCTTGCAGCCCATTGACGTGCAGGGGGTGGTGGTCCTCAAAGAACCCCCAAGGGCCTTCCTGCTAATGCTTCGCTGGAGGCAGAAAGCACCCTAACCTTGACAAGAGCCCCAACTCCAGCATCTCCGAGTCCTCTTCAACATATGAAAATCCTTTTAGAAACTTCCTTTGTCTCTAGCCACCAACTTAAAAATGTGTAATCAGGGGCCCTGGGGGCTCAGCGGTTAAGCATCTGCCTTCTGCCCAGGGTGTGACTCCGGGGTCCCGGGATCAAGTCCCGCGTCGGGCTCCCCGCATGGAGCCTGCTTCTCCCTCTGCCTGTGTCTCTGCCTCTCTCTCTGTGTGTGTCTCTCATGAATAAATAAATAAAATCTTGAAAAAAAATGTGTAACCAGTGGCCCCTCACGATCCCAGTGATGGGTCCTGTCCCCGTGTGATACTAAAAACACCTCTCTGCCCTGAAAATGTCTCAAGAATGCTTTGTTGACCATTCAGTCCTGGGCCCCACATTGCATCATCTTGGGGCCCCAACACGGAGCCTGAGTCCTCTCTTCCAGACCCCAGGTCTCGGTGCAAACCTCTCTTCCTCTGTTTTCATTTCGGGGGCCCTTGGGGAGTGCGGCCTTCTGGGGACACTTTCCTGCCGGTGGCTCAGGCTGCAGTCCGCGGCGGCCCCCCTGCAGGAGGAGCAGAAGCCTGCCCTGGGCTGGCACCTAGTTATTATTAAACCCCAGAAACCTGATGCCCCCCTTTACTCTTTTTCTTACACAAAGTTGTCTGTGGTGGGCCTGAAGCAACCCCGAGCAGGCCGGCTGCCAATCGAAGACTCGGCGGGAGGTTCCCTCCTGGGTCCGACGGCCCCTCCCCCTCCCTGGTGTAGCCACTCTGGCCACAGACCCACCCGGAGCCGCTGACACCGGTGCCCAATGGGAAGTCCCAGGGAGGCGGGTGGGCCGAGGGACCACCTGCGATGGAAGTCGCTGAGCCCGTGACGGGTTTCTATCTGCACGGTTTTCCGTCAATGTCCTCTGCTAATTAAGTCACAAAATTGGGTGATTTCCCTCTGTAACACTTTTCTAGGGTTTTCCATGGGTTAAAAATGGCAAGTTCTTCCCGGCACGGTATTTTGATCCCCTCCCGGTACCGTTTGTAGCCTGGGGTGAGAAGGGAAGCAGGGTCTGCCCCACGTCACATCCTGCGGGGCCTGGGAGGGCGGGGATCACAGCCACCACCCCCGCCCCGAATGCCTCCAGCTGCTGGGACACCAGGACCCCCTGACATACCCCGCGGGGGTCACCACCTGGGAATCCGGGCCTGGGGACAGGTAGCGTGGATGTGCACGGGCACAGACCTTCTGGGTTTCTTCTCGGTTCCCTAGGACTCTCCCTGGGATGAGATTTAACCCACTGGGAGCAATTCAGAAGGCAAGGCTTAAGGGGCGCCCGCCCTTCTGTAACACTGCACGGCTGGCACCCCTTAGGAAACGAGGAAAAATGGCCCATTAATGAGACATTAAACTTCAATCCAATCTATCAGATGTATTTGACAGGAAACCGGGCAAATGGACTGGGATGTGCTGTGTGCAGGCACTCACGGCCCTAAATCAGGCCCTAAATCAGGACCCCAACCGGAGGGCCCCTTGCAGAATGTGTCTGGCTGCTAAGCAGGCTACGAAACCCCTCCGGATGGAGTGTTTGATTGTCTAAACAGGCCTCGTCCTCCTAATAAACCCAGGGGGCTGGAGGAAACACAGTCGTCCCTATAAAGGGGATGCTGACTGCCTCTGCTCCTCCTATGACAGACCCCAGACCCAGGGAACTCTCGTTGCTTGTGGGGGCTTCTCCCTCATTCGTTTCTTGGGTTAATGGCATGCCAACTGGAGCCCACTCTCGGGTGAGCGTACCTGGGGACGGGACCCCGAGGAGTATTCCCACAAAACTGAAGGAGTTTCGGGGAAGTTCCCCGTCTCCCCGGGCCTGACGTGGATGCTCTATATGCACCCGTCGGTGTAAAAGCCATGTGTCTGCTCATCTGAGCTGACGAGCTGTGGAACCCGGAGCCCCCTTCTCGGCCCTTCGGGCTTTTCCCCACCTCCCGCCTCGCTGGCAGCGCCTCCCTCCTCGCCGTCCCCTCCTCCTGTCCCCGCACCGTGGGCGCGGCCTGCATGACTGGACCCCATAGGAGCCTCCACCTGCAGCCCCCAGCCTCCTGCTCCTCCGAGGAGGAAAAAAATCTCTAGAGATTTTCCCACTGGTGCCCCAGGTAAAAATTGACAAAGGGGAACAAATTGACCTTTAAGGGGACCCAGGTGGCACATATCTGGTATTTAACCTAATGGTTGAATTTGTTGGTTTAATTAAGACGGATGTGTCTGTCCTCAGCATTAAATACAAGACTTTTATTCTACCAAGATTACTAAAGGTTGAATAGGTCCCTGGGCTCTGTTGTCAGCGAAACGACGACTTGAAATGGTGGTTAATTTTGTCCGCCTCAAGGTTTTCACGGGTAATTTGTAAGAAAGCTTTCAAAGTCTTTAGTAGCCTGGAACTTTAAAGTCCTGCTTGCATGTTACGTTGGGTCTCACTGGCCACCTAAGTCTTTTCCAAACGAGATAAAAATACTAAAGCCATAATCACTACACACAGGTTTGTACTTCTGACTTCTTACTTCAGAGAAGCCGAGGATATTCGAGTCTTGGAAAACAAGCCTTGTGTCTTACTGAAAAGTCATACTATGGAAAACGCATGTTCCTAAAAATTATGAAATATATTCATAAATTTGCTAAGAATGTTGGTGTAACAGACAGTTCACAATTGGTTACTCTCTAGTGCTCACTGGACACTATGATTCCTAAGAGTTAAAATTCCGCTAAATGCAGAAACCCAGTCAGAGAGGACTGATCTTCCGTAGCACTGCACGGCCTCCCGACAAGGACTTGAGACGTTTAAAGGCTGATGGAAGGGAGCGGAAGGTGCGTGAGGAGGATCTAAGCAACGGGGGTACGTGGTGTGGGGGTAAAGGAAAGTGAGTTTGTCCTCAGATGAGACTGGGCCTCTGGAGAGCAAGAGCTGACATCAAAATCCGAATGAAAATGTTGTAGGTTTACAAAGGAGGATCTCTGGGGAGGGATTTCCTATGTGGTCAGAAGTAAGGTTGAAATGAGTGGATTTTAAAAGTTCACTGGTGTAAGATTAAAATTCTGCTTTTCTCTCTGTTAAAACAAAGTTTTCTCGAATGGGTGGCCTGCTCTTGGTAAGAAAATGTAAGCAAAGGTGTTTTTTTTTTTTCCTTTTGTCTGTCCAGAAAACCAAAACTTAGTTTTGTCTTTATCAGGCCTTTGATGAGTTAAAGTTAAAACTTCCCAATATTAAACAAAACAAAAACAAAACTTCTCAATATTAAGGAAGCTAGTTTTTTTTTGTTTTTTTTATTTATCATTTTTTTAATAATAAATTTATTTCTTATTGGTGTTCAATTTGCCAACATACAGGATGTGCTCATCCCGTCAAGTGCCCCCCTCAGTGCCACCCATTCACCCCCTCCTCCCCTTCCACCACCCCTAGTTCGTTTCCCAGAGTTAGGAGTCTTGGTGTTCTGTCTCCCTTTCTGATATTTCTGATATTTCCTCTCCCTTCCCCTCTATTCCCTTTCACTATTATTTATATTCCCCAAATGAATGAGACCATATAATGTTTGTCCTTCTCCGATTGACTTATTTCACTCAGCATAATACCCTCCAGGTCCCTCCACGTCAAAGCAAATGGTGGGTATTTGTCATTTCTAATGGCTGAGGAATATTCCGTTGTATACATAGACCACAGCTTCTTCTTCTTTTTTTTTTTAGACCACAGCTTCTTTATCCATCATCTTTCGATGGACACCGAGGCTCCTTCCACAGTGTGGCTATTGTGGACATTGCTGCTATAAACATCGGGGTGCAGGTGTCCCAGCGTCTCACTGCATCTGTATCTTTGGGGTAAATCCCCAGCAGGGCAATTGCTGGGTCGTAGGGCTAGGTACTCTATAACCCTATGTATTTGCCTTTGGAATCTCTTATTGCCACTTTCGTTAAATAAATAATCAAGTTTTAAGTTTTGTAATGATCTGTAATCCTATTTAGGCTTGTATTTTATAAATATCTGAGGTTTTTAAACAAACTTCTCTGGGAATTGAAATGTAAATGAAGTCTTTTTTGACTGATTAGGCCTTTTGTTTGGCATGTTAAAGTTACTACTGTTAAATAATGATAGATGAGCACTGGGTGTTATTCTGTATGTTGGCAAATTGAACACCGATAAAAAATAAATTTATTATTAACAAAAAAATAAATAAAAATAAAAAAAATAAAAAATAAAAATAACGCTAGACCTTCGGCTATGTTGTTTGGGTAAATGCTATAACTGGTCCAGAGATGACATGCAATTCCTAAAGTTCTCGTAGCTTTTGGTATAAGGCCATCGCTCGATATTCTGATCATTATGTGGCACAGAAATAACGGAATTTCCTTGTCGGCTGCGTTATAATGAAGTCTTCGTAGCAGATCTTGAACCAGGTCCACTTTTGAGTCATCATTTAGAATTATTGTTCTTATTCTCTTGCAAAATGTGAATCATCTTCAAAGAGATTCATAAAAAGGGCTTTTGACAAATACAGGTTTTTGATGGCTTCAAGATCATAAATGACTGAACTGAGTAAGAATTTCCACAACTAGCTAAAAAAAGCTGTATTCACACTGAGTAAGAATTAGTCACACGGAACTAAACGAACTGAGGAAGATGATTGTCGTTTTTGTGGCTCTTGTTTGGAACACAGCTGGTTCTCTAATGTTTGCTTGTCCAGATTAAGGAAACTTCCTCTTCAACCATCCATGATATACAGAACCACGAAGAAACATCCCTTTGTGAGTAAATGGAAGTGTTTAACTTTTCCCTCTGCCTGAACCCTCTGAAATTCAAAATGTCTCAGTGAGGATTCTTTCTTTCAGGGCAATTACAGTCATTTGCATAAGCTCAGCAACAACCTGTTCTCCTCCTAACAGGACACCTTTGGGAACACTGGTTATTTTGCCAAGGCCTTGATAGCGACGTCCTATTTGAGAGACATTCCTAGGCTTGGCCATGACCAGACAGCTTGGAGGAACTGAGGTGGACTCGATGAAGCCTGGAGCCATGGAGCCCTTGGAGATGTTGGCCGATACAGGCTACGGTTCCCAGCGGCCTCACCAGGTGAGTAAAGAATGTCACGTCCTGGCAGGTGCAGGAACCTCGGGGTATTTTGGGGACTTGAGAACAGGAATTCACACAAATCGACAGGTAGTGCAGGCAAGTCTGCCGACAAATATTTGGTTTGGCTTCAGACCCGGAGAGGCTGATAAAAAGTTCAATCCAGATTCCTTAGAAAATGTTCTAGCAAAGCAGATTTTAAAGGATATCTACGATCAATCACTATTCTCTCTGGGCACACATAAAAAATTAGGCCACATTTGTTAAAATTGGACTTGTTTTTCAAACAAATTAGATTTGATTTGGCTATCTCTGGAAATAAGGGTGATTTTAGAGAGAAAAATTATACTTCAATAGCACATTGTTGTGGATGTTAAATCCTGGTTTTGGTTGTCTTTGCATGAATACTGTTTACCGAAGTTAGACAACTAGAGGTAAACTTCAGAGAAATTGCCATATTAGTAACCATGGGCATATGATCATTTCAACAGCTGGGAAATAGGACTCCCCAATAATTGTATAGCTCAGCTCTCAGCTTGATCAATTCTGTGTGGCTGAGAGGAAAAAATAACTCCTTGGAACCCAGAGCATAGCCCACTCCGTGGAGTCGACTGGCATTGTGGAGACCACGGGTGGCCCCACTTTCCTTATGATCGGACTGCATGTTCCTCCCGGGGGTGCCTAGGTTCCCACACAAATCTTATCCCATTTGCCTGATTCCTCATAATTAGGATACTGGTAAGGCAAGGCATCGAATAAGCAGGGCTTGTGGATGATTTTCTCCCTTAGCCGTGTTGTGCAAGGAGCCACCTTTATTGATGTGAAACTGCAAATAGAGGCTTTAGCCAAGCGTAAAACAGCCCCTTTAACTAAAAAGGACATGCAGTCACCCAGAAATTCAAAAGGTGACCCTCTGAAGCCGGAGGGCTCTGGAGACCCTGACTGCAGCTCACGGTTTTATTTTTAATAAAACAGATCATTGTGTATAGACTCCAGATCACCACAAAATGTGACAGGGTTACTAAGACATGGACACCTAAATTGGTTTTAAATGACCTCTCTCTTTCCTCTATTCATTGGTTAAACTCCTGGACTGAAGGGAAATTTGGGTCAACTGTCAAAGGCCTTTTTTAGTCCCAGTTCAGTAAATGAATTGTAGAACAAAAAGACAAAACAAAACAAAAAAAGACCTTTTTTTATTGAGCTTCTCTTTCTTATAATAATATTAAGCTTATTTTGTTGTCTTTTCTGGCGGCTCCCGACCTGGTACCAAGTCTCCTTCGCTGCTATGACTCCAAGCCTTTCTACTCAGGGAGGCTCGTCTATGTTTTCTACCTGGGATTGGCTGCCTCGGCCATTGGTCAATCCTACATAGAAGCTCCCCAACCAGACCGATGCTGACCCACAGGTGAGGACGTTTCTATGCCTCCTTTCAGCAGGAAGAAGTTACACAAGACACCTGCCAACCTCAGTGACCTTAAAGATTGAAGGGTCAAAATTGTTCAGGGAGGAATGACGAGAAAAACAAAGGCAAAAGAAACGTGGATAACATTAAATTTCCTTACAGCTTGCAGCCCGTTGACAAATCCCTGCGGCAGGCAGAGGGTGATGGTCCTCAAAGAACTCCCAAGTGTCCTCCTGCTAATGCTTCGCTGGAGGCAGAAAGCACCCTAACCTTGACAGGAGCCCCAACTCCAGCACCTCCGAGTCCTCTTCAACATATGAAAATCCTTTAGACACTTCCTTTGTCTGTAGCCACCAACTTAAAAGTGTGTAATCAGGGGTCCCGGGGGGCTCAGCGGTTGAGCGTTCGGCTCAGGGTGTGACCCCAGAGCCCAGGGCAGAGGCTCTACTGCTGAGCCACCCAGTCGTCCCCATCTTGTTCTTTTCTTTGTGATTTATTCCCCTGACCCTTCATTTTCCCAGTCTCTGTGTTGCTTTCTGGACATTAGATAATACAGTCCCCTCTGCCAGTCTTGATGCTCTTGGTAGGAGTTGAACCTTGTGACCTGAGTTACAGGTGGGCCCCCAAAACTTTGTGGTTGTCCAAACTACCTACTTTGCTCTTCGTGGCTGCCGGTAGTTGAAGGCGTGCCGCAACCAGGGTGTTCCAAAGGGGAGGATCCCTAGACCCTCTGGTCAGCACCTAGATGCAGGCTGGTTGCCAGCTAGACCCTCAGCAGCACTGAGAAAGGGTGTAGTTAATCTCTTTCTGTGGAGAAACTGGGCAATAAGCCTTTCTACCTGCCACCTTCGCACTGGGCCTGGAGGCTTCCTGAGGGGTGGGCGGGGCTCCTGTGCCCATTTAAAAACTACTCCTTTGTTCGCTACAGTCCTGTGGGACCCGTGGATGTCAGCCCTGCTGGCTCTCAGAGGTAGGTGCTCTGGGGGTCCGTCCCGTGAATGGCAGCTTTAGAACTGGGGTGGCTGATGCGTGAACAGTCTTCCAGGGAGATGCCTTGTTTCATTATTGTAACAAGCCAGAGGAAGAAAGCAGGATAAGTGTGCACTGGCTTCTCAGGGGTCAGGGGGATCACAGGCAGCACCTCGGGGCCTGCTGATTAGAGGCTGGACCCTCGGGGAGCAGCTTGTACAGTGTGCAGTCCAGCCCCTTCCAGGAAGGGGACTGTGGGGCATGGTGTTTGCCAGCCGAGCCCTGGGGGCATAGATGCCCTGAGTGTTTGTGCCCCCATTAAGAACTGCTTCTTGGGTTGCAACAGTCCCCTGGGACTTGTGAATGTAAGCTGCATTGGCTTTCAGAGCGCAGTGACTTGGGAGCTCATCCCTTGGATGGCAGCCTTAAAGTTGGGGCACTCGATGTTCCGTCCGAAACCTTCACTCTTCAGGGAGAAGCCGGGAGGTGGGCATTGCCCCTTGATTGCGTGGTGCTGGGCAGGGGGCAGGGTTTGTGGTCAGAATGTGTCTCCGCCTTTCCTTCCTGTTTCAATGTGGGTGTTTCCTAGTTACCCAAAATGGAAGACCACCAGGCTCGTTTCTGGATGTCTCTCAGAGGGACTCCTCTAGGAGTAGTTTTATGCTCCGGGCACCTGTGTTACCATCCTGGTCCCTCTAACTTCTTCCTTAAACTCCAGATTCACCTCCAACCATACACTCGACAGCTCTGTTTGGGCAGGTAATAGTATCTCCAACCTAATTTGTCGAACACTAGACTCTTGCTTCCCCTTTACTAGGCCTGACCTCCCTCAACATTCCTGCTTAGTCAATGGAGATTCCATTCATCCATTTCCTGAGGCCACAGAGTTCCCTAGGAGCCATTCTTGATTCTTCTTCTTTTTAAAAAGATTTTATATATTTGAGAGAGAGAGAGAGAGAGCACGAGCAGGGGGAGGGGCAGAGGGACAAGCAGACGCCCCGCTGAGCAGGGAACCTGACGTGGGACTCGATCCCAGGATCCTGAGATCACGACCTGAGCCAAAGGCAGATGCTTCACCAACTAAACCACCCAGGTGCCCCTGATGTTTTCATTTTAGACTTCAGTAAAGGTCAACTTTTGTTAAAAGATTCACATTTTTCTCATCCAACATCCTTACGAGCATTTCTTCGATATTACCTACAATTTGGAAACTTTATCCAAGGTTTCAATTAGAATTAAACATACTTATAAAAAAAAAACACACACAACCTGGAGGCACTAAACACTTTGTGAATTTTCCTTTGCCATCTGTGGTATAAAGCATGCATTTCCCATTGCTCTCCCAAGTTTCAGCGTTCTCAATTTCCTACTTATTTGCTGACCAAGATTGCCCAAGTTCCCACTCGGGTGGGGAGGCTTCCAAGCAGCATCGCGCGCTGTCAGAGCTGCAGACGTCCACAAAGAGTGTCATACATGCTCCTAAATGTTTCCAATATCACCAGGCTCCTTCTTTTTTGCAGAACCATCTTAATTTTATTTAAATATGGTTTTACCTTAACTGCTTCCAGGAAAGTTAAAATGAGGCCACAGAACTTCCTGAAAACATCTCCAACAAAATAACTAACTGCAGCAAGTCAGGTGAGGGAGACAACAGGCAGGTTCAAACGAGCAGCCAGCGGAGCCCCCTTCTGCTCCCAGAGGTGAGAACGGCCGAGCCGAGGGCATGGGATCTGTCTTCCCCCGAAGTCAGATCACTCTCCCTGAAACCGAGGCCAACCTAAAATCTGGCTCTCGTGAAACTTATCATGTGACTGTCCTTTTCCAGAACCTTGAAATGGGAGAACGGGCCGGAGGCCAGGTGCCTCACTTCCTTCGACATGGTTCTGTGGGCAGACGGTGGACTCTGGGGGGTTAGCCCACCGCACCCCGTGCTTCGCAAAGTACTCGCTACAATGGCTTAGAAATCCACTCTGCCCCCCGAAAATACCTGCTTTGCAGGTCTGTGAGGAGGAGTGGGTGAGCAGAGGCCACGTGTCTGTCCTTCATGTGGCTTCAGTAAGGGAGAGCTCTTGAGCAGGAGCTCAACTGTGAGCAGCTACCAGTCTCTTTGCCACCGAAAGATCCCAATGCACTGGCTTCACCAGCATCTCCACCTGTTCGCTTACACGGATATTTGGACGAGATGTATTGAAAAGGAAGGAGCAGTTGGGTTCTACTCCTAAGTGTGTGGCCGTAGCAGGTGGCCCAGCGCGTGCAGATGCCCACGGACTGCTTCCTCTCCATCCGGCCCCACAACCTCCTTGGAATACGGGTCTGCGGGCCCCAGGCCTTCCCGGGGTTCTTTCCTGTGGGTTCCTTCCTCTACCTGATGGTGCCACCGGGGACTGAGGCCTCGGCCCGAACGGTCCCACCCTGGCTGGGCCCAAAGCTCCTGAAGGGAGGTCCTTTGCCCACCTGGTCTGGGCAGCCCCAGCCGGAACCCTCGGCTGATTATGGCTGCCAGGGGCCTAGGACTCGTGGGGTAAGGGCCTGGGTGCTTTTTCTTTGCTCTTTGGCAGTTTTTCCTCATCAACAAGTCAAATGGAAACAGATTCCAAGGAGGACTCACTGTGTTAGTGGGGAAACTTTTCTGGGCACCTCACTTGCTGGGCATCCTGTGTCCTGGGGATGCTGCGGTGAACGGGGCTGCCCCAGTGAGGGAGGCGCAATTCCAAGAGCTAAAACAGCAACGGCTACAATGACATTAGATAAACAAAATAACACTGCGTCGGGGGGCGGGGGGGGCAGGACACTGTGGCCTCCCGGGGCAAGGACACTGCGGGGACAAACGGAGAAGGACGGGAGGGCGGCGCCCGCAGGTGTGCAGGAGGGTCTCCGAGCAGAAGCCGCCGTGGGCTCGAATCCCTGAGCCGGGGAGGCCGAGGCCCCCGCGCACCCACAGCCCAGGTGGGCTCCCCCAGAAAACCCGCAGGCCTCTGTCGAGGGCCGCAGAGCAGAGCCCGAGGCCCATCCCCATCGCGACCAGCCCCGCGGGGACGAGGGCGGCTCAGGGTCCCGGACTGTCTCCTTGAGGGCGCGCGGGGGTCACACGTCCCTCTGGCCCGGCCCTCCCGCCCCTGCGGGCACCTGTCCGCCTGTCCATGCAGCGGCCCGCAGGCCAGGGCGCACCGCGGGGCAGGTCTGCGGCGGTGGGTGCAGGTGGGGGGCCCCCGGGGTTCGAGGGAAACAGCCCAGGGCCTCAGGCCCAAGGCCCCGCGCCTGGGACACTGCTCCGAGTTTGCACCCCACCTTCCGAGGCTGGATGGGGGGACCCAGCGCCCAGACACCCGCGGGGTCCTGTGGCAGAGGCCGCCTCCCACACCAGGGATCTGGGGAGAGGCGCTCTTTGTCTCAGGACCCAGCTCCTGCTGCCCTTCTGGCATCTTCTCCTGCCTCAGCCTGTCTTGGGCAGGTTTTCTCTGCTCCTGTGCGGTCTCTGACCACGCTCAGCGCACCCTGTGGCACTCGTCTCGTTGCACAGCGCCCTGCACACTCTCGCAGAGCTACACCTTCGGAATAGTGAAAAATTGTGCTTGAATAATTTGGCCACTGCAGGTAGCAGCAAAGAATAAGAGACACGGAAATGCAGAATTAAATGCATCGGAGCTTCTCCTCGTGGATTGGCAGGAGGCGCGGGCAGGCAGGGCTCCAAGGGGCTCAGGCGCCCCCAGTGCCCTCCCTCGCCCCAGCGGGGGCCTTCCGGACGGACCGGGTGCGGCCCCTGCGCTGACGCAGTTTTCCATCTCTCGGTGAGCATCCAGTTCGTGCCGACCATGCGTCCAGCCCTGTTGGGGGCCCTGGGGACAGTGCGCCAAGAAATGTCTTCGTGAAGCTTCGTTCCTCTCAGGAAAGGCGCACAGTAGATAAAATAAACAGAGATATTTTTAAAAGATGTTTAAAATGTTTATAATATAAATAAATAAAAATATATCTAGGGGCGTCCGGGTGGCTCAGGGGTTGAGCGGCTGCCTTCTGCCCAGGGCATGACCCCGGGGTCCTGGGATCGAGTCCCACATCGGGCTCCCTGCAGGGAGGCTGCTTCTCCCTCTGCCTGGGTCTCTGCCTCTCTCATGAGTAAATAAATAAAATCTTCAAAAAAAAGTAAAACATAAATAATAAAAATAAAAATATATCTAGAATAAGTATGCAGCATCGACACAATTAAGGAATAGGAGCGAGTGGACCTCGGGCGGGGGCTGTGGAGGACCGTGCCAGGGGAGGAAGGGGTGTGCAGAGAGCTCCTGGGCAGGTGCAGCCAGGGCAGGGGTGCAGCAGAGGCGAGGCCGGGCCCGGGGGACTCCCCAAGCTTCCAGCACCCCTCCTGCTGCCCTCTCTGACCCCTCCTCCCCAGGCAACCGCCCAGCTGCGCTCCGTGACGAGCACTCTGGGGCCTGACCACGCCGGTTCAGCGTGACTCCAGGTTTCTCCCCTGCAGGTCCTGCCCCGGGCCGCGCACTTTCCACCCTGGGCCACAGACACCCTCTCTGCCTATTGGCTATGATGGGACAAGACCGAGGGTGCTACCGCCTCTCTGCACGTGGCTCTGCGTGGGACGCTCGGGGTTCTGCTCCCACGAGACAGGCCTGCGGGGGCGGCGGCCACTCTGAGGGGTGTGCAGCTCCACACACACAGCAAGGGTGTCCCTTGCTTCCACGCCCGCTCGCGCATCTCACGTGTGCTCCTCGGCCCTTCGTGCAGCTTTCTCCGTAAGTTCTCCAGGTCCGTGTTTTCCCCACTTTTGGTTTGTTTCTCGTTATTGTGCTCTGCAATTTCTTTATGTGTTTTGGATACCGTCAGATCTACGATTTACAAGTACTTTCTCTTTGTCTGTGGCTTGTGTTTTCTTTCTCTTCACCGTGTGTTTCAGAGGGCAGCTCTCTTGATTTTATGAAGTCCACATCATCAAGTTTTCTTTGGCGAATCTGAGAGGCCTTTGCCAAACCCTCAGCCTCGGAGAGTTTCTCCAGTGTTTTCCTGAAGCGCTACAGGTTGTGGTTTTATAGTTAGGTCTGTGATCCATTTGCAATCATTTTTATATATGGTGAGAATGGATGGAGCGAAATTCTTGTTGTTTGTTTATTTTCAGTGTTGACTCTTTCCTTCTCTGGTAATAGGAACACAATGGGCTCCCCGGACCCAAGGACGGCACTTTCAACAATTCTGAAAAAACCCTGAGCAAACTTCTTTAAAGTTTTGCCGTGGTCTCCCTTCCGTCCCTTCCGCTTGAGCTCCCAGGGAGCGCCAGCCTCCTCCCGGTGGCCACGCTTCTCAGACTCCGGCGTCTTTCCATCTCTTGGGCTCATCAGACTGTAGTTTGGGTAACGTATTCAGACATATACTTTCGTTTCCTATTCATCTTCAATTGTGGCCACTCTGCTGCTTAAGGCACCATCAAGTTTTAAATTTCAGTTCTTTTTCTTTTACTTTTTTTTTTTTAAGATTTTATTTATTTATTCATGAGAGACACAGAGAGAGAGAGAGAGAGGCAGAGACACAGGCAGAGGGAGAAGCAGGCTCCATGCAGGGAGCCTGACGCAGGACTTGATCCCAGGTCTCCAGGATCACACCCTGGGCTGAAGGCAGACGCTCAAATGCTGAGCCACCCAGGGATCCCCCCAAATTTCAATTCTTAACACTTTTATTTATTGATGTCTTACTAGCTGAATTTTCAAACAGGCCTCCCTTCTTTATCGTCTGTTGTCCTAGCTAGGATGTTCCAGCTCTGCTGCATGCGTGTAACCATGTGATTTCACGCCTCCTGTCTGGCAACTCCAGTACTGAGGTCCTTTGTGAGTCCCTTGCTTTGTTCGGTTCTTTGCTGTTTCTTAAAATCAATGCCTTGTTCCTGTGCTGGTTTTGGGGTGTTTGATAGCAGACAGATCAATTTCCTGGCAATGGTTTGTGCCTTGGCTTCAGGTTGCAGAGCCCCAGGGAGTATCCGTTCCTGTGGACAGCCTGGGGGCTCTGAGTCCAGAAGTCCTTTCCACCCAAAGGCTCCATGGCGCATGTGTGTGGTGAGAGCCTGGACCCCAAGTCCATCCACATGAGCGAGGCCCCTCCGTTTCCTTCTGAGTGCAGAGCTCTTCTCACTTATTCTTGAGGCAACATGTAACCGTTTGCAGGTTCAAGTGACTAGGGGTCTCCCGCCAGCCTGGGCGCCACGGCCAGCTGTCTGTCCTCTGTTGGTATGCGGCTCACGGCTTCCCCTGGAGTCCAGTGCAGGTCGGGTGCTCGGGCGAGGCCCACCCAGCAGGACCCCAGCCCTGTCGGCCCCTTGGGCCCCTTCTCTGGGCCAGGTCAGTGTTGCTTCTGAGGCCCTCTTGGGTCTCCATTTCTGATCCACACAATCACGAAGAGTTTGAAGCCTGACTCACTGTCTCTAAATTTTCTTCTTTCTACTGAGTTTCCTGAGAGGCTTCGTCACACTGATGCTGCTTCTGCGTTTGCTGCCCTGTTGGAGGGGAAGCTACTTTTCTGATTTCTGTGCACTCATGCTTCACCTTCTCTGCTATCGCAGCATCTCTTCCTTAAGAGTTTGCTTTTCTAACTGAGACACCTGCACCCCAATGTTCACAGCAGCAATGTCCACAGTAGCCAGACTGTGGAAGGAGCCTCGGTGTCCATCGACAGACGATGGATAGAGAAGCTGTGGTCCATGTATACAGTGGGATATTCCTCAGCCATCAGAAAGGATGGGTACCCACCATTTGCTTCGATGTGGATGGACCTGGAGGGTATGATGCTGAGTGAAGTAAGTCAATCAGAGAAGGACAAACATTATATGGTCTCATTCTTTTGGGGAAGATAAAAAATAGTGAAAGGGAGTAAAGGGGAAAAGAGAGAAAATGAGTGGGAAATATCAGAAAGGGAGACAGAACATGAGAGACTCCTAACTCTGGGAGATGAACTAGGGGTGGTGGAAGGGGAGGTGGGCGAGGGGTAGGGGTGACTGGGTGACAGGCACTGAGGGGGGCACTTGGTGAGATGAGCACTGGGTGTTATACTATATGTTGGCAAATCAAACTCCAATAAAAATATACCAAAAAAAAAAAAAAAAAAGAATTGCCAGAAACTAGAAAAGGGGATGGAACCATGCATTGTCCCTTCAAGTCTCCAGAAGGAACCAACCTTGTCAACACCTTAATTTCAGACTTCTAGCCATCAGAACTGTGAGAGAATAAAGGTTGGCTGTTTAAACTAAAAAAAAAAAAAAAAAAAAGAGTTTGCTTTTCTGCTTTATGATCTTTTTTTTACTATAGCAACTATTGTATTGACTTTTATAGTTGATGAAATGTTAGTCGTGATACCAATCTATTGGAAAGAATTTTATTTTATTTATCTATTTTTAAAGATTGTATTTATTTATTCATGAGAAACAGAGACACAGAGAGAGGCAGAGACACAGGCAGAGGGAGAAGCAGGCTCCATGCAGGGAGCCCGACGCGGGACTCAACCCCGGGTCTCCAGGATCACTCCCTGGGCTGATGGCAGCACTAGACTGCTGAGCCCCCTGGGCCGCCCCTGGAAAGAATTTTCGATGCTACTTCACTTCGTGGTTCCTTCCAAGTGTCCCTGCCTCCTGCCCCCTTTATTAGGAGTTTCCCTTCTCCTCTGAGCTCCCGATCGTTGAATGGGGGGTTGCCAGGCCTCTCCAGGGCTTCCGTGAGGTGGGAGGAGCTGTGCTGTTGCTCACATGGTTTGCACGACTCCTGCTTTGTGCGCGGGGGCTTCCTGAGCCCCATGCACACCCGTGTCCCCGCCGTGTGAGGACAGCTGCTACCGCAGACCTCGCCACCAGCAAGTGGGCCGTGGCTCCCCCACCCCTGCCCTGGCTTCGCCCCGCACGGCGGCCTGACGCCGGTTCCACTGGACATTGCCCAGAATCCATCGGGCATCTGCAGATCCCACCTGCTGCCTGTTATGTTGACAATGGGGTTTCCTCGGTTATTAAAGCTGCCCGAGCCCCTGTCCTGTGGCTTCCCAGTGATTTCCCAGAGGGGAAAGGGGGTGCTCACCGATTCAGTGACCTTGCACCTGGAGGTCTGGATCGACACGTTCAAGGGTTACGGTGTCAGTGTTTAGAATACAGAAATGTCACACCAAACACATTGTCTCAGAAATGGTATTAGTTAGGGTAAGACAAAAAAGGCAGTCTTTTAATAAAAATCTACGTTGTGTAGATTATGCAAAACATAGGCATGAGCTACGAAGTATAGATAAATATTCAAGGACTTCAGTACCAAAATCATCTGCTTGTTACAGTCTGATTTTTGGTAATATGGATAAAACCAAAGAAAAGCTATTTTCTAGGCTTCGTTTCCACTCACGCCCTGATATGTGCATCGTCGTGTGTAGGATGAACCCTGCACGTGGATAGTTTCCATCATGGATGTTGTTTCACAACAATAACAACCCATGGGCTGTTGGGCGCACGGAAACGTCCCCGCCGCGGGAAGCAGGCGAAGATTGAACATGACGGGGAGCATGTCGGGCACGTTAAGAGCAGAGTGTACATTCTCAATTACATAGGAAGTCACATAAAATATTTCAAATTGACATATTTTCAATATGTGATAAATATTTTCTCAACCCAGGCGGCAGTAGTGAGTGAATAGTCCTTCTCTGCTCTGTTTCTAGACATTATGAAATGACATAGTTCAGCAAAGGAATGCTCCTTTGTTCTTGGAAACAGAGCTTTTGAGAGGCTTTTGGAAACAGAAGGATTTTTTAAAACACGTTCTTGATTTTGATTATAAACTAATGAGACTTTAATAATGGGAAGAGGCAAAATAATTGTGATGTTTAGGTCATGTGAGTTGAATTTGGAGAATGGCTTAACATCCAAAAAGTAGAATTCTCTTCTAAAATGATCTTTGGTTGGGAAATAACACGCAGGCCACGTCAACACCCACCTTTAGGGAAAAACGGCAAATGCCCGTGATTCAGGTGAGCCTTACAGCGAGCATCACGGAGACAGAGGCCGCCAGGGCAGCAGATTCCACACAGACGGACTGCATAAGTCAGTCTGCCGGTCGGGGCCCGGGTTTGATCCTGTCCCAGCCACGACTCAAACAACGCGATGTACAGTCGAGGCAACAGATTGCTGATTTAATTCCACTCAAGTTGAAGTTGGGAGGCTTATAGCACAACCATAATCTGAGGAATGCGACGCTGCCCTGTGATCCAAACCCTGGGAGTCAGAGTAATAATCGGCCTTCCCAGGCCTATTGTGACTCAGAACCTCATTAGCATGTTGGGTCTCACTGTAAAAGTCTTGATTATCATGTTCTTAGATTAAGCAAATTTGGCAGGGATCACAACGAAAAGTGATACTTCAGTCTCCAAGTATCCTTTTTTTTTTTTTTTTTTTTTTATTTTATTTTTATTTTTTTTATTTATGATAGGCACACAGTGAGAGAGAGAGAGAGAGAGAGGCAGAGACACAGGCAGAGGGAGAAGCAGGCTCCATGCACCGGAGCCCGACGTGGGATTCGATCCCGGGTCTCCAGGATCACGCCCTGGGCCAAAGGCAGGCGCCAAACCGCTGCGCCACCCAGGGATCCCTCCAAGTATCTTTATAAGCTAGAGCACAGGCCAAGCCTCCTAGGATATAATTCAACCAGGGTATAAATAAGTCAGCATTTTCTCCCCTCCCCACAGCCGAACGGGCTAAATTAGAGTGGCAAAGGAGTCGGTTAAAAAAGCAAACATGGGCGTTTAAGAATGTCCGTGCCCCTCACTCACAGTCAATCTTTGGCGAAATATCTATTTTAGGCAAAGGAAAGAAAACATTTTTGTGTTGGCCGGGGACTAGCAAAAAGGCAGAGTAAGAAGCTTCGCATGATTCTCTCTCCAAAAAAGCAATGAAAAAGCTTGATAAAATTGTCAAAAACAACCATTTCTGAACTCCAAAAATTAGCCATAAGCATAAAACAAGCTGAGAAGCATTTATTCACGGAAAACCTCTGACCCTCGGTAAAAACAGAGGGTTTGAGTGCTTTCCAGGGGTGTGGCCGCAGCCCGCCTCCCCCATGCCCAGGGGACGTGGCCCAGGGAGCTCCGCGGCCCCCCTGGGGCCTGGAGAAGCCCCCCTGCTCCCGTGGGTCTGGAGGCCACGTGGGCCCACCTTCCCCAGGCGCCAGACGGGGCCTTGCAGGCTCGGCCAGGCTCAGAGCCGCCCTTGACCCCGGCCAAAGGTGGACCCACAGACGCAAGCGTCTTCATGCCTGGGGTGCCAGCAGGTGACACGGGTCCGACTTGGGAGGACCTGGGGTCAGGCTGGGTCCTGCCTGGAGCCCAGGGTCAGCCTGGGGCCAATCCCCTGGGAGGGGGCGACACCAGTGCACCTGCTCAGAGCGGTTTCCACCCAGCTCCCCAGAGGTCCTCAGAAGGCCACCATGTAAATAAAACACCACTTTAAACAGAACCAAAGAGCCCGAAAGTGACAGAAAATTGGCGGAAATGCACACAGGGCACCCGCTGTCTTCCGGGTGAGCAGCGACGTGAGCCCAAGGGTGGGAGTGCAGGGGAGCCCACGTCTCCAGAGGGAGAGCCGGGATGGGAGCATGGTGAGAGCAGGGTGGGAGCAGGGTCAGGGGCATCGGTATGAGCTCATGGTTCTCAAGACGCTTGCAGACCCCAAAATGCAGGAACGCGTGTGTAGTGGGTCAGTCAACACGCTTGGTCACAAAGGTAAGGGAAGAGGGACAGTCTGCACCAGAACCCGCTTCTCTCGAGAGCCGGGGAGAAGCTGTCGGCTCACACAGGGAGACCCCAGGGAGGCCCGTGGCTGGACCCTGGGACACTGAGGACCACAGAGGAAAGACACGACAGCCAACTAAAATCTGTGACAAGGGTAACGGCTTAGGTGATTGTACAGTGATCACGTAAGGTATTAGCACGAGAGGAAGACGCATATGGGGGAATCTAGGTATTAGTTTGCACATTTTCTGTAAGTATCAAATGATTTCAAAATAAACAAATGCAGAAATGCATTTGAATTTTTTGCAGAGCTTTTACAGAAAAGTTTGCATGTTTTTCCGTGCTGCTTGAACATGCCGTTAAGGCCTGAGTCTGTCTTTGGCATTCTTAGGGGTCATGGCCAGACGGCTGCACTTGGCTGGGTCCCTGTTGTGTTTGGCTTCTCCACGTGTTTTACATGCACAGTGACAGTATTTCGTAATTGTGTTTTTATTATCATCTCACTGAAAACAAAGCTCTCTCTTCAGACACAAATTCCCGTAGGCCGCATCAGCAGACAGTGAAGGTGCAGACAGCGGGGACCTCACGGGGCTGAGGGCCCTCCTCACTGGGTTGCTCGGGGTCCACCTGGAGCTCGTCTGCAGCCCTTAGGCTGTTGGCTCGTCAAATATTAAAACAATATTTCTGGGAAAGCTACCCACACTTGGACATAAGTCTGAAAGAAAGAGGCCAGTCTGGGGCAATTTCTTTGTTTTCTGGTCCTGGTTGGCTTCTCATCTGCAAAGCGGGCACCACACACAATAAGGAGTACGAGTCATCTCCCCGAGCCCTGGACGCACAGGAAATACTCAGCATTGGGAAGTAGTGTTGCTACGACTGTTGCCACATGGGCTTTCCACTGCAACCACCACAGGCCTCTGGCTTAGCCACAGCAGGGCATTCAGATCCCAGCCACCAGTGGGGACCCCGTGCATTCTTAGCCTCGGCCCCCGGCCAGCACGGTGGTCCCAGAACAAGCTGTGGGGGCCCAAGCACCATGTGGAGTTGTTAGCTCAGGAATCACTGCACCTGGGATTCTAACTGCAGTTCATGTCACACGTGTGGTGAGGGTGGGCCGGGAACTTGGTCCTTGGAGACCCTCGCTCTAACAGAGCTAAGGAGCTGGCCTTCAGCTCACACGCTGTCTCCTGTCCCCCCACCAGGCAGGGTCGTTCCCCGGGAAACAGAGGCTGCGTCTTTGTGCCCTCTGAGCTCCGCATGCTAGCTGATGAGCAGGGATCCCTGGGTGCTGGTTACGCTCTTGGGTCCCACGCAAAGACCTCATGCTTCCATCGTTTGGTAAGAGCACTTCCTCTAAGAACAGGGGCCTATGACGCAACATGCCAATCCAGGCATCCACTCGTCCAATCACGTGTTTCTTGAGTATCTACTGTGCTCCAGGCAGGTCGAAGCGCCAAGCATCCCTGTGGGGTGTGGGGGTGTGAGGGTTACTGAGGAATCCACAGGGACTCTGTATCTGGTGCAAAACGGACGGTGCTTGTGTCCCTGTCACCCACTGGGGCCTAGAAAACTAGCATAAGGATGCACTGGAAGCAACCTTTGTTGGAACTAAGTCTTGGGGACGCCACGCTGTGAGATGACAGTGAGGCGCACCTGGTCTGATGTGGGTCTTGGTCTCCGGGGAGGAGCGTCCCTTCCACCCTGGCACCCGCAGTGCCTCCCGTCTGCCTCCCGGGCTCCACAGCGGGGCGGCACCTCCCTTCTCTGCTCCGTGCACCTGTCAGGTCAGCAACACCTCAGCTGGCTTGTAGCCAGCCTCGTAGCCTGGGGGCGTCTGGGCAAAACCAGACTCAGGCTGAGTGAGATGGAAAGGCACGTGGGGGTAGGTTTGAGCTGCTCAAGACACTCCACAGGCTGCTGGGGCTCATTTTTCCTCAGTGTTTTGGGTTTTTATTTCCCTGACTCTTCTGAAATGACGCTATTGCTTTATTCCCACAGAACGAGCACAGAGAACATGCTCCCTCGACGGGCTGTGACTGTTTTGCACAAGCAGCTTCCATCTGAATTTATTTTCCTGATTAGATGCACATTATCTAGAAAAAAAAAAAGAATGTGGGAAAGGATAAAGTTTAAAATTAACTTTAAACTGTGGGAATGCGGAGGACCCTGAGAATGACGAGAATGAGTTTAAAACCTCTGTTTAGTGTCTCTGTTTTAATGTACTGACCCGGCGAGACCCAGGCAAGGGGAAGTCATGTCGCTGACTCGAAATTGGGGATGAGCCGTGAGAGACACTGATTTCATTCTAATATATTTAATGAATTTTACGTTATATGAGCAGACGGGAAAAAAACAGTTACTGCGGCCACGCAGGTCATACACCTGGCTTTCCAAATGCCTAAAGCTTCGGGTCACATTTCTCAATGTTTTGTTCACAACCACACTAACATTTTATCTACCAGTATTGAGGAACTGAAATATTACTCAGACATTAAAATTGTGATCACGACCACAGACAAGGGCTTGGGATGCATTGTTCAGAGGAGTCTGAGGCCCCGCAGTGAGCATCAGGGCCGCAGCCGCGTGGACCACGTGCGCGTTCAGAAACTGGAAGGAAAACGAAGCTGGAAATGTTCCATGTGTTGGGGTGTTGAGGTTCTGCATTGAGACTTTTTTGGTCCAACCTTTTATGTAATCTCTTATTTTCTTAGCGATGGTAACAGCTACAATAAGAATTCATGTGGAAACTCGCTTTTTTTCTGAAGGATAAAAATAAACATAACCACGATATGTCCTGTTCTTGCCTGGTTCTGGCTTGCCTCCGCCCAACTGGCTGGAACGTCGCTTCCTGCACCTCCGAGGAGATTGTAATTATGATGTGAATCCCCAAAAGAGACCTTCCCGTGAAATCGCATCCAAGACTCCTTAGAAACAAGGTCCGTGCGTTACAACACGGACGGGTTAATGCTACGGAAGTTCTAGAACAAAGTTACCTGGTAAAGCATCCACATCAGTGCACACGCCTGGAGATTGACTTTCTGGGAGCTCGGGACAGAGAGAAGTTTATTTTATTTTATTTATTTGAGAAACAGAGAGACTGAGAGAGACCGAGAGAGCAGGAACATGGGGGAGAGAGAAGCAGACTCACCGCTGAGCAGGGAGCCCGGTGCGGGGCTCGAGCCCGGGGGGCCCCGGATCATGACCTGAGCCCAAGGCAGACGCTTCACCAATGGAGCCCCCGGGCGCCCTGCTGACCTTTTACCCTAAATGACTAAGGGCAATTGTCTCTTATGTAGGGGAAGCGCCAGAGAGCATCCCGGGGTGGCCCCTCGGGTGGCGGGAGGCGGGAGGCGGGAGGCGGGAGGTGGGGAACCTTGGCGACCGTCCCCCGAAGCGAGCGGCGCCTGCCGTCGGGGCCTGGGCAGGTGTCTGCGGCCGCGGGGCGCCCCCGTGGTGAGGCTCAGGCTTCCACCGTATTTGGAGGACCCTTTCCGTACAGGACTTTAAAGAACTGTAACTCACTCAGTTGAGGAAGGCTGAGGCTGTGATCCATGCCGCGGGCGCATGCCACGCAACCTGGCAACAAAGATTTAAAACCCTTAGGCCTGCTTCCCGGGGTCACAGGGTCCCCAGGCCTCTGGGCTCTGCTGAGTGATGCCCCGGAGGCCGTGTCCCGTCTGGCGGGGACGCTCCGTGCTCGAGGTGACTTCAAGGTCAGGGCCCAGCAGACTGTGCACCTGCCCCGGTGACGACGACTCTTCTGAGGCTGGTGACGAGGGGGCTGGACGGGCTGCCGCACGATGCACCCTGGACCCCAGGGACTTCCCGGGTCACTTCTGCAGCTGCTGACGCTGTTGCCCTTGACCCCAGCCCCGGGCCGGGAGGAGAGCCCCCCTCGTGGTCCAGCGGAGGGCCACCTGCCAGGATCCCCCCATGCTCCTGGGTGAGCCCACGCAGCCCCCACGGGCGACAAGGCCGGGAGCACCCCCTCCACGGCCCCATCCCTTGGCCCGTCTACTCCTTTGTCTCCAGGGATCCATAGGACACCGCTTGCTGACCCAACGCTGGCCAAGGTCACCCCGAGGAGGCCTGGGCCATCGCTGGTGCGCTGGCGGAGGGACAAGACCCGCGGCCCAGGGCTGGCTCCTGCCTGCAGGCTCGTGCCCCACCCACTCTGCTTGGCCCCCCACGCGGGAGGAGCCCCGGTGCCCGGCCCCAAGCCCTCTCTGGCGCTACAAAGTCCCTTCTTGTGAAAGAGCTTTTCAAACAAAGCCTCCCGTCACCTACTCTGGGGCAGATGGACCAAGTAGATGGCTCGACCGTATTAGTTTTGCACCGTGTGTGACTCCACTGAGGATCACGCACAGTCCTCTGTGACCATGAGCGAAGCACGAGGGGCAGAGGGCGCTTGGAGCGGGTCACGTCTGCACTCCGCCCCCCTGCAACGCAGAGCACACAGGTGCACAGGCAGGGACAGCAAACCAACAGCGGCAAGCCTTGCGTGGGCTCCGTGGGCAACGTGGGGGAGGCCTGGCGGCCGGACGACAACATTCACCCTGGGCGGCCGGAGGCGGGGTTTTGGGGTACAGGCGGGAAGTGGCCACGGTTCTTGGAGACGGGGGTCCTCTGAAGGGGCAGCTGCAGCACCTGGGAAGGAAGCCGACCCCTCCGCCTCATGCAGGATGGAGTGTCACAGATGCCGGCGGTGGGACGAGGTGGCCAATGGAGGGCGGGAGCCGTGGGCAAGGAAGCAGAGGCCCTTCTGGGGGATCCACACTGCTGGGGGCGCACTGGCAGAATGGAGCCCCGGGAGGGCGGGTAGCTTGTCCACACAGGCCACCTGCTGCCTCGGGAGGCAAGGGGAGCCCCTGAGTCCAGGTGCTGAAGACTGCCAGGTGGGAGCCTGGAATCCGGGGCTGTCCTGTCAGAGGAGCACAGTCTGCAGAGACCTGGGGTGGAGACAGAGAGGGGTCGGTGCCCTGGGGACCGGGAGGCAGGTGCAGGGATTGGGGGGCAGCTGCCAGCGACCGTCTGGGGCAGAGTCCTGATGAGGCTGCCGGGGAGGCCTGGGGGGAGGCCCGGGGGGGACCTGGGGGTGCCCAGAGGAGGGGCCCAGGGGGAGGCCGGGGGACACTCTGGTGGGGGACCTGGGGGGACCCGGGGTGGGGGGCCCGGGGTGAGGCCCAGGGAGCTGCAGGTGCAGGGTGGCCAGCGGTCCGTGCAATGAGGGGCGCCCGAGTGCGCTGGCCAGAGCTCCAGGGAGGTTGCTGTGGCTCAGCAGGGCGGGCAGAGGATTCGCGTTGCCCGACGCGGTTGAGAGCGCGGCTACTTAGAATCCCGGGAACCTCCCTGCAGGGCCAGCGCTGCTCGGGGAGGCCTAGGGGAAGGGGCGAGCGTGGGAGCATGGGAGGCCCGGCTGTGGGGCTGCAGACGGCCAGGCTCCGGGTGCTGGGGAGGCCGGGAGGCCGGGAGGCCTGGGCGCCTCGCGCAGGAGGGGAGGAGGTTCTAGTCCTGGTATTTCCAGCCCTCGATCTGCATCCGTCTGTAAGCGCGGACGGCGGTCTCTGGTATGATGTGGAAACTAGGGGACACGCGTCCCAAGCGAACAAGCGGACGGCAGAAGGCGGTGATGCTAAGAGGTACCCACTGGCACGTGGATTCCCAGGGAGTGACCCCGGCGTGCGGCGGTGGCAGCGGAGTGCCAGAGGCTCATGTGAAGTCACCGAGCATCGTGCGGGGATCCCGACGTGAGGGTGACAGTGTTCAGGGAAGGGGACACCACATCAGGGTGTTCTCCCCAGGCCAGGGCTAAAACAGGGTCAGCACAACCTCTGCACATGAACGAGGACTGAGGGCGCGCGGAAACGCCAACGCATGTTTTGGGTAGAGACAGTGTCGGCAAAAAAAAAAAGGAATTTTGAGTTTTTTGTTTTGTTTTTTTCGTACGCTGTTGTTTCTGCATGAGACGCTCTCCAGAGCTGTACGCGCGCTCCCTCGTGGACTCGCAGGGTGGCACGTCGACACGGGCACGGCCGGGTGTGTGTGCGCGCTGCCCCAGCTTCCCCCCTTGAGCACTAACAGTGGGGACCTCCCAATCCTGGGGCACTTCAGGCCCCCTCCGGTCCGGCACCTGCAGAGAGAGTCGGGGCTGCGCCTCCCTGGCTGCCCACCCGCCGGCCCAGAGCCGCGCAAAACACCCCGAGGGGCCCGTTGAGATCCACGGGGTATCGACTTGGTGGCTCAGTGACCACGGCTCGTGGGCTACGGGGGGAAGCTACACTGGAGCCTCGGGGATCGCTCTCAGGCCGCCTGGTCCTCAGGCTCACGGCACGTCCCTGCTTATGGGAAAGCGTCCACGGGCCCCAGGCGGCCGGTGTAACCGCGCAAGGTTAAAAATAATTTCTAAAATACACCCCCCCGCCTCCCCCAGAGCTAGAAAATTTTAGGAGTCAGATGTTTTCTGAAGGGAAATAACGTCCCAGGGAGGACTGTTTACACTTCCGAGGCCCAGAGCTGAGCCCTGCGGCCTATTTATAGGGGAGGCAGGTGCCCCGGAAGGAGCTGCCGGAGGCCGCGGAAGGGAGAGGCTCCAGGATGGCGGCTTGGAGGAACCTCGGCCTCCCGGAGGTTGCTGTGGAACAGCCGTCGAGGGGCCTCCCAGGCAGCGCTACCAGCAGCTCCCCCCCCCCACCGTCGGCGGGAATAGGGCTGTTAGAGTGGGGTGGAAAGGGAGAAGCAGCTGAGGGGGTTCCACTTGCTACAGGCCTCGCTGGGGGTGCACAGGGGGACCCAGGGATGCTGGGCTCAGCCCACCCGGACGGGCAGGCCACCAGGTCCCCACAGGTTCTGAGACAGGCGGCAAACACCACAGAAACGGAGGCCAAGCACCTGCTCCTGCTTCCCACCTACTCCTCCTGCTGACAAAACAGTGACTGTCCCGGGTTTATTCCCCAATAATCACAGTAGCGTTCCCTCTTCTCAGCTCACTGTCCCTAGTGCCCCCCGCCCCGCCACAAGTCCTCCGTCCTCCATCCCAGGCCCCCCTCCCTCCAGCTCAGCATCCCTAACCCCCTCCATCCGGGGTCCCCTTCCCCTCCAGCTCAGCATCCCTAACCCCCTCCATCCCAGGCCCCCCTCCCTCCAGCTCACCGTCCCTAACCCCCTCCATCCCAGGCCCCCCTCCCTCCAGCTCAGCATCTCTAATCCCCTCCATCCGGGGTCCCCTTCCCCTCCAGCTCAGCATCCCTAACCCCCTCCATCTGGGGCCCCTCTCCCCTCCAGCTCAGCATTCCTAACCCCCTCCATCTGGGGCCCCCCTCCCCTCCAGCTCACCGTCCCTAACCCCCTCCATCTGGGGCCCCCCTCCCCTCCAGCTCAGCGTCCCTAACCCCCTCCATCCGGGGCCCTCCCTCCCCTCCAGCTCACCATCCCTAACCCCCTCCATCAGGGGCCTCCCTCTGTCCCTTCCCCCGTCCTGCCCCAGGGCTCCCTGCCCTGCAAGCCTGCTTCCTAGGATCCTTGCCTACGGGGCTGGTCTCCAGTAAGAGCTGCAGGTGTTCCTTCCGTTGGCACAGCAGGTTAAGACCTGGAAGGCGAGTGGGCCTGGGACGGGTTTGGGGGGGCCAATAGACAGCAGTCGCAAGCACAGCACACCTGAAGTCTGGGGACCTGGCGGGGACAGCGGCTCTCCGGGCCGCGTGGGCTGGTGTCCGCGGATCCTCAGTCCCCCCACGGCGTTGCCCTGAATCCCACAGGGCCTGCGCTCTGGGTCCGAGCCTCGGGGCTGGGTGAGCGCGGGCACTTCTAAAAGCCAGGGGGTGTTTATTTGCAGCAGTCGCAGAGCCTTGGGGTTACCAGTGAAGCGCTTCGGGCACACAGGGGAGGAGCGAGGGGCGGCCTGCATCCCGGGGCCCCGCAGCTGAGAGCCCCTCGGCCGGGCCGCCCGGGTCTTTAGTGGATGATGCTGTAGGGACCTCACGAGTGGGACCACCCGCGTGTGTCCTGTTGTGACAGGCTCATTGCACTCAGTCTAAGACCCTTGAGGCCCATCTATGTTGTAGCATGTGTCACAAATGTCAGAATAGCCTTTTTTTAAAAAAAATTTAAAAAAAGCTGAACAGTATTCCATTGTGTGTTCAAACTACGTCTTCTTTATCACCTGCCAGTGAAACTTGGGGTTGTTTCCACCTCTTGGCTACTGTGGCTAATGCTGCAGTGGGAACGTGGGAGTCGGATGTGTCCCGGGACCCTGCTTTCAATTCTTGGTGTCTACACCAGGGGTGGGAGAGGGGTCCTACGGTGATTCTCTCTGTCGTGACCCGGGAACCTCTGTCCTGCGCCATGGCTGTGGCGACTTAGAGCCCCACCGACCGCGCAGATGCTTCTAATTTCCTCATCCTTGCCGACGCCTGGTATTTTCTAGTCTTCTGACTGTCATCCTAACGAGTGTGAGCTGATCTTTCATTGTGTTGTTCTTTTTTAAAATTTTTATTTATAAAAAAAATAAAATAAAATTTTTATTTATTTATTTATTCATGATAGACATAGAGTGGGGGGCAGAGACCCAGGCAGAGGGAGGAGCAGGCTCCATGCTGGGAGCCCGACGCGGGACTCGATCCCAGGACCCCGGGGTGACGCACTGGGCTGAAGGCAGATGCTCAACTTCGGAGCCTCCCAGGGATCCCCCTCGTTTTGAGGTTTCATTTAATTCAGGGCTTCTGGGGCTCAGCCCTGCTGACACTCTGACCGGAAGCCTTCTAGGGCCCGGGGCTGCCTGCGGCCTCATGCCTGTGTTGCGGGGGTGGGGGGACACCCCGGCTGGGGGCAGCGGTCCTCGTGCTGACACCGTGTCCCGGGATGTCGCCCAGGCCGCTGAGGGTCCTGCTCCCCTTCTCAGCCAGCAACGCTGCGCCCCGGAGCGGGGGTCTGCTGTGCTTCCTGCGAGGGGGAGACAGACACACGGACAGACGGACGCAGAAACACAGCCGACCGTCCTCATTTTGAAGATTCCCCACTGCTTAAACTACAGGATGTTAATGCCTCCGAGGGAGCATTCTGGTATTGTGGGGGAACTCAAACTTTGTTCTTTCCTAAAAAATCTCATCAGCAAGTGGTTTGAAGCCAACAGGGAGATATGACTTGTCTGTAAAACAACTGGCTTCGCATTACTTCGATTCTATTTGACATCGGTACTATACCCTAGGAATATAAAAATAAAACATCTCTCCAGACCACTTATAAATATTCTTAGGAAAATAAACTCTGTGATTGCTGTTGAATTTTGGCACACACACACATATTCTTTAAAAACAACAACAAAAACTCTTTTTAAGTTTTCCCTGGTGTCCCCCTTAGCTGATTAAGTCTTTAGTTTCCAAAAATTCTTTGACACACATGGCATGTCTTCTTAATTGTCTTAATTATTAAAGAAAATATCAGATCGAAAACATCGCCGGCTCTCCTGCAGGGTGGCGGAGCGCTGCGTACTCGTCTGGTTCGACGGCACATGCCCGCGGTACAGTGTACAGCGTGTGCTGCGCCCAAGATTGCGGGTCCGAGAAACCACAGAGGAGCCCTGGCAGTTAGGGGTTCCCATTCCTGTACGAGCCAGTTTCCCGGAAGGGTGTGCTCGGCGGCTTGACTAGGGTGGGGGAGCGCCCTAAGCACTAAGCGGGCCACGTGGGGGTCACACAGGGGAGGGCGGGTGCAGCACAAAATGGGGTTAGTCCTGCTCTGCTTGTCCAGGGGTAGGGGATTTCTGTTAGATTCCTTGGGTCTCACACGTGTAGACGCGTGACTGTTCCCTTCACAGGTGGATGTGGAAATGCGTGAGAGTGTTAAGAAGGAAATAGTGTTTCTTCCAAGTCTTTATGTGAAATTACAGTGGGCATTCCTATTTTATACATTGCTTCTTAGATTTTAGTATTTCCCCGTGTTTTTTCCACCTTTTTTAAAAGATTTATTTATTTACTTATTAAAGACAGAGAGAGAAAGAGAGACACGGAGAGAGAGAGGCAGAGGGAGAAGCAGGCTCCATGCAGGGAGCCCCACGCGGGACTCGATCCCGGGACCAGGGTCACGCCCTGGGCTGAAGGCAGCACCAAACTGCTGAGCCCCCCGGGCTGCCTTGTTTTACCCACTTTTAAATAATTTCTTGTAGTTATACGTATAGATTGTTTCCAGGCTTTTGCTGTTCTATTTAACACCGTCATGTACAACTTTGTGTTTGGGATTTTCCTGTAGCTCCGCGCTTGGGCAGAGAAACTGCTAAAATACTAAGCCAAAGGTTATGTTTTAAAACTTCTGGTATATATTAACAAACTGTTGAACAAAGTTGTACAAATGTGTTTAATGTCAGTAGATTATGTATTCCCAGTAGGATATGTTTTCAAAAAAAAATCACAGAGGCGTACAGCTGATATTGGGATGGGTATAAATGTGAATATATTTTTGCTCAGAAAAAAGGCTCCAGGAAACAAAGAAGCAGTTGGAATAGCTAATATCTCTGTGTTTCCCAGAGACCTTTTAGATTTTCTGAACTAAAACTAATAATTGATTTATAAAATAACACTGCCTGATACTTTTGTACAATTTTTCTTTATTTATGCAAGTCAGGTTTTTTTTTTCTTAATCACTATTGTTACTGTGGACCAGGCAATGGTACGCGTTTTAAAAATCTTGTTACCTTTCTTTTTTTTTTTATTTTAAAGAAAGTTGATTCATAAGAGACAGAGAGAGAGAGAGAGAGAGAGACCCAGGCAGAGGGAGAAGCAGGCTCCATGCAGGGAGCCCGACGTGGGACTCGATATCAGGACCCCAGGGTCACGACTCGGGCCAGGTGCCCTTCTTGTCACGTCTCATACACCAGCCACAGGATTCCATGTGCTGTAACATACACATATCTAATCAAAAATAAAACCTCACTTTTTTTTTTACTGTAATTTCTTTAAAATGTTTTAAAATTAAATTATTATTATTGAGGTATAGTTGACATATAACATATTCATTTCAGGAACAACCTAATGATTCGATATTTGTGAACATTGTGAAAGGAACTTTGAAGTATGTCTAGTTATCATTCATCACCTCACATAGCTACAAAAATGTTGCTTTCTTGTGACTTTCATTATTTTTGCATTTTTTGTTTATTCATACAAATTTGTTAATATTTACTTTTATAATTTTTAACCTTTTCCTTCTTAAACTGGTCTTTTATTGATCTTATTGGTAATTTTTATTGTGATGCAATTTGAAATAATCCTAAGGATATTAGAAGGAGCTCTCACCTATGATTTGCCCTTTTACCTCAATTGTTTACATTACTCCCCATTTGCTTATATGTCTTTTTTCATATAGGGGCATGTTATTTTTTCTGAACTACTTGAGAGTAAGTTGGAGTTATTGGGTCGCTGTATCTCTAGACACTTTGGTGGATATTTCTTAATAGGAAGAACTCAGGGTGGAGGAATTTATTTGTTATTGATGCAATATAATAAATTGCCTCACAGCTCGGTGGATTAAAACAATAAACACTTCTGTGCTTTAGGAAACCAGGGGTGACATCCGCCCCAGGGTTCGCACAGATCTGCAACCCTATTGTCAGTCAGGGATGCGCATCTGAAGGCTTGGCTGGGGGTCTGCTTTCACTTTCATAGGAGGTCCTTGGCAGGATTCCTTCCACTGGGGCTGTTGGGTGAGGGCCTCAGTGCTTCTTGCTATTTGCCAGTGGCTTCCCTCAGTTCTTTTTTTTAAAAAGATTTTATTTATTTATCCAGGAGAGACCCAGAGAGAGGCAGAGACACATGCAGAGGGAGAAGCAGGCTCCATGCAGGGAGCCCGATGCGGGACTCGATCCCAGGACCCCGGGGTCACGCCCTGGGCTGAAGGCAGGCGCTCGACCGCAGAGCCCCCCCCAAGCGTCCCCCCCCCTTTCTTGCCACACAGGCCCCTCCAGCGGGCGGCTCACGCCTTGGCACTGGCCTCCATCAGAGCAAGCCGGCGAGAGAACTGGAGCACGTAGGAAGGAGCCGGAGCCTTCCAGCAGCCTCCGTGGCAGGAGCTCGCCCTCACCTTTGCCACATTCTGTTTATCACAGTAGGTCACTAGGTTCAGCCCAACATAATGAGAGGCGTTGCAGGAAGGCGTGAATCCCAGGAGGCAGCATCCCGTGGGGCCGTCCCAGAGGCTGCTGCTACCACAGGAAACATTCAAGAAGTTCTTTTAAAAAAAAAAAAAAATTTATTTATTAATTTGAGAGAGATAGAGCGCAAGTGGGGAGGTGGGGGAAGGGAGATGCAGACTCCCCACCGAGCAGGGAGCCTGATGCGGGACTTGACCCCAGGACCCTGAGATCATGGGAAGGCAGATGCTTCAGCAGCTGAGCCTCCCAGGCTCCTCAGCTCAGTGGTTCTGAGCCCCCAACTCCCGCGAGCTTCTAATAAAACCCAATAATTGTCGGGGAGCTCAGAGCCACCACCCATCCCAGGTCAGCTTGATCATCTGCACTGTATGTTACCAAAAGCAGCAAAATGAAAACGAATAATACTTTCAGATACTTATACTAGAGGCACGTTTTTACTGATTAATAATTTACCTGGAGTACTAATCTGCGTGGAACAGTCTGCATCGGGCACCCAGGGGAATTGCAAGACGCAGCACACTCAGAGCAGCTTCTCTTCCCCGAGAAAGGATGGCGACTATTTGGAAACAGTAAAGTAAATTTGTGCATTTTCTTTGAAAGATGTGTCATTCTGCTTGTTTTCCTGTTCCCAAGCCATGGGAGCTTTCTAGAACTAAACCACGTAGGGTCCCTCGTTGCCTCGTCCCTCGTTGCCTTGTCCTCGGTTAGATTACCGGGTCGTTGACCTGAGCTTGACCTGTAACGACAAGCGTGCTGTGCCAGCCGAGCAGGCCCGGCCTTGGGACACCCGGGCTGGTGGCATCCCCCACGGAGCGCGCTGCCCTGTGACGGCCACTTGGGCCTGCGCCCCGCAGCCCGATGTCTCTGCAGGGGTTGCGCCTACTAATCGTCCCACGTATCCCCTTACTCTAAAAGCATTTGGGGAATTCTTGAATGAGGTCCAGCCGGCTGAAGGACTAAGGTGCTGTCTGCATGGAGGCTGCTCTTGGGTCCATGAAGGCAACAGGAACGTGGCTTGGCCCCTGGGTGGGGCCAGGTGCAGGTGTGCAGCGACGCTCGGCGACGCCGGCCCCTCCGGATCCTGTTCCTGCTGCTCCCACATCACGCCTCCCTTCACCCACCCATGGCACTGCTGTCGGGAATTGCGTGTGGCCTGAGCTTCTAGAACCTTCTGCCGCTGCCCTTTGCCCTCAGCACCTGCTGCTGAACCACTATATTGAGTCCCAGGCCCACGTCCCGAAGCCCAGCGCAGGTGGAACCGGCCCCCCGCTGGCGTCCAGCTGCTTCGTGACGGGCCTGCTCTGGCCGCTCTCGGGGCGTCGAGGGCACGGAGCACCCAGATCCTCCACAAGTATCTCCTCTGACTCAAGACCATCTTTTTGTAACTTTTACTGCAAGAAAAATATTTGAGGCCTTTGTCAGATCAAAATATTGATGTTGAAGGTGTGTCTGTTTTTCCAGAAAACCCTGTATCTGGGAATTTATGCCTCGTAATGGAAACTGCATGTGGCGTAGCCTGAGGCGTTGGAGCTCCCAGGCCAAGAAGGATTGGTGTTTCCAAGAGCTGACAAAACCTGGCTTGATTACGGTTCGTAGGAATGCAACACCCCAAAAAAGGACCCTAGCATTTTGGAGAATTTTGTTTACATTACCTTAAGCCCCAAGTGACCTTAAATTCTAAATAAAAGTTTCATGCTCAATGTGTATAAGAAGCTTGTTTTTAAAAAAAATAAATTCCATGACAGGTTTATTATATGTATCACAAACTAGCCTGGTGAGCATTTTACTCAACATTTAAAAATCTTTCATTAAGACCTTGCAGCACATAAAGCTTACAGAACAAAATCTAGCAAAAATCTTTAAAATCCAAACACATTTCTAAGGGAAAGGCCGGTGCTCCGTGAACTTACACGCTGCAGCGTCCGGGACCCCGGCGCCGCCTTTCCCCGCAGCGGCCCCTGGGGACTCGGCCTGCAGTGCTCCCCACGCCTGTCGGCAGGTAGGCTCGGCTTCGTGTAAGGTGCCAGTAGGGCCAAGGTCATGGTGTCTAAAAATAATGCGCGCTAATCCCCGGGACTCACGCTTCGGTTAGCGGCCCTCTGCCCTTGGCTTCCCTCCATCTTCCCGGGATCTAGAATCCGGCGAACGGCTCCTCCTTTTTTCCAAAAGAAGAAATAAGCAGACTGGGGCGACCTGCCGACGCCCGGGGCGTTAGGAGAGAACAGTCAGGAGCCTGCCCTGCTGCTCTTCGGGGGGTGTCAAGGGCACGAGAGCCTCGCGTTGGCCGTCACTGGCGTCGGTCACCCCACAGGCCCCAGGTCACATCCAAGTACTGGATGGTTTTTTCTTGGGAGTCACAGAATTTCAACTTGCTCTGTTTTCGCACGTTTTCGAGGAGATCATTTGAAAGATCAGAGAGATCTGTATTGGCTCGGGATGAGCGCTGCGCAGTTGGGCGCAGCTGGGGTCGGGCCCAGCCTCCGTGGCCCTCCCGCGTGTAGCCTCACAGCCCGCAGGGACAGAGGCCGTCCCACGACCCCAGAGGGCCCGACCGGCCTGCCCACGGGCTGTGGCTCCGCTGCCCCAGGAGGGCGAGCACCCTGGTGGCACCGGGGCGAGGGCCGGGCGTCGGGCCCAGCCACCTGCTCCAGGGACACCAGGCGGGTGCTGGCTGCCAGGCCCGGCCCGGAGTCCCTGCCCTTCCCCGGGGGGCCGGGGCGTTCCAGGTGGCGCCGCAGCTCTGGGTCATCAGCAGGCCTGGGGCGTCCTGGCCCTCGGCTGCTCGGGGTGGCTGTGCGGCAGGGCTGCTGCGGGGCCCTCGGGGTGCCGACCCCACCCACCACTGCCTACATTTGCCTTCTCTGTCTGCCCCAGAGGCCGCCCTCGAAGGTGAAGCTACAGTCCCTCCTGGGCATCACCTCATATCCTCTGGCTCCAAAGGAAGCAGAGCCGGATTCGGGGAGCACAGCCTTAGGTGTCGTGGGTTCCCCTGTGCACAAGGCCAGGAGGGTGGGGAGGCGGCCACCCTCCTGCCCAGGGCATGCCCCCTGCTGCCCAGGCGCCTCTTCGACCCTGCTTGCACGGCTCACTGAGGGCACGTGCACGTGTGTGCGTGCGTGTATTCACGTGGCTGTGCACCTATGCATGCTGGCACTGGGCGTGTGTCCACGTGTATGGTGTGTGCACCTGTAGGTGTGGCATGTTGCTGCTCTAGTCCCCAGAAACCTGGCGAGAGTCTTTACTTTCCTGCACTTCTACGTGGGCATATACGTTCTCGTTCCTCAGCTCGCACACTTTGCAGTTCCCTGGGTCCTTCCTTCCAAGTGAGGGCGTAATTGCTTCGCATCTGGAATATCTCAAGTTTATCCTTCCTGGAATCAGCGCCATGAGTGTTTCCCCCCGGTCAGGTCAGGAGTCTGCTGCCGACACGATGCCCTCTGGTTACGTGGATTCGTGCGGGTTCTGGCTCCCTGACCACGAGCCCCCGTGTCACAGGCTTTCCTCTTGCACCTGTTGGCACAATGTCCCTACGGCGCCCTTCCCGCCGCGCGTCTCCCGGACCCTAGGATCCCTCTCGGCCGATTACCTTCGGGGGATGGAAGTCAAGGGTCAAGGGCGTGCGTCAGTGAGCTGGAGCTCTGGTCCTGCCGCCGCTGATCCCTTGCCAAGTGAAAGCTGTGGTCCAGCAAGTAGCTGCATTTATTTGGTCTTGGATTTCTCAATAGTTCGATTTTTACGTATATTAATGATAATTATAATTACGGAGTTGCTTAAGGGTGAAATAAGACCCTGTATATCAGCCTGTTTTGTGGACTTTAGAGCTCCGATCCTGCTATTATATCATTTTAAAATCCTCCACTCCTTGTTTCTTCCTTGCTTGCTGCTCTAGATAGTGAGTTAATTCCATCCTGTTTTTTTTAAGTTGTTATGTTGAACATGTGCAATTGGTAATATTACACTATATTTTCCTATAAGAGTGGCAATTTCATATGGTTTTCCCTACCAACTAAAAATCTAGACAGCGATGCAGTCGTGCGACTGAAGGCCTGAGCACTGAGGGGACCCGCCCATGCGGACTGTGGATTGTTCTGCTGGGGGCTGCGTTTCTCCAGAGAAATCCCATTTGCTGGCTTATGGTCACGTCCTCTTCACCAGGAGATAGTTTCCTTAAATGTCTGCGGATCCTTTATTTTCTGCTCACATTTAACAGTCCCATTCAAAAGGTGAGCAGAGTGTGTTATCATTAGTAAGGATTGTTCAAGGGTTTTCTTTGGGGTAATCTGATGGGGAGTCGCTGGCCATGCTGGAGACTTCCCGGACAGCGAGGTCCTGCGCAGTCCACGGCCTGCGTCCTTTCTCTGGGAGAAACCCCTCCCGACTCCCGGGAAGGCAGGTGCTTGCTCGCAGGTGTTCCCCCCACCAGGGCACAGGGCCACGCTGGGGTCACAGGGGCGCCATTTGCAGTCCAGGTTTTACCTGGCCCCTCTGGCTTCAGGTCGTTGTCTCTGTTCCCCTGTAGGCAGGTGTCCTGCCGTCCCACACCCAGCATTCGGGCCTCGTCTCCTCTGACGCTCCAGGGCCCTGGCCTCCTTCCTCGGTCTTGCCGCACTGAGGTAGAGACACTTCCTGCGACGGGAGGAATTTGAGCATTTGGTCTATCATTACTTTACTTTTTTAAAAATTGGATTTATTTATTAGACAGAGAGAGAGAGTGTGTAAGAATGTGAGTGGGGGGAGGGACAGAGGCAGAGACAGTCCCCAGCAGATCCCCCCCAGCAGATCCCCCCAGCAGACCCTCCCCCAGCAGGTCCCCCAGCAGATCCTCCCCAGCAGATCCTCCCCAGCAGATCCTCCCCAGAAGATCCCCCCAGCATATCACTCCCCCAGCAGACCCCCCTCCCCCGCAGAGCACCCAGCCCAACATGGGGCTCCATCGCACGACCCTGACACCACCACCTGGGCTGAAACCCAGAGTCGGACGCTCCACCAACTGCAGCACCCGGCGCCCCTTGGTCTCTCATCAACTGGAAGGTTTTTTTCTTCTAGTAGCAAAACTTTAAAAATGTTTAGTAACTCAAATGTTTGCGACATTATGAGCATCTTAAGGCACTAGCTTCCTGAATTTCCTGAGAGTGATGATAAGGGAATAATGAATTATTTCGCCCCTGATTTGTTATGAAGATCCTGTGCAGGTTTGGGGGGCATTACTCACACCCAGAAAGTGCGGGTCCAATTGCGATAAAAGGGTTTCTCTGGAGGAAGCACGACTGCTCTTCAATGTCGTACTTCAGGTGTCACCGAGCCTTTCTTTGAGACAAAATTGGCTCCTCTGCTCCATATAAGTGAAGATACTGTGTCTTAAAGAACATGATTTGGGAACTCTCTCTTTCCTGGTTTTCTTGCAGTTTGTGGGTGAAGGACGGCGGTGCTGCTCCCCGAGGGCCCCGGGCCCGTGCAGGCCTGTGGGGCATCGCTGCCGTGCCGGGGCTTCGGGAGGGTCCGGGGAGCAGAGTCCAGGCTGGGGGCGCCGGGCCTCGATGTCCCGGGCTGCCCCGCGGTCACAGGCTGCCCTCCGGTGGCGGGGCCCGGCCGCACAGGGACAGCGTGAGGTGGGGGCAGGACCCCGCAGTCAGACCCCGAGGTCAGGCTCCCGGGGCAGGTGAGTCACCGGGGAACCCGGGGTCTGACGAGGCCTTGGCCCACTGGAGCCCTGCCGTGCACTCTCCTGGAAACCCCTCCAGGACCTTCAGGTTGCTCTCCCGTTAGACAGTCCAACTCAAGGCCAGAGCTCATTCCAGATCTCCCCGGGAAGGACCTTGGCCAGAGCCATACAGCCAAATTTTCTTTTCCCATTTAAACCCAAATCCCAGGGGATCCCTGGTGGCTCAGCGGTTTGGCGCCTGCCTTTGGCCCATGGCGTGACCCTGGGATCCTGGGATCGAGTCCCATGTCAGGCTCCTGGCATGGAGCCTGCATCTCCCTCTGCCTGTGTCTCTGCCTCTCTCTCTCTATCATGAATAAATAAATAAAATCTTTAAAAATAAATAAATAAATAAATAAATAAATAAATAAATAAATAAATAAACCAACCCCAAATCCCTGTGTGTGTGTGTAACACAACACCCTAATCTACACAAATGTATCTCGGCTTTTGGGAAATGGGTTGGAGAATGGGAAAGAGGATGCTTTATTCTTTCCTGGTATGTGCAAAGCACACACACACAGAAGTTATGAATTGGTAATTTCTCCAATAATTTAATCTGTAACACTGGGCACTTAAAGTTGTAATAACAGATTTAAAACTTGTGCCAATAGAGTGTGTTTTAAAATAGCATCAATGAAATAGTCGAACTAAATTCCTGTATTTCTGTGGGCCATGGAATAAATTTCCCCACCGTCTCTACGTGCATGTTTGCTGCTGAATAGGAATTGCAGGCGATTTTTGTTTTGACCACAAGCCCTTGGCAACCACTGATCATTTCACTGTTTCCAGAGTATTGGCTTTCCCAGGATGCAGTATAGCTGGGATCATAGAGCATGTGGCTTCCTCAGATTGTCTTATTTCTCGTAGTGCCATACGTTGTGAACTGACACCCTGTGTATGGGTGAACCACACTTTGTTTATCCATTCACTTATTGATGGACATCTTCCTTGCTTCTACTTTTTTTAGAATTTATGAATGAAGCTCCTGTAAATATTTGAAAGTTTTGTGTGGTCATAACTTTTTCACTCAATTGGTTAAATATGAACACAGTTGCTAGATCATACGATGAAGCTAACTTAGTGTTGTGAGAAACGGCCACGTTGTCTTGCACAGTGGCTGCACATCCTCAGTCTCAGCAGCGATGACGGAGGGTTCCTCTGCCCCACGTCCCTGTCAGCACCTGCGTTGTCCATATCCTGGATTTCGGCTCTTCTAACGGTGTGTGGTGCTCTCTCATTGCTGTTTTAATGTGCATTCCCCTGGTGACAGCTGATGATGAGTAGCTTTTCATGCGCTTATTTTTCATCTGCAGGCCTTTGCATACCTTGAAAGCATCTGTTTAGGTGTCTACCCAGTTTTAATTGAGTTGTCTGTTTTCTTATTGTTGTTTTAAGACTTATTTGTATATTTTCGATACTTATCCTTTTTTTACATATGTTTTGGAAATATTTTCTCCCATTCCATGGCTTGCCTTCTCATTTTCTTAATAGAAGTTTTTAATTTTATTTTTATGCTTAGGTAAATCATAAACTTTGGAGAAGATTCCAGTATTAGAACTCTGAACTGTAAAACCTGAATGTTCATTCTAAAATGTGAGGATTTTTATTCAGATTGACATATTTTCCATTTACTTACCAAGAACTCTAAGAAATTTCATTTGGGCATCTTCATAGAGTGGGAGATGTGCCATCAACATCAGTGTATCAGGTGCTATCACGAGTGTCACATGGATTCTTCTTTCACCTCGAAACAAAGGCCAGTAAGATGTAAGGAGCTCAGTCCAGCACTCATTTAGGTCAGCATGGCGAGCTTCTCATTTACTGCACACATCTCAGGGTTTCCTAAGGCAATTCCAGGGGGAGGAAACACACTGCCTGAGAAGGTAGTTCATGGCCTCTGTTGAGTCTAACTGCTGGGAAATTCTCCTTGTGTGGCATTGAAGCTGGGCTCACTCCAATAGGCATCCGTGCATCCATAGCACATCCACGTGACTTTTCTAGATAGCTGCACATTCAGTCTTTGAGGGACTACGTGCTCCTGCAGGAAAAATGTCATTGGTAATGCTCCTGGAAAGTCAGATATTCAACTGCATTATTAAGCATCCATTCCATGTGGAAATGTGTTAAAATCAGATTTAAACTTTGGAACTTAGAGTTTATTTAGTCTGTTGATGTGTAGTTGTTTGCAAATTTTAAGTACAATGTTCAAAACCTCCAGTCATATTTTGGAGAACTATTATATTAAAAATGATTAATCGTTGTTTTGAAATTGATGAAAAAATAGAAAGGAAAATTTTCACTATCCTTTCTGAGTATTCCATTGGAGGGAGGACTCCAAGGCAGCAGCATCTGCGATGATCAGCATCATCTCTCTGTGAGGGCCAGAGACAAGCTTCTTAATCCTGAAGCTTGGGGAGCTGGGGTCCTTCCTAGATCTCACTGTTGTTCCCCGTGGGCTGCACACTTGCACACGAGCTGCTGCTCTCGGGTGGCGGCTTTTCCCTAAAGCCCCAGATACGCCTTCATTAGCTTGACAAGGTCTTTAACTGCCGCTAAAATGCAATATCATGTAAGAGGATTTTGTAGCCATTCTACATACCACTGACAACCGTATTAAATTATTTATTTATTTATTTGGTTGTTTTTACTCTGAAGTTCCCCTTTAGGACTCCTTCTCTATTCCTTGTGACCATAACAATGAACAGGAAACAGTGGGTCTTTGACGAGTATTTGTGAAATAAGTAAAAGAATGAGAGATCAAGTATAGTGAGAGTACATTTTTATGGTTTTTGCCTTTTCATTCTTCCCTGTACTTAAAAAAGAGAAAATGAAACCATGTAAAACAATATTCAGAAATTATATGCTTCTTAATATACAAAGTTTTTGTAAAGTATTATTGAATGCAAAAAGTATATTCAAGCCTATTCAACTATATCTTCAGAATAAATGCTCTAGCGTAAAGTGTCATATATACACACACAGGCCAAAAGATGTCTGTAAAAGTGTTCACCAAACTAACGGGGATGCCTTTGAATGGTGAGATTTTAGGTGATCTTTTCTTTCTTTATATTTGATTGGAATTGTTTGAACTTTCACAATAATACGCAAAATGTGGACATAGTATGGCTAAAGCTTCATTAAGAATCTCATTGTCGGGTGACAGGCACTGAGGAGAGCACTTGACAGGATGAGCACTGGGTGTTATACTATATGTTGGCAAATTGAACTCCAATAAAAAAAATAAGAATCTCATTGTCTTTCTTTCTTTTCCTTTTTTTAAATTTACATTCAATTTGCCAACATAGAGTATACCATTAGTTTCAGATACCATTTTCAATAGTTTCTGAGTTGAGACAGGGCTTAGGCAACAGCCACTGGGAAGTGAAGATGAACCCAGAAGAGTTAGAGACAGAATCCCTAGTTCTACTGTAAACTCCTCCTGAGGCTCTGGCTTGCCTACAAGGTGTGTGTGGGCAGGACAGTTCCATGTGGTTTTCAAGTGAGTCTAAGAAACTGAGTCACCACCCACTGCAGTTAGGAATGAGTTTGTTGTTTGAGTCAAATCAGATTGTTAACCTGCTAAATTAAACAAACAAATAAACATAACACTGTTTGGATTATAACAGAATCTAATTTCCAGAACATAGTAATAATGATGTCCAGCATGCACTCCAAAATTACTCGATACAGGAATAACTAGGAAAATGAGCCCATTTTTTTTTTTTAAGATTTTACTTATTTATTCATAAGAGACACAGAGGGAGAGGCAGAGACATAGGTAGAGGGAAAAGCAGGAGAACCTGATGTGGAACTCAATCCCAGGACCCTGGGATCACGACCTAAGCCAAAGGCAGATGCTCAACCACTGAGCCACCCAGGCACCCCAGGAACCCATTCTTAAGGAAAAAGATAACCAAGAAAAGGTCAATCTCAAGGTGATGAAGATGCTGGAATGATAGGGATTGTAATAGCTACTGTGACTATACTCAGGAAAGTGAATTTAGCTCAAGATGAATAAAAAATAGGAAATCTCAGTGGAGAAGGAGAAAATATGAACAAGAACCAAATGGAAATTTTGTAATTAAAATATACAATACATGAAACAAAAATTCACTGGATGGATATGCTTAAGTAGCAGAATAGAAATGATGGATTAGAGTCAGATAATTTGAAGACACATGAATAGAGATTATCCAATCTAAAGAAGAAATAAAGGGAAGAAAAGCAAAAAACTGTGAATACACTGTGGAGCAATAAAAAACTTAAAATTCATGTTTGAAGTTCCAGAATGACAGAAGAGAGAATGAACAATAATATTTGAATGAATAACTGAAAGCTTCTCAAATTTGGTGAAAGATAAATCCATAGATTCAAGAATCTCAGCAAACCACAGATGAGATAAATAGTAAGAGAGCCATGACAAGGCACATCATAGTAAATTGCTGAAGATCAAAGATAAAGAAGAAATCTTGAAAACTACCAGAAACAAATAACATATTACATAAACATACCAATGATTCAAAAGAACTACAGTCTGCTCATCAGAAACTATGTAGGCTAGAAGACCATGGAATAGCATCTTTAAGGTTCTAAAAGGAAAAATGTCAACCTATAATACTATATTCAATGAAAATATCCTTGAGAATGAAGAATTAAAAATAAAATTTGAAAAACAGCACTAAGAGAACTTATTGTCAACCAATGTGAATTACAATAAAATGGAGATTTCTTAGAATTCCCTAAGTAAACCATGATCTTTCATGCCACCATAATATTTATTCATTCATTAAATAGTCATTGAAGACTTCTTAGGGCCCAGGCACCGTGCTAAGTTCTGGAGATACATGGCTTTGCCTTTGTTCATTACCTTGGCCTCCTGGCAAACTATCTATTCATCTCTTAGGTTTCAGCTCAAGCACTGTATTCTTTATCAATCCTTTACTGATTGCCTTAGATAATTTACCTTTTCACAACTAGAATGAAACTAATCAACAGACTTCTTATTTTCAGCCAGGATTTCCAATCAGGTCGTCAGAGCCATGCAATTAAATAAGAATGGATGCCAAGTATCAGCTTTAAGGAAAGCCTTCACCTTGGAAGACAGAGCCAAATAAAAACAAAGGAGCAAACATAGAAATAACAATAAAAGCACAAAAATTAGAAGAAAAAATTGAAAGGAAAAATTTCTGTAATTTTTCAGATAGATTAGAATGTATATTCCCTCAGTGAAACAATAATAGAATTTTTTTTTAAAGAAACAAGGAGAAAACAGGCACATGGGAATTTCAATACCATAGTTGATTTTCTAAATAGACTAAGAAATAAACATGAGAGTGTAGTATTAGATTCTGGTGTACAATCTAGTGATTCAGCATTTCCATACAACACCCAGTGCTCATCATAGCAAGTGCCCTCCCTACTGTATGTTAATTAACTGGGATTTAAATAAAAACTTAAAAGAATAAACATGATAAATTTTTTAAAAAGTTAGAACCCAGACACCAAGAAATGGACAATGTGAACATAAAGATAAGGAAATTAGATAATTAACCCAGAATATCCAGCAATGGCAACTAGAATTTAAAAAAGGGAATATAAATAAAGAAATACAATTTCCCAGAATCAGCAGTTTCAAAATTGGCATGTCTTACTATCTGATGTAATGAATGAAAAGAAAGCAACACCAAGGTATGTTATCATTAACTATAAGAATATCTGGCAAAATAAGATCACCCTAAAAGTTTAAAGACAGAAAAAAAAAAGGAAAGAGGGGAAAAGCCCACATAAATTTATAGGAGAATCATCCAAATGGCATAAAAAATCATTTTCTACCTAGATTAATTATCCACACCATAACAAACTTCAAGTGAGAAGAAAGAATAAAACCAGTTCTAAAAGTCCAGGCTCTAATAGAAAGATATTGAAGGTTTTATGTCAGGAAAAGTTGAAGTGAGCCACAACAGAGCAAGACAAGAGGTTCAGCACACAAGTGTCCAATGCCAGAAGGAGAGGAAGGAGGTCCCAGGTACCATCAGCCTTCGGGAGCAAAAGGCAAAATTGTTGCGGGTACTTGATGGCTACAGTTTGTTGGCTTCGAAGGCAGAAAATGGACTTACACACCTTAAGAACTGGTTTTGAACATTGAGAAATGCTTTGATGGGCAAATAGATCAGTTGGAACATTTGTGAAAGAAACCATAGTTTAATAGAAATGTATGGTAATGAAAATTAAGAAACTAATTAAGGAAAACACCTGGTGTTATGAGAAAGGAAATGCAATCACACTACATCTGGCTCAGCAGTCCCCGAGTAGTTCAACAATGAACAAATTAACAGTCATAATAACATGAACATGGATTACTGGCACCGCAGAATTGTAACAACAATATGGAGAAGACTCAAGGAGAACAGGATGCATGTACATCTCTCTGCCAGAACAAAAAACGACAGGTAATGTGTAGTATTGATGAATCAAGAAGAGTAAAAAGAAGTAGAAGAATACCAGAGTATACTATTAAGAATGATGAAAGTGGTTGCCTCTGGAACTGGTGGTGGGTATGATCCAAGATGATGCCAAGGACTCTTACACATCACAATAAACCTTGATTTTTCACTATGGGTATGTAATATTTTGATTGAAAAATATCTTTTCCTTTGGAAGGATTGTTTGTGGTGAGTGTAGTGTGCTTTTAAAAGTTAGGTAAAGGAATTCAAAACTATAATCTTCATTTGGCTCAAAATATTAATCTCTTTTTTAATATTTGGAGTTAAAAATATAATAAGGTGCACACTAGTCACATCCCAACTGGAGACTCACAAATAATCTTTAAAAATCAGTGAGGAAACACCATTTACAGAAATTAACTCAATAAATCAAAGATCTAAATACAAGACCTAAGGGCAGCCTGGGTGGCTCAGTGGTTTAGCGCCACCTTCAGCCCAGGGCCTGATCCTGGAGACCCCGGAGGGAGTCCCGCGTCAGGCTCCCTGCACGGAGCCTGCTTCTCCCTCTGCCTGTGCCTCTGCCTCTCTCTCTCTCCTCTCTGTGTATTCTCATGAATAAATAAATAAAATCTTTAAAAAAAGAAGAAAGAAAACTTGATGCCTGCTACAACTTGATGAACCTTGAGGATGCTATGCTCAGTGAAATAAGCCAGTCACAAGAAGACAAATATGTATGATTTTACACATATAAGGTACCCAGAATAATTCAATCCATAGAGGTAGAAAGTATAATGGGGTTGGCAGGGGCTGAGCGAGGGAGGCACAGTGAGTCACTGCTAATGTGGACGGAGTTTGGTTTTGTAAGATGAGTTCTGGAGACACGTCGGTGAGGGATGCACAACGACATGGATGTGCTTCATGCTGCTGACCCGAGCACTTAAAAATGGTCAAGATGGTAAATTTTATGTTTTTTGTATTTTACCACAGTTTTAAAAATTGAAAAAAAATGAGAAAGTAAATCTCAAAGACTGCTATGTTTGCGATATCAAATGAACAAACATGTGTAACTGGCTTTTGATGTAGTTAGTATATTGGGACCCTCTGGATCTCTTAACTTAAAGAAAACTATCTTTAAAACTTATTTCGGCCTGAAGGACACTAAATAGTTGGGATAGTGGTCATGGATCCTACTTTTTACTACAGTGAAATAAATCAAACTCCCAACATTTGCAGAAAAATGAGTAAATAAAACACAAGTGTTTATATTGGTTATTAATATTTTTTCTGACAATTTTATTTCTTACACTTAAAGGCTAATGAATAACCATTACTAGTCCTATTAAAGAAAAGCTAACATCTCAATAGGGAAGGATAACCGTATTTACTCATTAAGGACCATTTAGGTTTTCTACAACTCAACTTGAAAATTCATGTTTACTCTCAGTACAATGGATTTAAGACCAAGTATACATGTTGGAAGGATCAAGACTAGATTACAGATTATCATAGTCAACTTCATCATCATCTCCTTCTCCTTCTCCTTCTCCTTCTCCTTCTCCTTCTCCTTCTCCTTCTTCTTCTTCTTCTTCTTCTTCTTCTTCTTCTTCTTCTTCTTCTTCTTCTTCTCGTTTTCTTTTCAATGCATTTGATGATTTGTTGGAAGTATTTTGTGATGACACTATGTTAATGGTAATAAGAATCTTTTTGGACCAAATTAATGGTGAGTTAATCAGAACATTCTGCACTGTGGATGTTGCAGGAATTGATGCCTTTACAGTTGGGGACTGTGAAGTAGGCATCTGTACCGTAAATCTCTGCCCCGTGAGGGACATTGGAGTCTCTACTGTAGTTGACACAGACGTGGTTTGTGGGGTTGATGTACCAAGTGTGGGAGTACTTGGTCTGCTAGTAACTGAACCAACACTTAACCGTGGAACGGTTATTCTTCCCGCAGAAGTGGATGCCTTTTTTTGCAAAGACTTAAATCTATAGTTTGGAGCCGTCAAACAATATCTATCAGGAGGCAACCTGGGGCCTGAATATGGCTTGATTAATGGCAAAGGAGTTTGATTCCTTTGCCTTGCAATATCTAATAAAAAAAAATCTCTTGGGGGAGGAGAGGTAAAAAGTCTTTTTTATCAACACAACACTGAATGGTCAACCACACATCATATGCATCACCAGCAGCTTTCTTAGCATGGCTTGAATAAATTTTTGCATCATCTAGAATTGTGGTCACATATTGGAAGGCAAACTCCAACATCTGATTTATAACTCTTGGCTCATATTTTGTCATCCCCACATCCTTCGGGATTTGTGCCATCATCTTTGCATCTTTCGGCGTGTCCTCAGGAGAAGCCATTTTGCAGACTCCATGATATCTGTTGATCAGACTTCTTGAGCTAAATCACCCACATTAATGGATTTCGGTCCTGATCTTGATGCAAGTTCTTTGTCTAGAGTGGTTTTTCCAATCCCTGATGTACTGGTGAGCAGGATATTCAGAAACAACATTAAGTTATTCATAAATATTTTTAATTCCTCATGAATTGTAAACCATACATTCAGGTAGACCTAGCTTTATTTTGGAAACTAGACACTGAAATAGAGCACCTGCACTGAATATAACCCCCATTTTATTCATCTCATTTGGAGGCATGGCACCTTCCAAATGAAAGCAGCAAATATGTCAAATATCACTGCACGAAGGCAGAAAGCCTAAAAAAGTATGAATCCATGTTTTGCACTTTGGAGATATGATGCAGTGAAAGAGGAGGCTGGAAATCGATTAACGGCCATGGTGAGACACAGGGGGAACGCAGGGGAACACCTGCAGGCTCTGGGGTCCGTATCCATAAAATGGGGAGGGGAGAGTTTTGCCTCCTATATTGGTTCTCTGAAAGAACGATATGCGAGAGGTTTAGGAACTAAAATGTTAGGAACACAGTATGACATTACTCCCATTGGCATTCATTTAAAATTCCTGTGAAGATTAAATTCAGGAATAAGATTGATGTTGATATTCCATTTTTTTAAGTGTCTGCTTTTTTAAGCTGTTGCTGGGCTTACAGAAATTCTCATTTTTTTATCCAGGTCTAAAATATTTATGTTATCACTTTAAAATGTGAAGTTCAGTAGCCAAGAAACAACTATTTCTTCCCACACTCTTCGTAGATAATAGTTACACGATGCAGCAACCAGGGTAGCTTCTGGGTTGGGTTCCCTAGCTAAGCCAGCGCATGCTAGATGCCGGCCTGTTCTTCATTCCTGGCAAATATTACCTCGTTTTGTCTTCATTGTAACCCGTTTACCTGTTACTCCTCTTTAACAGACGAGGGCGGGCTTACGCTTTTCAAAGCAACTTAGTCTGGAGGAATAAAGCTGGAACTTAAACCCACTTCAGCTCGTTTTAAGTAAACTAAGACCTGACTTGAACTTCTGCTCCATGTGCTCCAGGCCAGTTGTCATCTTTCAAACCCAGGGCTCTGAGGCACAGGCTCGACGGAGGTGTGATCGCGGCAGAGCATTCACCGTGTGCAGGAGCTCCACACGCGTCACACGCCCTGGATCAAGGAAACTGGGGACGCTGGAGTTAAAGACATGTCAACTCCCATCGTCAGTAAGACCTAGAGCTGGGATTTGGGTGCCAGAGCCACCACTGCCCTGATGCTCACGTGCGCTCACACCGTCCGGGGACACGATGATGTCTGTGCAGGGTTCGGTCTGAAATTGCTTGAATGGAATTTGCACTTGGATAAGATAGAGCCACAGTCTTGCTTTTTTTTTTTTTTTTTTTATGCTTCACATGGTGGGACAAAGATCATCTCAAATTAAATCGATAAAATTTCTGTGTGTACTTGGTAATGGGCACAGCGTAAGGACGAGGACAGATTGCCTTTTAAACTTGTGTCCCTAGAATTTAGTATGATTCCCATTAGGTTGGTTTATTAAAACCAGAAAACAGAATTAAAGCAAAAAGCTCGGGCAGCCGTGGCTCAGCGGTTTAGCGCCTGCCTTCAGCCCAGGGCGTGATCCTGGAGAACCGGGATCGAGTCTCGCGTCGGGCTCCCTGTATGGAGCCTGCTTCTCCCTCTGCCTGGGTCTCTGCCTCTCTCTCTCTCTCTCTGTCTCTCATGAATAATAATAATTAAAAAAAAAAAAAGCAAAAAGCTCACCATTGTATATTTACCAGGGAAAAGTTTTCAAGACAGAAAAGTCAACTAAAAATTGATCTAGAAGAGAGGGCACCTGGAGGCTTGGTCCCCGGGGTCCTGGGATCGAGTCCTGCATCAGGACTCTCTCTCTTTCAAATAAATAAAGTCTTTTAAAAAAATGATCTGGAAGTAAAAAGCAGGTGGCACTTTTCTTCTTCAACCAGGACCAGCATATACTGGAGTCCTGTGTTTGCCTGTGTGGGGTCTTTCTGTCTCTTATCCTTACTCTGGGACTCGGCCTTGACTCCATTGCAGCGACAGCCTTGCTTCTGTGTCTCACTCTGGGTGTTGTCCTCGATTAAAATCTCATTCCTGTGTAAGAGCCAATAGAAAAAAAATAGCTAAACAGTTGCTCAACTTCTGGATTTACTATAGTTTGTGTTTTCTATGGCTAATTAACTGTCATGGCCTATTTCTTCCTCATTTCACGCAACTGAAGTAATCCCCAACTGTGGAATAAAACACTGAGTCTTTTAGTGGGTGTTAGGTTAATTTCTACAAATTTTCCTGATTTAAATTGAACTTCCATTGTTTGATTTCCATATTTCTTTTTATAGGATATCTGGATAATGCTTCTATAACTAATAACACCTGATGGTTAATTTTACATCAAGCTGACGAGGCCAAGAGGCACCCGATTAAACATCACTCCTGGGTGTGTCTGTGAGGAGACAGCACTTGAATCTGCGAACTACGTGGAAAGGCCTGGAGTGGGCATCATCCCATCTGCGGAGGCCCCGAGGAGAGGGAAGGAGGGGGAGGAGTCAGCCCCTTTGCCGCGACCACCCAGACGGGCCGGGGTGGGGACCCCTCTTCGGCACTGATCCCCAAGGCAGAGCTGGGCGGGAACTACTGCAGCACTTGGCAGGGTGTCTTCCAGGCTCCTCTTGTCTCCCGCTCTCTCGTTTCACATCGTCGTATAAACACTTCCCACACATCAGAAATACCAACACCATCTATTGGCTAAGTCATACCTCATTTAGTAAGAGCATAATTTATTTAAGCCGCTGCTGGATTTGGGGGGCCTTCAAGATGACTATGTCTTCTTCACTCTCCTTGGGCTATGTATACATCTCCGCGTAAGTATGTGCAAGCAAGCCGGATCATTCAATTTGGATGGATGTTGTGAAGTGGAATTAGTGAGCCAAAGAATATAAACTTCTTACAAGGCCACATTTTTATCGCTGCTCTGTCTTTCAGGGCAATGGAACCAGAGTGTGGTTTGTCATTAGGCTGCTGACAACATTGCTCTGTAAGCAGCATTTTGGTTCCCATCACGTTAGGAAGCCTCTGTTCTTGCAGATCTGGCCCTCGCGTGTCGTGGCAACACGTGAACCGCAGAGTGGGTCTGCACCCCAAGCCAAGGGGCCCCCGGGACAGCCCACAGGTTGGCTGCACTGACCTCCGGGGTGGGGTGCCAGAGCCCCAAGGCCCCGGGGCTCCATGCAAGACCCGCCCTAGCACTCTCCGGGCAGCACCGGGGGGCGGGGGGGCCCCCGAGGGCAGGGGGGCATGAGCGGGACCTGGCCTGGTGCGCTGGGCTCAACGGGCAGCGCCCGGCTGAGCCGGGCCGGTGAACCTGTGGCCGGTGAGCACCCACCTGTGGCCAGTGAGCACCCACCTGCAGCCGGTGAGCACCCACCTGCTGCCAGTGAGCACCCACCTGCAGCCGGTGAGCACCCACCTGCGGCCAGTGAGCACCCACCTGCGGCCAGTGAGCACCCACCTGCTGCCAGTGAGCACCCACCTGCAGCCAGTGAGTACCCACCTGCGGCCGATGAGCATCCCCTGCAGCCAGTGAGCACCCACCTGCGGCCAGTGAGCACCCACCTGCAGCCTGGGTGGGGCACAGGGCCCTCTTGTCAGGCGGCAGGAGACACGCCTGCCAGAGTCCGGCCCTCCCAGCCCTGGTGGGAGCCACCGCTAAGCCTCTGCTTATTTTGGCCACAATGAAAGGTCTTCTGATTTATCACATAACATTTCAGAGAAAAGCTTAGCTTTTAAGGAAAACCAACCCCCACCCTCCAAGTTGACAGGGTTTTGTGTAGTTGTTTTCGTTTTGTGGAAGGTTGCTTCTTTTGTAAAACAGGCTGACTTTAGGATTGAGCGAGTCTCCACTTGCCAGCGGACAACAAATGTCCCGAATCCCTGGCCTCATGCTTGCTCCATTGCAGGGTATCCACAGGTAAAGGTTTTAGTAAGTTAAGGTGTCCCTTTTACAAGCGTGCAGCGCTAGCAGCTATCCGTAAATTATCCTCATGGCGAATTAGAACAGACCCTCAAGGTGAAGAAAATTATTTTGTTTCTCTTGTAAATGCCTAAAAATTAGAGCAGGCAAGTGTGAGGACCCATTGCCATAAATACTGAAAGGCTCTCTAGGTAACTTCAAAGATGAAGTCTGACCCTTCGGCGAGAGGTGTAGGACGGAGGGAAACAGGTGCCAGAGGAGCCCGGGCTCTCCTCTGCCTCGCCTGGCCTTCCTTGTCCTGACCTCTTCCCACCCTGGCTTCCCACTGTGGGGCGGCCCTTGTCTGTTGCTGGCCCCAGAGAAGGGTTTATCCTCTTTGTGAATAATTCCAGCTGGGTAACCTTAAGTTTGTTTGGTCTTTATCATTCTCCATAATTCACCAGATTGGGTTTGTGAGGCCGTTCCCGCCACCACCTGTGCTCCCCGCTCCTTTGCCTGAGTCCAGGAGTCAGCCTGCCAGGAAAGCAGCAGCCTCTGGCCATTTTGCTCGTTGTTCTTGGCTCACACTGTATTTCTTTTAATATTAAATCCCATCTGCTTTCTGTCTTTCCCAAATTTCTCTAAATGTTCACTCTTTGTCATTGTGTCACAAGTTTATTCCCATTCTATTGTATCTGTTCTGTAATTTCAAGGACTGGGTAGTGGGAGGAGTCAAGAACAGGCCAGCTAAGTCTGCCTTTTAAGGTCAGAGCCAAACCGCTTTGGATTTCAACCAAAATGAGGAGCTACCATGATATTCCTTCTGCTTGGCTTGGGATTTATGCTTAGGGTTAGTTTTCAAATGGGTTTAAAGTTTCCCCAGAAAAAAGTCTCCACCACTCTTTTCTTCTCTGCAGATGTCATGATTTTACTTTATTTCATTTCAAAAATAAACCTATTCCCCTTATCCCATACTCTCTGAAAAAGTTCATAAGAGATTCTTATTTATATGTGTCGATGAATGTGGAACACTTAGCTTCACTTTCTATGTCCCTTTCTTTGCAACTCTATAGTAGGAAAGAAATTAAGTTTCATAATTTATGTCCTTCTTGTCATCCTCTAGTACATGTTAAGAATCTGACTAATAAAATTTTAGTGCATTTAATTCTTTTTTTAAAAAAGTATTTTATTTATTTATTACAGAGAGAGAGAGAGAGGGAGAGAGCACGAGCAGGCGGAGGAGCAGACTCCTTGCTGAGCAGGGAGCCCCAGGTGGGGCTTGATCCCAGGACCCCGGGACCACGACCTGAGTGGAAGGCAGATGCTGCACCGACGGAGCCATCCAGGCTCTTCTAACCCAAGAATAAGAAGAGAAACAGAAAATGCAAGGAGTAGATTTGTGCCAGAACATCACATTTTGACTGGTTACTTCTCACTGCTTTGAAAAGTAATTTGGGTGACGTATAGACCAATGGCTCTCAAACCAGCTGCAATTTAGGATAATCCCAGCAATTTAGGATTATCCTGGAAACTTAAAAAAGAAAAATAATGCCAGATCCCTTCCTCAGATACTCTGATACGTTATTTTAGGGTAAGACCTGAGCATTGGTATATTTTTTAAATCCCCATGGCAAACCACTACTTATACGAAACCCAACGCAGAAAATTGCAGTAATACAGATTTCAGAATTAGACTTACCTGTTTAGGTGAATCTCTGAACGATCTTCAGCAAAGTTTTGCCCTGCCCATGCTGAAATCTAAGCATCATATAGCCGACTATCTGAAGAGTTCACTATCATTTATTAATCACTCTGCTAAAAAGATAATGGAAAAAAATAAAAAATAAAATAAAAATAAAAAGATAATGGGATTGCCTAGACCACGCAGAAACCCTTCCATATCTCAACCCTAAATTGTAACTATGCCTCCCTTTGATTTTTTTTTAATAAATTTATTTTTTATTGGTGTTCAATTTGTCAACATATAGAATAACACCCAGTGCTCACCCCTTTGATTTCTGATTTTCATTTGCATGCCAGAGCCAAGAATTGCTGCGGCTGAAAGAAGGTAAAAACGTGTTCCGTATGCGTGTTGTTCTAGTTCCTCACATGAAGATCTTCAGAATTAGGGCAGCATATTAATAAGTGTCACAGTAAAAACCGTAAGTAATGAAACATAAGGGGCATCTCTCTTTGGATCTCTCCCTCCGTCCTCTGTTCCTCCTGCTGAAATGCCTCTTACGTATTTCCTTTAAACAGCTGTCAAGCCTTTTCCTTTCCTCGTCACTGCCCCTGCGCCTGTGCCCGGGCTGGTTCCATGCTTCTCGACGTCCTCCCCTCACTGTATTTTTCCTGTCCGTCGTGTCCACACCATTAGGGTCACCCCCATCCCGGCCCGAGGCTGATGCTCCAGGGCCCAGTCCACCTGCTGGCTTGTGCCCAGGTGTCTCCGGTCCGTCCAGCGGTCACTCTGCGCTGCTCACCAGCAGTCTCCGCCCGTAAACCTCACATCGGTCACGGAGCATGTTCACAGGCTTTTGGTTCCTGGCTCGAGGCCTTCGCTTACGCTGCCTCTGAACCTGGAATTTCATCTTCTTCTCCAGGAAAAAGTTCCTTCCTTTAAAGTCTGACGAAAACCCTACCATCTTTCTGACCATCCATCCATTTGTTCATTTACCTGTGTGCTCGTTTATTCAATCAGTCAAGAAATGTTTATTGAGTGTTTAGCAAAAATCTGGAATTGGGGGATCCCTGGGAGGCTCAGTGGTTTAGCGCCTGCCTTTGGCCCAGGGCGTGATCCTGGAGTCCCGGGATCGAGTCCCACATCGGGTTCCAGGCATGGAGCCTGCTTCTCTCTCTGCCTGTGTCTCTGCCTCTCTCTCTCTCTCTCTCTCTCTGTCTATCGTGAATAAATAAATAAAATCTTTAAAAAAAAATCTGGAATTGGGTCATCTACTCTGAATGTGATTTTTTTTCACTTTCTTGATCTTAGTTACATATAACATATATGCGTGTGTCTATAGAGAGAGAGAGAGAGAAAGAGAGAACAAAGTATAGAGGAAAAAAGATGCACATAAAGTCTAACTTCCTATTACTTAAATGTATCCAGAAGAAAGGTTTAATTTTTATGTTGTAAATTTTTTAAAAAAGTGAAAATATTTCATGTATAGCAAATATTAAGCAAATATAAGGAATTATTGTTTTTGTTATTTTTATGGCTCTTAGGTGTCCTGGAAGTTAGACCAAATGACCTTTTTTTTTTAAAAAAAGATTTTATTTATTTATTTGTGAGAGACACAGAGAGAGAGAGAGAGAGAGAGAGAGAGATAGAGGCAGAGACACAGGCAGAGGGAGAAGCAGGCTCCATGCTTGGAACCTGATGTGGGACTCGATCCCGGGACCCCAGGATCAGGCCCTGGGCTGAAGGCTGCGCTGAGCCACCCGGGCTGCCCCCAAAATGACCTTTTCACACTGGTGTCATTGGCATCCAAGTCTGCTGAATGGATGTGCTGTGATTGTCTGTGAGATGTCACAAAATTAAATGTCCCAAGCACCAAGGCAGGTAAGGTTGGCCTGGTGTACAGACAGGTAAATGGATCAGTTGACCAGACGTAGGGAGAGAAGGACCGCTGGCACAGGGGAAGGTGCCCATCCTGCTCAAAGAGATTCAGAATTTAAAAGTCGCATGTATATATATTGTGTTGGCAGTGACAACATCTATGAGTCCTAATCAGCCTTTAAGCGGCTAGTTCATGACTCTTGACCAATATTATTCAAATTTGCCCCACTTTTCAACACAAACTTTCTGAATCGAGGCAAATGTGTTTGCTCGGCACCCTGGTGGATCCCACGTCCTCCTCTTCACTCCCCAGGAACCTGCTGGTCCACCTTCTGGTCTGGATCCTACCTGACGTCAAGGAGTATCTTGTCCCTCCCCTGTGGGGTCCTCATGGACCGCTGTAGCTCCCAGCATGTCGACCCCCTCAGAATTAACTTTTTTCTGTTCTTATTTATACATTATCATCCTCTGTTTATCTCACATTTCAAGCATGATTATCTTTTGGCTCCCAAAGTATTCGAGGTGTTACGTAGGAGAACACCTTGTCATGTGCTGTTTGTGTTCCTGACCCTAACAGGTAATCCTAAATCCTAGAGCACCGTATGGGGAAGTGCAAAGGTTCGGAGTCATGCAACCTAGGAAGGCATCCCAACACGGCCTACCTGGCCTGGAGAAAAACTCGCTGGTCACCGAAACCCCAGTGTCCTCGGTAACAAACTGGGGATCACAACACCATGACGTGGGGTTGCTGTGAAGAAACAAAGGGGTAAGCACCCAGCACCCCATTGAGCAGGTAGGAGATTTGAGCAAGTAGGGGCTGCTGTCAGAGCCGAGCGACTGGACGGCAGCCAGGGGCAGTGAGCACAGTGAGTCGAGGTTGCGAGGGCCGTTTCCAGTCACCCCGGAAATATGCTATCACTGATGCCAGTATCAGGATTGTAAAAACTATTATTCTGTTGTAAAATATCGTATTAAATGTGGGAACCCACCCCACCCCCATCCCCGCCCATCCAAACGCGATGTAAACCAAGCTGTCAGGGAGTTCTTGTTCTGGAAGCAGCCGGAGCACGGACGTCGGAAATTGCAGGATTCTGCGTGCTTCCCTCCCGTGTGGCCGTGCTCACCGCGAGGCCGTGCTGCAGGGAACCCGCCACGCGTGGGCCCCAAGGAGTGGCCGCCGACAGCACGCACCATGACATTCGTCTTTAAGAAAGAGCCCTTGCGCTTAGACTTATTTTTAGCAAAACAGAGGACATAAGGAGCCTGATGAACTAGACAGAACCCCAGTGACTAAGGTGGATGATCCGCCGGCTCACATCTGGGGCGGTTAGAGAACCACAGAACCACAAACAGAGCAAACTGCTTTTGTTCCACACCTGCCAGGGCCCACGCTTGCGGGAGCGCAGAGGCCCCGCTCGGCTCCCCTGACTTCCGACCCCGGAGCCTTTGTCCTCAGAGCCCTCGAGGCCACCTTCGCACGCGCCCTCGGGGCCCGCCCGTCAAATAACTGTAGACGTTTCAGGGCGGAAAACGTCCTGAGGAAAGTGTGATCCACCTCTCCTCTAGTGGAGGGGCACCAGGGACCTTTCCAAATCCCGATTGTGAGCCACAAAGCCCGGCCGCGATCCAGGCATGTCGGGCTCGCTCGGTCGTTCCCAGGGCGGCCCAGCCCTCCCGGGCTCTCAGCAGAGACCTGCCCCTGCGCTAGGCCTAGCAGCTAACCGGGGGCCGTGGGGAGACTTCCCCATCGATGCTCCGGTGAACAGTCTCACCTCTTGCTGACCACCTGTCCCTGGAGTCGTGGCACCATCTAATTTCAGTCAAGAACTTCCTCTGTACCCAGCAAGTCACAGCAGCCTGCGGCCATCTAGTATGTCACGGCCCTAGGGATCCCCCAGTGGAGACCCCCCTAGAAGTGCTTCTTGTCTTTCCTTCGTCCGGTAGGATGGGCCTCGACGCCCAACAGGCCGGGGCACAGCTTGCCGTGTCTCCCGTGCGTGACTCTGGGCTCACTCTCAGGATGTGACTGTACATACGGCGTGGCCCGGCCCCAGGGGGGTCCAGCGTGCTCAGCAAGCCATCACCGACATGAGGCAACGCGGTGTCACTGCCAGTCGCTGTCACTATGCAGGGGAGGCCAGAGGCTGCTCTGGGGCCGGCCCCACAGTGTCCTGGCGCAGGCTCCTCCGACCCCCCCTCCATCCTCACTTCCCCTGGCGTCGGGGCTCCCGTCATCCCCGCCCTGCAGACGGGAAACTGAGGCCCAAAATCCTGAGCAGGGAAGACGGGCAGAGCTGGGATCCAGGGCCGCAGCCTGGACAGCGTGGCCACCGTGGCCCGAGGGCTGCGCAGGAGGCGGGGAGGCCAGAGGGCCAGTGCCCGAGGGCCCGAGCCGATGCCCCCAGCCACGGGCTCCCGCGGGGTCCCACCTCGCCTGCAGGCCCGGATCCCGGCGGCCACCCTGAGCTCAGCACCCTCCCCGGCGCCTCCCGCTGGCCGCCTGCCCCCGAGTGCCCTGCCCGGCTCCTGGTGCCCGCAGCGCAGGCCCAGCCGCGCGGGGCATTGAAGGCCTTGCCCAGCTGCGTGGTGCGGTCCCAGTAGGGCCGACGGTGGGGCAGCGCCCTCCACGCACCTTTCCGTTGCTGCTCTGATGCACTCCATTTCGTGCTGAAATTGCCTATTCTCCAAACACGTGTCACCCAGATTTTTTTCTTCCTTGCTGCACTAAACACCTGTCTCCACACTCCATCAGGCCTGGTCAGACTCTCACGCAGCGCTCGCTCAGCCCCCGACGCAGGCCCAATGGCCCCAAGGCCTGAGCGCCCGGGTTGACACGGGTTGACCCGGCGACCTGGGCCCGTGTCCTCAGGCAGCGCGGTGTCCGTCTACCGACTTCCAGCCGTGAAGCCGAACACAGAACAGGGTACTTTCCCCGCAGCTGTTGCTTTTGAATTTACTTCTCAGAAGTGGTAAAGGCAATAAGACCTTGTGTGCGGCTACTGCCCAGACGTCGGGCACACGGCAGGCACTTCCCACCGTGATCGACTGGCAGCAGAAGCCGTAAGGGAGGGGCGACAGCTTCTCCGGATTTAGCTCCTCTCAGCCTGCTCACCCCTTGGACTAACACGTCCTTCCTGCACTAAATTAATAGTTTGATTAATAGTTTGTGCATTTTATTCATCTTTGTTTTCCTTCATGGAATTTTTTTTTTTTTAAGATTTTATTTGCTTATTCATGAGAGACACACAGAGAGAGAGAGAGAGGCAGAGACCCAGGCAGAGGGAGAAGCAGGCTCCATGCAGGGAGCCCGACGCGGGACTCGATCCTGGGATCCCGGGGTCACGCCCTGGGCAGAAGGCAGGTGCTCAACCACTGAGCCACCCGGGCGTCCCTTCCTTTATGGAATTAAAAACACATTGTGGTTGACACTTGAGAGGGTGTAAAAACTTAATAGATTCACTTATAATTTTTAATTATATCCTCAAAATACACCAATGAGTCTGATAGCTTCAGGCCTCATAATTTTGCATCTGGTGTTATGTGGTAAATATTTTTGGTTTGACTTCATATGAGTATTTAATTTGCTACCCAGATGGCAAATTTGTTTAATTTGAATGCATTTTCTGCAGTTATGTCTATAAAAATTCTAATTTTGATCATTATAGGTTCTAGGGTGGGGAGTACTCATTATCCAGAATGACCTGTTTCCTTTTCCCCATATTATGGCATTTCTACACATGAATGAGGTGGGGAAAGAGTCCTATGCATCTCGCAAGGCCAAAAGTTACTGGATTTCCCAGACCCAATCCACAGGATCTGAATTACTAAAAATATGCTAAAATTGTTTGAGCTTCCATTTAGTTAGTAGGGATTGTTGACGTGACAATACCCCTCCCTGAGAAAAGATATGGGATTATCTGGTCTTCTGAAGTTTCAAGGATGTGATGGGTTTGTTTAAAAATACCCCTGACCATCCTGAGGCACTGTGTCATTTATATTTTCAACATTTAGATTCATTAAATAATTAGATTTGTTTTTGAATGTATTAGAATTAAGTCCTGGGGTCAAGATTGTGGTCACGCTTCTCCAAAATGTTCCTTCTCCAACTACCATTGAGTTTGAAGCGAGTGGGGGCACTAAAGGAGCAAATAAAACAAACACATGCAAATATCTGCTTTTCAAAATAACCAACAATCTAGATAAACGCACAGAAACTGCACACAGCAATTGCCTGGGGTAGAGAGGGGCTAATACACAGACTCCTCGTCGTTTGGTTGGAGCGCTTTCTCTGAGCTTATTCACTGAAATAATGGTAACTGGGTGAAAGCAGAGTATGTCCATCCACAGCTAAAACTAAAAAATACCCTACTATGTGGCAAGCACTAGGCTGAGCAGTTTTCAGTGCACCCCTCATTCCATCGGAATAATCCGACCTCTCACCTCGCCTGTGAGAGCGAAGAGGAGCTTGGGCACCTGCCCAGGTCCACGCACGTGGGGGACGGACACACCGCAGAGCACCAACACGTTCTCTATTATCAGGTATTTCAGAGGAGTTTTGATAAAACTGGCAGAGTATGGAGGAGTAATAAAAAAAAAATGCAGCCTCACTCCCACAGGCTGCTGACCATGTGGATTCTTCAGATTGGCCTTGGCTTTCCCTGACCATTTTTTTTTTTAACCTGTTTATATGCTTTTGCCTTTGGAAGATTATGTCTCAACACTGGAACACCAGGTCTCATCATGTATCCACTTATTCATTCAGTTATTCATTTCTCAAAATTTCCCGTGTTCCACGCCAAACAGTGTCTTCAGCATGGGCATTCCACACATGGGCATGAGGCGGGCATCCCCCACCAGAGCCAACCTGCTCTCGCCACCCTCGATTCTGCATATCTTCCCACCTGCAGCTCCCTAAGGGGCCTGCCCTTGGCACATCTCCGGAGTCTGGTGATCCTACTTTCTTGAATGTGCTTCCTTCCGTCTCCTGCTTGGCTGGGGGCTCCCCTAGGAACCCTTCCACGACTGCCACCTCGGTTTTGTAAGTGCCCCTTCCTTGGCACTAACCCTTCGCCTAACTCCCTGAGTTAGGCTGTGCTTGCCTCCCTGGCTGACTGTCCTTGACTGCGGACACTTTGTCTTCTTTAGCAGACAGGGCCTGAGAACCTAGGAGAGCTCATGAAGTGTAGTGAAAACCAAATACATGATTATTGCACGTATGTTGATTGCACCATCTGTGCCCCGATTGCTATTCTTCCTGAAGCTTGCGTGTTCAACTCTAATTTCTCTGACCTACGGATTTTCTCTCCGGTCTCTCTTCCTGCCTCACCCCACCTCTCTCTCCCTCTCTCTCTCCATCCCCTCCCCTTCAAATCCTGCATTTATCATTTACCGGATCTGTGACTTCGGGCAAGTTGCTTCTCTGACCCTCATTTTCTCATTTATGAGATGAGGATTGTAAGAGTACCTAAGTCATAAGCGTCACCGTCAGGGTTAATGAAGCCATGCATGTGGAGTACTCACAAGAAGCCAAAATAAGGCTACAATCTTGGAAGAATGCAACTTAAGAACTCTTTGGGGATTCCAGCTGGGGACTCGAGCTTTAGTGAACTGCATCAATTTTCTACTGAAAAGTAGTCCTCCATACTTCAGAGAAAGGTCTTTTCCAACCAAGCACATGATTCTAGAGGAATTTACATAGAGCAAGAAGCCGAGAGAAGCCCCTGCCTATTCAGTCTTGTTATCCAAATGAGCCTTGGCATCAGTGGGGTGAAGCCCCAGCAGCCTGGCTCACCTGTCCCTCAGACTGCTGGGAGAGCTTTTACATCCAGACCTGTCAATGATGCTGAATATTTTGAAATATGCAAAATATCTTACAACAAATGTGACCAAATAATTTATTGTTCAAACATGCAGACTTTGGAGAGCGAAAGGGGCCATATGGGTAATTACACTTAGACAACAGATACAAACAAAGACATTCTGGGCAAACCAGCTGGTATGCTCATCTTACCTTTAGCTGCCAGCTCTCTGTTCTGGTGATAAGTCATGCCTCCATAATGCCCGACTGATTTCTCCTCAAATGAACTACATTTCAGTGGTTGTATTTTTTTCCTCTTCTCATTAACCTTCCATTTTATAGGACACACCAATCAGGACAAACAAATTTAATTATTAGGAATGATAAAGGTGAGAGAATGTTCATCTTTGCAAAGACCTTACTTAGATATTCGAAACGTACAGATAAGATTTGTTCTAGGCATCAGGTAGCAAACAAACAAAACTTTGTATGGAAAGTGGTGTCAGCAAAGTATAGGAGACACTCAGCACTGCAGTCATGGCTGGAAGATCTTGGTGCTCATTCAACTCTCCCACTTCTTAGCTGCAAAATTTAAACGTATTTGAAATTTTTATCAACCACGGGCACTAACCATAAGGAGAGATACAGGGTGGTCAGTGAACAGTGGCAGGAGATGCTGGCCCTAAATACCAGCCGAGCACGCAGTACGTCCGCTGGTGCATCCCTTCTGGATTTCAGAGCTGACCGACTGTAAGACTCAGTCTCCCGACTCCGGGGGCAGGATTGTCCTGTGTCGGTAACTCTCAAACCTGGGTGCTTACTTGAATCTCTTAGGGGCGTTTCCAACAACATGCTCAATCAGAAAACCAGATCAAGAATTTGTTTTTCAAAAAACGGACTCATTGCTAATTCATCATCAGCCTACTCGAGAATCATGAACTAGACAGTATCAGAGTTCTGAGTCAAGTCTGAATGTTCTAATTCCAAACAGGACGAGTAAATAATAGAGAAAATATCAAGGTATGTGAGGCAGAAATAGATATTCTTCGCAATTCTCAATTTACTTTGAAGTGAGTAGAAATTGTTCCCAGCAGCCCAACTTCCTCCAGATGCTTCAGGACTTGAAGCCACGTCTCAGTTTTGAATTAATTTCACAGCAGAATTTTATTTTTATTTTTATTATTCTTTTTGATAGGCATTGCATTAAATATTTATTTATTTTCTTCTTTATGTTTGGGTTTATTTATTTATTTTTTAATTTTTTTTCTATAAATTTATTTTATATATATATATATATAAATTTATTTTTTATTGGTGTTCAATTTGCCAACATACAGAATAACACCCAGTGCTCATCCCGTCAAGTGCCCCCCTCAGTGCCCGTCACCCATTCACCCCCACCTCCTGCCGTCCTCCCCTTCCACCACCCCTTGTTCGTTTCCCAGAGTTAGGAGTCTTTCATGTTCTGTCTCCCTTTCTGATATTTCCACTCATTTTTTCTCCTTTTCTCTTTTTAAAGATGGTAGAAAGTATGGGTGAGAAGATGCAGGCCTCGCTGCCAGTAGGGCTCCATCCCGGTTATGTGAACCATGAAAACTTACACCTAAACAACCGTATGAACCAACATTTTAGAGAAGGTGTAGTGAACACAAGCTTGGGATTTCAGAAGTTTGGAAATTTCTGAGCCACTCCAGCAATTGCTCAGGTATCATATTCTTTCCTTCAGTCTAGGAACAGTGAGGCCGTTAGACTGGGGGGAGAATTCCGTGCCAGCCCCTTGAGGACTCCCCAACGAGGACTCCCCAACGAGAGGAGGAACACAAGCATAAAGTAGCTTCTTTGCAAGAAAACCATTACTTCATACTCAGAGGCCATTTTCTTGGTTGTCTTGGTTTCACCAATTCTACGAGTGTGTGGATGATGGAACAGTAGAGCCCTAGAGTCGTGGTCCCAGGGGTATGTGTGTGTGAAATACGGAGGAAAGTAGCTACAAGATTAAAAGTAGAGAAGTGTGCCAGGAAAAGGTATTTTGTTGTTGTTTTTTCAAATTTTAGTGAACTTTTTATTTTTAAATTTTATTTAAAAATAAACTTTTAAATAAAAATATTTAATTATGATGGAATCAGCATAAACCAAAAAAGAAAAGCAAATCAGGATAAAGTGTCACTGCAGGTCTTTTCAAGGCCCCAAGGACCCACTTGCTCCCACTGCCACCTCCAGGACCAGCATGGGCTTCTGAGATCCAATGAGAGAAGAGACAGGCCTGTTATTGGTTTGAACTTACTGGAAGTAGAGAAAAATAAAACGTTATTTAAAACATTAATGACAGATATATATTGTATGTTTCAAATTTCAGGTTTTGAACTTTAATCTGTTACATTTATTACATTTATTATTAAATAATATTATAATTCATTAAATTTATTAAATTATAATAATTTATTAAATAAATAAGTAAGCCTGTATGTATTAATATTAAATTAATATTTTTAAAAGGTACAGCATAGTTTATTTCAATTATGTACATATGGCATAAAAACGGCAATAACCCGTTTATTAGAAGGTTGGATGATAAACATATGAAGCAAATCCATAATAAAGGAGAGTGTATCTACTGATATATAACAAAGTAGATTTGTATTTATTTATAATAGAGACATTTAAATTATATCCTCTAAATTAAAAATCAGACCACTGAAAATCCCTACGGTATAATCTCATTTTAATCCAACTATATGTTTTACCCAAGAGCTTGTAAAGGAATTTAGAAAATTATCCTTTTAACTGTTTGCAATCTTTGCCCCTGGAGAAAACGCACCCCCGCGTCGGAGCAGGTTGCCACCCAGACTCCGCAGAGCTCACCCCGGCCGCGCGTTTCGTGGACACTCAGGGCCGTGGTCCCTGCCTGAAGGGCGGTGGCGGCACACGCGTCTCTGCTGCGGCCTGCTGACGGGCGCTGGCAAGACGGGGCTGGCTGTCCCCCCCGGAGCCCCGAGCAAAGGGCTGTGTGCCAGGTCATCTACTTTGAACCCGGGTCTCACGGGGCCGGAGTAGCCCAGGGAGGAGGAGCAGGGGCCGGACTGGTGTTGGCGCTGCGAACCTGACCCAGGGGCGGCCGGGGAAGGAGGAGGGTGCTAAGGCCTCCCTCAGGTCACGAGAGTTGCTTGTCTCCCTTTGACTTGGAGAGCAGGGGTCATCTCATATTTTCAAGTGAGCCAAAGGCAAAAAAGGAAGACAGGTTCAGAGGCTCACGTGGAAAACACCCTGGCCTGTGTGTGCTGGACGGGTGTGAGCAGAGACTGAGACGCGCAGCTGTGTCTCCTGAGGTCTGAGGGAAGCAGCCTGCAGGTGCGGGCGATGCGCTGCCTTATGTGCTTGACCGTCTGGGCTTAAGGTTCCCCTAGTGCTGACCCGGCAAAGACTTAATTTGCTGAGCGTTTGGAAACCACGTTGTTATAGTTGGCTGACCGATAGCATACTTTCAAAGAAAATGGCCACCTAGAATTTATTTTATGGGAAATTACACTTTCTGGCTTAGAAATGCAAATATCTTAAATGGGAGATCTCATGTTGCAAATCGTTGGTTTTATGCATCCTCACTGGAAAAATATGTGCTCCAGGAGTGAAAACTTTACAAGCTGATTTTAAAATAGCTTGGCAGCTGACATATAATTTCAACACAGCTTTAATCAAGAAACATGTACTAACAAATTGGCAGGAAAGCTTGAATTCAGTGAGTCATGCAAACATGTCAGGCTGACCACAAAGCTGCAGCTCCCGTGGCTGGAGCTCCCAACATCGACGATTGGTTTCTCTCCGGGGGACGGGTAACAGTGTCAGCGATTCCGTGTGTCCACCCGAAGTAGCGAAAACCAGCGCGGTTTTTGATGCTGTTGGTTTGACTTTCCCGTTACAGCCGTCTCCTGGTCTCAGCTATCTCTATGTGCCCTTCCATATTCAGCTAAATGGATTTTCCCTATGTTTTTATGCATGTTTTTATTTGAATACCGTATTTCTAAGGAGTGGACATCATACCCCGGCCCCAGGCTTAGATCCCCACCTATCTGGAAATGAGCTCCTCCTGGCAACCCTGGACTTGGCAAAGCCATGATTATATAACTTAGGTCACGTATAGTCTTGGACCTGTAAGGGATGATCTATACTCTGTTCTCATCCCGACTGTCACAGATGCATGAAGTGAGGCCCCAGAAAAGTCTGGAGCGTGCTCAGGTCTCCAGAGCCAAAATCAGCAGCTGGAGGAGGTCTGAGACTGCGTTCTGGCTCCCCACCTGCAGTGTTGTTGGGCTGTTTCCGTGTCCTTGGTAGATCTCATTATGAGAGCTGATGTTTTCCCCTTTTATCCAGTCCAGCAGGAGGCTGTTCAAAGTGTATTTGTAGTAAGTCAGAAAGACCTTTAAAATTTTTTTATTTATTTGAGAGAGAGAGAATGAGCGGGGCAGAGGGACAGAGGGAGAGGGAGAAGCAGATTCCCCACTGAACAGGGAGCCTGACATGGGGCTTGACCCCAGGACCCCGGGATCATGACCTGGGCTCCCAGGACCCCAGGATCATGACCTGAGCTGAAGGCAGAAGCTTCACCAACAGAGCCCCCGCCCCGGGGGGGGGGGCCATGAAAGACTGTTTAAGTCATTAGAAGTGATGCCAAATGAGCGAGACAAGCACATCCCTTGGTAAAGGGCTGTGCCCTGAATCTTCTGGCCCCATAATGATATTTGAGGTCTTGGTCTCTGCTTCTCTGCTCTGTCCATTCACCATGTCTGTCCTTCAGGGGCCCAGCTTGTGGCATGAGGTTCTATATGGCTCAGCCTTCCCTTCACATGGGCAGTTGATTTGTACTAATAAAAAAAAAATGCATGAACTGCATGTATGTATTTATCCCCCGAGTTTACAGCTACACAGTCATTTCTCTTCATTAGGCCAGTGTTCATACGATTTATAGCAATTGCCTTTAGCTCAGAGAATGCTTCTCAGACACATAAGCAAACAGCAAAGAATCAGACTCTAATTTTATTTTTCTTTTCTTTTTTTTACTCTAATTTTAAATGCAGTCAGCAGCAAAAAGCCTGTTCCTCTATGTCCATAATGACATATTTTGATAATGAGAATAAAGGTACAAACCTTTTCTGATACCTTTCTGTCTCCAAATTACCACTGGCCTATGTTAAAATGAATGTGGATGCTCTTCCTACTGTTAATAAGGTCCCTATCCTTGGGTGTTCGGTATAGAATGGGGGAAATCAGACGTGGTAAATGGATTTAACAACCACAATACTGGGTGAAGTGGCTCAGATTTCAAATCCTGGAAGCATTTCCCTAAGGTCAGGGTTGGTAACATCCAGAAACAAAACTCTGAGCTCAAAGTATGTCTACCATCAATTAATTCTTCGGCCACATGCGGGAGTTGGGATGGTTCATTCTACCACTGTGTAAAACGTTCCAGGAGTGCCCAGCCCCGCATGTCTCTACTTTAGACTGTCCCGTCCACACGGGAATACCACACGGCCCCTTAGTTTATGGCTCATTAGGATATATCTCCCTAAGAAATTGGAGTACAGCTCCCACTCCTTAGATGTAGGCTGTGTATGATGACTTTTTTCAACAAATATGTATGAAAGGGGGAAAGATTAACTTTACAGTGAAGAAAACCGAGAAGCATGAGCTTAGCCAGGTGACACAGGTTAACATCAACATGACGTCATGACGATCATATGCACTCTTGATATGAGGTGAAGAAAAAGACCTCTGTGGTCTTCCTCCCAAAACCATATAATCCCAGTCTAATCATGAAAACTAGGCGTACGGATTCCACGTTATTGACATTATGCAAAATCCCTGATCAGTCCTCTTCAAAACCACCAAGGTCATAAAAACAAGAAAAGTCTGAGAAACTGTCACAGCCAAGAGAAGCTTAGGAAGACATGACACCACGTAAGTTGATGCTCTGAAGGAATCCTGGAACTGAATGAGGACATTAAGGAAAAACTAAGCAAATCTGAATAAAGTATGAGTTTTAGTTAATAATAATGTATCAACATTGTTCATTAATTGTGACAAATGGACCCTACTAATGTAAAATTTTATAATATGGAGAAACTGGATATTGGGTATATGAACACTCTCTGTGTTATTTTCACAGTCTCCCATAAAGTATAGATGATATAATGTATATGCATTTATTGACTATAGTCCATTTATTCAAAAAACATCTCTGGAGATGTCACCGGCTGGTGACACCAACTAGACACCTACAGCCTTCACTACCAAGGGTCCCATAGTCTTCACCGGTGCTGAGTCTAGTTGAAGGTGCCACCCAAAGCCTCTGGACCACAGGTCCTGCTGTGGGGAAACCTGCCCCAGAGGCCTGACTCGCTGCCCCACACTCCCTGCATTGGGATCCCCAACTCCCCACCATCTAGGGACTTGTGCTGCCATCCCTGGGTCCATGCTACTGCTATGTCTCATCCCCAGCCCCAGACCTGAGTCAAGGTGGTGAGCCCCAGAGACCCAGGGCCCACTGGGGTGGTGATCTGCACACCCTCAGACCTCACACACCAGCTCCACCACCACAGCAACAGTGCCTGTGCCCCGAGGCCTAGGTGCCAGAGCAGTTCCACGCAGCCCCGACTCCAGCTCCACAGCTCAGAGTGCTTCATGCAAGAGGGCTGCCTTAGCTTAGCACACCCTCCCATAGAGGAAAAGGGGGACAAGAGGACCTTGGAAGACTTTGCCACCAAAGACCCCAATGGCCCTCACTACCAAATGTCCAGCAGACTCCCCCAGGACCCCTGCAGTCTGGCCACTGAGGACACGTGCAGTGTTCACCCTACTGACCTCCGCCCACAGAGCTGCACCCCACACTGCTCCTTCAAGCTGTGAGCTGCTTGGCTCCTGCAGGTGCAGGTGTTCCCTACCAGGACTAGTTCAAAGGGCTGGGAGAGGTGCTGCGCCCTCAACTGCACAGACACGAGCCAGTCTCTGTTCCCAGGGACGCTTAGCATCTTGTACTAGCTGTAACTCCTACGGGATGACTTGATGTTCTGATGACAGGCCCTTACATCCGGGAAATGAGGGCGTTCTGAGCGTGAGCCCACCAGCATTCCTGGATATGTCAGCACGTTGGCAATGATGGAAAGTCAGGAATACCTCAAGGGTTACACCAGAAGGAGGCTGGGAGACTCTCCTGTTCTATAAGCTGCAGTGATGGAGCCCCATCTAGTAAACTCCACCACAAATCGCTCTCGTCAGGGGATCCAGCCTTTGGTGCTTCTTCCGGGGGGACGGAAGGAGACACATCTGTTCTCAGTAAATATTCTGCCGACAGAGGAGGACTCTCCTGGCCTGAGCGTAAACCGTGTGACTGTGCTAGGTTCACTAAGCTCTTGTTCCGTCTTTCAAACAAAAGCAGTTCCCAGGGGGTTTACACATTGTGAGCCAAAGAACAGCCTCACTTCAGCAGGTGGAGCATGAAGAGCGGGCCAGGGTGCCCAGGGGAGACTGGGCCCCGAGCAGGGGGGAGACAGCATTAAGTGTAGCTGCGTGAGAGCCGACGTGCCCGCCCTGAGACCTGAGGACTCTACCGACATCTCTCTTCGACGTAAATGCCTATTAACACACTGTGAGCAGAGGGTGACGAGAGGGTAACTCAAGCTCCGTGCCAGGTGTGAGAACCAGACCTGGTGTGACTATTTTTACGCTGCGAGCTCTACCCCAGGGCGGCTGCCTCTGGTCCCCAAGACCAGAGGGGGAGCCTGTCCCTCTCCTGCCGTCTCAGTCGAAGCGCCTCTGGAGCAGGGCCTGCGGCCGTGTGGCCTCCAGGAGCAGGGTCGGCAGTGGTTGCCGCTCACCAGGGGCCAAGTCCATCATGGAAGCACGTCGAGTCCTACTTACTGACTTCTGGGTTTCCTAGGCACATGCGTGAGCACACGCACACAGCTTATCGGTAAAATCCCACGTAGCATAGAGACTCCATCAAGCGTCTGCACTGCCACCTGGGACCCTTCCTGCTTGTTGTCTGAGCAATGTGAAATGAGAGTTCCAGAATTTTACAGACGTTTCATGGACTGAATGATTTCAGTTACAAATAATCTCATGGAAATCCCACCGTTCACTCTTAGGGAACCCAAACTAAAAGTAAACCAACAATGCTTGGGGAAAAGCAAAGCAAATTTTACTTTAAGATGTGGAATCAGAAGTTTAGTTGCCAGATTATTAGTTAAACTAATGAATAATGAGGGTTTTATTACCTCTGTGTCAATTTCTGTGCTAGCCGTGGGATGCAAGTGTGAACAAACTCAGAAATGATCCTCCCCCTCGTGCGTTTCACTGTCTAGGGGAGAAATATGCACTAAGAAAATAATCAAAAATGCAAATAAATAAATTTTCATGATGACAAATGTAATAAAAAGAGAAGTACGGGAAGCCACCAGGTATACAAGGGGATTTGAATCGATCACGATCACTGAGGGTTCCCTGGAGGAAGCCCCTAGCTACAGCAAGAGGGGAATATTCTTGGCAGAGGGAGTGATAGCCTAGAGGAAAGGGAGAGGACCCGAGCAAATGGGGAGAAAACCCACAGACCCACAAATCTAGCTTCATCTAGCGTGCCGGAGGCTTCGGTCACGGTCCCTCTAATCTTTTGCAGGATATTAATGACCTGGAGCCTATCCTGAGGATGACAGCCAGGGTGACGGTGGATCTAGAAGCTCTAGCATTTTAGGAATAGTTGAGGAAATCTGGAAACAGTCTGAAGAAAATCAGAATGACCTTAAATTGTATAATGCCCTCTGTGAAAGGAAGTAAAGATTTATCTATGTTGCTTCCACTGGCAGCTAAAAAAATAATAGCGAATAGAACATGGATGCAGGGGCGCCTGGGTGGCTCAGGCAGTTAAGCGTCTGCCTCCGGCTCAGGTCATGGTCCCAGGTCCTGGATCGAGCCCCCATTGGGCTCCCTGCTCGGAGGGGAGCCTGCTTCTCCCTCACCCTCTGCCCCTCCCCTTGCTTGTGCTCTCTCTCTCTCTCTCATGCTCTCTCTCTCTCTCAAATAAATAAATAAAATCTTCAAAAAATAGTTTTGGAGTTCCTACTATGTACTAAGTGCTATGCCGAATGTTGGGGATAGAGTGCTAAGTGAGGCTGATATTCTTGAAAATCATAATTCTGGGTCTGCTTGTGACTTCTCAGACTTGAGGAACGAGACAGCCCTCGTCTAGTTACTGTGCTTTTCCCTAAGCCACTGGACCTCGCCTCTTCCTAGTTGTATTACGCTTGATGTGATTCAGCCTCTTAATTTAATTAGCTCTGTGGAGAGTGAGTCTGTACTCACTGTAATCTGACCAGTCTTTGCCCCCGAGTCAACATGGGCCACCGTTTCGCCCTGGTAAGTTCCTCAGCCTCACTACCAACCCGGAGGATGCCTGAGTGCAGACACTACCTAGAAATCTAGGAATTGTTTATCGCCTTTTATAAGGGAAAGAGAAACGCAAATTTCGATATATTCTTAATTCCAATCTTTGGGTCATCTTTGGCTTTATCAGTATCTCAAAAGTGAGGAAAATCTTGCTGACCAAATCTTATCATCTTCTTTCTATGCAATCAAATGGCAAAGAATATTTTTAACACTTCCTTTCACTCACTCAACAAATATAATTCTAATCCAATTCAAAGTTGGACAATGATCTTAATTCTAATTACTGCCTTTTCCTGAAAACATCACAAAAGGATAGTCTTGCTGGTTGGCATAATGAACTGCATTTTGGAGTATTAGGAATTATATTTTTCTTGGGTTTTCCTTAGAAAGTTAAAGCCTTGCCCCCCAAACAGAAAATTGGTTTATGCTATAATCCTCTATGACCTGCTGGATATCAGTTGCTTAACGTCAAGAATGAAAACATGCGCCAAGTGGTCTTGCAACGTGTGAACAAGCTAGCAGAGTGGCACGTGCTCCCCCTTGGCCCTGAGATCGCTGCCTCACAGAGCAGGCTCTTTGAAGCTCTGATGCCACCATCTGGGCTTTGTAGCGAAGGAAAGAAACCACAAATGACTTTTTAAAAAGATAACCGCACATGCATTTTAAATACTTATCTATGAGTTACAGTTAGAAAAAATACCTTCAGCTACATTTTTGTTTTGCATATTCTCCCAAGGTCCTAGAGCAAGTGATGGCACCATGCAAAGGGCTCTGGCTCTGCAGTCAAGACTCTCCCACCTGCTACTGGGGCCAACTATCCGGCACATAATAAGTGCTCAATAAGTGGTATATTAATACCATTGATATCAACACATTTTAACTTTTTTTTTTTATTCTGTATAATGTTGACTGCATCTCATCCCAAAAATTACATCTTAGGTTGCTGTTGCTATTTCCGTCTTAAGAATATATATAAAATAAAATTTGCCTTATAATTGCCTCTTCTTTGTTTTCTCAGGATGAAAATATGATAATATTTTATTGGCCTGAATCAATGCAACTTATCAAATCATACGTAAACTTTTATTGAAGAGAATCAAGGTTTTGTGTCAACTCTTAAACCTGACCCATAAAAGCTAATAAGCAGGTGAAGAAGTTTAAGTCCTTAAACAAGTCACAGTGCTCTAAGATTAGATAACAAGATGCAAATGAACAAAGGTTTTCAACTCTTGGAGCCTTTGATAGGAATTTTAAGTTGGGGAAAAACTGAATTATGCAACATTAGTGCAGGAAACATGTGCCAGCAATTTAGTGAAGATTTCTAGACTGGAAATACACACACAGAGAGAGCTATATATAGCTATTAAAAAATAAAATATTCTCAAAGGTAGAGAAATATACAAAATACAAATATGTATCCCATATAATCCCACATATGAAACAACCATTCTGAATCTGTTTTACAAATCATAGAGTTAATCTATGGATATAAATAGACTATTATCACAAGGAACATGTACCTGCACATACTGTTTTATATCTTGTTTATGTGATTCATACATATTATGGATGTGATTTTTAAAGAAAGATGGAATTTACTAAAATTCTAGAATCAGCTGAATTTCATTTTTATGCCTTGGGCAATTTTTAGTGGAACATCTCTTTCAATAAGCTTAAGGGATAAGCCACTTACAGTCCTAGGACTTAATAAAAATAGTGCTCACCTAACACAAATATAGAGTTGAAAAGCTTTTCATTCCAGCTGTCTAGATGTTTTGTCTACATAAATCTGAACAGGTAATAATTTGGAAACACTTGCATATCTGTGGGAATTTATTTTTTATTTTATTCCATTTTTAAATGGAATTATTGGAGTAATGTGGAAACTAAATTATCAGTATCAGTGAAGAATATTTTAAATTTTGTCTGCCTCACCAGGTGGTGCTAATTTTCATAGAACATTTGATTTGCTTTCAGGAAATTAAAAATAATCAACTTTGCTAATTTCTTAGCTGTTCCAAACTCAGCCTAAAAGTCAAGATAAATTAAGGATGAAGAGCCTTTCAGTATTTGGATAAGTTGACAGTCAACCTGTAAGTCATTACTTTAAAGTACACACTGATTACATGTGTATAGAACCAGGTTTTCAAACAAGCCTCTACCATTTACCCTAATTGTAAGAATTTCTGTTAGTGTAACATCTTGGCACAGCCAGCATTGGTTTTTGTCAGCTCATAAGTATCCTTTACCTTGAAAAGTTTATACTATTCCTCTGTGGACACCCTCTTACCAAAAGAAAAGAAAACAAAACTTCTTAAACGTTACATTCCCAATCAAGTCACTAAGCAAAAAGTTTACAGTGGTTTTCCTAAGAAAGTACAGCCAGGTGGTTCAAGTCACTAACGTAATGGGGCCGTGAAAATGTCAGTATTATGCAAATACTTCGCAAAAGAAGTTAAACAACATACATTTTATAGTTAGTTCACACGTTTCCAACTTGTTACACCATTCTGTCAGCACAGGATCAGAAGACAATTTAAAAAAATCATTTTGCAGAAACAAAGTTCTAGATTAATAAGCAATATTGTATTTCTTTTTTTTAAAGTCCGTTTCTTTCTCCTTTGGGGCTCACTGACTAATATTCATTTGAACTATTAATCAGTAATGACACGTAACACAAGCTGCCTACAGTTCCCGATCATAAATCAGTTTAACAATTAGGGAGAATTTTGCTTTAAAATGTCATAAAAATTGTCAATACAATTTACGTGGCGAATATGGGTCTTGTAGTTTAGTTTGTGAGGACGCTTTACTCTCAGTACTGAGACATGATAATAACATTTGTACAAATAGGGACGCCCGGGTGGCTCAGCGGTTGAGCGTCTGCCTTTGGCTCAGGTCGTGACCACCCCCCCCCCGCCCGGGGGTCCCGGGATCGAGTCTCGCATCGGGCTCCTGCATGGAGCCTGCTTCTCCCTCTGCCTGTGTCTCTGCCTCTCTCTGTGTCTCTCATGAATAAATAAATAAAGTCTTTGAAAAAAAGATTTGTACAAACAACTATTCAAATATCTGTTTTAAAATTTAATTTAGCAACAGTCTTCCAGGCAAAAGACCAATGGAAAAACCCAGTAAAGCTAGTTACGTGGTTGTAGCAAACCTACCGTAAGACAGCAACCAGGCTAAGTGATATGCAGGCAAGATCCCATTTCATCCTCCTAAGAATCCTATAAGCTACAGTTGTTTCAAATATGGAAACTGAGGTACAGAAATTCAGTAGCCTGACTCCAGAGGCAGCGTCCTTAATATCTCCATGACTTTATATGAACCAAGGGAATGTAAATGCTGCTTTTTAGTTACTTTTCTCTCTCCTTCATGCTTGATTCGTTAGTGCCACACCATGAGGGGTTGTTCAGGGAAGGAAGTAACACTGTAATTTTGGAGCCTGATAAATTAGAGGTGGCAGGTTTGGTGCTAGAGCAGCAATTTCCTCTCTCTCAATTGACATTCTGCTAGCATATGCTGTTACTAAGAAGAAAATCAAATCCCAGGGAAGGACCGCATGGTCTGAACCATAGGATTCAGACTTAAAATAGAGAATTCTCCATTTTCTTTAAAAAATTAGTACAATTAAAAAATTGTTTCTAAACAGAAACAGTATTATCCAATACTATACTTTAAACGAACTATACCTGGTTACAATTTAATCCTTTCTGTATAATCCCGAACTACTGATTCATGGTCATGGTCATTGAAGCTCACCTTGAATCCTGTTTTGGAGCCAATCCTGTTCCTCTGGTTTGCATGTGCTCCTGGGGGTTCATGTCATCTTGCCATAAGACATGTTTTGGCAAATGTCACTTCAGTCAAGACAGGAGTTTAGCTGCCTAAAGTTGATGCTTCTGGATTCTTTAGCTTAAGGAATCATTCATGTAACAGTGGCTTTTTACAATCTCCTCCCCAAGTCCTACAGGAGCAACTATCCACAGGTATAAACCTGAACAACAACACAAAATCAATTTGGTAGGAAAGAAGTGGAGGAGGAGAGGAGAGTAGGTTAGAGAGGGAAGTGGAGGGTACGAAGGGAGAGGGAGAACCTGAGAAAAGCAGAACAGGACACTGAAGTCAGTGTGGCCTTCCTCGCAGGCCCGAGTCTAGGACAGCAACCAGAAGAACCAGCTCCCCGGCCGGCCGGCCCAAGTCTCCACCAGAGAGGTTGAGGATGCCTCAGGGCTGTCTCTGAGCTCTTACCACCCAGTGACCATGTATCTACATTTACTGAGATCTTTATTTCTCAATATGCTTTCAAGTTTGTTTAGTGTCCTTTCATTTCATCCTGTAGGACTCCCTTGAACATTTTTTCTTTTTTTCAGATGCAGTGGTCATGAACTCCCTCAGCTTTTGTTTGCCTGAGAAGTCTCAACTTTGCTATCACTTTTGAAGCATACATTTGCTGTATATAGAATTTTTGGTGGACTTCTTTTTTTCCTTTAAGCATTTTGAATGCATGGGCCCATCATCTTCTGGACTCCAATATTCTGATGACAAATATGCATATAATCATATTGAGGATTCCTTGTATGTGACAAATTACTTCTCTCTTGCTACTTTCAAGATTCCCTCTTTCTCTTTGATTTGGTTACATAGCAATCTCTTTTAGTTTATCCTAACATAAATAGTTGAGCTTCTTGCATGTTTATATTCATGTCTTTCAGCAATTTGAGGAAGTTTTCAGCCATTATTTCTTAAAACATTCTTTCTTCTCCTTCTGGGACTCCCATGAAGCACATATTGGTCTGATTAATGTCTCAAGGGTCGCTCAGGCTCCATTGACGTTTCTTCAGTCTTTTTCTGTTCCTCAGACTTGATAACTCCCATTGTCTTATCTACAATTTTGCTAATTCTTTCTTCTGCCCACTCAAATCTGTCTTTGATTCCCTCTGATGAATTTTTCATTTCAGTTATTGTACTTTCCAGCTCCAGAAATATTTTTGGTTTCTTTTTCAGTTTTATGTATCTTTATTGATATTTTCATTGTGTTCATACATTGTTTTCTTTTTTAAAAGATCTTATTTTATTTGGCAGAGACAAAGAGCACAAGCAGGGGGAGTGGCAGGGAGAGGGAGAGGGAGAAGCAGGGGACTTGATCCCAGGATCCTGGGATCATGATTTGAGCTGAATGTAGATGCTTAACCACTGAGACACCCAGGCATCCCCATATATTGTTTTCTTATGTTCTCCGTGTTTTCTTTTAGCCCCTGGTGATCTTTAAGACAGTAGCTTTAAAGTCTTTGTCTGGTATGTCTGCCAGCTGATCTTTCTCAGAGATAGTTTCTGTTGTTGTTCCCTCTGTATGGTCAGTCATACTTTTCAGTTTCTTTGTATTTTTATCATTGCTGTTTTTACTGAAAACTGGATGTTTTAATATCATCATGTCATAACTCTGAAAATCAGATTCTCTCCCTTCCCCAGTGTTTGCTGTTTGTTTGTTTGGGTTTTTTCACTATCACAAAGTGGGGCAAATGACTTTATGGTAGCAAATGACTTTTGAACTGGGTGATAGAGCCTGGATGAGTTTTGAAGTGCATACTAGAAAAAAGCCTATATTGCTCTCAAGAGACAGTAAAAATATGGACGTTAAAGGCACTACTGTGAAGCCTCAGAAAGTAAAAGGGATAGCTGGAGAGAAAGCCTTCATATTCTTAGAGAATACATAAATAATCATGAACAGAATGTTGATAGAAATATGAACATTAAAGTCTCAGATGAGTCTCTGGTCAGTCTCAGATGTAAATCAGAAATGGCTATTGGGAAATGGAGAAAAGGTAATCCTTGGGATTAAAGTGGCCAAGAAATTGGACAAATCATGTTCTGGTTTTTCCTAGAAGATAAAATTTGTGAATGATAAAATTGAATATTTAGCTAATAAGATTTCTACACAAAATGTTGAAGATGCGTCCTAGGTCCTTTTGACTAATTATAGTAAAATGCAAGAGGAGAGACATGAATTGAAGGAATTGTTACACAAAAAGAAACTAGAATTTAGAGATTTAGAAAATTCTCTGCTTATCTGTATTGGAGAGAGAGAGAGAGACAAGGAGAGAGAGAGGGAAATTATGTTCTAAAGAGAACACTAAAGGTGTGGTTGAACTATTCGATAAGATCAGTATGCCTTGAACTGCAAATTTAATCAGCTACCTCAGCAGAATCAGGAATGAAAATTAATTATATGAGCAGAAACAGTGCCAGTTCTAACTGAAGGAAAGGGAGATGTGACAAAATTAAGGAAGGCTGTTGGATACCTAGATTCTGCAGGACAGGACAGTAAAGGTATTCAGCTGTGAATATGTGCTAATGCTCAAGAGCTCATCAGGGTGACCTCTTGGGTTTCAAAGGTTGTGGCCACAGTTGAGGTTTCAACGGGCCATGCTGTTGCCACCTGAAAGTTGGGGATGTGACTTCTCAGAGCCTTAAGGGTGGGATCCCACACCCCATAGAGCTACAAGCCCCTTGCTCCAGTAGGTCCAGAAAGCAGGACTACCACCCCAATGAGTCAGGAAGGCAGGAAATCAAGCAAGAAGGTTATTCTCAAGACTTGAGATCTTACACAATTTGCCTTGTTTGGGCCTAACATACCTTTATTTCCAATTTCCCCTTTTTATAATGGGAATATCTAACCTATGTCTTATCACCACCCCATTATATTTTAGAGAGTACATAATTCTCTGATTTCACAGGTTCACAGCTAGAGAGGAATTTTGCCTCAGGATCAATCATACCTCAAGTCTTACCATACCTAATTTAGATGACATTTAGATGAGACTTAAGCTTTATACTTTAAAGTTGATCCCGTCATTGCACTGCTAGTTATTCACCCAAAGAATACAAAACTAGTAATTCAAAGAGATACATGCACCCCAACATTTAAAGCAGCATTATGTACAATAGCTAAATTATGGAAACAGCCCAAATGTCCATCAACTGATGAATGGATAAAGAATATGTATGTATATATACATAATGGAATATCACTTAGCCATAAAAAATGAAATCTTCCCATTTGCAACTACATGGATGGATCCAGAGAGTATAATGCTAAGCAGTTTAAGTCAGTCAGAGGAAAACAAATACCATTTTATTTCACTTATATGTGGAATTTAAGAAACAAAATGAAAGAGCAGAGAGAAAAGAGAGAGAGAGAGAGACAAACCAAGAAACAGACTCATAAGTACAGAGAACATACTGATGATCACCAGAGGGGAGGTGAGTGGGGGATGGGTTAAATACATGATGGGGATTAAGAAGTGCACTTGTTGTGATGAGCACTGGGTGATGTATGGAAGCATTGAATCACTAAATTGTACTCCTAAAACTAATATTACAATGTATGTTAATGAACTAGAATTTAAATAAAAACTTTAAAAAAAGTTGATGGTGGAATGAGTTAAGACTTTGAGGGCTGTTGGGATAAAATAAATGCATTTTGCTTGCGGTAAAGACATAGATTTGGAGGGGCAGGAGCACAATGTTACAGACTGAATGTATGCCTCACCCCCAAATTCCAAATTCATATATTGAAATCCTGATCCCCAGTGTGACTGTATCTGGATCTTAAGGCCTATAATGAAGTAAAAATTAACTAAGGTTTTAAGGATGGGGCCCTGATATGATAGGATTAGTGCCCTTTTAAGAAGAGACACTAGCTCACTCTCTGTCCACCATGGAAGGACACAGTGAGAGGGTGGCTGTTCACAAGCCAGAAAGAGAGCCCTCACCAGAAACTGACTGTGCTATACCCTGATCTCAGACTTGCAGCCCCTAGAATGGCAAAAAAAAAAAAAAGAAAAGAAAAAAAAAGAAATTCTGTCATTTAAGCCAGCTAGTCTATAATATTTCGTCATGGCTGCCTGAGCAAACTAACACAGTGCCAAATAACTTACTTCAGAGCATATTGTAGGAAATATTTTATGTTCCTTAAGGGATTTTAGGCTGTAGAAAGAACCAAAGAGACAGATGTATCCTGCTATGTAAAAGCACCAATAAAATCCTAAATGAGGGGCCCAGCGTAAACATCAAACTATAGAAAATGGTCATGCTTCAAATACGAATTAGAAAGTGGGGATCCCTGGGTGGCGCAGCGGTTTGGCGCCTGTCTTTGGCCCGGGGCGTGATCCTGGAGACCCGGGATCGAATCCCACGTCGGGCTCCCGGTGCATGGAGCCTGCTTCTCCCTCTGCCTGTGTCTCTGCGCCTCTCTCTCTCTCTGTGACTATCATAAATAAATAAAAATTAAAAAAAAAAACGAATTAGAAAGTGATCCACACTTTTGTGATAGAGTATCATGTCTCAAGAGGATGATCTAGAAAAAAATCCCTATAGTGTAAGCATAATTCTTATTTACTTTTGGACTTAAAAGGAAACTAAAGAGCAATGTTTTTTGATAAAATAAGTTTTCTAACAATAATTATAATGAAAATAATTAGGGTAACAATAAGCACTTGCATTTCTATTTTATCTCACATTGTTGGAAAGAAAACATACATATATTTAAACAAGCAGGTATTTAGCATCTGTTTCAAGCCAGCTGTTGTATAAACCCTGCAAGTAAAGTGGAAGTGTGCTATTTCCCTCGTGAAGTATATTTCATAGCAAGAAGTGAGATAGACACACACATAGTTTACTCCATAATGGGAAACAGCCACTAAATAAGTTTGGTCAATTCTGTGACAGGAGTAATTAAATAAATCTTACATAAGAAGGGAGAATTCACAAAATCTCATGGCATTTTAGAGAGTTATTCAAATAAATGTAGGCATTTGTTGGATGAGGAGGATATATTAGTTATCTTCTGGATATAACTAACCATACATGAATTCATTTGCAATCAGAGATCTTAAGTAGAAGAAGCTAAAGAGTCAAATTATTCACCTAAAATAATTTCCTCTAATATAAGAGTCGATGCTTAAGCTCTGGTCTTCTGATGCCAAATCTGTCAAACTTTCACTATTGGTAACTCATGAGTGTGGTAGCACTTTGGAGATGCTGGCTCCCTCCTTATGACAGAGAATGCTGCATTACTTATATATTGCTGCATAACCAGTCACTCAGAACGACAATACACATTTGTTGTCTCTCATCCTTTATACTGTTCAGATCTTGGGTTGTCTCGAGTGGCTGTAGTTATATGTCAGCTGAGGCTACAGTCATCTGAAAGTTTGAATGGAACTCAAGTGTTGGTGCTGACTGTTGTGGAGGCTTTAGTCCTCTGCTCATGGACCCTCTTTAGAATGGTGACTGGGTTTTCCAGAGAAAACAACCCAGCAGGCCAAAGTAGAAGTAGCAATGCCTTTAATAACCTCCCTTAAAAGCACACTGTCTCCAAATTATATGGATCAGATAAGGCCAGACCTGAGTCAATGTGGTAGAGAACTAGTCAAAGGCATGGCTATCATAATGCATATGTCACTGGGGGGTTGGTGCACAGGTCATCATATTCATATTTTACAAGTAATAATAATTTTCATCTGGCTAGAACAAACACTTCTATATAACAAAAATAGCTAATGCCTTTAAAAGCTTTTATAATTCTTGAGAAAGCATGACTAGGGATGTCAAGATTACTCCTATGAGGAGCAAGTCTTAAGAGGCCCCCATAACTTCATGAGTTTTGCCACCAGGATTTCCACCAGGTACTCACAGTGAGGACTGGAGGACAATTCCATTACACTTCCAGTAGACAGACAAAATAGCAACCATTTCGAAATATGTCTGGGGAAAAGTAACCAGTAGGAAGTTCACCCAGAGCATTCTGTTCTCCATCTGACCTCAAGGAAAACTCCTTTACCACAGCCAACCCACTTTGGGAAGGAAAATACCAACCCCAGCCTTCCTGTTTCACCTAGTTTCTCAGAAAAGTGCTGAGAAGCATATTTGAAGCTTGCAGCCAAGGGAAACAGGCTCACAAAAAGGCTGTGATATAAACACAGTATTATGGAATGTTTGTTTTCCACCCATACTTTGCCACGGCAATAGGGCTCCTGTGGAGAGGTGATAAGTGAAAGAACTCAAGCCTCAGAACCTATTTAAGAAGTTCACTTGATGGGAAGAGCACTGGGTACTATACTATATGTTGGCAAATTGAACTTCAAAAATATATATATATATATATTAAAAACAAACAAACAAACAAAAACAAACAAACAAAAAGCGGTCCAAAGAAACCCAAAGACATCAGGGAACACAAAAACAAGGAAACCAGTGAAAATTTTACCTTCAGCTACAGCAAGTAAAACAGTTTAACTCCTAGCCAGACACACCCAAGTGCTCACAGTAATGGCCTATTCATATCAATTCCTTTTACTATATGCATCGTGTCCCGCTTTCAGCATAAAACTACAAGGCATACTAAAAAGCAATGCCCAGTCTGAAGAAACAAGTGAGCATCAGACCCAAACTCAGATTTGGCAGAGATTTTGCAATTATTAGACTGGGAACCTAAGACAGCTATGTTAGTATACCAAGGGTTCTAATGGGAAAAGTGTACAAGTTGCAAGGACAGTTGGGTAATGTAAGTAGAGCAGTAGAAACAAAAAAGAAAGAAAGAAAGAAAGAAAGAAAGAAAGAAAGAAAGAAAGAAAGAAAGAAAGAAAGAAAGAAAGAAAGAAAGAAAGAAAGAAAGAAAGAAAGAAAGAAAGAAAGAAAGAAAGAAAGAAAGAAAGAAAATAAAAAGAAATGGTTGAAATAAAAATTTATAAAACATAGAAAAGAAGAATGCCTTTTGTGAGCTTCTCAGTAGACTGGAAACAATCAAGAAATTTAAATTGACTTGAAGATACATCAACAGAAACTTTCCAAACTGAAATGCAAAGAGAAAAAACACAGAAAAAAAATAGAACATAGTATCCAAGAACTGTGGAACAATTACAAAGAGTGTAACATGAGTAAAACAGGAGCACCAGAAGAAGAAAGAGAGAAAGGAGCAGAATAAATATTTGTAGTAATAATGACTGGCTGAGAATTTCTCAAATTAATGACAGACACCAAACCATAGATACAGGAAGCTCAGAGAATACCAAGCTGAATAAATGTACACCGAGGCATATCATGTTCAAACAGCTCAAAACAAAACAAAACAAATCTTGAGAGCAGCCAGAGGGGAGGAAAAAGGAAACACCTCACCTGTGAGAAACAAGAACAAAATTATACCGAGCTTCTATTCAGAAACTATGCATGCAAGAAAAGACTGGAAGGGAAATACTAAAAGTGTTGATAAAAAGCCCCACAATCTAGAATTCTGTATCCAGCAAAATTATTTTTCAAGAGTGAAGAAGACTTTTTCAGACATACAAAATCTGAAGAAATTTGTCACTAGCAGAGCTGATTTGCGAGTCTGTTAAAAGAAGTTCTTTACAAAGAAGGAAAAATTATTTAGATCAGAAACTTGCATCTACATAAAGAAAGAGCATTGAAGAAGGAAATCATGAAGGTAAAATTAAATCTATTTTACTAATTCTTTTTTAAATTTTACTTATTTCTAAAAGTATGTTGATCTGATAGCCTTTTCCAAAACAATAATAGCAGCAATGCACAAGATTATTAAAGGTTATGGAGTGAAATAAATAACAGCAGTGATAAAGGGACAGAGAGGGGGAGTGGGGTGCTCAGTTACAAGATCCCTGTGCTGCCTGGGAAGCAGGACAGTGTTATTTGAAAGTAAATGTACCCATTTCATGATTGGATTGTTTGTTTCTTTGGTGTTGAGTTTAATAAGTTCTTTATAGATCTTAGAAACTAGCCCTTTATCTGAAAGGTCATTTGCAAATCTCTTCTCCCATCCTGTAGGTTGTCTTTGAGTTTTGTTGACTGTATCCTTTGCTGTGCAAAAGCTTCTTATCTTGATGAAGTCCCAATAGTTCATTTTTGCTTTTGTTTCTTTTGCCTTCGTGGATGTATCTTGCAAGAAGTTACCGTGGCCGAGTTCAAAAAGGGTGTTGCCTGTGTTCTCCTCTAGGATTTTGATGGAATCTTGTCTCACATTTAGATCTTTCATCCATTTTGAGTTTATCTTTGTGTCTGGTGCAAGAGAGTGGTCTAGTTTCATTCTTCTGCCTGTGGATGCCCAATTTTCCCAGCACCATTTATTGAAGAGACTGTCTTTTTTCCAGTAGATAGTCTTTCCTCCTTTGTCGAATATTAGTTGACCATAAAGTTGAGGGTCCAATTCTGGGTTCTCTATTCTGTTCCATTGATCTATGTGTCTGTTTTTGTGCCAGGACCACACTGTTTTGATGACCACAGCTTTGTAGTACAACCTGAAATCTGGCATTGTGATGCCCCCAGATATGGTTTTCTTTTTTAAAATTCCCCTGGCTATTCGGGGTCTTTTCTGATTCCACAGAAATCTTAAAATAATTTGTTCCAACTCTCTGAAGAAAGTCCATGGTATTTTGATAGGGATTGCATTAAAAGTGTACATTGCCCTGGGTAACATTGACATTTTCACAATATTAATTCTGCCAATCCATGAGCATGGAATATTTTTCCAACTCTTTGTGTCTTCCTCAATTTCCTTCAGAAGTGTTCTATAGTTTTTAGGGTATAGATCCTTTACCTCTTTGGTTAGGTTTATTCCTAGGTATCTTATGCTTTTGGGTGCAATTGTCAATGGGATTGACTCCTTAATTTCTCTTTCCTCAGTCTCATAGTTAGTGTATGGAAATGCCACTGACTTCTGGGCATTGATTTTGTATCCTGCCACACTGCCAAATTGCTATATGAGTTCTAGTAACCTTGGGGTGGAGTCTTTTGGGTATTCTATGTAGAGTATCATGTCATCGGCGAAGAGGGAGAGTTTGACTTCTTTGCCAATTTGAATGCCTTTTATGTCTTTTTGTTGTCTGATTGCTGAGGCTAGGACTTCCAGTACTATGTTGAATAGCAGTGGTGAGAGTGGACATCCCTGTCTTGTTCCTGATCTTAGGGGAAAGGCTCCCAGGACTTCCCCATTGAGAATGATATTTGCTGTGGGCTTTTCATAGATGGAGAGGATGTGGAGAAAAGGGAACACTCCTGCACTGTTGGTGGGAATGTGAACTGGTGCAGCCACTCTGGAAAACTGTGTGGAGGTTCCTCAAAGAGTTAAAAGTAGACCTGCCCTACGACCCAGCAATTGCACTGCTGGGGATTTACCCTAAAGATACAGATGCAGTGAAACGCCGGGACACCTACACCCCGGTCCACAATAGCCACACTGTGGAAGGAGCCTCGGTGTCCATCGACAGATGATGGATAGAGAAGATGTGGTCTATGTATACAATGGAATATTCCTCAGCCATTAGAAACAACAAATACCCACCATGTGCTCCGACGTGGATGGAACTGGAGGGTATTATGCTGAGTGAAATAAGTCAATCAGAGAAAGACAAGCATTATACGGTCTCATTCATTTGGGGAATATAAAAAATAGTGAAAGGGAATAAAGGGGAAAGGAGAAAAAATAAGGGGGAAATATCAGAAAGGGAGACAGAACATGAAAGACTCCTAACTCCGGGAAACGAACTAGGGGTGGTGGAAGGTGGGGGGTGGGGGTGACTGGGTAGTGGGCACTGAGGTGGGCACTTGACGGGATGAGCACTGGGTGTTATTCTGTATGTTGACAAATTGAACACCAATAAAAAATAAATTTATTTTTAAAAAAAATGAAAGTAAACTTACTCTCCTTTCAAATGTATATTGAAAACTCTGTTGCAACTATTTAAAGGATGGTTTAAAGTTCAATTAATATTCTAAGAAAAGAGACAAAGTAGAATCATTTAAAATGCTTGTCATATAAACCCAGAGTTAGGAATCCTGGCTCATGAGATAGTTCCATTTTTGAGTTATGAGGGACCTTCAGACTGTTTTCCGTAGGGCCTGTTCCAATTGAGATCCTGATTTCAATTCTTTTGAATAAATATCCAGAAGAGAGATTTCTTGAATCATGTTATATATTTTTTAAGATTTTATTTATTTATTTATTTATTTATGAGAGATACAGAGAGAGAGGCAGAGACACAGGCAGAGGCAGAAGCAAGCTCCCTGCAGGGAACCTGATGTGGGACTCGATCCTGGGACCCCAGGATCATGTACTGAGCCAAAGGCAGATGCTTAACTGTTGAGCCACTCAGGCGTCCAGCATCGTATATATATATATATATATATATTTTTAGGAACCACCATTTTCTACAGTGGCTGCCCCATTCCTACCAATAGTACTCAAGGGTTTCCATTTCCACTGATACTTATCTTTTTTTTTTTTTTAACATGACAACCCTAACAAGTATGATGTGATGCCTCAATGTGGTTTTGATTTACATATCCCTGATGATGAGTGATGTTGAACAACTTTTCATGTAACAGTTGGCCATTTGTATGTCTTCTTTGGAGAATGTCCCTCAGTTGTGTTTGTTTGTAATGTTTCCTCCTCATTTGAGTCATATCATGTGTCTTTGGCAAATAAATCACAAATGGGATACTATGTCCTTCCCATGCCTCCTATGGGATGGTACATGATTTCAACTTGTCCCATCAAATTTCCTGTCAACTTTGATTGCTTGCTGAAAGTCGTGTCTGTTGGACTTCTCCACTGTAAAGTTACTATTTTTTTTTCCTTTAAGGGGAATAAGCACTAAGCACAATAATTGGTCTGTAATCTTCAAAACTAGCAGGTGTTAAAAGACAAAGTTATAAAAGACGAGCAAAAGCTGAGATTTTTGAATTTGAAAGTAAAATAATGTCTATCTTATTTAACCAACCCCCTTTTTGTATATGGAAACCTATTCCCAATGAATACCATGATTTTACTAAGCAATCTATTGGGGATTTTATTTTAGAATAGAAAATATATTTGCATGTTTTATGAACACTTTGTAGTCAGACCTTGCAAAACTCATTAAATTTTTCTTTCTTTTTTTTTAATTTTTTATTTATTTATGATAGTCACAGAATGAGAGAGAGAGAGGCAGAGACACAGGCAGAGGGAGAAGCAGGCTCCATGCACCAGGAGCCCGATGTGGGACTCGATCCCGGGTCTCCAGGATCGCGCCCCGGGCTAAAGGCAGGCGCCAAACTGCTGCGCCACCCAGGGATCCCTAAATTTTTCTTTTTCATACAACTGTAGAATTTTGTCTCTAACAATGTGATATTTGTTCACAGATATTCATAGAAAGATGTCTTCCTCCTGTACATGTGGAAGAATTTAAGCTTCCTGCTCCATAATTAACAAAGATATAAAATAAACCATTTGGCTCCCTGAAGAAACTGTTATTATCATTAACAAGGGGTTAAGATAAAAATATGTTAACAATATGTATGTGTGTGTGCCTTTTCTAAAAAGCAACAGATGTTCATAGCATTTAATGACATAAGAACATTCAAATTGGGGTGCCTGGGTGGCCCAGCAGTTGAGCATCTGCCTTTGGCCCAGGGCATGACCCTGGGGTCCTAGGATCGAGTCCCACATTGGGCTCCCTGCAGAGAGCCTGTTTCTCCCTCTGCCCGTGTCTCTGCCTCTCTCTGTGTGTCTCTCATGAAAAAACAAAATCTTAAAAATGAATGAATAAGTGAATAAATGAATAAATAAAGGAAATCTTTAAAAAATTCATATATACAGAGTTGTGAAAATGAGCTGTTGTGATAATACATCTGACTGTTTTCTTCAATCTTTAAATGCTTGATTCTAGAGTTAATCAAAAATTCAGGAATAAGGTATAAAGTTGACCTTTGAAAATGTGGGATTTAGAGTCACTAACCCCCTGCTCAATTCAAAATCCACGTGTAACTTTAACTCACCAAAGACTTAACTGTTAATAGCTCACTATTGTCTGGAAGCCTTATCAACAACATAAGCAGTTGATTAATACATATTTTGTATGTTATATGTATTAAATACTGTATTCTTAATAAAGCAAGATAGAAAAAAGCAAATGTTATTAATAAAATCAGGGGATCCCTGGGTGGCTCAGCAGTGTAGTGCCTGCCTTTGGCCCAGGGTGTGATTCTGGGATCCTGAGATCCAGTCCTGAGTCCGGCTCCCTGCATGGAGCCTGCTTCTCCCTCTGCCTCGGTCTCTGCCTCTCTCTCTCTCCGTCTCTCATAATAAGTAAATAAAATCTTAAAAAAAAAGAAAATCATAAGGAAGAGAAATTCACGTACAGTACTGTGCTGTATTTATTGATATCATAAGTTTATATACTTACTGAAAAAAAAAAAAACGCACAGATACGTGGACCCATGCAATTCAAACCCGTGTTGTTCAAAGGTCACCTGTGATGGTCTCAACGTTAACCTGGAGAAGAAGAAAAGGACCTCAATTTGGATGTGAGGTAAAAAACGTGTGTGCTACTGTCCAGCAGACAAGCCCCACGCCTTAATTCCGTGTCACAAAGGCACTTTTAATACCACAGGACCTGCAGGTCATCCTCGCTCCCAGGGAAAGCCTGTGACCCCCAAGAGAGAGGCGCTGCCCCCCAGCTTTTGGAGCTGGCCTGCCGCTCTCCTCTTCGACATCAACACTGGGCCAGGACCAAGATCCAGCCAAGAGTCCCCACCGCGGTCACCCCCAAACAGACAAAACAGGGTGCTGTCCAGGCCACAAGCCACCCAGGGCCCCCTCCCGGCCCCCTCACTCAGTCCCCCACCGGGCCCTGGAGCGCCAGGCCCGCAGCAGAGCCCTGCTCCCTTAATTCTCCCCAAATTACCGAATCTAGGCTATTTCTAACGTCCTCTGGCTGAGAGGCCTCACGGTTCCCCCGAGATGCATCCTCCCCTCCTGAAATGAGTAATAAACCCGGCTCCTGGCCTGGTGATGCTCGGCTGGAAGGCAGACTCCGGAGCCAGGTAGGAGATGCTCTCGCTCCTTGGCCTGAGCAGCAGTCACTCAGTGTTCATGTAATAATCCATTAAATAAACACTTATGTGTTTGTTCTTTATTTTATTCAAGTATAATTAGCATACAGCGTTATGTTCGCTTCGGGTGTGCGATCCACTGATCCAGCAGTTCTGTACGCTGCTCAGTGCTCACCCACAGGAGTGTACTTTAGTCCTCTTCACCCCTAACTACCAGTTTGCTCTCTATGTTTAAGAGTCTGGTTTTTTGTTTGTTTATCTCTCTCTTTTTTTTTTCTCTCATTTGTTTTGCCTTTTTTTTTTTTTTTAAAGATTTATTTGAGAAAGAGAGAGAGCGGTGAGGCGGGCAGCAGAGGGAGAGGGAGTCTTAAGCGGATTCCCCACTGAGTTTGGAGCTGAACTCGGGACTCTATCCCTCAGCCCTGACATCACAACCTGAGCTGAAACCAAGAGTCGACGCTTAACCAACTGCACCGACCAGGAGCCTCTGCTTGCTTTGTTTTTTCAATTCCACATACGAGAGAAATCATATAGTATTTGTCTTTTTCTGACTGACTTATTTTACTTAGCTTATACCCTCTAGGTCTACCTATGTTCTTACAAGATACATTCTTTTTTATGGCTGAGTAATATTCCATCGAATACATACACCTCATCTCCTTTATCCACTCATCTGCGGAGGAATACTAGGGTTGCCTCCGTATCTTAGTTATTGTAGAGAATGCTGCAGTAAACGCAGGGATGCATACATCTTTTGTAATTAATGATTTCATTTTCTTTGGGCAAATACTCAATACTGGAATTACTAGACCATATGGTATTTCTATTTTTAATTTTTAAAGAAACCTCCCATATTATTTTCCAGAGTGGCTGCCCCAGCTTGCATTCCCATCAACTGTGTAAGAGGGCTCCCCTTTCTCTGCACCCTGTCAATACCTGTTTTTTCCTGTGTTGATTTTAGCCATTCTGACAGGTGTGAGGTGATACCTCATTGTAGTTTTAATTTGCAGTTCTCTGATGATGAGTAATTTTGAGCATCTTTTCATGTGTCTATTAGTCATCTGTATGTCTTCTGTGGAAAAGAATATCACATGTGTATAATATTTTGTAATGAAAGTAATTTTTTAAAAGTCTGCATTGGGTGCAGGGATATATTTATTTCCTAGCTCGGGAATGCATATTCTCTCACACAACTTACTATGCAACATTTTACACTAATATTAATAATTAAAATAATTTTAAAACCTAGAAACAGAAGTCTCATGTTTAAATATTACGGACTGAGAGAGAAAAAGAGACATAATAGATTAATATTCCGAAATGTAATGATATTTTACATCAACACACTCTTTTCTTTGTTTTCTCTCATCAAATACACTTAAATCCAGACTACCAAATTCATTGCAATCAATGGGGAAGGAAGATGTGAGCCTACATGGATTTCAATCAGTGAGGGAGACAGACAGAGAGGGCTTCTCATGTTGGCTCTTGGTTCTTGGAAGGAATCCCCAAGAATCCCCAAGGGTGGGTGTTTCTGACCAATGGCAGGGACCAGTGGCACTGGACCAACCAGTGGTTGGTGTCAAGCCAACTTTCAAGGACCCTGCCTTACCGAGACCTGGCTGTGTTCCATGAGTGGCTTCTAAGACCCACTGAAGTCAGCTGCAACAATATCCAGTGGCCAACAGGGTCAAGGACCCTGGAAACATATGCATCATTGTACTGGGACTGGGACTCAGCTGCATGAATTCCCCTATGCAAGATTGGCTGGCAAATGTTGTCCCTCATAGAGACATTGCAAAATATTTGTACAATATGTGCATTAAGGGAACCACAAATCTTTGGTGGAGCTGTCCACGTACCCATCCCTGCCCCCATGTGAGAAAGGTGACTTCTGTTGTTAAGCCCCTGTAATTTTGTGGGGTTGTTTTAGTTATCCCAGCTTATTTCCTTTCTTACCTAGTACCATAGCTCAGAGGGATAACCAGTGACTACCAGTTGACTGCTATCAAGATTTGGAAGTAGAGGGAAAGGGGATAGAGCACAGATAAAGTGGGTGTTTCACGAGAGCTGGCTATATGCACGAGAACAAGTTCCTTCATTTATCAAAGGTGTAGCCTACCACAAACCACGTGGTATGTTCAGTGCCTTGTCTCCCCTAGAAATATGGACCTATCTAATCCTCATGATAGTCTATAGGCAGCGTGCCTACCCCCACGCAGCTGAAGCAGAGGAAGTTAATGTAAGGTGCTTAGTACCTCTTCACTAGCAAGTCACAGAGTCAGGGTTTAAACCAGCCCCTGTGGCCCCTGATCCTCTGCTCTGGCCTTTATGCTCTGCTTTATGCATTACAATGTGGGAGATTCAGAGAACAAGTGAGGAATTACCTGCAAGGCAAGTGAAGGGTTGGCAGCAGGGCTGAGGCAGCCAAACATCCTCACTGCTGAGGGATCTCAGAGATGAGGAATCCCAAGTTTCCCCAAACAGCAAGTATCTACGGGTGTGGGTGCTAGGGTATCTGCTGTAGCGGGCGTGAATTACGAGTAGGTGCTATTACACCCATTTTACCAATTAGGAACTGAAACCTAAGAAAGGCCATATGTTTTGCCCAAGATTTCACATTTACTGACTTGATGGAATCAGACTTTGAACTCCCATCTCTGACTCAAATAACCTCCATTTTGTCACTCTCTCTGTCTTTTGTTTGCTTGGTTTTTTTGAGAGGGAGAGAGAGGGAGAAAATTACTGTTGACTCATTAGAGAACTAAAATAGAGAGTTGTTAAAGAAAAATATAAACCAAATCTACCAGGAGATATTTACTTTCCATTTTTCAGGTGGTGTTATATGCAATCACCTCACTGCAAGGTATAATAATCTTATTCAAAATTGTTCAATAATACTTTTCTATTATAAATCACTACTATGTATGGGAGGCGACCAAAGAGCGTTTTATTCTTCATGACTCACATCAGATGGTATCTATTCTAAAATCTAAAAGAAAACAATATTATGCTGACAGCTAACCAAGCAGGTGTTTCCCTTTCAGAAATGTAGCAAACGATCATGTGGTTTAAACTCAGCTAAAATAGAAAATCCCAACAAGTCAGCCCTTGGGGTCTTGGCCTGCCTCGGGTTGGCCAGAGTTTGTGTACTATAGGGGTTCTGCATGACCGACAGCCCCAAACACTCTGAAGCCACCGTCCGTTCTTGTCAACTTGGCAAGGTTTCCAGTGGCTTCCCCAATGTCGCTGTTTCTCTCTTCAGACTGGCACCGTGCAGGTTTCCCGTCCTTGGAGCCCATGGCCATCCCTGGAGCATAAAAGACAGAGTTTTAAGGATCAAAATCAGTATTAGTTTGCTCAACTGCAGTATCACATTGATGACATTAGCAAGTTGAAGCACAGAGGGAGGTAAAGGTCTGCCCTAAGTACCTTGTGGGGGGTTGTCAGGGAAATGGGGCCCACAGCCTCTCAGCTGCTTTCTTTTTTTATTTTATTTATTAATTCATGAAAGAGAGAGAGAGAGAGAGGCAGAGACACAGGCAGAGGGAGAAGCAGGCTCCATGCAGGGAGCCCAATGCGGAACTCGATCCCGGGACCCCGGGGTCACGCCCTGGGCTGAAGGCAGTGCTAAACCTCTGAGCCCCCCGGGCTGCCCTCTCAGCTGCTTTCAAACACACTTTCTAGCCTAGGAACCTCCAGGATTCAGAACTGAAGGAAAGAGGATATCTGAGTAAAGAATTCACTAGTGGAAGAAAAAATGCTGATTGTATGGGAAACCTCTGCCCATAATGCCCTTCACAGTCCCTGTGGAATCCTGTTAGAAGGTGGAATTACGTCCTACAGCTCTGGTGAACAGCCTCAGCTTTTATCAGGTCTTATCACTGGCGGGTGACGGAGCGAGGGTTTGGCCCCAGAACACCTGGCTTATAATCGGTGTGCTTTCCCAGCATGGTGTTGAGTCACATCAGAACCAAGAATTGGAGCAAACGTGTCCATGCACCTGATTCGCCCATGGGCTCTCCATGTTCAGATCTTGAAGGAAAAACTGTCTCAAAATTAATAAACTTCCTTTGTAAAGTGCAAAATAAATTAATAAACTCTGCAGTGATCTCTAAAAGTATATTTTTGTACAGGTAATTTATTATTTATCTGTGTAATTAATAGGTTCTTAGCAATTGATTTTGGAAACTTCTGGGTCCCTTTGATTCAGAGGAAGATGTGATGCCCTTAAGTGCAAGTTTACGAAACTTGCAGCAGGTCACAGAGGACTGCTGTCCTTTGGCTGCTCCAAGCAAACATGCCAGGCCATGGCCTCTTCCCCACCAGCCCTTCATCTTGACGCAGCCACGGGCAAAATAGTTAGGGTTCCTGATACAGGTTTTTAGTTCCAAGAAACCTCATCTGCCCTCTTAGAACAGGTTCAGGTGGTGTGTGAACTGCCAATGGATTGTGTAAAATCATATTTACTGAAGATTAACACCCGCACAATGCCTTTAAAGTGTTGGAGAGAATGATAGACGTGTCACTGCCATTTGACACCAATGTCTTCCTGAACTCAGATTAAATGTCACTATTGGAAGCACTGAACTCAGGACTGAGCACAGTGGGCTCTTGTCCAGAAAGAATAACTGTGACACTTTATCATGTTGACTGGCTTCCCCCAGTATTCCTGCGGGGTCTGTGTGTGTGTCTGCCTCACTGCCATCCAGCAGCGGTGGGTGCCAGGTGCTGCCACCTGGAGCCTGTGGGGGCCTCGGCCCCTGAGGAAGTGAGCATCACCCCACTGAACCCCCCACCCCGACCCCCGGCAGCCAGGGGTTTCTGCCTCAGGAACTAGGACTCAGCTGCCTCCGTGTACTGGGACAGGTCTTACCCTGTGTTCTTGTTTCCTGGCGAATCTCAGAGCTGTCCCAGAGTGATGGTAAGGAAGCGAATGGACACGGGGGACAGCTACGAAAAGGGGACCAAAGCCACCCAGAGTGATGCCCAAATAGTGAGAGGCTATCAAGGAAAGTTTTTTCACCACTACTCAGTGGGTTTTTGCAAGAGGACATGGACCAGCTTCCCGACACTTTCGGAGACTCTGCAGGAGGAAGTGGGCCACGATGAAGACGGTGGCACTTCCATCGGCTCGGGAGGGACGGTGGGTCTTTCCTGCAGTGGCTGGACACGGTGTCTCCAGTGGTGCGTCCCTCTGGCTAAGGCGGGGGGACACAGGCCACAGGAAATGGAGTCCGGACATCGAATAAAAAGTTGACAAATACATGATCTCTTTTCAGGCAAGACCAGGAGGTTCAGGCAAGACGAGGAGGAGGGGGGCAGAGACCGCCGGGCCAGGCGCTCAGGCCGCACACCGCTCTCCGGCCGAGGGCAGCACCCGACCCGCAGCCCGGCCGCCCTGGACAGGTGGCTGCCTCGCACCTGCCGTGGGATCTCCACGCAGACCCGGGCCCAAGGCGACGTCTGCCTTGTCCTTGCCGCAGGACACTGTTCCCTATTCTCCGCAAGGCCCTCGGGCCTCCTCCTAATTCCCGCTAAAGCAACTCCTCCAGGCTGTGGCGGGTCACCTGGACACCGGGTCCGCGACACCGCCAACCTGGGCCCATGGACATCAGGTCGGGATCGCTCCATCCCTCTCCCAACCGTCTCCACCAGCCTTTCTTCTGTCTGCTGGTTTCCTGTCCTGCTGTCCCCACGACGGGTCCCTAAAACACTGACAGGAAGCACGGGAACCTGATGCTCTGCTTTAGCTCATCAGCTGAAAGTAGGTGAACGGTTTCCATTTGGATTTTTAAAATGTTTAAGTAGTTGATAGATCCCTTGTGTTACTTGTGAAGATCTCAAATATCTGGGGCGTTTGGGCTGGAAATCCTTCTTGTAATAGGTGTATTCTTTTTTTTTTTTTCTTTAAACATTTCATTTAGGGCAGCCTGGGTGGCTCCGCGGTTGAACACCTGCCTTCAGCCCAGGGTGTGATCCTGGGGTCCCGGGATCAAGTCCCACATCAGGCTCCCTGCATGGAGCCTGCTCCTCCCTCTGCCTGTGTCTCTGCCTCTCTCTCTCTCTCTCTCTCTGGTCTCTCATAAATAAATAAGTAAAATCTTTAAAAAAAAATAAAGATTTCATTTAAATTGTAGTTAGTTAACATATAGTGTAATATTAGTATCAGGGGTAGAATTTAGGGATTCATCACTTACATATAACACCCAGTGCTCACCACAAGTGCCCTCCTTCAGCCCATCATCCAGTTACCCCGTCCCCCCACTCCCCTCCCCTCCAGCACCTTCAGTTTGTTCCCTATTGTTAAGAGTCCCCACTCTCTCTTTTTATCTTATTTTCCTTCCCTTTGCTTCCTCTATATTCACCTATTTTCTTAAATTCCACATATGAGTGAAATTATATGATGATTGTCCTCCGATCGACTTATTTCACTCAGCGTAAGACCCTCCAGGTCCCTCCACATCGAAGCACATGGTGGGATCCGTCCTTTCTAATGGCTGAGGAATATTCCATGTACACACAGACCACAGCTTCTCTATCCTCATCTGTCAATGGACACCGAGGCTCCTTCCACAGTGTGGCTATTGTGGACATTGCTGCTAGAAACATCGGGGTGCAGGTGTCCCGGCATTTCACTGCACCTGTGTCTTTGGGGTAAATCCCCAGCAGCGCAATTGCTGGGTCGTAGGGCAGGTCTATTTTTAACTCTTTGAGGAACCTCCACACAGTTTTCCAGAGTGGCTGCACCAGGTCACATTCCCACCAACAGTGTAAGAGGGCTCCCTTTTCTCCGCATCCTCTCCAACATGTGTGGTTTCCTGCCTTGTTAATTTTCCCCATTCTCACTTGGGTGAGGTGGGATCTCATGGTGGTTTTGATTTGTATTTCCCTGATGGCAAGTGGTGCGGAGCATTTTCTCATGTGCATGTTGGCCATGTGTAGGCCTTCTTTGGAGAAATGTCTATTGATATCTTCTGCCCATTTCTTGACTGGGTTGTTTGTTTCTTGGGTGTTGAGTTTAGGAAGTTCTTTATAGATCTTGGAAACTAGCCCTTTATCTGATAATGTCATTTGTAAATATCTTCTCCCATTCTCTAGGTTGTCTTTTAGTTTTGTTGACTATTTCCTTTGCTGTGCAGAAGCTTTCTATCTTGAGAGGTAAAGGATCTATACCCTAGAAACTACAGAACACTTATGCAAGAAATTGAAGAAGACACAAAGAGATGGAAAACCATTCCATACTCATGGATTAGTAGAATAAATATTGTGAAAATATCTATGCTACCTAGAGCAATTTACACGATCAATGCAATCCCTGCCAAAATACCATGGACTTTCTTCACAGAGTTGGAGCAGGTAATCCTTAGATCTTATGGAACCAGAAAAGACCCCAAATAGCCAGAGGAATGTTGAAAAAGAAAACCAAACTGAGGGCATCACAATGCCTCACTTCAAGTTGTACTACAAAGCTGTGATCATCAAGACAGTGTGGTCCTGGCACAAAAACAGACACATGGATCAATGGAGCAGAATAGAAAACCCAGAAATGGGCCCTCAACTCTACGGTCAACTAATATTCTACAAACCAGGAAAGAATATCCAGTGGAAAAAGGACAGTCTCTTCAGTACATGGTGCTGGGAACATTGGGCAGCCACGTGCAGAAGAATGAAACTGGACCATTCTCTTGCACCAGACACAAAGATAAACTCAAAATGGATGAAAGATCTAAATGTGAGACAAGAGTCCATCAAAATCCTAGAGAAGAACACAGGTCCCTTTTTGAACTTGGCCACAGTAACTTCTTGCAAGATACATCCATGAAGGCAAGAGAAACAAAAGCAAAAATGAACTATTGGGACTTCATCACGACGTAGATGTGTTCTTTACACACTGACCCCGTGGCAGTGCCAGCCGCTCCTGCAGCATCGCATGCCCCCCACACAGCTCTTACAACTGCAGTTCCCCTGTACCGGTTCCACTCTCGGTTCATACTCTTTCTTCTAGCTTTTCCCAACCTATCTGCATCCTCCCAGATTCTTTTTTTTTAAATTTTTTTAAAGATTTATTTATTTATTTATTCATGAGAGACTCAGAGAGAGAGAGAGAGAGGCAGAGACACAGGCAGAGGGAGAAGCAGGCTCCGTGCAGGGAGCCCAATGTGGGACTCGATCCCCAGTCTCCAGGGTCACGCCCTGGGCGGAAGGAGGCGCTAAACTGCTGAGCCCCTCTGACTGCCCTCCTCCCAGATTCCACCTAGAACACATGAGGTTCCTATAACTTAAAGCCTATATGTAGGACAAAGTCTGTTGTGAGAGCTTTGTCATTCCCGACAAGCCTTTACAAGTCCCGTGAAGCTTAGCAAGTAAGAGTTCACCAGAGTGTGATCAGAAAGCAATGTATTTTAAGGAACTGTTTTAAGAAAGTTGTTCTTGGAATATCTTCAGTGAAGAATTGTTTACCTGAGAACTAGAATAGTAGAGGAAACCTTCCTCTTTCAGACCTAACTGTGCTGTCCTCCCAGGTCACAACAGCAGAGCTGGACAGACCTGAAGCATCACCCAGGCTGACCGCCTCATTCCAAGAATGGGAAACAGCCGGCAAAAGTTAGTTAATCTACATAAAGACACACAACTGGTTATAACTGACTTTATGGCTAGAGTGATCACATAGGTTATCACTCACATGAATTATGTTTTAAAGTACAAGGACATTATTAATAATCACATTAGAATAACAAGCGTAAACTGGGGTAGTGCCACGCAAATACTGATCTGTGCTCCCCCCAACTAGAACCAGATCTGTATCTTACAGCAAGCCTAACCCTAACACTTATCCATAAGTGTAAGGAGCACTTCTGTGCGCTGGTTCTATTGAAAATGAAAGTGATTTTTTATCGGAGAAAATAATTTGTATTTTGTTTCACAAACTTAGTTTGAAAAAATTATCTTTTTAAAAAGTTTTATTTATTTATTCATGAGAGACACAGAGAGAGAGAGGCAGAGGGAGAAGCAGGCTCCACGCAGGGAGCCCGATGCAGGACTCGATCCCGGGACCCCGGGATCACGACCCAAGCCGAAGGCAGACACTCAACCACTGAGCCACCCAGGTGTCTCAAAAAATTATTTTAATGTTTATGCAATTTACTGTAATAAATCTTGCATTCAGTCTTCATTATCATTCTTGTGCTATCATAGTTTTGCATTACCGTAACTAGAACAAACTGAAGCAATTAGGTAATAATGTCATTTTTCAAATTCCTTTGTGTGAATAAAAGAAGTCTAGAACTGATCATCAAAGAATGGAATTTAATCATTTTAAAAATTAGAAACTTTATAATTTAGCTCCCTCGTTAGATTCGGGGACTTGCCATTATTCATGTAGAAACCAAAGTCAAACCAAACAATAATTGTAATTGAGCTTCTGATCGTGGACTGAAACTAAATCATGAGAATGCATTGTTATAAGAATCCAAATGATTCATAATTTTTTTAAAGATTTTATTTATTTATTCATGAGAGACACACAGAGAGGGGCAGAGACCCAGGCAGAGGGAGAAGCAGGCTCCATGCAGGGAGCCCGATGTGCGACTCGATCCCAGGACCCTGGGGTCACGCCCTGAGCCCAAGGCAGACACTCAACCACTAAGCCACCCAGGTGTCCCTAAATGATGCATGATTTAATGAATATATTTAGAAAAGTAGCTGAAAAGGTATTGATATTGATCAATGTCAGTAATTGATCAAGAGTATAAAAATAGAAAATGCTTGACAAACTTCTATTGGTTCCCCACTGAATGCAGATACTCTGCTAGTTATTAGGGCCTCGGTACAGAAAGAAAAGGTTCTGGGCTTGAAACACCTGCACAATGTGATTGGGAAAATATTGCATAAAGCTTTAAAAACAACACACCAACAATACCAGGCAGACCATGATCTCCTTTCAAGTTTCCTGTGTAGACCTGGGTGGGTCTGCTGGACAGTTTCAGATGGAAGGCAAGAGAGACAAGGAGGAGAGAAGAGGTGGTCAATCTGCAAGGGTATGTGGGAGAGAGCAGGGGGCCTGGGGTGAGCTGCTGGGAATGGATTGGCACTAGCACAGCATCCAGAGTCAACCTGGAAGGGCTCAGCCTAAACCAGGCCAAGGTGTGGGACCAGTAGGCCCTGTACAGTCTTGCCCAGTGAGTTTATACCTACTTGGTACCATGAGCAGTATTTTCTTGTTTTAGATTTCTGTGTTACATTTATAATGGGGGGAAAAGAGTTTAAAAATAAGGAGATATGCAAATAACATCTAGCCTCCACCACTGAGTAGTTATTAAACCATCTGCACCAAAGAAATGTCACCTTCTCATTATAATCTTTGTGAAATACTTACGCTTCCCTAATTGCATCAGTTTCTGGCACTGGGCCTTTTGACTATGGGAAGGCATTTTCAGTGATTTTTATATAACACCATGCCTGTTGGAATGGAAACCAGTAGTTTCATTTTTATATAACTTTACAGTCTTGACTGAGGGTAGTCCCAGGAAAGCCAGTCTGGCCAAGGGTAGGCAACGGAGAGAGCACCTCATTACCTGATGACTCAGTCTGCTTCTCCTAAGGAGCATTCCACAGGTGCCTGCATGTCCCACAGTAGAGGATGCTGGGCTCCCTGCAGGTGGGCAACTTTCCAAGAGCAGCACACCTGAGCCCGTTTATCTACACACTAGAACAGCCCGCATCACCACCAAACTCAACGTCATTTCAAAGGGGAAAAAAGTAAGTGATGAATGGATTTTACAGTCCAGCTTCACTCTTCTTCAATAAATAATAGAAAAAGAAAGAGTGAAACAGAGATAGAATACCTCCCGGGGATTTGATAAGTTCCACACGTGAAAGAATTTCCTAAGCTCCTTGGCCAGCGTCCTTGTGACCAAGAGAAGATGGTAAAACTGAACACCATCTTGTGATTTTGCCTGTGGACTTGTTGTAACATAAGCTAGTGAGGTTTCAATAGTTGGATTTTATCTAAGTTTTTAGGGGTTTTTGGTTTGTTTGGCTTAACTGACTTCATGCATTTAGAAAGCAATCTAATTTAGAAAACTACTGTCTTCCTTCTAGCCATATTTTCAGGTTTCATCCTTCTACTTTTCCACTGCCAGCTTTTCCACTCTCAAAATGACCCCACTTATATCGTTCACTTCTGTGCCACCTGCCCTCTCAGTAATTCAGTGAGAGCCAGCATTTGTGTCCCTTACTCAACTGAAGCCACACGCTGGCAAAAAATCCAGCAGCTACTCATCCTCTCGTCTCTGTAATAGTTGTCATGGTTGAGCACCTCTTCTTGAAATCCGCATCTTCTTGGATGCGGCACCACCTAAACCGCCCTGACCCATACTCTAGCCTAGGCAACGCTTCTGGTTCCAAAACTCCCACCCAACACACACACACATGCACACACACACACGCACAGTAGTTTGTATGGGTCTTGGTTTGAGATTCTCTCTCTCTCTCTCTCTCTCTCTGTCTCTCTCACACACACGCACATCTGCACACATGAACATTCTCTCTCTTCCTTTCAACTTGTGTTTGACTTGTGGGTCTATCTCCCATTGCCATGGTTCTGTTCAGCTGTCTCCTGTATTACGTCACCTGCTCAGATACCTCCACTAAACTTCATGTCCACAACTCTATCTGGTTACTGGTTGTTTTTACTCAAAGAGTCTACTGAAACCTAAACTAAAGATATGCCAAACCAGCTTATTCTATTCTCCCTAAATACCCACCCCTTCATAATAACTTACAAATTTGAGGCCTTTCCATTCTCTGAGTTAAATTGACTAGAACCTACAAAGTTCTTTTCTTCCTTATCCAAGCAATTGCTAGTCTCTGCAGATTTAACCACCCTAATATATTTTCTAGCCTATCTCCCACTTCTAGTCCCACTGCATTGGTCAGGGTTCTCTAGAGGAACAGAACCCATAGGATGTGTATAGATAAAGAGATTTATTTTGAGGAATTGGCTTATGTGATTATGGAGGCTGGCAAGTCCAAAATCTTCAAGAGAAGTTGTCAGATGGGAGATCTAAGAGAAGCCAGCGCTGTAATTCAGGCCCAAAGGCCAATTTGGGGCAGAAGTCTTCCTTGCTGGGAGAGTTGTTTTTCTTCTATTCAGGGCTTCTAACTGATTGCATGAGGCCCACCCACATTAAGGAGAACAATCTGCTTTACTCAAAGTCCACTGATTTAAATGTTAGTCTCATCCAAAGCACCCTCACAGAAACATCCAAAGTAATGTGTGGCCACATATCTGGGCACAGTGGCCCAGCCAAGCTGATACATAAATTTAAGCCTCATATCTACTATGTTATCCATCTATCGCTGCCAGTATCTCATAAAAATCACTCTCCAAGTAACCTTTTGTCTTTCAATCCCTCACTACTTCAAACCATCCTATCACTGCTCTACCAGCATTAGGACACCTTTCAGGATAATACTATTACTCTGTTGCTCATTTTTTTGCTCTTCAAATCACATGCAGACTCTACTAATGACATACCAGCCCCCCTCCATTATGGAGTCAATTAATCTTTCCAGCTTTATCAATAATGCTTTTATTTTATTTTAAGATTTATTTATTTATTTATTTATTCATGATAGACACAGAGAGAGAGAGAGAGAGAGAGGCAGAGACACAGGAGGAGGGAGAAGCAGGCTCCATGCCGGGAGCCCGACATGAGACTCGATCCCGGGACTCCAGGATTGCGCCCTGGGCCAAAGGCAGGCGCTAAACCACTGAGCCACCCAGGGATCCCAATAATGCTTTTATTTACATGTTGCTGTAGATGACTGTCTATCTCTTAAACATTCCAGCTGTTGCAGGTTAAAGCTTCTGTCTCTGGCATTTCCCACGGCAGGAAATTTTACCTTCCCATCTCTTCATGCTGAAGTTCTCTGTTTATAAAATCTCAGCTACCACTACACTCCAAAGCATTTTTTTAGACTCTTGAATTGTCCGTATCACCACCAATACCAACTGCAAGTGAAAGAGAAAAAAAAATGCTAGTAAATGATGCGTGGATATTTTATAATAAAGGCTTATTCTGAGGGCAAGAAACAATGACGGAGTATGAGATCTAAATTTTGTTCATATTCCTGAAAATAAACATTGCACCTATAATTGAAATTCTTGTCCCATTCTCTCGCCCCCCACACCTGGGGGAAACTTCTATGGCAAATTCAGTATATACTTATACCATACTTCTATATTTTTTCATAGTTGTAGATGCAAAATAATGTATTGTTTCTCACTCTTCTTAATTTATTGACTTATCAAAATGTACATAATATTCTGTAATTTACTTTTTACAAAACATTGTTTTTCAGATTTATGTAAGTCAATACATATAAAAAAGTTTATTCATGTTAGCTACTTTAATGCATTCATCGTATAAATAATCAAAATTTATCATTATAGTTCCCTACCAATGGATATTGGGATTGTTGCCTTTCTTTTTTTTCCCATTACACATACAAACTGCATATTTCTTTATAAACATGTATGTAATTAGGCAATACACTCAAAAGTTTAAATTTACCAGATATTGTACAATGGTTCTCCAAAGTCACTCTGCCAATTTATATTCCAATCACAGTGTATGTTAACAAGTCTATAAATCAATACTATGGTCTGAATATGTTAAGTTTGGCCAATCATACCAGTGTCAGATATTTCCTTACTGTTTGTAATTTCTGATTATTACGAGCTTCATCTTTCTATGTTTGTCAGCTATCTGCATCTCTTCCATGAATTGCCTGTTTATATCCTTTGACATATGGCTGTTGGAATATTTGTGTTTCCTAATTTGTTAGTGGAGGTTCTTTATATAAAGTAAATTCTAACATTTTTCAATTAGAGGTATTGTACATATCCTCTCTTATTGTGTGGCTTGCCTTTTATATCATGTTCTTTTGTGATACATAAGTTTTTATAATTGTGATGTGGTTAAGCTAACAAATTCTTTATTCATTATTACTATTTTCTATGTCTTAATAAATCTCTTGAAAAAAAATTTTTTTAAGTAGGCTACCCATCTAGCAGAGAGCCCAACATCAGACCCAGAGATAAAGACCTGAGCTGAGATCAAAAGTTGGACACTTAATGGACTGAGCCACCCAGACACCCCAAAATTTTTTTAAAATATTGTATTTTTGCTATAAAGTTGTGTTTTTTCATTTTGGTTCTTCAATCTGTCAGAATTTACCCTTGTGTTTGTTGAGACAAAGAGATATAGTCATTTTCTACTCATAAAAACAATTGTCCCCAAACTATTATGAACATTTACCACTCACCTATATTGTATCTAATTCAAAGCTATTTTTAACTTACCTATTTATCTATCTTTGCAACAATATCATACTCTATTTACTCTATTTATTACTGCAATTTTATAATAATTTTTAAATATCTGTTGGTGACAAATCCCTTCCTCATTTCAATTTTTAAAAATTGTGTTAACTATTTTTGGACCTTTACTGTCTTAAAACTTTAACAAAATATTTTATTTGATCCAAAATATACAAAATATCATTTTTTCAATACAAAATATGACATTTATGCCACATCTTAATGATTAGCCACAGTTCCAGTGCTTAGTAGCTGTGGGTGACTAATGGGTACCATGTTAGACAGTGTATTGGACCTTTAGTCTTGCAAATTATTTTTTGAGTTGCCAAATTCTATGGAAAAAAGTTGGAATTTTATTTCCAATTGCATTGTTGCCTTTTAAAAAAATTTTCAGAGATAATCTACATTTTTATAATATCACCCATCCACGAACAAGTTGTATCTCTGGTATTTAGATCTTCATTTATATCCTTAAAACTATTTTGTAGTATTCTACATCCAGGTTTTGTGTATTTTTTAGATACCTTAGCAGATACCTAGGAATATCTATAGACTCTCTTAGTTTTGTCTCTTGATTATTATATTTTCAAGTTGATTGCTGTATATTACGTACATGAATAGTGTCTGATATTTATATGTGGATCTTATGTCCAATAATCTTGCTGAATGTCATGCTTGTTCTAATAATTCTATGTAGAGTCTTTTGAAATTTTGACATTGTCAATTATATTGCCTATAAATAAGGACAACTGTGCCTCTTTTATCAGCTCTTATACCTTCCAATTATTTTTCCCTCTCACTGTCTCATTCCTGGTACACTGGAATGAGTACCCTTATGTTGTTATTACCATCTTTAGGAAAAGTTTTAAAAATCCACCGTCAAGTATCATGACTGCTGAAAGTCAACATAGGGCCTTTTTACCAGATTCAGGGAGTTCTCTTCTGTTCCTAGTTTTTTATGAGTTAATATATTTGGAAGTGTGGAGCAGAACACTTGGCACACAATAGGTGCTCAATACATATATCTTTAATCAATGGAATGAAAAGGACTGCATGAGAAAAGGGGATTCATATGAAAAATAAATATAATTCCTAACTTTAAATATGCATTTTAATGCAAAATGAAATGTTTGTAAGTCTATGGTTTGTAATTGAAATACTCTTCCTCAAAAAGAGTGTTAGAATGCTTATGACAACAGCCTTGCTCACAAATGTCCATTTAGTTCCTAATGTGAGTGAAAGGAATCTCCAGCTCCCCCTTTACTCAGTTGTATTTTCTGCCCACGTGATTACTCACTATCCTGCCTAGGTTCCTGGAGGCTGTATCGGGCACAGAGTAGGTGGGTGGCAAGTGTGGATTTATGGTTGACATCTGTCCGTCCTGCATTTACTGAATTCCCTCTGGCCTCCGGCCATCCATCCATTCAGGTCTTTGCTGAGTCCTGTCACCACCACCAGGGGTCCAGATGCAGGTCTGAGGCACCAGTCTGTGATGCATGTCCCCTGACAAGAGATATGTGTAGGGATCACACAAGAGCCTGTCATCCTGTTTTGTCTCCTCTCTGTGCCACCCACCCCCATAATTTCTAGAACTTAGCTGCAGGGAGAAGGGCAGGAGGTAGGGCCCAGAAACCCACTGTTATCCATTTGCACTCACTTTTAACTTCTTTTATGATTTTTCATCCAAAGGAATTCTGAGTAGTCTGGAGGTAGGAAGGAACTAGGAAAGTCTGACTTTTAAAACATCATGTGCCGCTGTAATCAGCTTTATTCTTGAACTGAGCTCATGCCACTTCCTCCCAAATCATTTCTATATGCAAGGCTGAGCTGCTGATTCCAAATGCCAAGAAATATGTTACTGATTCTCTGTCTCTTGTGTCAACCCCTTCTTCTGACATATTGAGCAGAGAATGACATTGATCCTCCTAATTAGGAAAAGGAAATACTGAAAAAGTTCTTGTTAATGTTTTAAAATAGTTTTATGTTAAATGTAGTTAAATAGTATTCAAAATAGTATTATATGTAGTTAAATGCAATGCATTTTTTATAAAAGATACAGATTAATATTGTTACAATGAGAGATTAGGCATATCACATATGCTTGTGTTTCCAAAGTCCATTTGTAAATTAATTTAAAGAAACTCCAAACATATCTTTTATAGAAACAATCTTATAAATAGTGATATGATGGATAATCCATCACAACCACTATTTAGCCCATGAAGTAACCACAACAGTGTCCAAATAGAACTTATCGTAGTAACAGTCATCGGATGTTGGCAGAATAGTTTCAGCTACTCTACTAGTAATGGCACTGTAGTCATTATTAAGTGGCATGCTGTCCAGTAATTTGTCTGTGGGGAAAACACTTCACTCCAGCTGGGAGGTTAGGCTTTCCTATCCTCCTAACTTAGTCTCAGAATAGTATAAGCTAATGATTTTTAAATTAGGTGTTGATATGTCAAGGAGCTTCAATAATTAAGTATAACAGAGTACAAAATGCCCTGATAAATAAATTTATGTTTCTACTAGTTGTTTATATATTGAAGCAAAATAAGCTTAATTAGAAGGGGATGATTTGGCACAGGTGTCCTTGTAGACATTCAGAGAGTGGCTTATGGTCTTTAAGAGTACCTTAATACTATACCAATCATGTTTAAAATATTTATCTAGTCATTCAAATCTAACAAGCAATTTTGGGTAACCTATGCACAAAATTTTGTGAAGTGTTCTATAATAAAAGCTATGTTCAAAGAAACCTCTCTATTTCCCAAAGCCCTTTCTACATATACTACTTAATTTGAATTTTATAATGACCTTATAAAAGAGAAAAAGCAGACAGTATATCCAATTTTATTTTATTTTTAATATTTTATTTATTTATCCATGAGAGACACAGAGAGAGGCAGAGACACAGGCAGAGGGAGAAGCAGGCTCCATGCAGGGAGCCCAACATGGGACTCGATCCCAGGACCCCAGGATCACAGCCTGAGCCGAAGGCAGATGCGCAACTGCTGAGCCTCCCAGGTGCCCCATTTTATCCCATTTTAGTGAGAGTCAAACAATGTAAATGATGTGAACATCTTCATTCAGTTTTGTGTGGAAATACCCAGGATTAAGACCTAAGTTTCATAACTGAGAGTCTAACATTCTTTACATTGAACCACATATGCATTAAACGCAGAACTCATGTTACACACACGTCCACACATCAATGTGTATGTACATATATTAAAAACGGTAGTTATTTCCCTTAACTTCTGAGCTGTCATATATGATAAAGCACTAGCCACGTCAGTACTTTCCACGTGCATTCATAAAGCATTTTATTCATTTATATTTTTTCACTTTAATTTTAAATTAAAGAATATTTTCCATAAGTATCTTAGTAGCTTATCATCAATGGGCAATACATATTGCATTAGAATCGGTGGGAATCAAAATGCTTTGGATCCCTATCATTTTGCAGTTTTAAATGACTGATATATTCCAAGGTATAATCTCCATGTTCTTCTTAGCTCATTAATTGAGCAAGAAGGACATATTACCAAAATTGATTCAAATAATAAATTCAAAACGATAAGTAACCTTCTTTTTGAATAAATTCAAAACAATAAGTAACCCTTTTTTGACCTTCTATTACAAAATTCATTAAAATAGCACAGTGTTATCTTAATCAAACAAATGCTTTATGACCCTTATGTGAATATACATTAGAGTGTGTTGTCACAGCAAAGGTGAGCGAGCACATTGGGAGTTTTTCTGTTTATATATTCGATCTGAGGATAATTAATATGCTTTAGAGTAACTGTGGTTATTTGTAAATGGGTGTTTTTAGTGTTTTACTTTAAAATCTGTAGTCATAACATTCACAACACAGAACAAATGTAACAAACACTTTGATCATTAAGGCAAAAGAACCCACATCTAAAATTAACTCGACTTGAAAACAGATGCATAAATTGAAGTGTGGTTTAAGCTTATTGGTTCTTTATTATCATTGTTTGTTGCTGTATCTTTGGAAGCTAGAACAGTGCTCTTCATATGATAAGTGCTCAGTAAATATTTATTATGCTCTACAACATACTCTGAGACTGAAGTACTGGGGTAAATATAACTGACACATCTATTCATTTATTTAGTCACTTATTTATATTATTATTTTTATTTTTAAATTATTAAATATACTTTGAGATTAAACAAAGATAGATTAACATGCAGATGTAAGAAACAATAGAGACAGATCCAGTATGCCCTTTACCCAGTTTCCCTCAAGGGTAGTATTTATGAGATGGTAATAAAACATCACAGCCAAGATACTGATGTAGGTACAGTCCCGATAGAGAACACGCCCATCACCACAAGATGCCCCATGTTGTCCTTTTGTAGTTAGACCCTCTTCTCAACTACTTCTGTCACTAAGCCCTGACACTACTAATCCATTATCCATTTCCATAAATTTGCCATTTTGAGAATCCTATACAAATGAATGCATACAGTCTAAATTTTTGGGATGGGCTTTTTTCACTTGGCATAATTGCCTGTGGACTCATCCAAGTTGGGTGTATCATTAGTTCATTCCTTGCGATTGCTGAGTAATACTCCATAGCATAATTTTACCATAGTTTTGGCTTTTTTTCATTTTTTTTTATTGTGGCAAAACACCTATAACCCAACAATCACCTCTTAACTATTTTTGAGTGTACAGTTCAGTCGTCTTAAATACATTCGCACTGTCGTGCAGTCACCAGCACCAACCATCCCCATAACTTCTCATCTTGTACAACAGAAACTCTGTCCCATTAAATAATAACTCCCCATTCCCCACTTTTCCTAGCTTCTGGAAACCACTATTACACTTTCTGTCTTCATAATTTTGACTATTCTAAGTACCTCATGTAAGTGGAATCATACAGCGTTTGTCTTCTTGTGACGGGCATATTTCTCTTAGCAGGATGTGAAGGACCGTCCACGTTGTAGCGTATTGTAGAACTGTCTTCCTATTTAAGACTAAATAATATTCCATTGTATGGATGGACGTACCACACATTGCTTACCCATATATCTGTTGATGGATACTTGGTTTGCTTTCATATTTTAGCTACTGTGAATAAGGCTGCTAAGGACATAGGTGTGCAAATACCTCTCCGAGACCTCACTTTCAGTTTTTTAAAAAGATTTTATTTTATTCATGAGAGACAGAGAGAGGCAGAGACACAGGCAGAGGGAGAAGCAGGCTCCCTGCGGGGACTCTGATGTGAGACTGGATCCCAGGACCTCAGGATCACGCCCTGAGATGAAGGCCAACATTCAACCACTGAACCACCCAGGTGCTCCTCACTTTCAATTGTTTGGGGTTTAAACCAGAAGTGGAATGGCTGGGTTATAAATAATTCTATTTTAATTTTTTGAACCACCGTGCTGCTTTCCATAGTGTTATGCCATTTTACATTTCCACCACAAGTGCACATGGGTCCCCATTTCTCCAACTTCTCACCAGCACTGGTTGTTTTCTGCCTCTTTTTATATATATATATATATATATATATTAACCATCCTAACGGCTGTGGGATGATAACTCCTTGTGTTTTTTGCTTGCATTTACATAATGAATACTGATGTTGAGCATCTTTTCTCATGTTTATCAGCCATTTTTATCATCTGTCTTGGAGAAATGTGTATTCAAATCCTTTGCCCACTTTTGAATTAGTTTTTTATTTTGTTTTGTTTTTGTGTTCTGGAATTGTAGGATTTCTCTATATATTCTGGATTTACTCCCTTATCAGATGCATGGTTGGCAAGCATGTCCTGTCACTCTGTGGGGTGCTGCTGTACTCTAAGGATCGTGTCTTTGATGCACAGAATGTTTTATTTTGCAAGAAGTCCAACTTGTCTATTTTCCTTTTGTTGCCTGTGCCTCTGCTGTCACACACAAGAAATCATCGCTAAATCTAATGTCATGAAGATTTTGTCACCTGTTTTCTTCTAAGAGTTTCCTTGTTTTAGGTCTTACATGTAGGTTATTGGTCCATTTTGTGTTAAGTTTTGTATGTGAAGTGAGGTAAGAGGTCAGCTGCACTCTTTGGCAGCCTATCATTTCCCCAGCACTATTCTTTGGAAAGCCTGTCCTTTCTCCCATTGAATGGTCTTGGCACTCTTGTTGAAAATCATTAGACCATATATATCAGGGCTTTTCTCTGGGCTCTCTATTGTATTTCATTGGTCTTTATGGCAATACCACACTTTTCATTACTGTAGCTTTGTAGTAAGTTTTGAAATCAGGGGGGTGAGTCCTTCAGTTTTATTCTTCTTTATCAAGATTATTTGGGCTATTTGAGGCCCCTTGAGATTCCATATGAACCCAAGAGTGGGCTTTTCTCTGTTTCTGCAAAAATGTCATTGGGATTTTGATAGGGATTAAATTGAATCTGTAGATTGCTTTGGGTAGTACTGACATTTTAACAAGATTAAATTTTCTAATCCATAAACAAGGCATATGTTTCCATCTATTCACATCTTTTAAAAACTTTCATCAATGTAGTTTACACTGTACAGGTCTTTAACCTCCTTGCTTAATTCCTAAGTATTTTGCTTTTTTTTTATTTGATGCTATTATAAATTCAATTGTTTTTGTAATTTTCTTCTCAGATTGTTAGTGTATAAAAATGAAATTGATTTTTATATATTAACTTTGTATCTTGCTACTTTGCTGAATTCAATGTTTCATTCTGTTTGTGTGTGTGTGTGTGTGTGCGCGCGTGCACGTGTGTGGAGACTTTAGGGTTTTCTATGTATAAGACCACATCATCTGCACACGGAGAAAATTTTACTTCTTCTTTTCCAATTTGGAAGTCTTTCATCTTTTCATGTCTTTTTCTTGCCTAACTGCTCTGGTGAAACTTGCAGTACTATGTTGAATAGAAGTTATAAAAGCAATCATCCCTGCCTTGTTCCTGACCCTGGAGGAAAAAAAATCAGTCTTTCATCATTAAATATGATATTTACTGTGGGTTTTTCACAAATGGCTTTTATTACATTGAGATAGTTTCCTTCTATTCTTAGTTTGTTAAATGATTCTATCACGAAAGCATATTGAGTTTTGTTAAATGTTTTTTCTGCATCAACTGAGATGATGATTTTTTTTCTGCATTCTTCAATTCATTTTGATTGAATTTCATATGGTAAAATATCCTTGCCTTCCAAGAATAAATCCCGTTGGGTTATGGTGTATAATTTTTTTCAATATGCAGCTGAATTCTGTTCACTAGTATTTTGTGAGGATTTTTGCATTGATGTTCATATGGATATTGATCTGTAGTTTTCTTGCAGGGCCTTTGTCTGGCTTTTGTATCAGGGTAATGCAGGCCTTATAGAGCAAGTTAGGGAGTGTTCTCTTCAATTTTTGGAAAAAAGTCAAGAAGGACTGGTATTACTTCTTTAAATGTTTGATCAGTGAAATCAGGCCTAGGGCTTTTCTTTTTTGGGAGATATTGGATTATTGATTCAATCTCCTTACTACTTAAGGTCTACTCAGATTTTTCATTTCTTCATGATACATTCTTAGGAGGTTTTGTGTTTCTAGAGCTTTTTCCAATACTGTTACTTTATTTGTAGTACTTTTTAAAATTCACATATATCATGATAATTTCTTACTCCATAAAATACATGTAGAGGTATGATTGCAAGTGGTTGGATAATACTATCCTATGGGGTGTCACACATCACCTAGCCCTGTTGTTGAATGTAGAGTGACTTCAACTATCTGTCTGCAATGAAAATTCTCATACTGTGCACACATCTCTTCTTGGCTCCTTGGGATAAATTCCTAGCAGCAGATCTAGGGCCATAAGCACTTTTTCCTGCTCTTACCAAGTCTTTTGAGGTGATGCCAGGAGGGAAATTAGGTGAAAGTTTAAGCTATCAGTTTAGCAACAAGAAAAATTTACTTAGGCAATTTTCTTGTCATTATCTTAGTATTCCAACTCCATTTTTCCAGTAAATTATCTGCTTAATAGGCAGAAAATTATGGACATAAATAGAATTAGTTTTGTCCAACAGCAATGTCTTAAATACACCTTTTTAATAGTAGCTTTACTTTTATTCTTAATATGTTCATTACTCACATGTGAGTTTACTATATTTAAAATTTGATAAACAGCTGACTAACTTATAACCAACAAAATAATAAATTTAACATTTAGTGAAAATTCACTGTGTACCAGAAGTGCTAAGCACTTTATATACATAATCTTATTAACTTAACAAAAACCCTAGGAAAGTGGATATAATGAGGTCTGATTTACAGATGAGCAACCATAGGCACTGATCAGTCCAACAAACAGTACAGTCTCAAGAGGACACAGCTGGAACCCAAGCCTGGATTGTTCAGATTAACATGCATTTAGTGCTCACTATCAAACAAGGAATGTTCTAAACTCTAAAAGTGAGAATTTTTACAAATGACAAAATAAAGATTCCGAAAGGTTTATTATTGGTCCAAAAGGACCTAGTGAATAAGTAACAAATCCCAGGGGACCCAAGCTTCAGAATTCTCTCAGAACTGTTGTAATCGCACAGGAAAATGTACAAATTAGACAAGGTAGCCACTTTGGATTAAGCAATTAAGCATATATATTCTTTTCCCTCTGACTGACAAGGGACCATGCTGCCTGAAGGGAAAAGAAGGCTAGACTTTGGGCTCCCATCAGCATCCCCCACAGCCCCAACCAGGAGTATCATGTTGTGGGAAACAACGTGTCCTGCCCAGCATCCTGCCCTCTCTAAACCTCTATCTTACTCTAGGTTTCCCCGTCCTCCTAACCTAATGGATCAGGTCTTCTTTTCCTGTGAGTATAAGGCATTTTCCCGGGACACTATCTGGGTAGTCTGGCTCCCAGGAGACCTGGTTTCTTGTTGGCTTCTATCCTGGACTATGGGGTCTAGCTTCACTGGGACTAAAGGTCTAAAGAACCGTTTGGCACAACCCGGATGCAGTTCTCTGATCATCAGGGGATGGTGGTCAGTCGGGGCTTCAACTACCGACCCACACCAGCCCCTTTAGGGGTCCAGTGGTACTCAACAGGTGCAGCAAAATCTGCCCCAGACCTTGACACCCCTCCTGCCCTCCACCCGCAGGCGGCTGGGTTGCGTTCACCCACAGCTTTGAAAGGTCAGCATATCGTGGGGTTGCCTTAAACTTAAGAGATAACATGGACATTTCACCGGTCCAGCAAATATTTTGTCCTTTGTCCAAGTTTTGGTAATAATGGAATTTTGGAAATATCTTCTCGTACACTTTTAGCATTCCTAGGCTGATCCACGCTCGGGTGAACGGTTTCCTCGTTGCCTTGGTTACAGTAAAAACAGCATCCAACTCCCTGGAGCCTCACCTCCTCCCACAGGAGTCCGCACCTGGGGGCCTGGCTGGGCTGATCCGACCCCGGCCCGGGCCGGCCGGTGCCGCCCTGGACTCCACGCAGGCCCCGCGGGGCGCCCGGGATCCTTGCGCTGCTCAGTGCCTAGCGGTCCTGCGTCGGGGCCGGCCGCCCTCCTTCCTTTCACGCGCGTTTCCTCTCTGGTAAGAGCACGTGCTCGGGAGTGGGCCTTAGAAAACTAAGCTAAGGCGAGTGTCGGGACGCGCAGAGGTCACCGTAAGAGCTCGGAGGACGCGGGGCACCTGCCGGGGCGGGGGCAGCGGGATCCCTCCGCGTCCCGCGGGGACCCAGGGCCGACACCCGGGGCTGAACGAACTTTCCCGCGCCGGAGAGGCGGGTGGCGGGCGGCGTAGGCCCTGGGCGCAGTGCCCCCCGCGGGCTCCCGGACCGCGGCTGCGCAGCCGCCAGGTGCTGGGGGCGGAACCCGGTGCCCCGAGCCTGCGGGAGGCGAGGGCGGGGCCGGGCGAGGGGGCGGGGCCGGGCGAGGGCGGGGCCGGGCGAGGGCGGGGCGGGGCCGATCCGGGAGCTGCTCGGGACGGCGGGAAGGGAGGGGCCGGGGCGGGGCCGATCCGGGAGCTGCTCGGGACGGCGGGAAGGGAGGGGCCGGGGCGGGGCCGGGGGCCGGGGCGGGGCCGGGGGGCGGGGCCGGGGGCGGGGCCGGTCCCCGATAGGTGCCGACCGGGGTTCGCCCTGGCTCCGGACCTGGGCCGGCTGGCACTGGGGCGCCATTCCCCGCCGCGCGCGGACTTCGGACCCGGCCGGAGAGTCCCGGGAGCGCCGGCGGGCGCGTCTCCACGGGGCGCGGCGCGGCAGCGGAGCCCGGGGATGAGAGCCCTGCCCGGCCTGGACGCGCCGCAGCGGCAGCGCCCGCCGGCCCAGCAGCCCGAGGGCCCCCGGGGCCGGGACGCGGCGGTGCCAGCGCGCAGGAGCGCGGCCGAGAGGCTGGCGGCCGACCGAGCCAAGTACCTGCGCGGCCCGCGGGGAGCCGGCCCCGCCCCCGAGGGCAGCAGCGCGGGGCCCAGCGCGGGGGCTGCGGGCGCCCCTGGGCCCCCCGCCCCCGCCCCCGCCCCCGCCCCCGGGGCCGTGGCGCGCAGGACCGTGGCGCGGAGGCCGCTGAGGCCCGACTCGCTGGTCATCTACCGGCAGAAGTGCGACTTCGTCCGCGGGCAGGGCGCCGACGGCCCCAGGGCGGGCCTGGTGAGGAAGCTCTTCCCGGGGCCCGGCAGGGACAGGGCGGCGGCGTGCCCGGGGACCGCCCGGGGGGACGACGAGCTCAGGGCCAGGCGAGAGGGAGCGGTCGTGAGCAGGCCCGGCTCCGTAGGGGCCCCCGCGGCCCCCGGGACGCCCCGCGGAGCCCCGCCTGCGCCCCCTGCGCCCCCCGCGCCCCCCGCATCCTCCGCGCCCCCCGCGCCCCCCGGGACGCCCCGCAGAGCCCCGGCTGCGCCCCCCGCGGCCCCGGGGACACCCCGCGGAGCCCCGGCTGCGCCCCCTGCGCCCCCTGCGCCCCCTACGCCCCCCGCATCCTGCGCAGCCCCCAGGACACCAGCATCCTCCGCGCCCCCCGGCCCCCAGCCGCGAGGGAGCAGGCGCGGGGGGCTGCGGCGCTCCCAGTCCGACCTGAGCTCCCGCTACTCCGCGTCGCTGGCGGAATTCGACACGTTCTTCCAGTTCTGCGGCCTGGACCCCGAGGTGCTGGACGCCCTCGGGAGGGAGAACTTCTCGGCGGGGTCGGACCGCGTCACCCCCCAGGTCCGCAGCGTGAGCGTGGCCACCTCCGACAGCGGCTTCTCCCGGCGCAGCGGCGGCCAAGAGGGGCTGCAGGAGGAGGAGCTCACGGAGCAGGTGCCCAGCACCACGTCCGTCGTGGAGAGGAACGCCCGCATCATCAAGTGGCTGTACACCTGCAAGAGAGCCAAGGAGACGCCCGGCCAGGGGCTTCAGGGCCCGGCGTGAGCGCTCGCGCCCCGGAGACCCGCGGCCCAGGTGTGCATCTGCGGAGCCCGGGACGGGCGCCTCCTCGCGTGCGCGTCCGCGGGGCCTGGCGGGCGCGGCCGGGGTGCACGGATCCGAGGGACCCTGCATCTTAAGGCGCAGAGAGAGGCTCGTGCGTGCAGGGACCGCAGCCGAGGAGCAGAAGGGCCGCCAGCCCAGGTCCCCTGCAGGTCCAGGACCCTTTCTTTGGAGCGTTTTGCTTCCAACTGCCTGGAAATGCAATTCTCATCAAAGGAGAAATCCTTTATAAAATGCTCAGTCAGGGAGCAGCTTCTATTCCTCCAATTATTTCCTGTGTTGAAAATAGCCCGAGAGCCGCAGGGTCTGCGTGGACTGACCCGTGGGCATCCCGAGATTGGAGCGGCGCTTACTGGTCCACCCGCAGCCCTAGAGCGGGGCTGCCAGCACCCCTCCAGCAGGAAGGGAGGCCCTGAGCTGGTTCCTGGACGCCTTCATCCAACTGGCAGGGATGGAGAACTTATCAGCTTAGCATTCGTGTAGCTGCACAGGTCTTCCTGTGACTAAAATTTGTTTGAGTTGTCTTGAGAGTTTTCCCAGAAGAGTCTTAATTCACAAGAAGGTGCATCAGGTGGTTGAACTGGGGCTGGGCTCAGTTACAACGGGTGTTGCAGAACTCCACAGGGCTGTCTGCGATTCGCAGTTTCTTTACCCCTTCAGATGGTACAGGCGATAAAGTTCTTCCCCTTGGACATCAGGAGCTCAGGGTTGGTCCCAAGTCCTTTGTCACCGAGGAACTAAGGAATGTTTATCCTTAGTGACCTCTATTCTTCCTTCAAGCACATGGGGTGATGGCATTTCGGGGTAGTGAATGGAAAAGGAAGAGAAGGTACCTTTTTGGGGTTCTCTTTAAGAACCAAGAATTTAAACACTGCACCATAATTTTTTCTCTTACGCTTCAGTGAGAACTTGCTATAGATTAAAACAAAATTCATGAGATGGAACTATGTCATCTGCTGTTGATAGAAACTAATTGAGGACACAGCATCAGTCTTCAGAGTGGTGGGCAGGCTGTTGCAAGATGTGATTGTACACAGCTCACCTGTTGGAGGACTGAAAAAAGGCCAGACTTCCTTGAGCAGCCGTGGCCTTGGTACAGACTAGAAAATTAACAAGGAGAAATGGATTGGATTCAGAAGAATCATGATTGGGGCCCTTGGGTGGCTCAGTGGTTGAGCGCCTGCCTTTGGCTCACATCATGATCCTGGGGTCCTTAAATCTTAAAAATCTTGAAAAAAAAAAAAGAATCATGACTTAAGTTTTTCTATATGATTTTTTGAATGTTACTGTATTTTTCACCAGCCTTAGAATCTATATAGGCAGTCAATATTTATTTTAAATATTTAATTTATTTATTCATAAGAGACACAGAGAGGGACAGAGACTCAGGCAGAGGGAGACGCAGGCTCCCCATGGGGAGCCCGATGCACAAGTCAATCCCAGGACCTCAGGATCACAGCCTAAGCCAAAGCCTGACGCTCAACCACTGAGCCACCTAGGTGCCCCTATTTATTTATTTTTAAAGGTTTTATTCATTCATTTGAGAGAGAGAGAGAGAGAGCATGAGTGGGGGCAGAGAGGAGGGGTGGAGAGAGAAACAGTCTCCCCGCGGAGCAGGGAGCCCAACCCAGGGCTCAATCCCAGGTTCTGGGGATCATGGCTTGAGCTACCCAGCACCCTGGCAATCAACATTTAAATTAAAAATAATAAGAACACATTAACTTGTACTTTTCATAAATTGTCTTTTGAACTGAGGTGCATGTGTTCCCCCAGAGCCATCAGAACCCCTTGGTGTTGAGAAGGAATGTCGTGGGGGCTGGCATGTTTGCAGAAGCGCACCATCTACCAGACAGAGCACTAACGTGGGGTAATGGGGGTGTCTTCCACCAGACATCACTCCTCCCCCTTACCGCCCATTGTCCATAAAGTGAAGGCAAATAGGCGGGTGGTTTCCGACCTCCATACCTTCTGACTGTGGTGAATGACCTGCATATCTGTGGTTCGTTATTGTCTCTAAAAAGTGAACTCCTTATAAATAGGTTCCCTTCAGGTTGCCAGAGCATGCGGTATTTTGTGCACACAGGGTAGCATTGGTGATGTAAATAGTGCTGAGGTGACAAGATGACACACGAAATAAAATAAAAGCTGACAGCGTAAAAGTCAACCCTCTCCCCTCTGGTCCACCCAGACCCAGATGCAGCCCCATCTCCAGTCTCCAGTGTCAGAGACTGTAGGGTTCCATCTAAGAAGTAAACCTTTGAAGCCATTTTTAGGTTTAAGCCTGTGAAATATGGAAGAAGGTGGGTTAGCTTGTGAGAACATTCAGTTTGTGACAAAAGTAATTGAGGCAAGAGGAAAGGTGACAGGTTTAGGGAACTGCCGGTGAGAATCGATGCAGCAGTGCACAGCTTTCCCTCTCCAGTGATCGTGCGGGTTCCGTGGGAGATGCGGCGGCTTCCCGAGGTATTGTTTGGCTCAGAGAAGGGGGACGGACGTGGCCCGGGGCCTGCCCGCTGCTCCGTGTCCTGGTCGCCGGCGCCGTGCAGACTTGCTCTGCAGATCGGATCCCCGAAGGCCGGAGCTCGCCCACTTTGAAATCCATCGCGGGAGCCACGGGAAGTGAGCTGGGCTGGGCCCTCGATCCGCCGCCCACGGGTGGCCTCTGGAGAGGACTGGCCCCCGCCGCACTGTCGTCTCTGGACTCATCTCCCAGCTTCTGGAAGCTGTGAGGCAGGAATGCAAGCTGTTGTTTTCCCCTAGTTTATCATGATATTTGTGCCGGAATCCGCATAGATTCATTTTAGGATTTCATAAAAATATTCAGGAAATCTGAGATGAACAAAAAAAAGTGCTTTTTAAGTGGGAAGGAAAACAAATCTACTTTATGTTGAGGCCTTTTCCCTTCGGTGAGTAGAGATAAATTTTAAGATATCCCAACCAGAATTAAATAAGAAGTTCACACACAGAAAGTAAAAATGTTTCCTTTTCGAAGTCGAGGTTAGCAGAGCTGGCAAGAGCTGGGGAGCCTGCCCGCGACCGCGGGGCCTGGAGCAGGGGCGCCAGGGGTGACCCGCATCGTGCGGCCCCACGCGTGGCTAAGCTGCTCTTAGGCCCCTCCGTCCTTCAGCTCATCGCCGCGGCCGGCCCGCCACGTCCCTCTGGGGTTCTGTCTTTCCCATAGAAGTTACTGGCGTTAGTGTTGTTGTAAAATAATGGTAATTAGGGATAAACGTTGCTCAGTTTCAAGGCAAAAAGCTCAGATAGTCTCACATTCGTCTTGGGTGCACGACGGAGCCGCTGGAAGCTGGGTGGGGGCTGCGTCTCACCCTCTGCCAAGAGGCCACGGGGACAGAGCGACCGGGGCTGCCCCTGCCCGCCTGTCCCCGGGTTTCCGGCGGGGGGGCTCAGCTCTCGAGTCACCGCCCGACAGTGGGTGTCAGGTGAACGGTGGGGTGGCCGGAGAGCCAGAAGGCCACCCCTGGCCGCCTTGAGGCCACCTAGCCCCGGGCTCTCGGAGAGACTGCTGTGTGGAAAGGGTGGAGTCCGTTTGCCTTCGCACGCGTATTTGGATCACCTGACTTGCTTTCAGCTTGTCCGATTCTGTGATAGGAAACACTGGTCGTACCAACATTAAAAAGAAATTTTCTTACTGCCTCAGGAGTGGTTGGAGGCAGCAGAAACGACCAAAGTCCAGAAAAAGGCAAAAGGGAGATAGATGTTGGTTCCGCCGCAGAAAGCAGATGACAGCTGTCTTTGCTAAGGCTGCCACCTTTTTTCAAAATTTAAAATGCAGAAAATATCACAAAACCAAAGACTGAGGACCAGGCTTTGTAGTCTAGTTCTAGTATTTGGCTTTACAACCTTTGCCTAGACTGACTGGTGTTGATTCACTGCTTTTTTCTTTCTCCTCAGGAAGCAAGTCTTCCAGTCTGTGGGGGCTCCTTGAAGCATGTCATGGGTGATTGGGGACCCCAGGGCCACCCTTACCACCACAGGATTTGTCCAGTGCACCCAGGTGACCACATGCTTGCTGTTTTCCCAGGAATAAAGCACCCCATCGAAGAAAATTACATAATTCCAAAGAATTTGAAATGCTATGGAGAAGAGGGCAACATGGAACTTGGACATTAGCTGAGTTGTAGCTGTTTATAAACAGGTGAAGCGCTGGGAGGTATTTTCTTGTTTGAGGTGGATCTATCCTTGCTTCCGGAGGGCAACAGAGGAAGGGAAAGCTGCTTGGAAATATTTTCAGGGACATCTGTTTGACTGGCCTGGTGACAGAGAGGTACCACGATGCATTTTAATATCTAAATTGATTTTTAAAAGAAGGCAAAGGGTACGCAAGCCAAGCATGGATGCCATAGTATTTACTGCTTTCGATCAGTTTGGACTGTTTGACACCAACTAAATGAAAGTTCTGTAATCATGAGAAGATGTTAAACACTGTGCTAACAATGAGCAAACACACACAAGCTCACACTAAACCCCTCCATTTCTGAGCCTCACTGCCACCTAAACTTGAGAAAGTACCTTAAAAATCACTGACAGCTACAAAGTCATTTTAGTAATGCCACTCCCATTGGGTTGCAGACATGTGGACGTGCTACTGAAAGAGAAGTTAGAGTTGATACCACTAGAAATGCATTTTCTGAGAGCTGGCAGGAAACTCGGGAGCTTCCCTCTCTCACAACCACAGCAGCACACCTCACTCTCCTCCACGCCTCCACGGGGCTCTGGTACCCAACTGCCCAAAGCAGAGGGGAGCCTCCAGTTACACAGAACACTCCCTGCCCGTTTGTCTAATTCCCACCTCCATGGATTATGCAGTCATCCCAGATTTGGCACCAGCTCGCCCTCCTCTACAGAGGATGTGTTTGAGACGAGGGGCAGCCTCTGGGCGGCTGGCCGACTCCAGGATCAGAACGCTGAAGGGGGGAGTTACTGTGACCCTAGCCCGCTCTTGACACCCAGACTACACGGATTTCAGATTGACAGCCTTTGGAGAGAAATTTTATATCAGTGATGACAACCCAAAGAAAATTTGTGACCTGATTTACTCTTTCAAGGTTTGTTGTGTTTTAACAACATACATCTCCTTAGGAGCAAAATGGAGAATACGGAGGAGAGAAAATGGGTTTCTCGATGGTAGGACATTTTATAAGCCAATGCATTTTGATATGTTCATGCACTTGTTTAATACTGTGTTCTGTTTTTGTAACTTTTACTGTGACAGTAGGCCTTTGAGCTAGTTAATATTTATTGTTGACAGTTATTGGTCTTCAAATAGTTTTCCTTAACATCATATGGTTTTAGTATTTATCAGCATAGTTTAAAATCATTTTCTCCTTGGTTATGTTCACTTGTGATTGCAAGCAGAGTATTCACTACTCTATAAAGTGCTCAGTACCATACCATACCGATTTGTTCTCAAGGAAGTCATATGTTGGCTCACAAATGTACCTTTGTCATCATAGACTCTGTTTAAAGACAACAGATTCCGTGCTTTAAGAATTCCCCCCAAATTGTTCCTCTCAAAATGCTGCTATTTTGCTCTTCGGTGGATTGCAGATAGTTTAAAAAGGTAATATCAAAGATGAGAGGAATTTTTTTAAAGGCTCTTTACAGATGTCCACTTCCCTTACTTACAGGTGTTCCGTTAATTGTATATGTCGATGCTTTAGGTGAAACTGTTTTGTGCCTTTCTACTGTCAGAAGAGGATGAACTAGAACTTAGGTGGTATTTTCCTTGGGTCAGGATAGTGCATACTCGTAATCCATATAATAGATAACAAATATATAAACAAACTGGTTGCATTTAAAAGCACCAAGATCTTCCAGAAGCATCTGTGCTTCAGTGGAGACACAGGGAAGAATTCAGCTGGAGTGAATTCAGAACTACCCTTTTTGAGAAGTGTGTGAAGAAGGGTAAAAGGGTGTCCCCAGGCTCCAAGAGGAGCCAGTGATGCTCTCTCTCCTCCATTGAGATTCATGCCTCAGTATCAGATCCCTACTGTGTGGGTGGAGGTGAGAAGTCTTTTCCTAATCTGAATTACCCCAATTTTCTGGGTGACTTTGAGAAAATCAAACTTTGAAGCTCAGTCTGAATGCAAAAGTGTGTAATTGCTTTTCACAAGAATAGCAATAGTTACTGCTGTGAAACAATTTCATTTGTTCATGAAAGAATAGCATGTAAAATAATGATTAACACAATGAAAAGAAATAATTATTGATAAAGCCAGAAAAATAGCTCGACAGTATCTATTTCACTAAAGCATGGGTACAGATTAGCAGTGCCTCTGACCGAAAGCTATTTATGTTACTGTAAAGTTTCCTCATTTTATATATATGTATAGTTTTTAAACTACTGGTCACTGACACTGAAATAAAAAGAAGACTTTATTAAACTTTGCCCTTTTTAGTAGGTTCAAAGCTCAGTGCCATGGTTATAGTTGATGATGCCATAAAATATGAGGCCCAGGCAATTACTATGGTGGTTTTGTAAACAGTTTTTTCTACACACTACTTGCAACCAGAGTGCAATATTATGTATTCTGTATTAAAAATATAAAATATTTTTCTCATTTATTACTGTCTTTAACTCTGTGCAGTGTAAAGACACTGAAGCCAGAGTGTGCATATTGCAGTCATTCATGTCTTCTGTGCCTCCCCTTTCTCCCTAATGTCACATTGTCAGCAGCAATGAGGAAGCATTGTAGGCAAGTGTGATGTAGGCAAATCAGAGGACATGCACGTCTCTGGCTCTCCCTGCAGATGGAATACGGTCAAACAGTATTGAGTATTTAACACATTATTTTTCTTTGTTTCATCAATCTTTTGCTTAAAAATACTTTTTACTCATCTTTTATTAATATCAATATTGGAAAATGGTCACAAAGATAAGAAAGAAGGCACAGTTTACAACCTTTGAAGTTAGTTAACTCATGAGTAAAGACAAATTCTACAAATACCAAGTTTGCTCTCAGCCTCTGCTGAGAGTGGAGAGGTAGGAGGGAGGCAGAAGGGCAGCTTGACCTCTAAATCTGCCCTGACTGAGCCACGCTGGCTGCCTTTTCAGTGCTGCCTGTGGCTTTTGCCCAAACCTATGCCAGCATTTAGAGACAGGCATGCTTTGGAGAAGACATGACCTGTTCTGCATTTCCATGAAGACAGATGGACAGATGGACAACCCCCCAGGCAGCATTAGGAGCTCTCTTATGTAGCTGTCTAGAAACTCCAGCTAGCACACAGCAGGTAAACTTAGTAAACTTCAGGGGAACTTGAGTTCTTACCAGTTACTCTTTGTAAAAATTCAGCAAAACAGAAGCAATTAAGTGAGATTAAACTCTGTTTGCATTTTCAGTAATGAAGTAGATTTACGTAATATTTGAGAGTTCCAGATCGTAAACATTGAACAAGGGATCCCTGGGTGGCGCAGCGGTTTAGCGCCTGCCTTAGGGCCAGGGCGCGATCCTGGAGACCCGGGATCGAGTCCCACGTCGGGCTCCCGGTGCATGGAGCCTGCTTCTCCCTCTGCCTATGTCTCTGCCCTCTCTCTATCTTTCTCTCTCTCTCTGTGTGTGACTATCATAAATAAAAATAAAAAAAATTAAACATTGAACAAGAAAGAAATTGAGCTCACAACCAAGAGCTCGTAACTCTGGCCGTGGAAGTGTCAGGGAGCAGCTGATGGGGAGAAAATGCAGACACATCAGAAAATGTGTTCTTATCTAATGGTACTTTCCTCATTATCTCGACTATAATACCCAAATTCTTCAGTTGATTGTCATCTTTTTCTTATCTCCTTGAAATTTTTCATAAAATTAGAATTCTATCTGAAGGGGAAAATGTATTAAACCATTAGTAACTATTCATCTTGAGGTCAAAATAGAGTATTAATTTCTGGGCACCTGGATGGCTCAGTGGTTGAGTGTCTGCCTTTGGCTCAGGTCATGACCCCGGGGTCCTGGGATCGAGTCCCACATCGGGCTCCCCAGGGAGCCTGCTTCTCCTTCTGCCTGTGTCTCTGCCTTTCTCTGTGTGTCTCTCATGAATAAGTAAATAAAAGCTTTAAAAAAAAAGAATATTAAATTCCTTACAGAATGATAACCTGAACCATAGGAATAGAAATGGAAAGACCTGGATTCTGGCTTCAAGGTAACCTGTGGTATAGTCAGTCTTTTAGCTTAAGGCCAGAACAGGACACCGCATTGCCAACTAACCCCATGTCCTGCTGTCCACCGGGTGGTATTGGAACAGCTGTGCTCCTAAGCAATGCTGACGGTCCTCAAGGACAGACCTCTAATGACAACAAGCAGAATTCACCCACATGCATTTACAGAGGAGCCAAATACTTCATGAGGCACTGAGGAGTCCCCAAGCTCCCTGCCATGATGGGCTGACATTCTAGGAGCGGGTCAGATGATATTCCATAAGGATGGACAGACAGATGTGTGATAGGTAGGCAGATAGATGACACAGTTGGATGGCACAGTGAGGAAGGGAAGGAGGGACGGAAGGAGGGAAGGAAGGAGAGAAAGGAAATACATATGCTGAGTGGTGCTATGATCCCAATTTATGAATTTCAATATGACCTTTTTGCTTTATGGTTTCTATGTGGTGGCCAGCCTGTCAGAACCACAAATGGAACTCAAAAGTCCAAATTGCATTAAGAGAATTAAGCAATAGAGAAGGAAACGTAAATTGTACATGTGCCCCCCTCCCCCTGAGAATTATATTTTCATCCCCGAGGCCCTTCGCTTTGGATGACCACTGGCCAGTCTCACCAACCAGCATTGCAGCCTAATACTTTGAAGTCTACACTGAATAAAAGCAGAACACATTACAAATGGGACTTTGGAGCTTGGTCTCTATCCAGTCGGAAGGTTGCTGCTTAGGGACTGCACGCCTTCCCTTGGCTTTGAGAGGAAGTCCACTTTTCAAACAGAGGTACGGAATAAAAAAGGCAACAAAGCAAATGAGGGCAGAGCAGGCCAATTCTGGAGAAGCGGCGGTGTGTCCTCCGAGCAGTCTCCGAGGCGGTCTCTGGGGCCGCCCTTGGAGGTCAATGGCAGGCTGGGCAGAGCCAGGCTGACGCTGCCACTACTCGGGGATCGTGGTCCTTTTTAAGCCATGCGACGAGTCAGGACAGCAGCATCCACAGCTCAGAAGGAAGCGCGTCCAAAGTGCCCGCGGGCCCTCTCACACCTTCCCTCCCAGGTGTCTGTGGGTGCCAACAAGAGGCGGTTCCTGCCAGGAGCAGACAGCCAAGGCGGGAAGTAAGTTAGAGACGTGGTTCTACCCTCCCAACTCCCTGGGGGACCTCAAGATCCAAGCTCACATAGTTGCCTGGTTCTCGGGGCCAAGAAGGTGGACCCCTCCTCATCCTCCAGGGCTTATCCTGAGCCCTGCCTGCGGTAGGTGAGTGTTTTAAGGTAACCCATTGGTTCTGTTGCCCCTCTTTTTGATGTTAATACTGAGTTCGTATCCTGGGGAAGCTTCTGGTCTGTGGTAAGCTGGGAAGGTCAGACACCCTAAGACAGGGAGCCTTGACTAACCCCCATCTGGGTGCCAGATTCTTCATTTCACTTTAACTCCCACTCTGAGGACATTGAAGTCCAACTGCTGTGAGCGCATGAGAGTTTTAAGTGCTGGGTTTCATGTTTTCCCTCTTGCCCTAAATTAGGGCAGGTAATGGTGTTTCCTGCCTAATGGGGGAAGATGACATGGTCAGGATTGGAGAGGATCGGAAGTTTCTCTGATAGGAAGGAAGCATGGAGCCCAGTTCCCGCCCTGAATCTGGGAGGACCTGGCTGCGGGAAGAGGCTTGTCACCTCGGATCGGATCGGGAGGGAAGCCAGCACTTCCTGGCCATCTTCGGCGGCAGGGATGGGAACAGTGCATTGATATGGTTCTTCCAGTCTACCCTCACGACCGGCTCTGGGGATCATCATTTTACATAGGAGGTAGCTGAGATGTGGAGAGGGCTGCTACTGGCCCGGGTCAAAGGACGAGAAGGTTGGAGATGTGAGAGTCTGAACTCAAATCTGCCTGGCTCTCCCGTGTGTGCACCAGGCAGCTTTAAGAGGTCAGTGCCAACCAGAATGTTTAACAGATTTCATAATTTCTCAAAGGCACAGACCGATTCAACAGGTCAGAACCTCTGCCGCTCCCATCTACCTGGATGCTCGGATTACCGTCCGCTGAATGACTCAGGCAAGGTAGGGCTGCCTCCAGGATGAACATGCTGCTGCTGCCGCCACATCCCAAATCTCCAAGCAGCACGCACGTGTTCACACTACAGGAAATGCTCTCGTGGTTTACTTTCTGTTGATAATTTTATATAATATGGCATGCATTTTAAAAAGAGGAATATGAAGAGCATCAGGGGAAAGCAAACAAGCTGTGTCCCAAGAGTGAGATCAGCTGACCAGGCCTCAGGGAGGCTGAAGCACTCCACTAGAGGATGGTCACCCGCTGTCTCACAGATGCCCCTGCAGGGAGCTGTGAGTCCAAAGTGCGTGTGTATCAGGGAATTCTGAGGCTGGATAAGAAGGTCAAGAGCTTCTAGATCACCGCAGAGAAGTCTGGCAGAACTGTGATCATTCTGGTAGCTAACCATTGACTTTTAGGTAAATGGAAACTAACCACAACTGTAAAAAGCAGAGTTTTTAAATTTACTTTGAGGTACTAAAAGGTTTGGTACATCTTTGGGTGATCTGTTTTCAGCAGTAGTAAAAGAAAAGACTAAGGTGAGCACATTCAAAACATCAACTAAAAAAAAAAAAAATCAACTTGCAACCTCTTGAGTGCATTTCCAGAGTATACAAATATTACTCTTTTCCGGGTGAGAAGTAAAAGTGAGCCAAGTGTCCTGCTCCCACCATGCAGGGACAGGTGAAGGCAGCATGACTCATGTTTCCTGCTGTCTCAGGGTGGAGCTGAGGGAAAAGCTCTGACTTGAAGGAAGTTGTTGCTTGCTCGGCTAACATCGCCCGGGATTGCTCACCTAAGGCTGTCCTGGCCATAGGATGCGTCCATGCGGTCAGCGTCATAAACCATAGTGATCCATGGTGTCAGGACCCCCGTCCAAGAGCTACAGAGCCTTCTCCGAGGAAGAATGCATTCAAACAAAAATGCATCTACACACACAGTACAGCGGGTTCCTGTTGAAATAGAGGCTCTTAGAAGCCAAGGACCTTAGGAGCACAGAGTTGCCATGTGGTCAGAGCCGGTGTGCTGCAGAGGTGATAGACTTGGAGCAGGTAAACATCTTTCCGTTTCCTGCCCATTAGAAGGTGACTATGAAGATCAGGTGATGGAGAGTATATTTAAAGGGATTCAGCACATAGGAAGCACCGATCATAGTAGCAGTTATTATTCTAATCACATCAGTCCCCCAAGATTTTGATACATATTTATCATTCACTAATTTGTATAAAATGTGTGTAAGCCAGTTTATATTGTCAAGCTGCTGTCACTTCTCTGACAACTCATACTTTTTCTCTTTTTGGAGGCCTCCAGCCTTCACAGCTCTAAAATGTGGGCTTGCTGGTCAGCTCTATCATTCCCTAGATAGAGACTGCCTTCAGCGGAAGAAGAGTCAGTGATGTCTAGAAAGCCCCCTCACCACCGCAGTTCAGTAAAGTAATGGTGGGCTTGAGTTTCAAAATAGGAACCACAGAAGGAAACAAACCCTTTTTATTTGTTATCTCCAGCTAGAGAAAGCATTGCAGCAGCACTCAGGAATTCTGGAGAAGGATTGCAAAACTTGCTGACCATGTGTACTTAAAAATCCAGAAGTCGTGAATGGGTATTAATGGCTAAGTAATAGTATCTCGTACTTGTTTAGAAGTTTAAAGTTTACAAGGTTCTCTTACAGAGGAAATCAAGAGTCAAAGTCCACTACCATTTAGTGGTATAACTGAGAGGTGGTTGGAGGAGTAAGAAAGAATCCATTAGCTTCACTAAATTGTCAGGTTCACCTAAGGCTCTTCCAAGAGCTTAATGGAGGAAGCTCTGTTTTGTGTCTTGACTGTTGGGTTTTCCTATAATTTTCTGTCTAAACCCCCTAGATGTTTCTCATGAGATTCCCCACTAATTACTTTGTCTAGTTCGGCGAGAGGCCCAAATTTTCAAATTCATACTATCACATAAAACCTGTTGTATATTGAGTGCAGAGCGCGCGCACGCGCGTGTGTGTGTGTGCATGCAAGCGTGTTCCATTTTGACGTGACCTCTTGACTGCTCTGAGTGGTCACACGTGCACACAACAGCTTCTGTGTCATACACACAAAGAGCTCTTCACTCTTAGTGGAAGGGAAACCCATGTTGAGTTATTCAAAGCCTAGATTACCTCACATTTGCAGAGCACGTTAACAAGTGTTCATATACACTGTTGTCTCATGGGAAATGCCACTATCCTATGGCATAGGTGATGTAGAAATGGTCATACCTATTTTCAGACAGACTCAGAAAAAAGGGACTGACTTTGAATGTTGCCAAATTGTCACTTCCTATCCTCAATTCTATCCAACAGTCTTTGTAACCAAAATTCTAGGGTGCTTATCTGATTTTTCATTTGTTTTGTTTTTCTAGTTCTTCATAGTAGGTCATTTTTATATTCAGAATTTTTAGAAATAAATATAAAATACATAATACTGGATAAGAGCTTATGGTGTGAAAGCCAACAGTTCATAGTCAGGTGAAAAATTTATTCTTATTCCAACAACCCTTCATTTCTGATCAGAGAGCCTTTCCCGTTTACAGTAAATTAGAACACTTGAGTATAAAAACTGTTCAAAGACATCATTACTAATTAGTCAGAAGATTTCAAAGTCATCTTCCATTACCTGGCTCCCTGGCTTATTTGGAGGTCCCCCTACTTTGTAAGGTATGAACCCCCCTGGACAAAACCTCAGAGGCAGAGGAAATGGAGTACTACAGGCTTCCAGCCGGACCTCATGGCTGGACTGAACATATTCTGGTTTCAAGGTTAGGTTGGGACTCTCCTGGGATGTGAGGGAGTGGACATGTTACTTATGCTGCAGAGGGGACTCTTTTCCTACATGAAGTGGTCTCTGTTGTCCATCTGTGTGATAAGGGGCCGAAAGACTTCCCCAGACTTAAGGATGAGATGCGAGGGCCTCCAAGGTCAACTGTGCACATCCCTCAATCTGCAGATGAGGAACCTGACGCCCATGGTTATCCTTGGCGACAGGCTGTAACTGCCACCCACGCCTCTTGGGTCCACTCCCAGGGCATTGCCATGAGTCGCTTCCTGCCTTTCCTCTTCAGAAACATCCTGGAATCAATGATTACTCTTTCAGTAATATCATGAAAACTTTAAATTTCAGAACAAAAACAATTTATCCTTAGTGTCTAGAGCAACAAAATGCTGTAACTATTTATTTAAAAACAGAAGTGGGGACTGTCCAAAAGAAACTGCAGGTAACATTTGCAGAGAACTGTTCCTGGTTAATGTGTGACTCACTCTCTCCAAAGGTGACACTACAGGGTTGACTGTGAATGGTCTTACTCACCTTTGCATCACTGGAGTCTCATTCCTTGTTCCCTGCCCCAGCTCTTCGCAGGGTCAGACTCCCCTGAGCCCTGCCTCCCGGGTCCTCAGAGTACCCATCACCCTACTGGCAGCATCTTGACCTTTTTCTCAGCAGCTTGGAACACGTCCAAGTCTTTTCCTGCATGAAATGACCTTCTCTGGACCGCACCTCTCTTGCTTACAGCCTCTTAGTAAAGTAATGACTGAGATAGGAAGACAGTTGAGTGAAGACATCCAGGTGGAGGAAAGAGCATACCAGAAAATCCTGTGATGGAAAGAATTGGATCTGCTCAAATGTGGAAGAGTCTACCGTGACCAGGACACAGAGGGTGACAGGGAGATTGGAGGGGTTGTTTCAGAAAAGTAGAGAGAAGATGTGAGGGCCATCTGGCTGACGTCTGTCACCCCACCATCACCGGGGTGATTTGGCTGATCTGACTGGCTAGCAAGCATCCCTTCCTCCCCCAGCGTTCTGCATGAGGCCCTCCCAAAGCTCCGCCACATTCCAAGCTTTCTGGTCAGATGCATATGAATGCATATGCATATGAATGCTCTCCGTTGTTAGAACCTCCTCTCAAGGTCCATTTGTAGAATGGGGAGTAGCCAAATTTCCACACATGTCCAGATGTCCAGATGAGGCAATGCAGGTCAAGTCTGCCTCCCCCTACACCCCAAAAAAGCTGAAAGCCAGATGATTATGCACTGCAGTCTTCAGACCCAGTAAGGAGTACAGATTTTTTTCTTAAATGCAGTGGGGAAACTGTTTATAATTCTAAGGACAATCCAGAAGGGAGATGCAGGAGCCATCTGAAGGCAAGTAGAAAGCCAAGAGGACAGATGCTTTGTTTTCTTTTTTATCCTTGAGGGAGGGGTGCTTAGTAAAGTTAGGACTCCAAGTATCAGGTTTGACAAAGTAGTGCCCAAGTAGTGCCCACTGTAATATTTTTAGAAAGACTGTTTTTTTAAAAAGATTTTGTTTATTTATTCATGAGAGACACAGAGAGAGCGGCAGAGACACAGGCAGAGGGAGAAGCAGGCTCCCTGAGGGGAGCCCGATGGGGGACTTCATCCCAGGATTCCAGGATCACACCCTGAGCTGAAGGCAGACCCTTAACCTCTGAGCCACCCAGGCGTCCCTGAAAGACTGTTAATGTGTTATTAGATTTTGTTTTTTGTGTTATTTTGGAAAGATGGAAAACAGACTGGAACGGTCGGGAATGCAGGAGATGGAGAGTCAGGGGCAAATTGCTCAGAGGAGGGCAGGTGATGCCTGGAAAGAGGGAGGTAGGGTGTGAGGGTAGGCCCACCGTGGTAGGTGGGAGAGACAGGCCCTGGTCACCTGGGTAACCTGGCGGAGAAGAAGGTGTCTGGGACAAGGTGGTGAGCAAGAGAAACAGGGCCCTTGGAGGGTGTGCAGGACAGAACCAGAACACGGGGGAAGCAGAGACAGTCACGGAAGCCCCGCCGTGCTCCTTTCTGGTGTGTAACAGCGGTTGTTACATGAGCCCATGGCTGCCACCTTCATCAAGCCGCTGCTGGTCCCATCACTCCCAACAGGTCCTCTGTGGTTGGCTGCAGTAACTCGGCGAGCAAGGTGTTGACACTCCCAGACTTCTTTCACCAGCTCGTTTTCCGTCTCATTTGTACCATATGAAAATGTTTGTATTGGAATGAGAGTTGACTACAGTGGAAGTGAAAAGAGTCCCGTTGCATATTCTTGCTGCAGAGACAGAGAAATATTTACTTTCATCAAAGGCACAGCATGACCAAAAAGCCAATTTCCCTCAGACACTGTCTCAGTGAATTGTGCAGTATTAGAACCAGACAAGACCCAATGCCTACACTGTACAGACGGGGACACTGAGGACCAAGGAAATCACAGAAATTCCCTGAAGTTAAATTTTCAAGGCATAGGAGTAGTCAGTGGCAGAGCAAGAACTTCTAATTGGGAGACACCTACAGTGGGGTCTATGGACAGCAGGTGCCTTCTCATGTCGAAGCAGCTTTCCTAAACATACTCACCTGTCCCTACCACCCCTTAAGCTCCAAATGGAGATTCCCGCCTGCTCCCTGGCCACCTGCAAGGATTTGTCTGGTCTTGTTCCTTCTCTGCAGGACCACTGGTAAAAAAGTTACCCACTACCCACTGGGTCAGGGAGCCCTTGGGGCAGAACCAGCTCAGTGCACAGGGTCAGGCCTGGGCACAAGGTTGGGTCAGAAACAAACCTAGAGATGTGATGTGAGGCCAGGCTCCTGAGGTCAAAAGAAGATAGAACAGAGTGGTTGTGTTCTCTAAGTAATGAAGCCCAGAGCCTTGGTGAGATCAGAGGTTGAGCTGGGAAGGACAGCCAAAAAAGCAACATCTGGACATAAGCCCAGGCTGAAATGGTGGATGGTCCCAAGGCTGAGGTCTTCCTGGCAGAGCCGCCAATCGAATAGTCCCTATGAACCATGCCCAAGTATATTCACTGAAACCTGCGTGGCTGATGGAGCCAGTTGATTCTGTACAAAGAGTGGCCAGAAGACTACCAGCCACACCCGGACCCTCCCGGGTGAAAGCACCTTCAGGTCCTGCCCAGGCACCCTGGCAATGAAGAGCAGATGTGCCTACGTGGGTCCAGGTCCTCTAGGAAAGGGACTATTAATCTGGAGGACGGGGAAGAAGGGGGAGAAATGGCTTATATCTGGCATCAAATTACTGGAAAGGATACTTTGTCGCTCAAGTGAGAACCACTGCCACCTGGTCCTGCTCGAGGGACAGATGCAAACAACACATTTTCTAATTATTTCCCGAATCTTTGGCATATTACAAACTCACGATTCTGCTTCCTTGGGGATAACAGGAGCACCGCATTCAATAAAATCAATAAAGATTCATTGAACTCGGTAGGTGAGCTGCTCGGGAGCCCAGAAATAGTCTTGTCAGGATAGTAGGTACCTGGTCATCAAGATAAGCCTCTGAATAGCCCAAAGGAAATATCTCAAAAAGAGATGGGGAAGAAGACCAGCAGGCAATCCAACGTTGGCCCAATTGCTGCTCGTCCTGGGGGAGCCCAAGTCTCTCCTGCAAGACAACCAGTCTACTCGAGAGCAAGATGCTGTCAGGACTGCTTCCTCGTCATAGAGGCAACCTTGCAGAGGTCTTCCTCTTCCCTCAGAGATTCCAATTCAGCACATGCTTTCCTGTGAGAAATTCTCCAGTCCCTTACAATTATATTTTAAACACCCAGTCATAGGAAAAAAGTCCATACATAGACTAACATACATGTTTAATCTACAGTATTCTCACTTGAGTGTACAAAATGTACATTCATTTGCCAATCCTTCAGTGGAAGTCCTCTTCAAAGTTTGCATTTTCTTTCTTGCACATGCCACACCCATATTGAGGTTTATAATGTAGAGCAAGGAATTAAAGGCACCTGCTCAGTAACATGAGTGCACACCCTTCCATTTATCCCCAACTGACAACTGTTATTCACTCTTATAATTCAGCAGCATCTCACCTTGATCTGGTTTTACAAAACTCTAAACTTAGTTTTCTGGCAGATAGCAATGCCATTTCCATGTTTATCTTTTATTGATTTATAGCATCTTTAATTACATTGTGTGAATATAAAACAGACATAAACTGTTGGCCTTGGGCGATCACACCCCTTGCGTGTCACCTGGAGTATACCAGTGACAGGTAAGTTAGCCGTAAGCCTGAGAGGGCCATGCTGCGGGCATCCTGTGGTTACAGTGGGTCTGGAGAACACCCTCTGACCTGAAAGTCTATTCAATGGGGCAGTTAGGGCCCTCGTCCTGGACACTGACTTTCTCTGATGTCCTGGCCTTCAATCTGCTCAGCAACTCATGACATTCTTAATCATGTTTGGGAATAAAAAATATTAGCTAATGGCATTCAGAACTGAAGCACTTGCTGAGAGGCATGTGGAGATTTTATCTGGCTTTGTGGCCAAATACATTTGCTAACTGAAGAACATTCTATGGAAGTGAAGGCCTGGGGCTCCAACAGCCCAAGCGGGTCAGAGGTCTGTTATCAGGCACCGGTCCTTGACTATCTGGCCGCGGGCAAAAGGAGAACAGGACAGAGGACTAAAGTCCAGTTCTGAAGAGGTAGGGAGACTGACGCATCCATCCATACAGGTAGACACAAGGTCAGAGCCAGGGCTGCCAGAGGTCTGGGGTCACATTCGGCTTCAGGTGGAGGACAAGACACAGAGGCCACATCCAGATCTGGGTCTCATGCTTCGCCCTCGGGAGTTCAGAGGGGAGCTCTTCAGAAACCGGTTGGGTTTGGACGCATACAATCTTACATAATAGCTTTAATGAATTCTTCATCCACAGTGTATTGCGTCCTATTTCCATGCTTGAAATTAGAGAAACAGAAAGACTGCCTGCTGATTGGAGAAGGCAAAATTTACTGTCCTTCCAACTGGATTTATTATTACCTGTCCAGAGTACAGGAAGTGCACACACTACTGATTTTTTTTTTTTTAATTGAGCTGTAGAGGCTGCCTGAGACCCAAAGTCTATAGGAGCTGGAGCACTGGGATGAACACAGCACCTCAGCTGCCCTCTTGGCTTAAAGGCACATGATTGCTGCAACACCTCCCCTCATGCCTCTGATACAAGTGTGGCCTCTGACTATTATTTTCGGTAGGTTAACACTCAATCCTTCTGCACCCAAAAGATGGGTAGTTGAATTTGGATTGTTGTGTTAATGTTCACTTACTTATAATATGCATGCTATTGTTATTGCCATGGCACAAAAATTTTCTGTAGACACAGAAGTCCACCAGTGCAACAAAACTTGTCCCAAGTCAGGCTGTTTGTGAAGTGACTATTCAGGGCAGCTTGCTCATAACCAACTCTCCTTTCCAGTGTAAAGTAAATGCTGGTTGTTTTTTCATGTTTGATTGGTTGTTTTTTTGGTTTAACTCTCATGATTGTTAGAAGGAAAGTAAACATATGGTAAAAAGAACACGCTGTTTATTTTTGGATTGACATTTCAAATACATATTTCTATATCCAGATGCCAATTTAAGATTATTCTAAGAAGCATCAAAAATATAATCTTGAAAATGCAAAAGGACTAGATTATACTACACAATAATCAAGTTACTGTCATTTTATTTATTTATTATTTATTTTTCATTTTATCATAAATGTAAGATCTTGAAGTAAATACTCCTATAGGAAACAGGTTTATCAGTTTAATTTTAAATTCAAATTCAGTTTGTAAGGTCATGATACAATATTTGTTCCAAACACTTTTCTGAAAGGGACCCTAAGAGAAACAACCAGCCTTAGGAAGCCCTGAGCAAGGAAGAGGTTGAAATCATCATGGTGTGGCATGCCAACACTTTATAGCTATTAAATAAATATGACTCCCTTGAATGACCTAATTAGTGGATTAATAGAATTTGGTCAGGGAAAAGTTAGCCTGAAAGGCTGAGATTCAAAATACTTCTTGTCTGGCAAAGAACTACATTTCAGATCCTCGTGCCCACAAATGACCAGCTTGCAACCTAAACACGTAACCTTAGTATGAGCTGGTCATGTACCTCAAAACTATCAAAATAGTATCCTTTTATTTCAGATTTTGATTTTTGTCCTCCATTCCTGATATGAGAAATAATCCAACCAGGAATCATTATTCCCCTAACAAAGTCCTGGGTGCTCACATTCATCTGAAGTGAATAAACACTGGGTGTTACCCTGCTCCTCAGTTTTATAATCTATAAACAACAGCCGCTGTGAAGGCATGCATTCCAGTGGAGAAATGGTGCCCTCTGTACATTTTCTGACTGTTTTACATCTGTGGTTTCATCATTATGAAAGAGAGAGCTGCCTTAGTCAGAAGCCATGAGGACAGCTGAAGAATTCTCCCCACATCTTGCCAGTCCCTCAGAGCACTGTTTTTGGTCATTTTTATTATTCACAATTGTACAATATTCCCACATATGAAGTGAAGGCTCCTTTGGTTTGGGGAGTTCATGTATGACTGTTTGGACCCATCCTGTCATGCCCGGAGTAGATGTGGTATGACTTTCCTTCTGTTGTTTCGAACCACACACCAGCGCACTTGGCTAGGGGCGGGGCCCGGCAGAGAGGGCAGGTTAGCGCATCTACCAAGCTGGTGCTAGGTGCCCCCGCCCCTGTTCTCCCGAATGATGCCTGCAAAGCTGTGCTCCGTGGCTTCTATCCACAGAGTTCTGAGTCTCTCTCTTTCCCCTCATGGCCTTTATGACATCACCTTGTCATGACCGTAACTTGCTCACCTGAAGCTCTATAGCTCTGTCTTCATTTTTGGGTTAGCAGAGCTTAAAGACAAAAGTATATAAAAAGCAACTAGAAGTCTAAGTGGTGAAGAAACATAATTATTCCCTTGACAGTTGCTGCTAGTCTGTTTTTTTTTAAAAAGCCTTCAAAAAATTTTTAAAAAATTTAAAAGCCTTCACTTAGAAACAGAATTGACTTGATTTCACCCACCAATGCTAATTTCTTGTGTTATTTTGTATCTATTAGCAAAAGATACAGGTCTTCCTCTTCCTTCCTTTGGGATGAAAAAGTGAAAATGCTGAAACCAGTAGACCTCGGTGGAGTCTTACAGAAGTTACTCAGGAAATTCCTAGCGTGTCCCCCCCTTGAGCTTCTAATTTCCAATTCCCCTTCTATTTAATTTCATATCACTCACTGGGTCTGTGTGATACATGTCGGGCACCTTTGTAGTGTCAGAGTATTTCCTGTGCTGTGTGTATCCAAAGCACACACACTGTGCACTTCTTGAGATTCCCCAGTGACGGCATCCAGGAGAAAGCTTTCCAGCCTAGAGCATTGTGAGGATTTGAACCTCACTTAGAGGGATGAGCTGCTACAATTTAAGAGCTCAGAAACAGTATTTTCCAAAGCTGAGATTCTTACTTAATGCTAGGACAATTCAAAACAAGACCTGCATCGTAAAGTATTTGGGGAATGATTAATCAGCATTGTATCTATCCCAGATTTCAGTCGTGTGTATGTGTGTGTGTGTTTATAAAAAGCAAAAGGGATTAACTTCTTTTGTGAGCCATTTATCCCTTGCATAATGGGGCCAATGTGCATCACAACTATTGCTTTGTTATTATATCATATTCTCCTTCTTTTTGTTCCAACGTGTATTCCTATGCAGATAAGGACAGTGTCTCTTATTTTTTTCAGACATGGATGATCCATTTCATTTCCCTGAATTATCATCCAGAAAAGGTAAACTCTCACTAACATGCCTTTTAGCCAACTTGGTGCTACTCAGATCACAGTCAGGGTTAAATATATTAATATATTATATTCATGTTCAGAATAGGAAAGTCTAAAAAGTTTAATGGTATACTGAAATTAAGGAGAATCTATAAAGCTGTATATGTTCTCAGCCTCAAGAAATAGGTTCAAATTTGTTGATGAGAGCTTTCCATGGGGAAACAGATACCATGAGAATTGAGCCTGAGTTAAAGTCAAATCCTATTTTATCAATTTCTTGGATATATTGTACCATCATTAAAGATTTCCAAGAAAAAGGGATCCCTGGGTGGCGCAGCGGTTTGGCGCCTGCCTTTGGCCCAGGGCGCGATCCTGGAGACCCAGGATCGAATCCCACGTCGGGCTCCCGGTGCATGGAGCCTGCTTCTCCCTCTGCCTGTGTCTCTGCCTCTCTCTCTCTCTCTCTCTCTCTCTCTCTGTGAGACTATCATAATAAATAAAAATTTATTAAAAAAAAAAAAGATTTCCAAGAAATGGACCTTCTCTCTGGTCCCACTCAGCCTATTTAGCTGATTGCAAACCAGGTGGGTGGGCTCTCATCTCTGGTGTCTTCTAGAGCAGTGAGCTCCCTTTTTCCCATCCCCAGTGATGGGATCTCTCATCCCCAGACTGCACTTTGATGTCTTCAATTTTGAGCTGGAACTTGCAAGTACTACTATGAAGACATTTTGTGGAGGAAACTCTGAGGCAAAGTTTACAAAGTTTACAAGGACAGAATGTCAAACTTTCAAGAATATTAAAGTCAGTCTGAGCGTGGCAAAAGGAGACACAGGCTGATGAGACCACAGAGTTGCTGTATTGAGGCACCAAAGCTAGAGATACCTAGTGTTCTTTGAGCCTTCATAGTGCCTCACTCAGCAGTGCTATTAGCTACAGCTATTACAGCCACCCATTAGTAAGTGAGAAAAGGTAGGCTACCAAGGTGAAGCCACTGGTCTGAGGCCACATAGCTACTCACCTGCAGAACCATGTTCATACTGAGGACCTCTCATTCCAAATTATGGGTGTCCACCACAACCATGTACTGTTTCTATGTCCAAGAGGATAAAGGGAAATCAGTTTTGAGGGAATGGGAAAGTTGCATTTGAGACAGAGACTGCAGTATTTCCAAAAGCTGACAGGCATGAGGTCTTTAGTAGTAGTGTAGTGAATGACAAATAACACAGTACAATTGGAAGCTAATGTCTGAAGTGACCTAAGATGAAACACTTGTCTGAATTGACTGTGACGGTGACTCCCAGGATAAGACTGTAACCTCCCATGGAGCAGTGTGTGTGCATGTATGTGCAGGCGTGCACATATATATGTCTGTGTGCACTGGGGGAGGTATGCAGTAAATGGAGAAATGGAAAGAAAATGCTTTCAGAATAGGACTGGTTGAAAAGAATCTTCCAGAAATGGGATCCCAGCTGCTGATCCAGTTGCAGGATCATTCAGGCAATGACCAATTTATGATGGGTCATTTCTAGTAGATGTTCAGGAAATGCTGGATGCAGACTGCATCTTAACTTTCCTCCATCCACTTTCCTGCCCCCATCTTATCCCCATGTTCAGTTGACAGAGATGAAGGAAGAGAGTTAAAATAAACATGCTGAAAAGGAGATGTCTCTTCATTGACTCTCTGAGAGAAGCTCTGGAAAGCCCGTGTCCCCGCACCCCTGAATTAAATAGCTAAATCCATGAGAATAAGATCTTTATCTGTCTCCACCCAACATTTTGAACCTAGCTCTCCCCATTCCTGAGTGCCAAGATTATCCTGTAGCTCCAGCTTTTTGCATGCTCTAATACCATTAGTATTTAGAAATAATTTATCTTTAATCAGGAGAGCCATGCTCAGGTTGTTGCGAATCACCTACTTTGAATGACAAGTCCAGACTAGATCCAAATAATTAATAGGAGGCAGGTAAAGTAATTAAGGAATAGAACACAGTCGGCAGTGGTGCCTCAGAGGTCATGTGTGTATGTTGCCAACCAGGAAATAAAGGGCTTTCAGACCTCAAGGAGTTCACGTGGCTTCACTGCCCTTAAATTTGCTAATTTACAAATGAAATTGTGAGGTTAGCGCCTCTGACTTCTGTGGAGGTACCACAGAGTGTACAAGGAGGGTCTCCTGTGGTGGAATTTGAAAAACCCTCAGCATCTTTTTTTCTGTATATTTGCTACTTTACTCAGTTGGACACAGGCAGTGGAGTCTCCATTTGACTTCACTGTGCGGGGCTGAAAGTATTCCTATAAACAGGAATACAAGTGCAGTACATAGCAGAATAGATATAAAGACTTGGAAGACACTCTGATCCAGTTAAATTTCCATTGGTGGTATAAGGTTAGGTCACAGTAGGTGACCAACTGCTCTGCCTTTCCCAGGACCGTCTTGAAAATTTGGGATGATTGGTCATCCAGAAGAACACTGTCATTCTCAGGAAACCGGGTGCCCCTGACCTCACTATGTAATTATTTGATAACGTCTATATAATTTTTAAGTTTCCCCTCTGTCTCTTGTTTTTGGTAATTTATGTACTGAAACTATATTGATTTTGCTGATTCATCTTTATATTTTAAAAACATAATTTCACAAAGAGAAAAAGGAAAAGAGTTGAATAATCACCCCAATTTAAAATTGTAGGGTGTCTTGGGAAAATAGTCTGGTAGCTCCTCAAAAAGTCGATCAGAATTACCATCTGACCCATCCATTTTACAACTCAGTTTATACCCAAGATAATTGAAAATACATGTCCACATAAAAACTTGTATGCAGATATTCATAGCAGTATCATTCATAATAGGCAAAAAATGGAAACAACTCTAATGTCTATAAGCTGATGAATGGATACATAAAATGTGCTATATGCAATATAATGTAATATTGAGCCATAAAGAGGAATGAAGTACTGATCCATGCTATAACAGGAATGAACTCTGAAAAATTTATGTAAGTCAAAGACCCCATATACAAAAGTTTCCATATGGCATGACTCCATTTCTAGAAATGATATGTGCAGAAGGGGCATATCCATGGAGATAGAAAGCGATAGGCTCCAGACAGGGGAAGGAAGGAATCCTGCTGATGGGTCAGAGTTGCTTCATGGGAGCAATAAGGAGATCCTAGAATTAAGTACAACCTTGTGAACTATGCCCTTTCAATGAACAACTTATGTGTTATATTAATTATACCTCAATTTAAAAACAAGAACATTTTCCACAAATGAAGTTTATGAGTTTCTAGATTACAAATATTTATTGAGTTCTCATCAAAAGAAATGTCGAAGAAGTTTATACTAAAGTACATTATTGTGAAATTGGAGAACACTGGGGACAAAGATCTGAAAAGCTTTCAGCAAGGCAGAAGAAAAAGTCACTATGATCAAGACTCTTGCACTGAACTTTTTCAATAGTAATTTTACATATAATAAGAAAATGGAACTTGGTCTCAATTTCTAAGCAATAGTGTCATTTTTCTAACCCTAACCAAACTATCAATCCAGTGTAAGAACAGAGAAAAAGCATTCTTAGATATACACAGTATCTTTTCTCAAGAAGCTATTGGACGATGGGGTCCCTTCTATAAAGTTCCATCAACAGGTTCTCCATGCAGGAGAAAGGTGGGGCATTATCAGAATGAAAGGTCTCTGGCTTCCCTTGGGCCTGGGGGAATCCCAGTCACTGTGTGGCTTTGTCCCTGAAAGTTTTTTTGTTTTTTATTTTTGTTTTTGCTTTGTTACAGTAGAGGTTTTGTTTCTCACAGGGTGACGTGGGCACGTGCTATATTATGGACCCATGAAATCATTGCCAGTGGTAGGTGGGGAGGTAGAAGAACCACAGTGGAGGTATTTAAGGAGAAGCAGGAGGCCAGTATCTGTCTGGTGACATACATAACAGAAAAGGCAAGAGGCTGGAGCCTTGGAGACCCTGCGGCCCTGGAGAGTAGGCTGTAGCTGATATTCTTGATTCTGCTCACTCATACGGCCATTCTGCACTGGACAAAGGAAGAATTCACCACAAAAGAAGGAACCGGAAGTGATACTCTCTGCCGCAGATGTACTTGATATGGATTATATGGATTTAAGTAGCATGTCAGAGATACTATTCGGAAGTACAAATATGAAATTACCAGTGGCTCTGGAAGAAAGCATAAAGGACTCTAGAGATTCTCTAACTGCAGAATTGAGATCTAATCAGGCCAAAATTAAAAATACTTTAACTGAGATGCAATCTAAACTGGATGCTCTAACTGCTAGGGTTAATGAGGTGGAAAAGAGAGTGAGTGACATAGAAGACAAGTTGATGGAAAGGCAGGAAGCCAAGGAAAAAGAGAAAAACAAGAACACATGAGAAAGGCTTCAAGAATAAATGATAGCTTGAGAAGGTATAATACTTCTCTTATTGAGATTCCAGAAGAATAGAGAGAGACAGAAAGGACCACAAAGTATATTTGAACAAATCACAGCAGAGAAATTCCCTAATCTGGGGAAGGAAACAGTCATTCAGATCCAAAAGATAGAGAGGTCCCCCTCAAAATCAACAAAAACTGATCAAAGCCCCGACATATAATAGTGACACTTGCAAATTTCAAAGATAAAGAGAAAATTTTAAAAGCAGCACAAGACAAGAGATTCTTAACTTCTATGGGGAGAAATATTAGATTAACAGCAGACCTCTCCACTGACACCTGGCAGGCCAGAAAGGGCTGGCAGGATATATTCTGCATATTAAACAAGAAAAACATGCAGCCAAGAATGCTTTATCCAGTAAGGCTGTCATTCAGAATAGAAGGAGAGATAAAGAGCTTCCAGGATAGACAGAAACTGAAAGAATATGTGACCACTGAACCGGCTCTGCAAGAAATATTAAAGAGAACCCTGTAAAAGAAAGAGGGAGAGCAAGGAAGCAATCCACAGAAACAGGGACTGTAGAGGTAATACTATGACACTAAATTCGTATCTTTCAATAGTTACCCTGAATGGGAGTGGGCTAAATGATCTCATCAAATATGCAAGGTATTGGACTGGATAAAAAAGTAAGGCTCATCTATATGCTGTCTACAAGGGACTCATTTTAGACCTAAGGACACCTCCAGCCCAAAAATGAGTGGGTGGAGAACCATTTATCATTCAAATGGTCCTCGAAAGAAAGCTGGGGTAGCCATCCTCATATTCGATAAATCAGATTTTATACCAAATATGTAGTAAGGGATGAAGAGGGACATTATATCATACTTAAAGGGTCTATCTAACAAGAAGACCTAACAATTATGAATATTTATGCCCCTAATGTGGGAGCCACCAAGTATATCAATCAATTAATAACCAAAGTAAAGAGATACTTAGATAATAATGCATTAATAGTAGGAGACTTCAATATGGCACTCTCAGCAAAAGACAGATCTTCTAAGCAGAATATCACCAAAGAAACAAGGGTCTTGAATGATACACTGGGCCAAATGGATTTCACAGATATTTATAGAACATTCCATCCTAATGCAATTGAATACACATTCTTCTCAAGTACACATGGAACTTTCTCCAGAATAGACCACATACTGGGTCACAAATCAGGTCTCGGACTCCTAACTCTGGGAAACGAGCAAGGGGTGGTAGAAAGGGAGGTGGGCGGGGGGTGGGGATGACTGGGTGGCAGGCACTGAGGGGGCACTTGATGGGATGAGCACTGGGTGTTATTCTACATGGTGGCAAATTGAACACCAATTTAAAAAAAAAATCAGGTCTCAACCAATACCAAAAGGTTGGAATTGTCACCTGCATATTTTCAGACCACAATGCTTTGAAACTAGAACTCAATCACAAGAAGAGAAAAAAAAAAAATCACAAGAAGAAATTTGGAAGAAACTCAAACACTTGGAGGTTAAAGAGCATCCTACTAAAAGATGAATGGATCAACCAGAAATTGGAGAAGAATTAAAAATATTCATGGAAACTAGTGAAATGAAAAATACAACCATTCAAAATCTTTGGGATTTTATTACATCTCAATACAAGCCTACCTCAAAAATTTGGAAAAACCTCAAATACACAAGCTAACCTCGCACCTAAAGGAACTGGAGAAATAACAGAAAATAAAGCCTAAACCAAGCAGAAGAAGAGATATAATAAAGATTAGAGCAGAACTAAATGAAATAGAGACCAGAAGAACTGTGGAACAGATCAACAAAACCAGGAGGTGGTTCTTTGAAAGAATTAATAAGATAGATAAACCCCTAGCTAGTCTTATCAAAAACAAAAGAGAAAAGACTCAAATTAATAAAATCACGAATGAAAGAAGAGAGATCACAACCAATACCAAGAAAATACAAACGATTTTAAAAATGTGTTATGAGCAAATATATGCCAACAAATTAGGCAATCTGGGAGACAGGGATGCATTTCTGGAAACATACAAAATACCAAAACTAGAACAGGAAGAAATAGAAAACCTGACCAGGCCAATAACCAGGGAGGAAATTGAAGCAGTCATCAAAACCTCCCAAGACACCAAAGTCCAGGGCCAGATGGCTTCCCAGGGGAATCCTACCAAACATTTAAAGAAGAAATAATACCAATTCTACTAAAGCTGTTTCAATGATGGAAATGGAAGGAATACTTCCAAACTTGTTCTACGAGGTCAGCATTACCTTGAGCCCAAAACCAGACAAAGATCCTACCAAAAAGGATAATTACAGACCAATACCCTTGATGAGCATGGGTGCAAAAATTCTCACCAAGATACCAGCCAATAGGATCCAACAATACATTAAGAGGATTATTCACCATGACCAAGTGGGATTTATCCCCTGGAAGCAAGGGTGATTCAACATTTGTAAAACAATCAACATGACAGATCACATCAATAAAGAAAAGACGAGAACTATGTAATCCTCTCAGTTGATGGAGAGAAAGCGTTTGATAAAATATAACATCCATCCCTGATTAACACTCTTCAAAGTGTAGGGATAAAGGTAATATTCCTCAATATCATAAAAGCCATTTATGAAAAGCCTACAGAGAATATTATTCTCAATGGGGAAAAACTGAGAGCCTTTCCCCTAAGATCAGAAACATGACAAGGATGTCCACTCTCACCACTGCTATTCAACATAGTACTGGAAGTCCTGGCCTCAGCAATCAGACAACAAAAAGAAATAAAACGCATTCAAATTGGCAAAGAAGAAGTCAAACTCTCCCTCTTCACTGATGACATGATCCTGTATATAGAGAACCCAAAAGACTCCACCCCAAAATTGCTAGACCTCATACAGCACTTCAGTAATACGGCTGGATACAAAATCAATGCACAGAAATAAGTGGCATTTCTGTACACTGACAATGAGACTGAAGAAACAGAAATTAAGGAATCAATGCAATTTACAAATGCACCCAAAACCATAAGATATCTAGGAATAAACCTAATCAAAGAGGGAAAGGAACTGTACTACAAAACTACAGAACACTTCTGAAAGAAATCAAGGAAGACATAAGGAGATGGAAAAACATTCCATAATCATGGATTGGAAGAATAAATATTGCAAAAATGTCTATGCTACCGAGAGCAATTTACTCATTCAGTTCAATACTTGTCAAAATACCATGGACTTTCTTCACAAAGCGGAACAAATAATCTTAAGATTTGGATGGAACCATAAAAGACCCTGAATAGCCAGAGTAATATTGAAAAAGAAAACCAAACTGGGGGCATCACAATGCCTCACTTCAAGCTGTATTACAAGCTGTGATCATCCAGATGGTGTGGTACTGGCACAAAAACAGACACCTAGATCAATGGAACAGAATAGAAAACTCAGAAAAAGACCCTCAACTCTATGATCAACTAATATTTGACAAAGCAGGAAAGTCTCTACTGGAAAAAGGACAGTCTCTTCAGTAAGTGGTGTTGGGAAAATTGGATAGACACGTGCAGAAGAATGAAACTAGACCCTTCTCTTACACCAGACACAAAGATAAACTCAAAATGGTTGACAGATCTAAATGTGAGACAAAATCCATCAAAATCCTAGAGGAGAACACAGGCAACACCCTTTCTTAACTTGGCCACAGCAACTTCTTGCAAGACACATCTATGAAGGCAAGAGAAACAAAGGCAAAAATGGACTATTGGGACTTAATCAAGATAAAAAGCTTCTGCACAGCAAAAGATACAGTCAACAAAACTAAAAGACAACCTACAGAATGGGAGAAGATATTTGCAAATGACTTGTCAGATAAAGGGCTGGTATCCAAGATATATAAAGACCTTATTAAACTCAACACCCAAGAAACAAACAATCCAATCATGAGATAGCAGAAGACATGAATAGACATTTCACCAAAGAAGACCTACACATGGCCAACAAGCACATGAGAAAATGCTCCGCATCACTGGCCATCAGGGAAATACAGATCAAAACCACAATGAGATCTCACCTCACACCAGTGAGAATGGAGACAATTAACAAGGCAGGAAACCACAAATGTTGGAGAGGATGGGGAGCAAGGGGAACCCTCTTGCACTGTTGGTGGGAATGGGAACTGGTGCAGCCACTCTGGAAAACTGTGTGGAGGTTCCTCAAAGAGTTAAAAATAGACCTGCCCTATGACCCAGCAATTGCACTGCTGGGGATTTACCCCAAAGATACAGATGCGGTGAAACACCAGGACACCTGCATCCCGATGTTCATAGCAGCAATGTCCACAATAGCCAAACTGTAGAAGGAGCCACAATGTCCTTCGACAGATGCATGGATAGAGAAGATGTGGTCTGTGTATACAATGGAATTACTCAGAAAGGACAAATACCCATCATTTGCTTCAACGTGGATGGAACTGGAGGGTATTATGCTAGTGAAATAAGTCAATCAGAGGAGTACAATCATCATATGGTTTCACTCACAGTGGAATATAAAAAATAGTGAAAGGGATTATAAAGGGAAGGAGGGGAACTGAGTGGGAAAAATTAGAGAGGGGGATAAACCACGAGAGACTCCTACTCTGGGAAACAAAGGATTGCAGAAGGAGAGGTGGGTGGAGGGATAGGGTGTCTGGGGGATGGGCACTAAGGAGGGCACTTGATGAGTTGAGCACTGGATGTTATAGTATATGTTAGCAAATTGAATTTAAATTAGAAAAATTCATATCTGAAAAAAAATTAAAGGTCTCTGGAGGAGTCATGAGTGAAGAGAGGAGACATTCAAGCTGGAAGGAGACACACAAGGCCCAAGGACAGGAAGAGCCATGATATTGTGTGATACAGGCAGTACATTCGTTCTTGCACATCGGGGCACACAGCAATCACACGGGGTAATGTCGCAGTGAGTATTCCAGGCCTGCCACTGGAGATTCTAGTTTGGTAAACCTGGATTAGAATCTAGATTCTTATATAGGTGATATAATGATGCCTGTGGTTACAGACATAAGCATTTGAGTCACATAGACCAGATTTAAATCCCAATCCCCTCCAGCAAGTAAAGACATGATATCATTGAATCGCTTAATTTCCCCAACATGCCACTTGCCCAGTTCAAAAATGGGAATATGAGTACATAGTTGTGTTATAAAGGGTAGTGTTTGCAATGTTTTCGTGCGTATGAATACTTAGCATAGTACTAGCACCTAAAAAGTCTCAGTACAAAAACTAAGAGCTGGTTCTTTGAAAATATAAATAAAATTGACAAACTTTTAGCTAGACTAAGAAAAAGAGAATGGATCTGTAAAAACTAAAATTATACCTGAAAGAAGGGACAAGACCACTAAGGACATTGCACAGAAGTACAAAGGACCATAAGAAACTCCTAGGAGGAGCTGCACACCAGCAAAGTGGACAACCTAGAGAAAACTTGATAAATTCCTAGAAACACAACCTGCCAAGATTAAATCAGGAAGATATAGAAAACCTGGATAGATCAATGACTGGTAAAGAGATTGAGTCACTAATCAAAAACTTCCAAAGAAAAACCTAGGACCAGATGGTTTCGCTGTGGAGTTTCACCAAACATTTAAAGAAGGATTAATGCCAATCCCTCTCAAACACTCCCCAAAACTGAGGAGGGACCATTCCCGAACACATTTTGTGAAGCCAGCGTTACCCTGCTACCAAAGCCAGATTGGAAAGACTCTACAGGAGGAGGGCCTTGCTCAGGTGATTGGAGTGAGGTGTGGCACTGGGCACTGCCACAGCTGGATGTGGCCCAGGACACGCTGTGTGAGTGTTTCTTTCCTTTTTTGCTTTCACTCTGATCTAAGACTAGAACTTTACCTGTCCAAGTGTCACTATTAACAAGGTAAAGCTGCATTGTAATGGAACAAGGGGCATCCAGAAGATTCAGTCGTGTAAAATATGGGGTCTTGTCATTGCAAGGTAAGTGAAAAATACTGTGCTGCTGGTCATTGCCAGCACAAAAAAGCACAAGAGTAAAGAAATGAAACGTGTTGTTTAGAAGAGGAGCGCCATCCCAGGTAGTTAAGATCTAGTCCCTTCCTAACCACCCTCAACAGACAAGGACTCCGCTGCCCCCACGTGAGCCGGTGGGCTGGCTGGACGATGGGAGCCGGCAGCAGTGGATTCAGGTTCTGCCACCGGAGGAGCTTCTACCCCTTTCTGCCTTTTATGGATAAAGGAGGATGGATGGATGGACTAGGCATCAGTGACTCAGTCAATCAACCGTCTGGGCTCCCTTATATTTCATTTGAAAAACAGGGGGACTGGATTGAGTTGTGATCATTCTTCAAAGAAAATCTTGATCTAGGAAGCAGATGAACCTGGTGCTGTGGGGAGTCCTCAGCCAAGGTCGTGGTGCCTCCGGTGGGCATGGTGGCCTCTCGCCAGAGAAGCTCTGTAATGTAGGCCAGCACCAGGCACTGCTCTACCTGAGATGTGGACATACTTAAACACCTGTTCTATTTCTGTTTAATATTTAACCAAAAGACACACATTTTGTTTCCTCCTTACGCAACAGCCAGTTTGTGTTCACCAGGCTTGGGAGAGCCAGCTCCCCAATGGTAAGAGCCGTATCCTGTTCCCTGGAACCTGCTGGCTGTAGACCCAGTGTCACATTGACATGTGTGACTGAGGAGGGCTGTGCCCACAAATTAAAGACGTACTACACGAAACTTGGAAGTGTAGCTTTCCCTTTTTTCTTGAGGCACCTCAAGTGGGCTGTTTGCAACCCAACAGGGACACAAACACCTTGGAGGGTCACTCTCTGTCTCCCCTCCCCGAGCAGGTCCCAGGAATGTTAACTGAGCTGTAGGGCAGCTGAGAGGGATCCAGAGGAAAGCCATATTTGCGGAAAACATGATCTCACATAGTGTATGGGGTTCACCTTGTGAATGGGATTTCAGGGGTGTCTGACAGTCTGTCCTAGAGGCAGGGAAGGGACCCAGCTGTGCTTACCATGCCTTCTGCTCAACACACGCCTGCAGTTTCCCCTGTAGGCTTCACAATGCCATCAGGAGGCACATGGCATAGGCCTCGTTTTCTGGGTCAGAACACTGAGGCTTAGCTACAGCAGGAGGGGGGACGTGGATGCGGGCTGGCTGCCTCTCGTCTTGAAGCCCGCATACTTTCTCCTTGGTCTTACTCTATTTGAAATAAGCATGTAAACATACGACCACATCAGCTCAGCCATATAGAGCTGACTCATAGGGCAGCCCGGGTGGCTCAGCAGTTGAGCGCCTCCCTTCGGCTCAGGGGGTACCTGGGGCCACGGGATCAAGTCCCATGTAGGGCTCCCGGCATGGAGCCTGCTCCTCCCTCTGCCTGTGTCTCTGCCTCTCTCTCTCTCTCTCTCTCTCTCTCTGTCTCTCATAAATAAAATCTTTAAAAAAAGAGCTGGATCATAAATAAATGCTCAACAAGATTATAAATGGTTTGTATATGAGGTTGATAACACACTGAAAATGTTATTCCTGTGATAAGGGAGAAATCATGTAAACGGCTAACAGCATAAGAAGGATTAAGCTGAGTATGCAGCAGGGAGATTGCTGATTACAGATACATTAAATGGCATATAAATGCTCATGATCTAATACTGAGTGGAAAAAAAATAGAGAACAGAAAATTTTATTTGTAGTGTAGTTTTAGATTTCTCTTTATGGTTTAAAAAACGGGAATAATAGTTACCAAAATTTTAGTGGTGATAAGTTTTCAATAACTCTTTTTCTACATGTAAAAGGCCCTCCAGAGAGAATATATCCTGTTTCAATGATAGGAAGTCACTGTTTAGAGAGCATTTCCAGGCATCCAAACTGGAAATAGGGGAAGGAGAGGACGCTCCTGATGAGCAACCAGGCAGAGGAAGGGCGGCCTGGCTTCTCACAGAGGCAGGTGTCTCCTGAATGCTGGGCCCTTCGCTTCCTAAGCATGTTCCTCTTTCAACCAGGCTGCCCACCAGAAAAGAAGTCTGAGACAAGTAAGAAAGTTCTAATGAGTCGATAAGATCCTTTGCTAACAACGTGGCTGCTCTGAGGACCTCATTTCTCTCATGAGGTCATGCAGGCGATAGAGTCACCTGTCCTCAAGCTGGCCGGGGCCCTTTCACAGCCTGGGGCATTAGCACAGGGAGGGCAAGCGGAACAAGACAGGCCCCTGCCCAGCCCCCCAGGTGTTCTGCTTGGAAGTGTGGCCAGGCTTCAGTGTGTGTGGAAAATTGTCCCTAAAGTGAGACCAATCCTCTGTTGGCTTCAGCACCACCATCTGAGTGCAAAGATGGGCCTTCTCTTCTAGGGTGGGATACAGCCTCTCTGAAGAGGAAACCACGTGGAGCCTTTGTGAAAGAACAGCCGAGGCAAGCAACTCAGCCTCATGCAGGAGCTTGCAGGGGTCAGGCCTTCCTGGAGCCCGGCAGTAGCTGTCAGGGAGCCCAGAGTCAGCCCAACCGAGGGGAGTCCCACAGACTGTAGGGCAGGCAGCCCCAGGCTTCTGTGGTGTCTGGGTGATCACCTCCCCACAACCTGGATTAGCTCATCTGTGTCCCTGGTCCCTCTGAACATCCACCCTCAGGGTCCCAGAGTCTACCGTCACCACGCAACAATCCTTGAGCGTTCCACAGGCTTGTTAGAAGTTGTGTGTGTGTGAGCTGGATGGAGAGACGGGATGCACTGGCCCTGCCTGGTGTACCGAGGACTTGCAATCTACTGTAGCCCATGAAATCCCAGGATGAAGGCCGTTTTAAAATCTTCTGTGTGTTATCATTAGTTAATTGATGTCCATGTACAATAGAAGATATACTGACTTTTTTTCAAAATGGAGAAATATTTATATTAAAGGATTCTTAGAGACATAGGGTTCTCAATTTTCTTACCTTAAAATCACTAAATGATTTTTAAAAAGTCAAACTAACATCAGAGCACCTGGGTGGCACAATTGGTTAAGCATCTGACTCTTGGTTTCAGCTCGGGCCCTGATCTCAGGGTCGTAAGTTCGAGCTCCGTGTTGGGTTCCACGCTAAGTTTGGAGTTTGTTTGAGATTCTCTCTCCCACTTTCTCTGTCCCCTCCCCCCAACTCCTGTGCATGTTCCCTCTCTCTCTCTCAAAAATAAATCTTTAAAAAAAATCTTTAAAAACACATAAAATATATTTTTCTCTTGGCACAATTTTGGCTTGAAATATTTGTGACTTGATCACGCACCTTGCCAAGATGAACAGGAAGTTTATTCATTTAAATCAGTTAAAAATTAGGTAACAGTAGATTTCAAAAGTAGTGGAGACACATTTTTTGCTTTGTTTTTGGTATTTGACTAGCTGGTACCTTCTAAGTACCCGCCTAGTGCAGGTGGTGCAGACATAGAGACGGGGGATGCGGTCTCATCTGTGTGCCCTGCACTGGAGATGAGCTGCTCTCTGCCAATGCTGAGCACCCAGAACTACATCTGGAACCCAGAGACTGAGCCGTAGCATTCTGGAGAGAGCGCAGGTGTTTCTGCCTCTAGAAGATACAAAGCCCGGTACAAATGTGACTGGGAAAAACACAGTTGTGAGTCCCCACTATCCCCTGAGATTGCATTCTGATGAGAAACTCTTCTTGGTCACTTGGGCTGGGTAAAGAATGCATGGCTGGGGATGCTGAACAGGAGTGATTCCATCTGCCTTTGGGGATGGGTGATGGCTAAGCCCTTGTGACCTGCCGGCTGGTTATACTCACACTGCACAAACCTGCTGAGTAGTGGGCAGCTCGGTGGCTCAGTGGTTTAGCGCCGCCTTCAGCCCAGGGCCTGATACTGGAGACCCAGGGTCGAGTCCCACGTCGGGCTCCCTGCATGGAGCCTGCTTCTCCCTCTGCCTGGGTCTCTGCCTCTCTCTCTCTCTCTCTCTCTCTCTCTCCCTCCCCCTCTGTGTGTCTCTCATGAATAAATAAATAAAAATCTTAAAAAAAAAAAAAAACCCTGCTGAGTAGGATCAGTGCTGCAGGATCAAACCACCATGTTCTAACCTGAGGAAGGCCCCCTCCCAGAGCAGGGCGCGGAGGTGCTCCGGCCACAGGTCCGCGTGTGCGACGGGATAGGGGCCAGGCAGTGGCCTGACACCTGCACATATGCCGTTGCTGCTGAACCACCTGCCCCGGGCATGTAGACCCCCGTCTTCCAAAGCCTACAGATCATAGAAACTAAAGTTGGCTCTAGTGTTGACTGTGCAACTGGTGATTTTTCAGAAATCAGGGGGAAACATATGATCTTATATTCAAAGTATCAGAAAAACACTATAAGAGGCTTCTCGCGCGGCAACTCGTTTGTTGCAGATGTGTAAATTATTATAAATAAGCTCAGAGAAGCCAGTGTGCTTGTCCAGAAGGAGATGCACTCCCGAGCCCCACATCTGAGGCACCTGTGCTATGCCCAGATGACAATGTAAAAATTAGGGAAGGAGGGAGAGAGAGAGAGAGACAGAGGCAGGGGCAGAAACACAGAGGGGAGAGACAGGGAGAGAGAGTCTAGAACCCAGGTCGGCTGCTTCCACCTCAGCATCCATGCTGCCCCAGGCCGTATTGTCACCTGTGTGGCCTGAGTGATAAAGATGCTTGTTGGCCTTGTTGGCCTTGTTGGCCCCCCACAGCCAGTCAGCAATTTCCAGGTCTAAAAAATGAAAAGAAAGGTATTTTGTCGGTGGGAGATGGGGCTGGGAGAGGGCCTGTGTACTTTCCAGTTGGCCAGTTTGTAACCTGGAACATTAAGATGTGTAACATGGTGATGTGGTCCTCTCACTCCTGCCGGGAATATAAAAATAGTGAAAGGGAATAAAGGGGAAAGGAGAGAAAATGAGTGGGAAAAATCAGAGAGGGAGACAGAACATGAGAGACTCGTAACTCTGGGAAATGATCAAGGGGTAGTGGAAGGGGAGGTGGGCAGGGGGTGAGGGTGACTGGGTGACGGGCACTGAGGGGGCACTTGACGGGATGAGCACTGGGTGTTATACTATTTGCTGGCAAATCGAACTCCAATAAAAATATATAAAAATTATTTAAAAACAGCCTTCTTATCTCACAAGCAATTGACAGTAGCTACAACTCCGATAACATGAGAAAAATTTGAAAATGTACTATGTGAACCAGTATTCTCAAAAGTAAGATTTAGCTAAATAGTGTCTGAATTAAGGAAAAGCACCTCCTACATGGGCCCAACTCTCGTCTCTCAGTGAGTGGAGAGAACTGCTGAATTTGCTCTCAGGAGAGGAGCTGGTTGGACTCCTGGAGGTAGGAAACACAGTCCTGATAGATCCCAGCAGCGCACTTAAATTCCACAAACCGCAGGAATCACAGCTTCTCTACCTCAGACCAAAACTCGTGAGTCATCTCTCTTGATCCCACTCAGATACTTTTGTTCAGAATTCCCAGGTACAAGGCTATTGGAGCATGTTTCTCTTCGAAGGATGGCCTCCGTGTCTGTATGCAGGCAAGGATGAGCATTTCCGTGGAAGTCACGATGAAATGGGCCCAGCAGGGGTGACATTTTAGGGCCCACTACCTGCCTACTATGTGCCTCCTATGGGCCAGTTTTTGGAGAGCCACATCCTTTGTACTGGTGGTTTCCTGTTTTAATCTCAGTGACACGTGAGCAAACATATTTCCAACACAGCTATGGCCTGGTTGCTTCTATTTCCAGTTTCTTTTTATTTCATAGCAAAATTACACCTGACATTTTCTTTCTTTCAAACCCGTGTATCTATAACTTCATCTAAAGCTTAGAGTTACAATACAGCACCATTCTCTTGCAGCTTAGTGTTACAGCTCTGGTGTTATTTTGTTCCCCAAAATCCATCTCAGTCATTCTTAGATTCTTAAGCAATTACATGAAGTTCTGTCTTGCTGAAGGGAAACAATATGAGAATGTTTATTTTTAAAAACGGAGTTCTTGAAAATGAGTAAGCTACATCCCTTCAGAGATTGGGTACTCGTAGATGTGAATTGTGTTCTGAGGGAGAAAAACTAGTCTATTCATTGTCTGTCCACCGAAGTCAGGGAACAGTGAGAGCCCCACTCACACATAACGTAGTCTGACCTTTGCTTAAACCCCAGCCCAGGATGCATAAAAGCAGACTGCTGAGGAACATTCTGCCCCACTCCAGGGACGGCCTGCTCCAATTCGGTGTTTCTCAAACTTTTCTTTCCAGCAGTGGAGTCCCAGACTTCTTAGAGAATCCAATAACTTTCTCACAACCAAACTATGCTTTCTTTTGTGACACACACAATGCAAATATGTGAAGATAAAGTAGAGCCAGAGAAACTCCTTCCAAGCTGAAACCCATTTGTGAGATCTATTCAGTTCCTACTGTAGATCCTTTGTTATTGATTATTATTATTTACTTGGAATCAATTTTATGAATTCTAGCATTATTTTTAGTGGGCAAGTGTTCAAACCTCTCTATGCCCTGCTTTCCTCTGACTGTCAGGTCAGTTGTAGCCTATGGCTCAGCTTTAGTTTCTCTCTTTATTACAACAGATCTGAGTGGACATTCTCCAAAGTGATCTTTAGTGACCCTAACATTCTCACCCCTCTGTGGAGGCCCACATGTCTCCTCCTCCCTTTGCTGCCCTCCAGACATGTTTTAGCACTGCCCAAACTGTCATCTCCAGACAATAGTTTTTTTAAAAGATGTATTTATTTGAGAGAGAGAGAGAGCATGTGAGTGGGGGGAAGGGCAGAAGGAGAGGCTGAGAGAGAATCCTTAAGCAGACACTCCACTGAGCGTGGAGTCTGAACCAGGGCTTGACATGGGGCTGGACCCCAGCATCGTGGGATCATGACCTGAGCTGAAATCCAGAGTGAAATCCAAAGCTATCTAGGTACCTCTCCAGGCAATGGATTTTTTTATGAGTCTTTATTTTGCTGAGGTTCACCTGGCCCCCTGTGACTCACTGGATCACCCCTAAGTTAATGAACAAGCCAGCAGGGCAAACCTTACGTGTTACCGATGTTGCAGAAAATCTGTGTTGAACAAGTCCTGGCGAGTATGAGTCATTTTGCTGCTGAACACACATGGCTGAGCACTGCCATTGGCCTCAGATCCTCTAGTCACTAGATTCTTCAAATCTATGAGGACCTTGGGGCACCTGGGTGGCTCAGTCAGTGAAGAGTCTGCCTTTGGCTCAGGTCGTGATCCCAGGGTCCTGGGACTGAGGCCTGCATCTGGCTCTCTGCTCAGTGGAAGGCCTGCTTCTTCCTCTCCCTCTGTCTGCTGCTCTGTCTACTTGTGCTCTCTCTCTCTCACTCTCTCTCTGTCTGTCAAATATATAAATACAATTTTAAAAAAATTTCTGAGGATAGCTTAGTAATTTTAGGTCTATAAAGAGCACAATATGCTTTCCTAAAACACTGAGAAGAGAATGAGGCAGAGCAGAGCTGCCCATAGGTCACAATTGTAAGACGGTCTGTCTTTGTACGTTGGTGGAAATGGCTGATTTATCCTTCTGGAAATCACCCAGAATAGAGACTCTTTGGTCCAGGTCTCCATCCATCCCTAGTTGGAAACATTGGCATATGAGACATCTTCACCCCCATGGAGGGCCTTTAGTGGTTTTGCTCAAACATCACTGCCCCTAATGCTCAGCCAGACATTTGAATCTCCGCAATCCAAACTACACCTGTGTTTCACAGTCTAGTTTCTCATTATTCCCACTCAATATTCCATATTTGTTGGACAGGGTAAGGGGCAAGGTCAAGGATAAGTTAGGGTTAAGGTCAGGGTCAGGGTTAAGGGTTGGGGTCATGGGTTCAGGTCAGGGACAGGCTTGAGATCAGGCTCAGGGTCTTGCTCAGTGTCAGACTCCAGGACAGGGTCTGGGGCAGCTTCTGCTCAGTGTCTCAGTTTGGCTCTGTGTGGGCCTTACATCCTCGGTCAGAGTCAAGGTCAGTGTTTGGCTAGGTCAGGGCCTGGGCCAGGGTTAGCTTTAGCCGGCCTCTTTCCTATCTCCTGTCTCTTCTCTGCTTCTCCTCCATGTCTCTGGACGTCTAGGATGTACAGGTCTTGGTCATGGTCACATGTGCATCAGGGTTGATCGGGAGCACTGCGTTTTGCCTCAGAGTCGGGCTCTGATAGAAGTTCGGTGAAATATCCACCTGGATTCTGATTGCTTCAAATCCAGCTCGACCTTAGTCAAGGGTATGGAGGGTCTCAGAGCTCTCGGGGATCCTTCCGCTCCCTCACCTGGGAAAGGCGCTGCTGCCCCCACTCTGCCTGGGCAGCCTCAGGCTTCAGCACCGCCCCGACCAAGGGCACTCAGCAAACACGGGTGGATTCATATAACCCAGCGCACTGTCAGCCTCCAGGTGCCCCTCCCTGCGAGCCGGCGCTGCCCAGGGGTGGGGTGGAGGACAGGTGCCGCCACCCACCTGAGTCACCACACCCTGCACTACCTGCACCGCCTACAGGGGGCGCCCTGTGCCCGGCTCCCTGACCGCTGGGAGGCGAGCGCACCCCTCGTGACAGGAGCCCAGCCTCCAGGATCCTCCGCGGAGGCTGCTGAGAGATGGAGCGTCCACGCCGGCAGGAGCTGGGCCTCCCCAGAGCCCACTGCGGAGCATGTAAGGCTGTGTCCACGCCAAGAGGAGCTGGGCTTCCTCGGGTCCCCTGTGGAGGCTTTGGGAGGAGGTGGGTTGGATCCACGCTGACGGGAGCCCTCGCGGGACCCGCCGGGGCGGAGCAGGCGAGGAGCCCCGAGCGGAGGCTGCAGGGGGCGGCGTGCTCGCGGGACCCCCGGAGGAAGGCGCGCTGCGTGGACGCGGGGGTTTCCGGGCGGTGTCTGCGGTGACCTGGGGTCCCGCGCGGGGCTGTGCCCGGGGGTGGGGGATTCCCCGTCTCGGCTCGGGATCCCCTGGGCGGGTCTGGTTCCCGCGCGCTCAGGCCGCTCGCAGTCCGGGCTCCCGCCGCCGCCGCCTCCGCCCGCCCCCCCCCCCCCCGCGTCCACACCGCTGGGCCGCTGGCTCCGTGCGGGGCCCCGCCGGGAGGTCGCGAGGCCCGCGCTGCGTGCCGGCCTCGGGAGCGCTGTTGCCCCGGCCTCGGGGCTCGGTCGCTGCGCGCGTCTCCCCGGGTGTGTGTCCCGGGTGCGGGTCGGGGAGAGGCGCGGGCCGGCTTGACGCTGCTCCGCGGTTGCTCCTTCGGATGCAGCCGTCGACGCGACCGCCCGGTTGCTCTGGTCGCGGTCGGTGCGCGGAGCGGGTTTCTTTGCCGCTTTGTTGAAGGGTGATTGACCGTGGAGTCACAGTGTGTCTCGTTCCGGTTTTCCACTCTGTTCTGTTGGCCTAAGGCTCTCCCTCGTGTGCCCGCGCCGTAGTCTGCATCACAGAGCTCCGTACGAGGACTGGAAACCTGGAACCCCAGCTCTGGTTGTCTTCAACGCTGCTTTGGCTATTTTCGATCTTCCGTGGTTTGTTGTTGTTGTTTTTGTGGTTGTTAAAGATTTTATTTATTTATTCATGAGAATACGCAGAGAAGAGAGAGAGAGAGAGAGGCAGAGACCGAGGCAGAGGGAGCAGCAGGCTCCACGCAGGGAGCCCGACGCGGGACTCGGTCCGGGTCTCCAGGGTCACGCCCGGGCCGAAGGCAGGCGCCAAACCGCTGCGCCACCCTGGGCATCCCCTGTCAGTGCTTTTTCTGCATTTGTTGAAATGGTCACTTGGTTCTTATCCTTTCTTTTAATAATGTGGTGTATCACAGTGATTGATCTGTTAATATTGAACCATCTTGGCAACCCAGAAATAATTCCCACTTGATCATGGTGAGTAATTTATTTAATGTATTGTTGGATTCACTGTGCTAGTTTTTTATCGAGAGTTTTTGATCTCTGTTAATCAGGAATATTGGCCTTTAGTTCTCTCTCTCTCTCTCTCTCTTTGTAGTGGGGTCTTTTTCTGGTTTTGGTATCAGGGTAATGCTGGCCTCATAGAATGAATTTGAAAGTTTTCCTTCCTTTTCTTTTTTTTAGGGGGGGCATAATTTGAGAAGAACGGATATTAACCCTTCTTTAGATGTCCAGTGGAATTGCCCCGGGAAGGCCATCTGGTCCTGGACTTTGTTTGTTGGGAGATTTTTGATTGCTGATTCAATTTCTTTGCTGGTTATCTGTCTGTTCCAGTTTCTTATTTCTTCCTTTTTCATTTCTGCTATGTTATCCATTTCTAGGAATTGATCTATTTCTTCCAGGTTCTAAGTTGCTGGCATATAATTTTTCATAATGTTCTCTTATAATCGTTGGTGTTTCTGTGGTGTTTGTTCTTATTACTCTTCTCTCTTTTGTGATTTTATTTGGGTCCTTTCTCATCTTTCTTTCTTTTAAAAAAAAAGATTTTATTTATTTATTCATGAGAGACACAGAGAGAGAGGCCAAGACACAGGCAGAGGGAAAATCAGGCTCCATGCAGGGAGCCTGATGTGGGACTCAATCCCCCAGGACCCCAGGATCCTGACTGGAGCCAAAGCAGACGCTCAACCACCGAGGCACCCAGGTGCCTTGCTGATTCAATTCCTTTGCTAGTTATGGGTCTGTTCCCCTTTTTCTATTTCTTCCTATTTCAGTTTTGCTCGTTTGCACATTTCTAAGGATTTGTCCATTTCTTCCAGGTCTCCCGGTTTGTTAGCATATAATCTTTCATAGTATTCCCTTATAATTGTCTTATTTTTCTGCTGTTGATTGTGATCTCTCCTCTCTCATTTGTGATTTTATTTATTTAGCTCCTTTCTCTTTTCTTGTTGATGAGGCTAGCTAGGGCTTGATCCATTTTATTAAGTATTTTGAAGAACCGGCTCTTAGTTTCGCTATTCCATTCTACTGTTTTGTTGTTTCTGTATTGTCTATTTCTGCTCTCATCTTTATTATTTCCCTTCTGCTGCAGGCTTTAGGCTTTGTTGCTGTCCTTTTCCAGCTCCCTTAGGTGTAGGGTTAGGTTGCGTATTGGAGACTTCTTGTTTCTTGAGGTAGGCCTGTATTGCTATGTACTTCCCTCGTAGGACTGCCTTTGCCGCATCCCAGAGGTTTGGAGAAACGTGTTTTATTTTCATTTGTTTCTTTTTTTTTTTTAATTTCCTCTTTAATTTCCTGATTGCTCCATTCTTTCTCTAGTAGGATGCTCATAATCTCCATGTATTTTTGGTCTGTCCAAATTTTTTCTTGCTGTTGACTTCGAGTTTCATAGTGTCGTGGTTTGAAAATGTACATGGTATGATTTCAATCTTCTTGTACCTGTTGAGGGCTGATTTGTGGCCCATGATGAAATCCGTTCTGGAGAATGTCCCATGTGCACTTGAAAGGAATGTGTATTCTGCTGCTTTAGGATGAAATGTTCTGACTATATCTGTTGAGTCCCTGTGGTCCAGTGAGTCAAGGCCATTGTTCCCCTGTTGATTTTCTGCGTAGATGATCTGTCCATTGCCGTAAGTGGGTATTAAAATCCCCTGTCATTGTATTATTATCAGTGAGTTTCTGTATGTTTGTTGTTAATTGGTTTCTATATTTAGGTACTCCCATGTTGGCGGCATAAATATTTACAGTTGTTTGATCTGATAATCAGAGATTGATAGTCTTCTTAATTATGAAATAATGCCCTTCTTCATCTCTTCTTATAGTATTTGTTCTTTCTTTTTTTAACTTAAAGATTTTATTTATTTATTCATGAGAGATACACAGAGAGAAGCAGAGGCAGAAACATAGGCAGAGGGAGAAGAAGACTCCCCAAGGGGAGGCCGATATGGGACTCGATCCTGGGACCCCAGAATCACACCCTGAGCCGAAGGCAGATGCTCAACCACTGAGCCACCAGGTGTCCCCAGTGTTTGGTTTCAAATCTAGTTTGTCTGATATAAGTATGGGTCCTCCAGCTTTCTTTTGATGTCCATTAGCATGATAGATGATTTTCCATCCCCTGACTTTCAATCTGCTGGTGTCTATAGGTCTAAGGTGAGTGTCTATAGGCAGCATATACATGGATCTTGGTTTCTTTTTTTAAAGATTGTATTTATTCATGAAAGAGAGAGAGAGAGAGAGAGGCAGAAACCTAGGCAGAGAGAGAAGCAGGCTCCCCACCAGGAACCCGATATGAGACTCGATCCCAGACTCCAGGATCACACCCTGAGCCGCAGGCAGAGGCTCAACCCCTGAGCCACTCAGGCATCCTGGATCTTGTTTTTTAAATCCACTCTGATATCCTATATCTTTTGATTGGAGCATTTATTCCATCTGCATTCAGAGTGATTATCGAAAGAGATGAATTTAGTGCCTTTGTGTTACCGGTAGCGTTGGTGTTTCTGGCGATGTTCTCTGGTCCTTTCTAGTCTCTGTTGGTTTTGGTCTCTTTATTCCCCCCACTAAAAGAGTCCCCCTTAAAATTCCTTGCCAGACTGGTTTAGAGGTCATGAACTCCTTTATTTTTTGCCTGTCTGGGAAACTCTTTATCTCTCCTTCCGTCCTGAATGACAGCCTTGCTGAAGAAAGAATTCTTGGCTGCATACTTTTCCCATTCAGTATATTGAATATTTCCTTCCACTCCTTTCTGGGCTGCCAAGTCTGTGGACAGATCTGCTGCAAACTCGATTCATCCTCCCTTGTAGGTTAAGGACTCCCTCTTCCCACAAACCCCGCCTCCGCCGCTTTCAGGATTCTTTCCTTGTCTGTGTATTTTGTGAATTTGACTACAATGTGCCTTGGCGATGGTCGGCTTCTGTTGAATTTAGTGGGAGTTCTCTGTGCTCTCGTTTTCAGTGTCTGTGTCCTTCCTCAGGTTAAAGAAGTTTACATAATTTGTTCAAATAAAACTTCTGCCCCTGGGATCCCTGGGTGGCGCAGCGGTTTGGCGCCTGCCTTTGGCCCAGGGCGCGATCCTGGAGACCCGGGATCGAATCCCACGTCAGGCTCCCGGTGCGTGGAGCCTGCTTCTCCCTCTGCCTGTGTTTCTGCCTCTCTCCTCTCTCTCTCTGTGTGCCTATCATAAATAAATAAAAATTAAAAAAAAAAAAAACTTCTGCCCCTTTTTCTCTCTCTTCATCTTCTGAGTCTCCTATGATATGAATGTTATTGTTTTAATAAGTGGCTGACTTCCCTACGTCTGCCTTTGTGGTCCATAACCTTTCTTGTTTTTAAGGCTTCCACTTGGGACTGCATCTCAGTTATAGCATTTTTAACGTTGGCCTGACTAGATTTTAGTTCTTTTATTTCTACAGTAAGGGATTCTGGAGTTTTCTTCTGTGCTCTTTTTCCAGCCCAGCTGCTATCTTTATAATCATTGTTTTAAGTTCTAGTCAGACATCATATATGTGTATTGATGAACTTCCTGGCTGTGGGTACTAGGAGGTTTTTTTGGAGGTGAATTTCTCCATCTCATTATTTTATCCAAAAAGAAGGAAGAAAAAGAAAAAAACAAGAAAAACAACAATAACAACAACAGCAGGTCTATTTTTAACTCTTTGAGGAACCTCCACACAGTTTTCCAGAGTGGCTGCACCAGCTCCCATTCCCACCAACAGTGCAGGAGGGTTCCCCTTTCTCCGCATCCTCTCCAACATTTGTGGTTTCCTGCCTTGTTAATTTTCCCCATTCTCACTGGTGTGAGGTGGGATCTCATTGTGGTTTTGATTTGTATTTCCCTGATGGCAAGTGATGCAGAGCATTTTCTCATGTGCGTGTTGGCCATGTCTATGTCTTCCTCTGTGAGATTTCTCTTCATGTCTTTTGCCCATTTCATGATTGGATTGTTTGTTTCTTTGGTGTTGAGTTTAAGAAGTTCCCCAAAGATTCAGATGCAATGAAACGCCGGGACACCTGCACCCCGATGTTTATAGCAGCAATGTCCACAATAGCCAAACTGTGGAAGGAGCCTCGGTGTCCATCGAAAGATGAATGGATAAAGATGTGGTTTATGTATACAATGGAATATTCCTCAGCCATTAGAAACGACAAATACCCACCATTTGCTTCAAAGTGGATGGAACTGGAGGGTATTATGCTGAGTGAAGTAAGTCAATCAGAGAAGGACAAACATTATATGGTCTCATTCATTTGGGGAATATAAATAATAGTGAAAGGGAATATAAGGGAAGGGAGAAGAAATGTTTGGGAAATATCAGAAAGGGAGACAAAACATAAAGACTCCTAACTCTGGGAAACAAACTGGGGGTGGTGGAAGGGGAGGAGGGCGGGGAGTGGGGGTGAGTGGGTGACGGGCACTGAGGGGGACACTTGATGGGATGAGCACTGGGTGTTATTCTGTATGTTGGTAAATTGAACACCAATAAAAATTATTTTATTAAAAAAAATAACAACAACAGCAACCACCCACCCCCCAAAAAACCCACTAGATCCTGTGTGTGTTTTGGCCTGCTTGTTAAAAGAATCTAAATTCCAAAATAAGAAAGAAAATCAAAGTACAATGAAAGTAAACAAAAATAAGTAATATATAAGGTATATACATAAAAATTAAAATCAAACAATTAATAAAAAAGAATCGAAGAAAAGAAATGAAAATAAAGCAAGCACAAAGTACAGAGGAAGCTCGACCCCGCTCTCCCTGCGGAGCTGGAGCTCTGCGGCCTCCTCTGCGGTCCATCCACCTGGCGGCAGCGAGGGGGCGGGGCGGGGTCTTGGGGCGGGGCCGCGGCGCTGACGTCAGGTGCGCACCGCCTTGGTGGCGATGCACCTGCCTCCGGGGGCGATCCACCTGCCTGGGGGCGATGCACCTGCGGGTCAGAGGCGGAGTCTGGCCTCCCGCGGGCGGCGCTGTGCTGCCCCCGAGCCTCGGCGGCGCTGAGGGCGGGATGCGGCAGGGGCGCCGGGTCCCCTGGGCCTGGGGCTGAGCATCCCGCCCCCCCCCCCTGGTCTGCAGGGGCCTCCGCAGAGGAGCCCCCGGGCCCCGGGCCTCCGCCGCTTCTGCAGACCCTGCGTTCACCCTGCCTGCGGCCCAGCTTCTGTTTGGTTTTTGATCTCGGACAAGTGACTGAGTTTCACACCTCCAAGTTTTAGGGGCTGCCCTGGAGGAGACCCGTGCTCCTCCCGCCCGGGAGGGTCTCCTCCCACTTCTGGCCTTTGCTGGCCCGGCCCAGGGACGTGGCCCCGTGACTGCACAGGGGTTTGCAGTTTGTGGCCACACAGGGCAGACAGCTGGCCCTAGTCCCGCGGCTCTCGGCTGGGGTCCCCGCTCCTGGGCCTGGGAACCGTTGGCGCCACCGTCCTTGGGACCCCGGGGACCCTGAGCCCACCCTGTCGCTCCAAGGGCCGCCCCCCATTTCACCTCCCGAGCACCGTCAAGGCCGGCGTGTCCCCCACTCTAGCAGACTTCTGAAAGTTCCGACTTTGTGCTCTGCTGCTTCTAATACTGTGCGTAGACCCGTCGTCAGCTCTGTGGGACCCGATCCCTCTGTGGGATCCCGGTCTGTGTCTCCCCCAGACTGACTGATTTTCTTTTTAAGATTTTATTTTTCTGTCATCTCTACACCCACATGGGGCTTGAACTCTCCGCCCCAAGAACAAGAGTCGCATGTTCTTACGAACCACACCGAGCGGCCAGGCCTGGGAGACCTTCCTGTCCTTAGAGGAAAGCGGGAATCCCACAGGGGTGCGGGTGCCGGAGTCCCCCACCTGGGAGCCTGTGCGGACTCGACTCTGGGTGGGGGCGCGTGTCCTGAGGTTGGGGCGTTGAGAGGTGGTTCTGGGGATAGCAGGGCTGACGTGGACCTGCGGCCCATGGGCTCCTGCGCTGGGTCCCCACAGGGCAGCTGGACCCCGGCCTCGGGCCCCCTGGGGCCGGGGGACTGACTGCTGGAGCCCCAGCACGTGGAGGAGCCTGCCTCCTGGTGTGGGTGTGGGTGGGGCCCACGGGCCTGCCCCTGCTGCCCTGCCCTGGGGTGTCCTGGGATCCCCAGGGCTGCCCTAGGTCAGCGACCTGGATCTGTGGGGCACGCCCAGGGCCCAGGAGGCCACATCCGGCGGTGAGAGGGCTCGCTCAGCCCGGGGCCAGAACGCAGGCCTGGCCAGGGCCCCGAGGCGCTGGATCCCATTAGTGCTGGGCCTGGGGGGGGGGGGCTCGAGTCGCCCCTGCCCCCACAGAGCCCAGGGCCAGGCCAGCCCAGGTCCCTCTGGGTCAGGGGCTGGTGTCCTGTGCGGGGGGTGCCGCCCTCCGGGAGGGACAGCAAGATGAGGCAGGGCACGGTGACGGCGGGCCAGAGCCTCCGGGCCCCCGCCCTCACCGCCACGCTCTGCCCCCGAGGCCCGCGAGCATCGAGCTGCCCCGTGGACGCGGAGGGCAGAGGGTCCCGGGCCTGTGCGGGGCCTCGGGGCAGGGGGCTCAGCGCAGCCCTGGCTCTGCCCTGGCTGTGCCCATCACTGCCCAGCGAGGGGCACGAGCTGCAGTGGCCGCGGGGCAGGAAGGGTGTCCTGGACCCGACAGGTCGTCCCTAGGGGGCTGGGGGGACCCCGTGATGGGAGTCCCGGGGGTGCTCCAGGGCCTGGTCCGTCACGGGGCCTCTGGGGTGGCCCAGGCAGGTGCCGAAGGGAGGACCCCGTTTTTTGTCTTCAAGCCCACCATGTCCGGGGGCCGCCTGCCTGCACTGTCTTGTTGCACTGGGAGGGTGGGGAGGGAGCTCCATCGCTGGGGGGGAGGTTGGACTATGGCCTGGCCGGGAGGGGGTCCGGGCGGCTCAGGCTGGGTGGCTGGGCCCGGGGAGGCCGGCTCCTCCACCCTGGGCGGTGTTTCAGAGGCCGGAGAAGGGAGGAGAGGCCCGGGCGTCGGGGACACTCGCTCCAGGCCCAGAGGCCTCGCTGGAAAGGTCCCGCTGGAAAGAGGCCGACGGAGTCAGCGTCTCCAGCAGGCTGTGTGTCCCCCACAAGGGGTCCTGGGAGTCCTCACGGCTCCCACGTGGCCCCTCGGCCTGACCCTGTGCTCAGCCCCCCACACTGGTGCCCGGGCCCTGCAGTGGGTGCCCACCCACCCAGCCTGGCCTGGGGTCCCCGAGGCTGGAGCAGAAGAGGAGAGCCCCAGAGATGAGGACGGGGCCCCAGGGGCTCTGTCCCCTGTGGGCGGCCCCAGCAGGCCGAGTCGGGAGGGGCCGGGGCCCTGAGCCCACCTGGGGGGGGCAGGTCGCACCACGTCCTCCGGAGCTGGGTCATGGAGGCCCGAAGGTGTCTGAGCACCGCCTCGTCCTCCAGGGCCCAGGGCTGGGCCAGAGAGTCCTGGAGGAACTCCCGGAGCCCTTCCAGGGGCAGCTTCAGGAGGCGCTCTGGGCGGTGGGCGAGAGTCAGACCCAGAGGGCCCCGCCCTGGGGCCCCCAGTGCCCCCAGGCCAGCGGCTGGGGTCCCGCTGTGCCCAGGAGCGCCGTGGGCAGTGCACTGGCCGGGGTGGCCCCTGCCTGCTGCTCCTCTCAGGGAGCCCCCCTGCACCCGCCTGCCCCGCCGTCCCCCCGCCCCAGGTCTGGGTGCTGCTCAGAGCACAGGGTCACCGCCCCTGCCCCCCGCCCCCGGCACACCTGGGCTCCCAGGGGCTCACTTACTCCTGTGCACCTTGAGGATGGTGTAGGCCATGGCCGTGAGCACCCTCTCCCCATCGAGTACGTAGGCATTCCACAGCTTCAGGGTGAGCGAGAAGGGGGTCTAGGGGACAGCGGGGTGGGAGGAGCGGCCTGAGCAGGGCCCCTGGAGGGCTCGGCTGGAGCTAGGCTAGGCCTGCCATCTGCCCCCCGCTGCCTCCGACAAGGCCCCACAGCCCCCCGGGGCTAGGCTAGGCCTGCCATCTGCCCCCCGCTGCCTCCGACGAGGCCCCACAGCCCCCCTGTGCGTGCCCTCCTCCCAGGGAGATCAGGGCTCCTGGCCGCTCCGGGTTCCAACCCTGGCCAGCACCTCCCGCACCCCTGGGGGCACAGACTCTGCCCGCACTTGACGACACCACACCTCGAGAGGACCCCAGGCTGGCCGCCCGATGGGCTGAGGGCCCGTCCACACCCCGGGCTGACCCGGCCTCCCCCGGGGGAGCTGAGGCAGAGACGGCCTGCCCCCCGGAACCTCGTCCAGGGACCCTCTGGGCTTCTCCAGGATGGGCTGGGCTGCAAGCCTCAGCCTCAGGGCCCCGGGGTCGGGCCTGGCTCGTCTGGAGGGTGGGACTGAGCTGGGCCCTCCCCGGGGACAGGGGGCAGGTCCGGGAGCGGGGGTCCCGGGGGTCCTCACCCGGCCGAGGAAGCACTGCAGGAACCACTTTGGGGTATAGATGCCGGTGGACATCTGCTCCTCGTCCTGGCGGGAGGGCAGGAGGTGCTCAGGCCCCACGCCGCGGGCCCTGGAGCCGGGTGGACACGCTCCCCATGGCCCAGCCCAGCCCCGAGGGCGCCCCTGGGCCCCAGGGGGAGGAACGTGACCCCAACTCTGGGCAGCTCGGAGGGCCGTGCCCCCCACCCCCTGCCCCGGGCCCCGGGAATGGAGCCTCAGGAGCTCCCACTCGCCATGTGCTTCCTCAGGTCAGGGAGAGCTCTTTGGAGGATGCGCTCGTGATGAGCCTGGAACCTGAGGAGCTTCGGGAAGCCCGGGACGAAGAAGCCTGAGAAGGCCCCAGGCCCCCACGGTCAGGCCCTCCTCCTGCACCAGGCGGGGTGGGGGGTGTTGGGGCAGGGGCCCCCCCCCACGCCCTGACCCCCGTGTGCCCACCGCCCTCGGAGCCCTGACTGGACCCGCTCTTCCCAGAGGGCAGGGCTGCCTCCCAGGCCGGGGGCGCGGGGCCCGGGGACCCTCGTCCTCACAGAGACCACGCGGGGCGTGGGCTGGGGGCTGAGGACCAGGCCCGGCTGACCCAGCACCCTCTCTCCTGCAGGGGCCGCCGCGGGGACAGGCGGGTCCCCAGCCCCGAGGGGCAGCGGGTGCAGGCCACGGGGAGGGTGATGGGTGTGCACGGCCCTCTGTGGGGCTTGGGAGTGAGGCTGGGAGCCCCCGGGAGGGGGAGACGCTGCCCCCTGGGCCCCGTGTGACCATGGGCTGGCAGGGGGGCCTGGGGGGCAAGCAGGCAGCCGGGCGGGAGGCTGGGGGAGTAGCGGGAGTGCAAGGCCTGCAGACGGTGGGGCAGGTGGCCGTGGCTCCGGGACCCCGAGGCCTCCAGGGAGGCGGGGCCCTTGCCCATGGGGGTCGGGCTGGGGGGTCCCCGCCTGCCCCCCGATGCAGGAGCCTGCAGGGAGGCCCTCCGACTCCCCTCCCGCCCGGCGGCCCGGCGGGCCCCTACCGTGCATGGCGTGCCTGTCGTCGGTCATCAGCTGGGCCAGCGCCCAGAAGGCGTCCTCCTAGGGCAGGAACATGAGGATGGCCGCGATCTCGCTCATGCCCTGGCAGTAGCCCACCTCCTGCAAGAGCCAGAGCCCCACGGAGGGCGTGCGCCCCGAGGCCCCCTCTGAGCCCTCCCCGCGGGCGTCAGGCTCCCCCCGGCTCCCTCACAGCCCAGGCACCCGGAGGGGGCTCCCAGAGGGTGGGGGGCAGGTGAGGGCCACCCGGACCAGCTCGGGCGCCAGCACCCCAGGCCCCGCTACCGAGCCCTGTGGCCGCCGTGCCAGGGTCCCTGTCCTCAGACCAGCAGGAGGGGCCTCCGTGAGCTGTGCCAGGCTGCAGGGGACCCGCCAGGGTGGAGACCCCCCGGAGGGCAGGTTGCGGGCCTGACTGTGGCCCCTGGCATGTCCCACGAGGGGAGCTGGGCCAGGACACCCCGCAGAGCCGGGGAGTGTGTGAGCTGGGGTCCTCGGGGACCCTTCTGGAATGCGCCGTGGAAGGGGGCGGCCTCGTGGGCGCCTCGGCCTCGTGCCCTTCAGGGTAGTGGGAGGCTTCCTCGCCCGGGTTCTCGTCAGTAGTGCCGTCTGTCAGGGTCCAGACCCGAGCTCTAGGACGGCCGCGGTGCACGCGGGGGCCCCGGGCAGCCCCGGCCCTCGGGCACGCAGGCCCTGCCTCCCCTGGGAGGTCTGCACCCCGCCCCCTGCCCGTCCTGGAGGAGAGAGACCCTCCCCGGCATCTCGGGGCCGTGGAGCTGGGGCCCTGACTGTGAGTCCCGCTGGTCACCAGCACAACAAGGCCGCCTGCGGGGCAGGGGGCAGGGGCAGGGACACTCACGGTGTCGTACACCGAGTAGGCCGCCAGCACGAGGAACAGGGCTCGCTGCCTAGGAGGGGGGACAGCGGGGGGCTCTGCTCAGTCAGCCCCCCCCCCCAGCGAGACCACCGAGGTGCCGACACCCGCCCTGCAGGCCCCGCGGCACGCAGGGCCCCTCCGCGGGGGCTGATCTCTGGGGTCAGGTCTGTGCACGGGGACAGGCGGCGACCTCACACGTGCAGCGTGCCTGGGGTTAAGTGCACCCTGGGGTGTCCGACGCCTCCGAGAGGCTCCCGCCATGGGGTGTGCAGCTCTGGATTCCCCGAGCACCGCCAGCGCCCCCTCCAGCCCTGGAGCGGCCCCCCTGCACGCCCCCTGGGAGCCAGCGCTCCCCCTGCCCCGGTCCCCGAAGCCCCTGACGCCTCTCCTCCCCTGCCCTGGCCTGGCCTGGCCCCGTGTCCCGGGAACACCACCAGCCCCACGTGGCCCCTGCCCCGAGCCCACGAAGCCGGGGCATCCGTGGCCCTGAGCACACCCCCACGCCTTCCCAGGTGTCCCTGGGCTGGACTCTGTGGGGGGGACCCCGGGCCCGCCCATCCCAGAGCATCTCGGGGCTCCAGGTCTGAGCCACTGTGAGGAGAGCAGGGAACGTCGTGCAGGTGTGACCCGGATACAGGCTGCGAACCCCTGGGGTCACTATCTGAGCACGGGGGGTACGGGGTGCGGCCCCTCAGCGCTGCCAGGAGCCGCCGGATGCCCCCCGCATGGCAGCCTGAGTCTGCACCCCGGCTCCGCGGCCCCTGGGCCCGGGCTGCTGGAGGCCGGCTCCCCCTGGGCCGGGGGTCACAGGTCAGCCTGACCCTGCCGCGCTCTGAGGGCCACGGGGGCCCCAGGGGGCAGCAGGTTCCCTGCAGGGAGGAGCACCGAGTTCTCGTGGGGAGACGGTCCGAGCGGCCCCCTGGGAAGCCCAGCCACCCTTGCCTGGTAGCCCCCCAGCCCTGCCCCTGGCGCCCCTGCAGGTCACCCCTGGGGTCCCGGGCTCCCACACACCCTGCCCGCTGCGCACAGAGGTAGCTTCACCCTCTGGTCCACCCACCGGCACCCCCCTGTCGGGGGCTCCTTGCCTTCCCCACCTCCCCGCGGCCCCTGGGGACTCTACGGGACACCCGGGCTTCTGACGGGAGCAGGCCGTCCAGAGAACGTCAAGGTGGCCGGGGAGGCTGAGCATGTCCCACATGGGGCAGCTGCACTGCGTCCTTGTGGGGGGGGAACCGATAGTGTAGGGGTTGGGGGTGTGGGGGTGTGGGGGTGTGGGGGATGGTATGGGGGAGATGTGGGGGATGGCATGGGGGCGTTGGTTGAGGGGATGGGGTGGGGGGCTGCAGACACAGGGCACCCCCTTCTCTAAGGTGCACACAGAGACATCTACAGATAAAGGCGACCCCAGTCTGGGGTTTGCTGTGACCCCTGCCTCTGCCCCTGGGGCCCCGTGTGCTCAGCGCAGGGCCTGCCTGGACCGGGGCGGCATCTGGGGGTCGTCATGCTATGTGTGCTCACCAACTGCAAATTGTCTAAAATAAAATGCCCAGAATTCAGAAGTACATAAAGCACCGAGGGTGGGTGTCACCCTGACCTGTCCGACCCTCGTCGGGTCCATGTGTCCCGGTCCAGCCGCGGCCATGCACCCTGGCCCCCAGGTCCCCTTCCTGCCCCCCACGCCCCCACCCCGACCCCTGCTCTTCATGGGTCTGCCCCTCACCCCCTTGGGGTTCAGCTCAGACGGTGACCCCAGGACGGGGCCTCCCCATCCCCGAGACCCTGGGGGTGGGGGCACGGGGGTCATCCCCAGCACCCTACCATGTGGCAGTGTGTTGTTTGCTGCCGTCGCTCCCCCTGGCCTCGGAGACCCCGTGTCCCCTGCACAGAAGCCCCCGGGCCTCTCCCGGGCCCCCAAACCCCGCAGGCCCAACAACCTCACCCGACCCCGTAGCCCTCCCAGAACATGGTATGACTGCGGAACGTCCCGTTGACATCCAGGTCAATCTGCATGATGTCCCGGGAGGAGACCAGGGCCTCCTCCTTCATTTCCTGCGGGGAGACCCCGGGAGGAGGAGCCGGTGTCAGGGACACAGACCCCGACCTGTCAACAGCTGCCGTCCTGGGCAGGGAGCCCTGGGGCCACCATGGGAGTGTGTCCTGCAGGAACCTCCACCCTTCCCCTGGGGGGCCGGGGATGGCGGGAGTGCCCACCGTGCCCGCGGGGCCTGCGTGAGGGCCTGTGCCCAGCTGTCGTGGGCAGGGAGGGGACTGAGGGTCAGCCCGGGTGGGGAGGGGACATGGGGGGTCAGCCCTGGACAGGGAGGGGACATGGAGGATCAACCCGGGTGGGGAGGGGACACGGGGGTTCAGCCCGGGTGGGGAGGGGACGCGGGAGTTCAGCCCGGTGTGGAGGGGACATGGAGAGTCAGCCCTGGGCAGGGAGGGGACCGAGGGTCCACGGGGAGTGGACGGGCCCCACCTGGTATTTCCCGGCATTCCTGGCCTTAACCTGGTCGACGTTCAGCAATCGCAGCCACACCTGTCCCCGCACCTGGGGCGGGACCCCTTTGTAGACTCAGCATCGCAGCTGCGGGGAGGAAGGCAGCGCTGGTGAGAGGGGCCCAGGGCGGCCCCTTGGAGCCCAGGGAGCACGAGGCATCTAGAAGGTTCCAGCTTCGGCTCCAGGGTGTCTGTGGAGAGGCTGGGTCTCCCTGGAGCTGGGCCCCGTCCCCCACGAGGAGCAGGGACCGTGGCCCCGACCTGACACTCCCCCACCGCCGACCCAGGGCCTGGGGAGGCTCGGGCTCCCAGCAGACTCTCCCCAGGCAGGGGGCTCCCCTGAGACAGGGCAGGAGGACACTGAGGGCGGCCCCCCAGCCCCTCAGGACGGAGAGCCCTCGGGGGCACCCAGCGCCCCACCTTCTCGCTGGGGAGGTAGTGGTCCCATCGCTTGAGCATTTTTATCCATTTGTCTGCGCGCCGGGTCTCCTGGTGGAGTTTCTGGAAGAGGACAAGCGGGGGCCACAGGTGAGGCTCCAGCCCGGGAGGTGGGCACTCGGGCCGCGTCCAGTCCCCCGCGGGACCCGGAGGAGTCAGGAAGGCACAGGGCCCCCCGCGGACCACGGCTCCGGGTCTGGGGTGCGTTCCTGGCAGCCCGTGCACTGCTGGGACGGGGGACTGGGGAGACGCCCGGGGATGTCCTGGGGGACAGGGTGCAGACAGCTGGCCCCAGCCCCCCCGCCACGTCCTGCCCGGGGCCCAGGACAGGCTCTCACCTTGGCCTCGCGGGGGCTGGGGCCGGGCAGCTCCTTGTCCCTGGAAGGCAAGAGACGCAGAGCCCTGAGGCCCTGGCCCCACAGCCACCCCACCCGTCTGCACCCAGGGGCAGTGCCGGGCAGTGCAGGTGACGGCGGCAGGACACCCGGCGCAGGGTGAGGGCTGCCCCGATCGGCCCGTGGCCCGTAGTCCTGCCACTTCAGAGCATTTCTTACGGAGCCACCTAGACAGGGCCATGTGTGCACATCTCACCGTCCTCACCCTGCTTGTGCCATGAGACAACCAAGTGTCTACGCGGTGACCCGGCGCTCGGCTCCCATGGACCTCCTGTCCACGTGTCGGGAGGGGGCCGCAGTGACCGGAGCCACGGCGGTGGGGTGGGCCGGGCAGCCTGCGTGGGAAGGGTGTTGGTGTGTTCAGGCCCCGTGAGGAGGGCGTAGGTGTGCTCGCACACCGTGCACGCTCAGCGGGCCGCCCCAGGGACCCCCCGGCCCTGCCTTGGGGCCCTCGTGCTGCACACGGTGGCGTGGAATTCCTGCTCACGCTGGAGACAAAGCGAGTCTGTGTGTCAGAACCTGAGCTATTGGTTCACGCCTCTGAGCGACTCCTACTTTTTCCCTAGATCTTTAGTGATTAAGGAGTTTTTTTCAAAGCCCAAGTACAACCACATTTTGAAGCTAGAAGACTGTCTGAACCGTGCACCATCCTGCAGCTGGGCAGGAGAACCGTGCAGATCGCTGACCTGGAGGTGAGAGCCCCGGAGGCTAAGTGGGCGGCGCACGTACCAGACTCTGTGCGAATAAACAGATTGAGGAACCTTGCCTTTGATTTTCCCCGAGTCTTGTCTTTTTTATGCTCTGATTTTATATTTTTACATTATTTTTTCACGGACCTCTTTAACATAATCAGTCATTTTTATATTTATGTTTAATATTTTCAGCATCTTGAGATTCTAATAAATTATATCTAGTTTCTTCAAGGATTTCAAGTTAAAAATTTTTTTTCTAAGTTGTGCTACCGTGGATGACAAAATTCTTAATTCTCACTCTTACATTCCCCCTGTTGCCACGAGGTGGCGCGTGTGCATTCAGGAGGGTCTCATTTTAAGGGTGTGCTCGGAGGTGCAAGGTGCAGAGCTTGGGAGCGGGTCCCTGGAACCCCCTGGAGCTCAGCCGGGAGCTAAGCTGTTGGCTCTGCACTTAGTTTCGCAGTATAGAGAGGCCTGGTTCTTTATGCCAAGAATTGAGAAGAAATAGGATTCCACTCAAATATGGGGCCAGAAAATGAGGCAAGTGAGGCCCACGTTGCTTGAAACCTTTTCTTTCTTCCTTTTTTTTTTTTTTTTTTTGAAACCTTTTCTGATTATCTGCAGCATGTGAATTTGTGCTGCCAGCTTTAGTAGTTCTTTCCTGAGGAGCAGGTTTGCTGTGTTTGGCGACACTAGCAAGTTGCATCCACAGTTACTGGACTAGACGTGGGGCCGGGCAGTGCAGCTGCATCTGAGCGGGGCTGGCGGGGACAGCTGCTAGTTCCTGCCCCGGAGCCCTCGCCGCCTGCTGTCACGCGCTCACGGGAGCCGCGTCCCTTCCTTATCGTTTGCCTGAACAGACCGTGAAAGGCGAGCTGCACTTTGAGATCAGGAAGGCCGGCACGCTGCATGGATTCACGGCCTGGTTCAGTGTCCGGTTCCAGAGCCTGGAGGAGGACGAGCCGCAGCTGGTGCCGAGCACAGGCCCGTTTCACCCGTGAGTGTGCAGCACCCGCAGGGGCTCCGCTGCCCCGGGAGGAGCGGGTGCAGGTTCCCTGCCGCGCAGCCGTTGGGGAGGCAGTGGCGTGTGTGGGCGGTGGGCGGGGGACCGGGACCGTGCCCCACTCGCCCCTGCCCTGGGCTGCCCTGCTTGTCCTCTGACCCCTGCACGAACGGGCGGAGCACACTGCCTGCCTCAGTTGCCCTGGACGCTGCTTCAGCTTCCCATGGTCTAATACAAGCACAACCCATGGAATTGTAGGGGCTTTTAACTCCCCAAGACTTTCTTGAGGAAGGTCAGTGTTTCTTGAGACAAATTTTTTTTAAAGATTTTATTTGAGGGAGAGAGTGGGCGAGAGAGCACATGAGCAGAGGGCGGGGCGGGGAAGGGAGAGGCAGACGCCCCGCTGAGCAGGGAGCCCGATGCGGGACTCGATCCCAGGCCCCGGGGTCATCCCTGAGCCGAAGGCAGACGCTCCCCGGACTGAGCCCCCAGCCGCCCCTGGGACACTTCTGTGCAGTAGCATTTTGATGCTGCAAGCTGCTCAGGCGCGCTGGGCGCTGCGGTCTGCCTCGGAGCTGGACCCAGCAGCCCGGTGCAGAGCTGCCTTCATGGGGCCTCCGTGGGCCTGCGCGGTAGGTGCCCGGGCCGGGGCGGGCAGCCGCGCTGCTCGGGTCAACACTGGCCGCAGTGGGGGTCCTCAGGGCCTCGCATCCGTCCGCACCACAGGAGCCAGGCTGTTGGCCGGAGCGTCCGTGGAGGTGGCGGGGCCAGGCCTCCGGCTGCCCTTCCCGGTCCCGGCGCACAGATGCGAGCTGTCGCCCGTCGACGGCGGGAACTCAGGCCCCGGGCAGTCGAGCGCCCGCACACGGTGGGGTGGGGCAGGCAGGTGCCGAGCCCGGGCAGCGCTCTGGGACACGGGGACAGGGGCCCTCACAGCGGCTGGGGTCGGAGGGACGTGAGGCCGTGGAGCCGTGTCTTCAGGGCCTGCAGAACCCAGAGAGCGCGGAACGTGACGGTTTGTCCCAGATGTCGCACTTGCCACACCCCCTCCAGCCCGACTCCCAGGGGCAGTGGCCTTCCTGCACTGCGGAAACTAGAACTCGGCGTTGGCAGCCTAGGGACTGGGCAGGGATGCGGTAGACGCCCGTCTAGGGGCCTGGGAGCACCTAGAGCAGCGTGCTCACTGGGCTGTGGCCCAGTCCCTGGCGCCCACAGAGGCCTCGCCGTGGGCCTGGTGCATCTGCCCCACGGGGGATCCTGGGGGTCCACCCCACAGAGGTGATGCGTGCCCCGTGTCTTGCAGAACCACCCACTGGAAGCAGGTGCTGTTTATGATGGACGAACCCATGTCCATGGTCTCGGGAGATGTGGTCACAGGCTTGGTTGTGCTGCAGAGAAACCCCGTGTGGAGGAGGCACATGTCCGTGGCGCTCAGCTTCCACACAAGACCCCACATCGCAGAAAGTAAGGCTTGTGCTGCAGGGCGGGTGCTGGGCGCTGGTGCTGGGAGACGGGCGTGGCGGTCGCGATGCCACGGCCTCGGCCTCGCGCGCCTGCGCTGCTTTCTCACCCTCCTCACGGGAATTGGGTGCTGTTATTGGTAGAACAGGAAACGGGGGCAGGAAGGTGAGTCTGAGGGCAGGGGCCCAGCCCAAGGCCACCCTTCCCGTGTCCAGGAGGCCCCGGTGGAGAGTGGGCCGGGCTGCCGTTCCCACACCTGGTGCAGGATGGCAGAGGGGACGCGATGGTTCTCCTCTGGTCTCCTACCTGCTTTGTGCTAATTTTATGTCAAAGTCTTAATCTTGGTCATTAAGAAAACTTCTCCTCCTGGAAGTCGCTCTTGGGTGCCATCCTGAGTCGTCATCAGGAGGTGCTGCGTGTGAGTCACACTCAAGCGGTTTATTATGACTGATTTGCTTTGTCTGTTTTCAGGTTGGAGAGAAGGTCTTTCCCATCTGGAGATGACGGTCGAAGTTGTGGGAAGCAGGTGCTGCAGGAACGAGCCCGGGCGGAGACGCGCTTGGATGTGAGCCCCCGTTCCTGTGGCCTGAGAGCTCCCCTGCCCGGCGGCAGGACACCCGTGTGCGTGCACGCTACCTTCCTCGGGGCCTCCAGAGGCGCCGCGTGGGGCTCGGTGGGGACCCCTCACCCCTGTCACTGCCCGTGTCTGTGCTCTAGAAGTAGGCTGTGTCCCCAGGTGTCCACAGTCTGGCTCGTGGCCGAGTCGGTGGCACCGTGTCCCTAAGCTAGGTCTAGATCTCAACTCGTAGGGCACACGTGCATCAACCTCGTACTCCTGTGAAAGTGGCTGTTCACGTATCATGTGTCATGGTGTCCTTGCTGCCTGGGTCCCTCCCTGTCGTGCGAAGGTGGGCTCCCCAAAGCCGTGCAGGGCCTGGAGGCGGTGATGCATGTGACGGGACTCTGCATGGATAGTACAGTCGTAGAGATGTCTTCCACGTAAATTATGTGTTGGCGCATAGCACATACTCAATAAATAATTTTAAAGAAATGAGTGTTGGCGTGTATCCCATTTCCATGTGCGTGTGCTGTGTCGGCAAGCGTGGGATCGTACCGCGTGTGCTGCTTTGTAGCCTTTCTCACCTGGTGTGAAGGAACGTCCCTGCCTGTAGGTCCAGGTCTACGTCTTTTGGTGTGTATTGTTTTGATTTTTAGTTGACTTTACATTGCAATATGAACGGTATATCCCAACCGCGTGAGTGACGGGTGTGCAGGTGTGCATCTCTCTGTAACAAGCACTCGACCGAGACCGTCAGCCACGAGCGGCTGCCCCAAGTGCCCAGCACGCAGTGCCTCCGAGGGTGGTGCCCCCGGTGACGCGCAGCTTCCTGGGGCCGGTGGGGCACACAGGCTGCTTCCTGGAGCCTGAAGCTTGTGCCACTCACACTCCTAGGCTGAGGCTCCTGGCGGGGGGCGCCCTTAGGAGCAGGTGTTTGGGAGGTGCTTAGGCCTCGAGGGGGGCCCCCAGGACGGACTCGTGCCCTTCCGGGGGAGAGCCCCTCAGAAGGCGGCTGCCCGGGGACTGGGCCGGGTCTCCAGGTCCCAGGAGGGAGGCGGCCGGGCTGGGGGACTTCCAGCCCCCGGGCCGTTGAAGCCGCCGGGCTGGTGCCATCCGGGCCCTGTCCCTCGCTGTGGGCGTCGCTCAGCTCACGGGCACCTGTGAGCCCCGACCCGTGTTGCTGCAGGTTCCCGCCATGTCCTGCCCCGCTGGTGGTCAGCGGGTGGTCAGTGGGTGGCCTCCCGGGCCGGCCCCGGCAGGTGCGGCAGGTGGTGCGTGTGGGCCCGCGCGTTCCCCTTGGGTGCACGGCCGCCGTGGGGCTCCCGGGAGCCCGGGTCCTCAGCGTCGGCGTCCTTGGCGGGCCCGGCTAGAAGCCCTTCATAGGCCTGTTCTGCAAACACCTGCTCCGTGGCTTAGTCTTCTCTCTATTTTGATAAACAGAAGTTCTTAAGTGTTAATTTTGTCCGATTCGACATTATTTTCCTTAAGGATACACTTGCTGCATCCGGTGGAAGGAATCTGCTCTTCGTTTACGGCTCCGTCGGTCGCCCTGGCGCACAGCTCAGCGCCCCCAGCCTCGGTTTCTCTCGGGCCGTCTGGGCGGGCTCGGGATTCGCGTCCCCGGGGGTGGCTGCTCCGGCGGTGGAGTTGCAGCTTCTTTCCTCTCCTGCTGCGCGCACCCTTGCTTTCTCCTCTAGAGCTGCTGCGGCGGCAACAGCATATTTTGATTTATTTCCAGTATCTCCCAGTTCCAAGTATTTTCTAATTCCCATTATGAGTTCTTCTGCTGTCCCAGGGCTATTTAGAAATTGTGGCTTAATTTCCAAAGGTGGAATTTTCTAGGTATTTTTTCTTATTAATCTCTAGCTGAATGTCACTGTGCTCAGAAGACGACCGGAGTGATCTCACTCCCCTGAGGTCACAAGGACTTGAATGTGCGTCATGCTGTCGGATGATGCGGAGGCCACCATGTCGCCGGGATCGGCTCGGGCAGCAGTGTTGCTCGCTCGGGCCCGATGCTTGGGCCACTTGCGCCTCCTCGTCCCCTCAGGCAGTCGCCAAGGGAGGGAGCGGGGCCTCCGAGGACACAGCTGCACCTCGGCGGCTTCATTTGACCCATGTCCTTAAGGCCCTGATCTGCAATGCAGTCACACTGCGGGGCCCTGCTGTGACCCCCGACATCCCCGTGCTGGGATGGAACCCCCACTGCTGAGCGGGCCTCTGGGGATGTCAGGGGCTCCTCAATGATGGGGGGGTGAGGCGGCAGGGGATGTTGGGGACCCCTGAATGATGGGGGGCCACAGGGGATGTCAGGGGCACCTGTGGGGGCGCCTGGCACTCCTGTGGCACAGCCCCACCCCGCACTGCTCACAGGGCCACCAGCTTGCCAGCCCCCATCCCGGCGCCTCTTGGAGGCCTGGCAGCTGGCCTGTGTTCGGGGTGGGGTGGCTTTAGGGGTATCTGCTCAGCGGGGCTGCCCCCGCTGTGGGGGGGTGGGGGGAGCAGCCCCAGGCCGACCCCCTGGCCTGACCCCGTGCCCTCTGCACCCCGGAGCTGACCCCGTGGTGGACCTGGAGGCTCAGGCAAGGTCATCGTTGCAACAGGAAGACCTTGACTGACCTGCATCTGTCTGCTTTTTTACAAAACGTGTTGTGCCCATGTGCGGCAGTGCCCAGGGCCCAGACTGGGTGGGGGCGACTCGTGGGCATGCAGCGTGGCCTGCTGCCCCTGCTGTGGCATCGGAGCCCCTGAGGGTAGGCTCCAGCCTCTGGCCTCCAGCCTCCAGCCTCTGACCTCCAGCCTCCAGCCTCCAGGCTCCGGCCTCCGGCCACCACAGCCCAGCCAGCCCGGGTTCTGAGCGTTCCCAGCCTTCCCCTCTGAGGCCAGCACGGGGCCTGGCACGTGGCAGGCACTGCAGGAGCAGGAGACCGAGGGGGAATGAGGCCGGTGCATCCCGGGGAGCCTGCGGGGGGCCGGGGGAGGGGTGTGGCGTCTGGGCCAGGCCTGCTGCCCTGCAGCCTCCTGGCCCTGTCCCCACTGCTGCGCCCCTAGAGGCCTGCAGGCACCCCTGCCCCGGGCACACACCGGGCCACCGTCCCAGCAGCGGGGAGGGCGGTGAGCAGACGGCGGGAGGAAGCCAAGGCTCGGCCCGGATGCGCCGGGCGCCTGGGTGCTGGGCTGCCCCGGTCTGTCTGCTCGCCGCCCCTGGGGAGCCGAAGCTCAGCACCTCGGCCTTGCAATGGCCCCGCGTGGAGAGAAGCCCCCGGGATGGCTGCTGTATCCTGCCCCCAGCTGGTCTCCCTGGCCGCTCTGCTTCCACAGGAAATATTGAAAGTAGCAAGTGGAGCCTGGGGCCTGGCCTGGACTGAGCAAGGGGTGGGGGGCCGCCGGCGGGGTGAGTCCCCCCTGGAGCCCTGCCCCGGGCGCTGGTGGCAGCCAGAGGCACCGGCATAGGGCTCTATAGATAGTCAGTTTATACATTTGCTTGGAGTTTACACTAATCTATATTTAAGGTATATGATAATTTAGGTTGACATAGTGGGATAGAAATTTTTTCTTTAGAAATTGTCCATACATTATTCATGCAGGAAATAGTGACCTGACACAAGACACCTGACCTCAACTTCGCACCATGGTGAGAGGCAACCAGGATAAACTGCACTTTACTGTGAAAACTGACACCCACTTCCATCCTGCCAGGGTCTTGCGTCGTTTGCCTCATTGTCAAGGGGACTTTACTTTCCCTGTTCACATCACAAGGATGTGGCGAGGATCAGGTATATGGAAGTGTGTTGGGATCTGTAAGAGACACACTCCAGCCAGCCAGCCATCTGTCCATCCATCCGTCTGTCTATTTATTGTCTTTACTGAGCTTTCATTCACGCTCACGCATGCAGATGCTCACAGAGCCCCGAAATCAGTGTCCCTCTTTTGTCAGACTAATAAATGGAACTTGAAGAGGTTAAGAGGTTTCCCCAAGGTTATGCAGCTGCCAGGCAGGTGCCGGCATGACCATGTGTTGTGACAGGCACTGGATGGTGACTTCGGGTGTGTTAAAAGAAGGCCCCTTGTGGGTTGGGAAGGGGCAGGGATGGGCAGGCTTCTTCACTGCCCTGCAGCTTTCTCCCTAATGCACGAACCTCATTTGAGCTGTTCTGCCCCACTGCGCACAGCCCAGAGGGCCGTGAATAATCCGGGAGGAGCTGGGACCTCTGGGGGAAGCAAAGGGTCGGCTTTTGGGGGAGACGGACCGTATCAGCTGGGAGTACTGTTAAGTGAGGCCTGGGAAATGAGTCCCATTTTTAAAATGTCATTTCATAAACTCACCCTGGAAGCAAATGCATTCTCTGCTGTGTGAGGAGCTCCACGTGGACTCAGAGCAAAGCAAACGGTGGTGATGCTGGTGATAATGACCATTGACATTTATTGCTATTTTGGGCCAGACTTTATGCAGCATCCCAAAATAGGTATTAGTGCCAATTTTACAAAAAAGAAATGGGCTACATATTAAAAAATACATAAAAGTGGAGGTTGAGTGGGGGCCCTATCAGGAATAAATGTGTTTGTTTTTAATGTACCAGAACATAATTAATATTAAATGACGTGTAAACTAACTAACTAAGAAAATGTGGCTGTAGCCAGCCACAATCTACTCTTTTCCATCCAAGAGCAACAGCTCACTTCTGAAATTCATCAAAGTTCAGTTTGAACACAGAAGAGAGAAACTGGAGGCAAGCATAACTTCAATATTTTCAGCATTACTTTTTGTTAATTTGACATTTCATGTTGCCCTTTTTATATTTTGGGGAGCTGTATTTCCTAAAATATTCTCCCTTAAGAAGTCTTATCAGAAAAAAAAAAAAAAAAAAAAAAAAAAAAAAGAAGTCTTATCAGGGTTCTCCCAAGAAGCAGAACCAATAGGATTTACGTGCGCTACCCACGTCATCTCTCTCGATCTACAGCGTCTCTATGTTTATCCTTCATCACTATCTGTATATGTGGATCATGCCTCTCTCCTGCAGGCTGGAGACCCAGGAGACGTCATGCTGCAGCTTGAGTCCGAAGGTCAAGGTTGTCTGCCATCAGAATCCCCTTTCTCAGGGAGGTCAGTCTCATCTCTACTAAGACCTTCAACTGGGGATCCCTGGGTGGCGCAGCGGTTTGGCGCCTGCCTTTGGCCCAGGGCGCGATCCTGGAGACCCAGGATCAAATCCCACGTCAGGCTCCCGGTGCATGGAGCCTGCTTCTCCCTCTGCCTGTGTCTCTGCCTCTCTCTCTCTCTCTCTGTGACTATCATAAGTAAATTTAAAAAAAAAAAAAAAAGACCTTCAACTGACTGCATGAAGTCAGTGACTTCATGTGACTGCTCATCACACTGGAAAGCCTCGTCTGCTTTATTCAAAGTCTAATGATCTAAATGTTAATCACATCTAGAACATACCTTCGCAGAGAAATCTAGAACGTTTGACTAAATAGGCCTAGCCAAGTTGGCACAAAATTAACCATCACAAGTGTCACTCATTTAAAAAAATATATATTTGGTTTTTAAAATATTCTTGAACAAAAGAATCCTGCATCTAGTCAAACATTTATTTTTTTTAATTATTGATGATAGTCACAGAGAGAGAGAGAGAGAGAGGCAGAGACACAGGCAGAGGGAGAAGCAGGCACCGGGAGCCCGACGTGGGATTCGATCCCGGGTCTCCAGGATCGCGCCCCGGGCCAAAGGCAGGCGCCAAACCACTGTGCCACCCAGGGATCCCTAGTCAAACATTTAGAGCTGACTTCTACTCTGCAGGTAGAAGGTCTAGTGAAACAGCAGTCCACTGACGCCAGGTCCCAACTGGGGAATTCTGGGGGATGGATACACCGCTCAGTCACTTGTGGCAGTGACAGCACAGATCCTGTCTCCACTCAGAGAGGGTAGGCTGAGAGAGAGGTCTAGGAGGCACAGGAACAAAATACAGCGTGTGCACCACGTTTGAGTCCTGATGGGAATAAAACCAACCGTCAAGGGACCCCTGGGTGGCTTAGAAGTTGAGCATCTGCCTTTGGCTCAGCACATGATACCAGGGTCCTGGGATCGAGTCCCACATCAGGTTCCCCGCAGGAAGCCTGCCTCTCCCTCTGCCTATGTCTCTGCTTCTCTCTCAGTATCTCTCATGAATAAATAAACTAAAAAAAAAAAAAAAACCCAACTGTGGAGGAACATTTTCTTTTTCAGAAATGGCAAGTTTAAATTTGAAATAGGCACAAACTGACGTTAAGAAATCATGGAGAGGGGATCCCTGGGTGGCTCAGCGGTTTAGTGCCTGCCTTTGGCCCAGGGCGCGATCCTGGAGTCCTGGGATCGAGTCACGTGTCGGGCTCCCGGCATGGAGTCTGTTTCTCCCTCCTCCCCTGTCTCTCCCTCTTTCTCTCTCTCTATGTCTATCATAAATAAATAAATAAATAAATAAATAAATAAATAAATAAATATTTAAGAAAAAAAGAAATCATGGTGAATTTTCATAGGTGTGAAAATGCCACAAGTAAGAAAATGTCTTTTCTTCTAAAAGATTTTATTTATTTGAGAGACAGCCAGAGTGAGCGAGCAAGCAAGAGAGAGCATGGGGAAGGGCTTGGAGAAGGACGAGCAGACTCCCTGCTGAGGGCAGAGTCTGACCTCAATCCAAGACCCTGAGACCATGACCTGAGCTGAAACCAAGAGTCAGACAATCACCCAGGAGCCCTGGAAAATGCCTTTTTTATTTGAGATGCGACTGATGGTTTTCCAGGTGAAATGACGTGTTTAAGGTTTTCTTTGAAATTACTCCAGCAAAAAGAAAACTGAAGATCAGTAAAACAAGTATGGCAAAATGCTAATGATTGCCAAAGCTGGGTGACATGTATGAAGTCCACTGCTCTATTCTGTGTATGTGTAGATGCTTTCATCAATAAAAGTATACAATAAATAAACCTATTAAATATTAAGAATTTGCATGTTTACATATATAAATATAAATAAGCCTATTAAAACATTATGATTTTCCATATAAAAAAACGTACATAACAATTTGAATTTGTGTTGGTAAAACTGTATTGCTGAAATTCTTCTCAGCATCCTCCAAGTGCACCTTATACTTTCTCTGTATCCAAGATAAAAGTCGTCTGCTTCCTCAGCTGTTACATTAATAAGCCAGCTGTTCCTTCTGCATTCCCATCTCTGCTCTAGGACCGAAGTCTCTACAGGGCAGAATTTCAGTGACGCACCCTAACACCTCTAACACTAATATTTGTTGAATGAATAATTGTTTTTCTTGCCAGAAAATACTGAGTCGTGAATAGTCATTTCATAAATTTGAACGACGCTTCCATTCAACAATGGAATGATGAGCCAGTGCAACTTTTAAGTAATTAATGCATGAGTACAGCATTAGTTTTGCATCTTTTCAGAATTTCTTTTTTATAGTCCATACATTTTACAAGCCTGATAATACAGTATGGTCGCACATTAAGATTACTGGCAGGTTACAAAAGATTCACATTAAGTCGTCGCAAAAGCATATTCATGAAACTCCGCAGAAAATATTCAAAAATGTCTTGCACTTTTCTCAAGTACAACCTGACACGGGCACAGTTCGGTAGCGCGAGGCCGCCCGGGGGTCCGGCCGGGGGGGGCGGGTCCACTCCTTGGGACTCGCGTCCTCCAGAACACGGTGTTTTGTCAGGAAACCCAGGGCGTGGGTTACAGTCTGCAAAGCCCAAATCAACATCTGACGGAAACTGGCTTCTGAGCAACAGAAACGGTTTTTGAAGAACAGAATTCCTTACTGGTCGCTTCCGGGGCCCCGGAGCCCACGAAAATGGCTTTTAGTGACTTAGGGCGGGTCACGGGGTTAACGGCCTCCTCGGGCGAGGGCGCCACGTAGATCCGTGAGAGGAAAGATAGTCTTCGAGCTGGGTTCTTCGCTTCCCACGCAGGGCTGGAGGATTCGCAGGCCGGAAAGGGTCGACCTTGCAAGATAAAACGGTTATTCTACCGGCAAATCGGGTTTCCCCAGGAGCAGCAGAGGCGCTGCAGCCTGGAAGCGGCGGGCGGGAAACGCTTTTATATGGAGGGGGGTGGGCGGGGCTGTATGGAAGGAAAGCCCATTGGAGGGCGGCGGCGGCTTCTCACTGGCTGAGTGCGGCGGCGGCTTCTCATTGGCTGCCGGTGATGGTGGTGGCTTCTCACTGGCTGAGTGCGGCGGCGGCTTCTCATTGGCTGCCGGTGATGGTGGTGGCTTCTCATTGGCTGCAGGTGATGGCGGCGGCTTCTCACTGGCTGAGCGTGGCGGCGGCCCGCCCGGAAGTCTTGGCGCTTCCTGCCGCCCTGGGCCGGGTGAGGCCGGTTTCCGCTTGAGGCTGTCCCGACGGCAGTTCCCGCGAGGTCTCCTCGGCTCGGCTCCGGCTCGGCTCCGGCTCCGGCTCCGGGGCAGCAGCAGGGGAGGCGCGGAGGCCCCGTGGAGCCCTGGCTTCCGGCCGGGCGGCGGAGCAGCTCGGGGCCTCGCCGCGGGGCGGGCAGGGGGAGCACGCGGCCTCCGCCTCGAGCTGTGCGGGTGGAGGCACCTGGGCCCCGAGCCCGTGGCGCGCCCGTCCCGCGGCCCCGTCTGCCTCCGGCCGGCCTCCCAGACGCCCCCCTGGGCCCGCCCGTGGCCGCCGCGGGAGCCCTCCCCGGCGCAGCGGCCCTCGGGGCCCCCCGGGGACGAGGACGGGGACGGGGACGGGGACGGCGGCGCGGCTCCGGCACGTCCTGCCCCCGCGTGGCCCCGCGTGCCCGGCTGTGGCGGTGTCGGCCGCCGCCGCCTGCAGCTGGGACGAAGCCGCCCGTACCTCGACGCTCCTCGGCGGCCGCGGCTCCCCGTGGGTCGGGCCGTGGCTGCTGCGTCGTGTTCCGCGTCCCTGTCGGGCGGCCCGTGTCCTCGCCGCGAAGCACGGGCCTGGGGCGAGGGCGGGGGCGGGCGCGTCGCCGGGATCAGCGCCCTCAGGACCCCGAGCGCCCGGCGAGGCCCGCGCCTGCAGCCCCGGGAGTGGGGCCGGAGCCGGGCCCGTCGGGGGAAGCCCTGGCCTCGGCCTCGGGGGCGCAGGGGTGAGGCCCCGCCGTGCAGCCCGCCCCGCCCCGCCCCGCCCCGCGGCTCCCTGCGCCCCACCCGGCCGAGGGCGGCGCTTGTCCCCGTGGCCGCGCCGCCGCCGCCGGAGCCTCCCCCGGGGCTGGAGGCCTCGTGCCCAGCGCCGACCACGCCGGGCCGCCTGCGGGGGGCCGGGGCCAGCCTGAGCCGCCGGAAGGGCCCCGCCCCCGCCCCCGCGTGCGCCTGCCCAGGGCCTGACCGGTCGCCGCAGACCTGGGGCCGAGGCCGGACACGGATCCCTGAGAGGCCCCGTCGGCCGCCCCGGCCCCCGCGGTGTCCCCGAGCTGCCCGGCCTCTCCCAGCGCCCGGGGCGTGCCCGGCCCGTCCTCCCGCCCCGCCCTCGGGACCCTCCCGGGAGCCCGGAGTTCTCCGGAGGACACGCGGCCGCTCGCCCAGACCCGGTGCGCGCTGGTCGCCGCAGGTGCCCCCCCCCCGTGCCCGGCAGCCCGACGCCACGCGGGCCCCTGGACGTTCCCTCCGCCCCTCGTCCTGCGGGCCGCGGTGTCCCTCGGTCGGCGCGGGCTCCGCTCACCGCGGGTGCCTGGGGCCCGTGTGCCGGCGTCGCGGAGCCCCTGCCTGCTGGGAGCGCGGCTCTGGCGCCGGCAGGGGTCGAGAGCGAGGGCAGCCGCGGGGGGCTCGGCGGCTCCTGCGGCGGCTTCGTTCCAGCGACGAGGACGCAGCCCGCAGCGCAGACGCCGCCTTGGGGAGCGACGAGTCGGGGTCCCCCGTGGGTGCCGTGGGGGGCGCGAGCGGCCGCGTCTGGGTCCCGCCGGCTTGCTGCGGAGGCGCCTCCACCCCGGGGCGCCGCGCTCTGGGGCCCTCGTGCCCGCGGCCGCCGAGTGCTCCGCCGCCCCGTCCCGCTGCGGCCCGCGCAGGCCCCGCCCAGTCCTGTGCTCTGCCGGCGGCGGCCCGTGTCCGTCCTGACGCCCGCCCCGCGAGGGCCGCCCTGGGGACCCCGGGCCCGAGGCCGCCCTGGTGGATGAGGCCTCTTGGGATACGAACAAGATTCAGCCTCTGCGGAGGGCGGAAGTGGTTTTTCTGTTGAAACACGGAGCCCCTGCGGTAGCGCGTGCCCCGAGACTCCCCGCCCTTTGCTCCGCGTGCGCGGCGGGCGCTGCTGGGGCCTGCGGTCGCGCCCGCCGCTCCGTGCTGGCTGCGTGTTTCCAGAAGGGTGAGCCTCCGTTCACATTCGATTGCCTTTTCTGGGTCCCACACGGTTCTCCTTGTCCTTACTCCCACCCCGGGATTGTGTTTATTTCCTAGACAAAGTCACTTGTATCTTTGTTTCTCTGGTTCCCGCCGAGGTTAGGAGCCCTGCCTTCCCTGCCCAGAGCACGTGGTCAGGATTTTTTTCCCCTGGCGAAACGCCTTTTGGAGTTTTCTTTTCTTTTCTTTTCTTTTCTTTCTTTCTTTCTTTCTTTCTTTCTTTCTTTCTTTCTTTCTTTTTTTTTTTAAGATCTGAAGCATTAAAAATGTAGTTATTTCAGCTTGAGAGTGGGGAGAGATCACAGATTGACTTTTAAGTTACTCTGAGAAAAGTGATGATTTGTCTCAATAGTTAGATAAGCCCTTACCATACAAATAAAGATGCGGTGATCTTTCATGCCACCCCTTCTTTCCTAAAGAGGAGACCCCGCCTCTTCTGTGGCCACTCACCCAGTGGTGATGCATGTTCCTCCTGAACTGTCTGTGGAAGTTTTGTACTTCTGGTTTGGCAGGTAAAGATCTGTTACATTTGAGCCACCCAGAACCTGGATTCCTTGCTAAGGTACCAGCAATATATCTTACTTACTTACTTATTTATTTAAATATTTATTTATTCATGAGAAAGAGAGAGAGAGGCAGAGACACAGGCAGAGGGAGACACAGGCTCCATGCAGGGAGCTCGATGTGGGACTCGATCCCGGGTCTCCAGGATCAGGCCCTGGGCTGAAGGTGGCGCTAAACCGCTGAGCCCACCCAGGCTGCCCAACATATCATATTTAGATAGAAAATTTCAGAGAAAGAAAATGTTCAAGTGCCCAAAGTTAGTAAAAATGAAATATGGTATGCTAATATTGCTAATATTTCCATATACACAAAAGATATTTTTCCTTTGTACGTTTGTTTCCTTTCTTGTGTTTGATGGCTTATGGTATGATTTACACATACATCCCTCCCCCTGAGTCTCACACTTCCTGAAACAGATAGGACACATGCAGCATCACCCTTGTGGGGAGAGGTGGCTGCTCTTTGACTAGCCGTTGGCTCTCAGGGATGGACATCAAGGGTTTCTGACTCTGCCCTGTGTGACTCTCACCCACATGGCGCTTTGGTTATAGAATTGTCTGAAAAATGGAAGGAATAGATATAGAATACTTTATCCAACCAGAAAATTGACTTGATAATTAAAGATAAATTCAACAAGATTTGAAATGAAATGTTTTTTGAAAACCTCTGAGGCCCCAATTCTGCTATTATCATAACCACTGACAGGAGATAGATTTGGAAAATGTCATACAGTACCCGAATAAGCAAGTCTCCTTCAGAAAACAGTTCTAGATTGACCTGTGGAGAGGCATGCTCACTTCCTCCTGGATTCATGGGTCGGTCAGCTGGGCAGTCTGCAATGCTGTCCTTTAGGGTGGCTGAGGAAGAGAAAATGTTTAATGTTCCTGTTTGGCTTAGCTCTTTTTTTGGTATATTTTTTTATTGGAGTTTGATTTGCCAACATATAGCATAACATCCACTGCTCATCCCATCAAGTGCCCCCCCTCACATCCCATCACTCAGTCACCCCGTCCCCCCCCCCCACCTCCCCTTCCACTACCCCTGTTTGCTTCCCAGAGTTAGGAGTCTCTCATGTTCCATCACCCTATCTGATATTTCTCACTCATTTTCTCCCCTTTCCCCTATAATCCCTTTCACTGCTTTTTATATTCCCCGTATGAGTGGAACCATATGATGATTGTCCTCCGATTGACTCACTTCACTCAGCATCATACCCTCCAGTTCCGTCCACGTTGAAGCAGATAGTGGGTATTCATCCTTCTAATGGCTGAGGAATATCCCATTGTATACATAGACCACATTTCCTTTGTCCATTCTTCTTTCGATGGACACCGAGGCTCCTTCCACAGTTTGGCTATTGTGGACATTGCTGCTAGAAACATCGGGGTGCAGGTGTCCCGGCGTTTCACTGCATCTGTATCTTTGGGGTAAATCCCCAGCAGTGCAATTGCTGGGTCGTAGGGCAGGTCTATTTTTAACTCTTTGAGGAACCTCCACACAGTTTTCCAGAGTGGCTGCACCAGTTCACATTCCCACCAACAGTGCAAGAGGGTACCCCTTTCTCCACATCCTCTCCAACATTTGTGGTTTCCTGTCTTGTTGATTTTCCCCATTCTCACAGGTGTGAAGTGGGATCTCATTGTGGTTTTGATTTGTATTTCCCTGATGGCAAGTGATGTGGAGCATTTTCTCATGTGCTTGTTGGCCATGTGTGTGTCTTTGGTGAAATTTCTGTTCATGTCTCCTGCCCATTTCATGATTGGATTGGTTGTTTCTTGGGTTTTGAGTTTAACAAGTTCTTTATAGATCTTGGATATGAGCCCTTTGTCTGATTATGTCATTTGCAAATATCTTCTCCCATTCTGTAGATTGTCTTTTGGTTTTGTTGACTGTTTCTTTTGCTGTGCAGAAGCTTTTCATATTGATTAAGTTCCAATAATTCATTTTTGCTTTTGTTTCCTTTGCCTTCATAATTGTATCTTGCAAGAAGTTGCTGTGGCCAAGTTCAAAAAGGGTGTTGCCTGTGTTCTCCTCTAGGATTTTGATGGAATCGTGTCTCACATTTAGATCTTTCATCCATTTTGAGTTTATATTTGTGTCTGGTGCAAGAGAGTGGTCTAGTTTCATTACTCTGCGTGTGGATGTCCAATTTTCCCAGCACCATTTATTGAAGAGACTGTCCTTCTTCCAGTGGATGGTCTTTCCTGTTTTGTCGAATATTAGTTGACCATAGAGTTGAGGGCCCATTTCTGAGTTCTCTATTCTGTTCCATTGATCTGTGTGTCTGTTTTTGTGCCAGTACCACACTGTCTTGATGACCACAGCTTTGTAGTACAACCTGAAATCTGGCATTGTGATGCCCCCAGATATGGTTTTCTTTTTCAATATTCCCCTGGCTATTCGGGGTCTTTTCTGATTCCACACAAATCTTAAGATTACTTGTTCTAATTCTCTGAAGAAAGTCCATGGCATTTTGATAGGGATTGCATTGAATGTGAAAATTTCCCTGGATAGCATAGACATTTTCACCATATTAATTCTTCCAATCCATGAACATGGAATATTTTTCCATCTCTTTGTGTCTTCCTCAATTTCTTTAAGTGTTCTGTAGTTTTTAGGGTATAGATCCTTCACCTCTTTGGTTAGGTTTATTCCTAGGTATCTTACGCTTTTGGGTGCAATTGTAAATGGGGTTGACTCCTTAATTGCTGTTTCTTCAGTCTCATTGTTAGTGTATAGAAATGCCACTGATTTCCGGGCATTGATTTTGTATCCTGCCACTTTGCCAAATTGCTGTATGAGTTCTGGCAACCTTGGGGTGGAGTCTTTTGGGTTTTCTATGCACAGTATCATGTCATCTGCTAAGAGGGAGAGTTTGACGACTTCTTTGCCAATTTGAATGCCTTTTATTTCTTTTTGTTGCCTGATTGCTGAGGCTAGGACTTCTAGTACTATGTCGAATAGCAGTGGTGAGAGTGGACATCCCTGTTGTGTTCCTGATCTTAGGGGAAAGGCTCCCAGTGTTTCCCCATTGAGAATGATATTTGCTGTGGGCTTTTCATAGATGGCTTTTAAGATGCTGAGGAATGTTCCCTCTATCCCTACACTCTGAAGAGTTTCGATCAGGAATGGATGCTGTATTTTGTCAAATGTTTTCTCTGCATCTATTGAGAGGATCATATGGTTCTTGTTTTTTCTCTTGTTGATATGATCTATCACATTGATTGCTTTCCGAGTGTTGAACCAGCCTTGCATCCTGGGGATAAATCCCACTTGGTCATGGTGAATTATCTTCTTAATGTACTGTGAGAGGACTCAGGCCCCCAGCTCTGCCCAGACCAGGGCCGGGACCTGCTGAGGATCAAGGTGTTCCTCACGAAAGCAGTTCACAGCACACGACTGGTAGACAGCTGCTCTCCAGGGCAGCCCAGGTCCCATGTGTGCCCCTTACCTTGGGCCATCCTGGGCAGAGGGTCAGAGCGAGGGCAAGGGTCTGAGGTCTCTACCACTGTCAGTGGCCTGCAGCACAGCCCAGTGGGTGGGGACAGGCCCGAACTAGCGACACGTGGGCAGACTGCCTGGAGACAATGGCAGAGGCAAGCAGAGGACCTATTCAGGGTCTTCGAGGGCTGACAGGCCTGCAAAGGACCCCTGCCTCCCTCCCCGCAAAGGATCCCAGCCCCTGTGGGATTCACGTAGCCTAAAATTAACCATTTTAAACTGAGAAACCACCACCTCTCTCTCCATCCAAGATACTGGATCCACACCCCCAAAAGGAAAGCCGGTGCCCATTTAGCGGCCCTCCCCGATGCCCTGACCCCAGCCCCTGGGGTCACAGTGGACCCCTGCATGGACAGTCCACAGCACTGCTGTACGAGACTCCACAGGTGCTGCTGCTTTGCAGTTACCCCTGCAGCTGGGTAATTTCATAGTTCTCAGTGTATTTTCAAGGTTGACTAGACCCGTTTCATCTTTGAGTTTCTTTTCGAGCAGCTGTAACCATCTGTCCCGTGTTGTTCAGGCCCAGAGTCTTCCTTGGGCTGTCTTCCTGTGCGGCTGCTTACTAGCTATGGAGGGGATGTGCTCAGCTGCATCACTCAGTTTACTGCGTACAAGTCCCAAGCACAGGAATGGGTTAGGACTAGCTCTCAGCAATGACACAGTGGATTAGCAGGTAGGAAACAGAAGAGTAGACTGTGCCCGTTACATGGTAAGGAAGTTTAGGAGAAAAAGAGCTCTGGGAGATTATAAGAAATAGCCCAGTTCATAGCTTCAGAAAAATGAGCCCTTTGTTCTGAGCCAAAGCTCTGGAAGATGGAGGAACATTTAATTTATCACAAGAAATGATAAAGTAAAGGAAGGAAAGAAGTTAGACCATCTGCTAGGACCTCTCCTCTGCACCTGCCATTCTGTGAGCCTGGTGGGAAGCCCGTGCCCATCTCCTTCCACAGAGAGCAGAGCCCAGGGTCCATATGACAGGCTGGGCAGAGAGACACACCTGCAGTCTGGGTCACCTATTGTACCTGAGCTGAGCGTGAGGCCTTCTTCCTGTGTCCGGGACCCAAACACTGCGGTGCCGCTTCTGCCTCACAGAAGGTCAACGCTTAGAGCTTGTGGGCAAGCTCCTCTCGTAGCTTGATCTGGAGCCACGCGGCCGCTTACCTGCAAAGCAGCTCTTCACCTTCAGGTAGCCCACGACCAGCCTGAGGATGCAGAGCTTGTCAAGCCGGGCTGCACGTCCTCGGGGTAGGGCAGCAAGGTGGTCAGTTTGCTCAGCTCTGGATTCCAACGGTCCGGTGCTGCTTCAAAGGGTTGCATTTGGCTCCCTCTGGAGGCTGTGGCTCAGGACTTGGCAGGGAGAGAGCAGCAATCATTCTCTACCTCCCTCTGTACCTTCACCGGAGTCACCCGCAGGGCCCCCAGGCCATGCCGGACGCCATCTGGCCCCAGGTCCTGGTGCTTGGAGGCAGGGACCCTTGTCCTTCAGGTTCGGGTTCTGTCCTCACTGCCCTCCTGGCCGGCGGGCCCTATTCATACTGTGCACATGCGAGACCTGGTGGCCCTCAAGGCACTAGGGGCCCAGGACTGGTCATCCCCTCCCAACTTTCTGGTAGCCTGACATGTTTGCAACCATTTTTTAAAAAGATTTTATTTACTTATTCATGAGAGACACAGAGGCAGAGACACAGGGAGAGCGAGAAGCAGGCTCCCCGCGGGGAGCCCAACGTGGGACTCGATCCCAGGATCCCGGGGTCACGCCCAGGGCCGAAGAAGGCCAGTGCCCAACTGCTGAGCCACCCAGGGGCCCCAATATCCACACATAAATTTTAAATGAGTAAATCTCCATACTACAATTAACACTGAAAAAGCTGAAGCTCCATTTAAGAAATTATAGTTAAGAATTGAGCCTACACACAGACACAAACACACACACACATTAACATACATCTACATGTATACTCTCTTTCTCTGCATGCACACACCCATGCACACCCCAGACCAATGTACATCATAATTACATTGTTAAAAACCAGGGATGGGGAGAGCCAAAGGAAAAAAGACCCATTTCATACAGACAAATAAAGACAGAATAAATGACTTCTCGTCAGAAAAAATGCAAACCAAAGCACAACAGGGTGATATCTTTAATGTTCCAAAAGAAGGGAGCTGTTAACCCAGAATCTCGTATCTGGAGAAATGATCCTTCAAAATGAGGGCAAATTAAAGAAATTTTCAGACAAAAATTCAAAGATTGTATCTCCAGAAGATTTGAGCTACAAAAATACTAAAGAAATTTCTTCAAGCTGAAGAAAAATGGCATTAGGTAGAAATGTGGATCTCCACGAATGAATGAACAATGTTGTAGACAATAAAAAATTTAATGATTTTATTTAAATGGTAATTGTGTAAATAAAAACAGTATTGCATCATGGGGCTTGCAACATATGTAGAAGTAGAATTTGTGAAAACAATAACACAAAGGATGGGAAGTGGAATTACATTGTTGTGAGGTGCTTATGTCGTCCATGAAGTAGTACAATATTATTTGAAAGTAGACAGTAATAAGTTAAGATGTGCATTTTATGCCTTATGGCAACCACTGAAAAAATAAAACAGAAGTACAGCTAATCTGTACTTATTAGAGGAGAAACATGAGATACTAAAGAAGAATGAAATCCAAAGGTAGTAAGGAAAAGAGGAAAAATAACAAAGATGGAACAAAGAAAAAACAGCGAGATGGCAGACTTAACCCTATTGATAGTGACAAAAATGTAAACAGAGGATATCAGACTGACCTGATATATGGTGTCTGGAAGAAACCCAATTAAAAGGTAAAGACACAGATTAAAGTGAAAAGATTGAAAAAAGACATACTATGTACACACTAGACATAGGAAATCTGGAGGTGCTGACAAAGAAGACTCACCAAAGAGAAAGATATTTTCATAATATTAAAAAGGTCATACCAATCATATATGCATTTAATAACAGAGTTTCAAATATGTGAAGCAAGAACTGACGTAACTGCCAGGAGAGACAGGCGAATCCATTAACTAGAGTTGGGGACTTCTGCGCTATTCTCTCAGTAACTAATAGGACAGATTGCTAGAAAATCAAGGACATACAAGACATGAACGCTATCCTCTAACTTGGTATGATTGACATTTATAAAACAGTGTACCCAACGACTGCAGAATATAGATTCTTTTCATGCACATGCAAAAATTCACCACGGGAGACCATAAAACAAGCCTTAGTACATTTAAATAGATTCAAATCATTTAATCATCATAGAGTATATTCTCAGACCACAATATTTGTGAATCAATAATTAAAACATCTGAAAAGTCCTCAAATATATGAAAATCAATACATTTTAAAATAACTCATGGGCCAAAGAAGAAATCACAGGGAAAATAAAAACATTTCTAAGTGGTAATGAAAGACAACATGCCAAAATTTGTGGGGTACAGTTAAAAGATGATTGTGTAGAAGGAAGATTATAATCTTATATAAGTAAAGGAGGAAGTTTTACAGTCAGTGATCTGGGTTGCCTCCTTAAGAAGCTAGAAACACAAGAGTAAACTAAGCCCAAAGCATGTAGAAGGAAAGGAAATAATCAAGTTAAAGCAGAACAATAAAACAGAAAATGGAGGAGCTAAATGAACCAAAAACTGAAAATATCAACAAAATTGTTAATCATCCAGCTAGAGTAATCAGTTCCCGCCAAAAAGAAAATGCAAATTACCAACAGCAAGGAAAAAAGGGAGATAGTTCTAGATCCTACAGACATTGAGAGGAGAAAATCTTTGTGACCCTGCAATATGCAAAGATGCCTTAGATGGGACACCAAAATCACTAACCGTAGCAGAAAAAGATTGATAAACTGGACTTCACCAAAATTAAAAAACCGAAAAGGCAAGCCACAGAATGGGAAACAATACCTGCAGTACATGTAGCTGAGACAGGAATTGTATCCAGAATACATGAAGGACTTTCACTAACCAATTAGAAATGGGCAAATAATTTGAATAGATACCTCATTAAAGAAAATATGCGGGGATCCCTGGGTGGCTCAGCGGTTTAGCGCCTGCCTTTGGCCCAGGGCGCGATCCTGGAGTCCCGGGATCGAGTCCTGCATCGGGCTCTCGGCATGGAGCCTGCTTCTCCCTCCTCCTGTGTCTCTCCCTCTCTCTCTCTTTCTCTCTCTCTCTTCTCTCTCTGTCTATCATAAATAAATAAATAAATCTTTTAAAAAAAAGAAAATATGCTAATGACCAAAAAGCATGTAAGATCATAGGCACCATCATAATTCATCAGAAAATGCAAATTAAAGTAAATTACTTGTACACATACATTAAAATGGCCAAAATTCAGAAGACTGACACCCAAGTGTTGGAGGGGATTTAGAGTAACTGGAATTGCCATTAGTGGAAAACTTTGTTTCTTTTTTTTTTTTCAAACTTTCAGTTTCTTAAAATGTTAAACATGACCTAGTAATTCCATTCCTGTCTACCCACTGGAGTGAAATGAAAACATGTGTCTGCTGGGGACTATTTATAGCACTTTATTCATAATGGCCCCAAATGGGACAAGCCAGCCAAGTGGGTGAGGAGGGGCTCAATAGCTCAGCCCCCACCCCCACCCTGTAAGGCTCCTTGGAGCCTGCTAACCGGGGGACCCTGTCCCACGAGGTCTGCCCTGGTCTTCTCCAGCCGGATCCCAGCCCCTTTGAACAAGCCACAGAGAGGGGCTGGGTCTCTGTTGGGCAGCCCCCTCACCACCCAGCTTTGGTGACTTGGCCTCAACCCAGAGGATAACAGAAGTCTCCACCTCTTAGGTTGCCTGGGGATCAATGATAACACAGATGCCATGGTGCAGAACCTGTGCCATCCTTGTGTGGTTTGCTGACAATGTTAGTTTGTGTGTCCCATCACTGTATTATGTGGAAATGTGGATGATTTCATTTTACATTTAAAAAAATTAGGGCACTGGAGGATGTAACTAAGTTCAAAGGACTTTGGGTAGATTCGTTTGTTAAATCTTCACAAACTGCTTTGAAACAGAGTCCTGAGGAGGTTTGTAGGGCCACCAACACCTGGATTTGAATCAGCAGAACAAAATGGGCAAATTGGTATATGCTGATGTTTTTTACTCTTGAAAAAAAAAAAGAAATACAATTTTCAGTATATATAACACTCTTAGGGACCCCTCACCCCATTTTATTTTATTTTATTTTATTTTATTTATTTTTTTATAATAAATTTATTTTTTATTGGTGTTCAATTTACCAGCATACAGAATAACATCCAGTGCTTAAACATCTTTTTCAATTAACCAGTGATGACTGGTTTCCGTACCCTGGAAAAATAACTTCTGATGAGCTGGTTCTGGGATACCTATGCCCCTACCAGGAAGTTTTATGATATATATATATTTGTGGTAAAATACACACACCATAAATGTTACCATTTTAACCATTCAGTGGCATTAAGTACACTCCGGATGCTGTATAACCATCACCGCTATCGGGTTCCAGAACTTTTCCATCAGGCCAGGGAAACCCTTCACCTGGTAGCAGTCGCCTCCCCTCTCCCACTCCCTTGCAACTACTCGTCTACTTTCTGGATTAGCTATTCTGGACATTTCACACATGGTGTCATGGGCCATTTGCCGTTTTGTACATGGCCTCGATCGCGGCACTTTACGCAGAATTAGGATCGGTACTTCTAGAGGCTTTGGAAATTTCTCACAAACCTGCCTCCAGGTGCTGGGAAGGAACCCTGCGCCCCTGGAGGCTGCTCCGGGTCTCCGCGTCCCTGGGGAAGTGCTCTGAGCCTGTGGATGCCGGCCAGGCTCTGCGGGGTCCCCCGGGGTCTGCCGGGTTCCCGGGCTCTGCGGGTCTCCCAGGCTCTGCGGGTTAGGGACACCTCCCGGCAGGGTGTACCCCGCTCCTCGGTGGTTAGGGACACTCCCGCAGGGTGTACCCCGCTCCTCGGTGGTTAGGGACACCGCCTGGCAGGGTGTACCCCGCTCCTCGGTGGTTAGGGACACTCCCGGCAGGGTGTACCCCAGCTCCTCGGTGGTTAGGGACACTCCCGCAGGGTGTACCCCACCTCCTTGGTGGTTAGGGACACCGCCTGGCAGGGTGTACCCTGCTCCTCGGTGGTTAGGGACACTCCCGCAGGGTGTACCCCAGCTCCTCGGTGGTTAGGGATACCGCCTGGCAGGGTGTACCCCGCTCCTCGGTGGTTAGGGACACTCCCGGCAGGTTGTACCCCAGCCCCTCGGTGGTTAGGAACACCGCCCGGCAGGGTGTATCCCGCTCCTCGGTGGTTAGGGACACCGCCCGGCAGGGTGTACCCCAGCCCCTCGGTGGTTAGGGACACTGCCCGGCAGGGTGTATCCCGCTCTTCGGTGGCTGCTGGTGGAGCTGGGAGCGCCCAAGCGGGGGCCTGTGCGAGTGCGTGTTCGTGTTTGTGTGCCCAAGAGCCGCTCTGCCATTGTGCCCGCTGCGTGTGTGATGCTCCAGGTGCTTCAGGCTCCTGAAGAGTAGGCTTCGCACCCCTCAGGTATGGGGATGACGTAGGAGTGCTTTTATTTTAACTGATCATAGAATGAAAATAATCAAGGGCACTTAAAGAACACCAGTAATACGATACATTAGTGACCGACTGTATATGCTCCAGGAGGCATGATAGGCATCTCGGTGTTTTCCTTTGCACATCAGACCCCTTCCTTGAGTTTAATGAAGTTGATTCGAGGAGTGGAGGCAGAAACACGGGGCCCAGTCCTGAGAGCAGCTTACTCCCAAGTGTTTGCAGACGTCAGAAGAGCACCCGGCCAACTGTGAGCTGCAGTCGGAGGGGTCTAGGGCCCGGGCTGAACGTGGAGGAAGGGAAGCGTTTCCTGCCCATCCCCCCAGCAGCGCCTTTGCAGTCCCTCCACAGCCATAGGTGGAGACCCCCCTGACAAGTAAGAGAGCCATGGTGGTGCCACAGAGACCACGCTCCTTCCTGGGTTCCTCTCCCTCTTCCTTCTCTTCCCGGGTGATGCAGAGGCCAGGCCGTTTCCAACAAAATCTGGGAATGCATTTCATAGCCTGGGACTTAAGGGCCAGTGCTGCAGGTTCAGGGATCCATGCGCTACAGCCTCTTTATCTTTAATGTAATGGGGGCTGAAAAAGTGGTCTCTGAGTCTTTTACAATCTTTTCTCAAAAAAAGACTTTTAAGACTTCTGCTAATTCAGTGGCATCTTTATTCCTAGAATCACTTGAGTTTCAATGGTATTGCCTAATTTCCCTGTCCATGGTGTCCTCTAGTGTTTTTTCTCTGCATATTTTTAAAAAACAGATGATGTGGATAATGTGAGTATTAAACTGGACCCTTTGGACTTTACAACAAGGAAAACTTGGTAATAATTAATTGGATAAAGGGTATAGGCTTATACTGTATAGGCTTCCTAAAAGAACCAGGGTGTGTGTTTCATTGTATGATTGGACATGTCTGCTCACTGTTAGCAAGGGCACTGGGTCTCGGTGCCTAGCACCTGTGGGGAGGAGCCAACATTGTTAGCGTGCTGGCTCTTTACTGAGGCCATCAGTGAGGCAGTGCACAACTGACGTATTTCGTTTCAGTCCTGCAGATTGGACAGGAGGAAGTTGCCAGCTGGAAAGTCTCCTGAGATTTAAGAGTGCAGAGGACCAGGGCCACTTACAAGTCAGCAATTGTCTACCTTCTTGAATTGCAAAAGCTGAATTATTTGGCTCATGGCAGCGTTAGGGATGGGATCATCAAACTGTGGTATTCTGGAAGCCAGGATGTGATAGCCTGGAGGATCAGGGGATCCTGCCCCCCAAACCACTCTCGATAGGCCTGCTGCTGCTGAAGGCCTCTGCGCCTCTGGCTCTACCATAAATCTGGGTGGGGTGGTGGCCTGGGGACTGAGAGGTGTTCTTGGACTGTTTGGGGCCGCCTGGCCATCCCAGTTCTTTGTTCCCACTGTTTTGGAGGCAGAGAGAAGGCTGGGCCAGAAGCCACTGACTAAAGAGATAGGACCAATAGTCATGGCAAGACTCAGGAAATCAATCAATTGGCATCAAAATAGTGTTTGGGACAGTGTCAGCGAAGGGTGCCCTGGCGCAGGAGCCTCTTACTGTTCAGTCCCCAAGGCCACCTCCAGGATAGTTACCTCCCCTCTCAGAATGCTGTCCCCAGGCAATAACCCTTTTAGTAGGGCCACAGAGAACAGAAGGGAGCAGAAATCAAGTCTTCCGTGCAGGGGGAACCCAGCCAGCCAAGCTGTCCATTGAGCAGGACGTCACTTTCTCCCTATCCAGAGGGGCGTGATGTGTTATTCAGACCACTGATGACTGGATTTACATTTCCTTTTCTGAAAGAGAGTTTTTATTCTGATTGCTCTGCTTTCCTTCCTTGATTAGGTTAGATATCTGGGTAACTGTTAAATCCATGGTTGCAAGATCATGAAACTGAACATTTTCACCTTCCATGATGCGTGTACAGCACCCCCAGGTTTTCAGCTTGTTGCAGTATGATCTACTTGGATCCAGTCCTGAGCCATCTTCCAAAGGAAGAGGAGTTTTTTGTGATTGAAAGGATTGTTGCATTATGAGAAGTGCAGTCTTTGGAATAATTAGTTAGGGAAAAGGTGTGTGTACATGTGTATGCAAATCTGCATGCATACTCGGGAACCGAGGGGGTGGACTGTGGTTGAATATGTAATGTTTTTTGCTTGCTCTGTTGTATTAATTGTAAGTGGCTGTTGTAACAAATTTCTTGGTGGCTTAAAACAACACAAATGTGTTCTCTTAGAGTTCTGTAAGGAGTCGGAGGTTTAATATAGGTTTCACCAGGCTAGACTTAAGGTGGTTAGCAGGGCTGTATTTCTTTCTAGAGGCTCCAGGGGAGAAGCTGTTTCCTGTTCATTCAGCTTGTTGGTAGGATTCAACAAGTTGTCGGACTGAGGTCCCATTTCCTTGCTGGTTATGAGCTGAGGGCCATTCCCTTCTTCTTTTCTTCTTCTTTTTTTTTTCTTCTTCTTCTTCCTTCTTCTTCTTTCTTCTTTCTTCTTCCTTCCTCCTCCTCCTCCTTCCTCCTCCTCCTTCCTCCTCCTCCTCCTCCTTCCTCCTCCTCCTTCTTTCTTCCTCCTCCTTCTTCCTTTCTCCTCCTCCTCCTTCCTTCTTTCTTCCTCCCCTTCTTTCTTCCTCCTCCTTCCTTCCTCCTCCTCCTCCCTTCCTCCTCCTTCTTTCTTCTTCTTCTTCTTCTTCTTCTTCTTCTTCTTCTTCTTCTTTCTTCTTTTCTTCTTCTTCTTCTTCTTCTTCTTCTTCTTCTTCTTCTTCTTTTCTTCTTCTTCTTTTCTTCTCCTTCCTCCTTCCTTCCTCCTCTGCTTTCTTCATCTATTTATTTGTTAGAGAGAGAGAATAAGTAGGAGGGGCAGATGGAGAGGAAGAGAGAATCCAAAGCAGACTCTGTGCTGAGTGTGGAGCCTAATGCGGAGTTTGACCTCATGACCCTGAGATCATGACCTGAGCCAAAGCCAAGAGTCTGACCTCATGACCCTGAGATCATGACCTGAGCCAAAGCCAAGAGTCAGATGCTCAACTGACTGCCACCCAGGTGCCCCATTCCCAGCTTCAGAGGCCACTCACATGTCTTGATTTGTGACACCTTCCTCCATCTTCAGTGCCAGCAATGGTGAGTCCAGTGCTTCTCACAGACTCTTCTGCTTTCCTTCTCTATGGACTCATCTCATTAGATTGGAGCCACTTGAGTAATTCCAGATAATTTCCCTATTTCAAGGTCAACTGATAAGGGAACCTTAATTCTATCTGTAACCTTAATTATTTGTTGCATGTAGCAGAATATATATACAGATGCTGGGGATTAGGTGGCCATCTTTGAGGTGCCATCATTCCACCTGCCACAGTTACATGCTCAGGAGAGGGGGGACTTGTGGAGTGTAGAATCTGCATATGATCAGTTTTACCTGATTCTGCTAAATAATTTTCCAAAGTGGTTGTACTCACCAAACACTATTCTGTTTTGTTGATCTATTTGTTTAATCATATGCTCATATCATACTGTCTGAGTTTCTGTAGCTTTTAATTAGTAAGTCTTAATATCTGGTAATGTAAATCTTCTTTCTTATTCTTCTTTGGTATTGTATTTGCTATTTTAGTCTTGCATTTCCATATAAATTTTTTAATTAACTTGACTTCCACAATACCTGCTGGAATTTTGAATGGGATTGTTAGATTCTATAGATAATTTGGGGGAAGAATTCACATTTTATAATAGAGTATTTTGTTTTTAAAAGATTTTATTTATTTATTCATGAGAGACACACAGAGAGGAAGAGGCATAGACACAGGCAGAGGGAGAAGCAGGCTCCATGCAGGGAGCCTGATGTGGGACTCGATCCTGGGTCTCCAGGATCACACCCTGGGCTGACGGTGGCATTAAACCACTGAGCCACCCAGGCTACCCTTATAATAGAGTCTTCTAATCCATGGATAAGGCATATCTGTCTTTATTTTGGTCTTCATTATGTCTCTCAATAATGTTTTACAATCATCTATCCATTTATTTATTTGTTTTTGAGAGAGGGTGCGGATGGAGGGAGGAGCAGAGGGAGAGTGAGAGTGAGAATCTTAAGCAGACTCTGTGCTGAGCAGGGAACCTGACATGGGGCTTCATCTCACGACCCTGAGATCAATGACCTGAGTCAAAATCAAGAGTTGGACACTTAACTGACTGAGCCACCTAGGTACTCCAAACATATATATTTTTACATATACTTTATTAAATCTTTTCCTAAGTGTTTTATTTTTGAAGCAATTATAAATGGTGTCATTTAATAATTAATTTTCCAATTGTTGCTGTTGTTTAGAAATATAAAATTATGTCCAGTAACTCTGATTATTAATCATAGTAGTTTCTCATAGACTTCTTTGGATTTTTTTAGTGTTCATATTGATGTAATCAATAACAAATGACATCTTTATCTACTCCTTTCCAGTCTCATTACTTTTCTCTTTCTTGTCTTATTGAGTCTGGGTGGCATCTCCAGCCCATCATTGAATGGGGATGGTGTGAGCAGCCATTTGTACTTTGCTCCAAAACTCAAGGAGAAGGATTTTTTAGATTTCACCATCAAGCATGATGTTTGAGTGTTTTGAAGACACATCAACAGGTTAAGTAAATTTACTTCTATTCATAGTTTTTTCTTTTTATCATGAATGGATTTTTAATTTTATACAATAATGTTTCTCCCTCCACTGACATGATCATATGTTCTATAGATATGGTTAATTACTTAAGTAGATTTTTGAATGCTAAATCAATCTTGCTTTTCTAGAATAAGTCTGTTTGATCACACTGTACTACCCTTTAATACTGTCTGGTACTTTGATAGCATTTTATATCATATAGTTTTGTAATGTTTTCTTTAGTGATTATAGATTTGACTTTCATTACCCTTGTATTTAATGCCTCTGTGAAGCTTTTGTATCAAGGTTTGCTAGCCTCAGATATTGAATTGGAAATGTTCTCTCCTTCCCTTTCTCTGGATAAATGGATATAAGTTTGTGTTATTTTGACATGAAACACGTGGCAAAGTTACCCAGCCTGGAGTTTTTGGTTAGAAAGTGACCCAGGAGGGGTGCTTTCAGCCTGGTTCAATGTCCAGCAATCGATTCAGTGTCCAACTGGTGATTTTGGCTCAGGTCATGATCTTGGGGTCCTGAGATCGAGTACCGAGTCTAGCCCCACACTCATTAGGGAGTCTGCTTGAAAATTCTCTCCCTCTGCCTCTGCCTACCCCCTATTTGTGGATACAATCTCTATCTGTTTCTCAAATAAATAAATAAATCTTAAAAAAAAAAGAAAGACTAACCCAGGCGGGAGGGATGCAGGACCTGCTTGTCATGGAGCCAAGGAATATGATACGAAGAGGCATCTGAAGGAAACAAAGACGGAACATACAGCACTTTAGCTATGTGGCTCCGGTGGACATGAAAAGGACATAGTGTCTGAGTCTCAAGGTCTGAAGAATTTTCAAAACCTGTGCCCACAGTTGGCTGACTTTCCTCTGATATGAACCAGCATCAACTCCCAAACTATAAACTCCCTCATTTGCTCTTTTGTTGTCCTTGTTATATTAAGAGTTTAAATAAAAATGCTTTACACACAAAAACAAATTAACGAGGGGCCTGAATCCCAAGACATTAGTGAGTCTGACTTCCCGCTGCTTCCCCTCAAAGCGCCTGCTGTTTCAGGGCTGAGGAATTGGGCAGAATGGGGCTGATCGGAAGCAAATGATAAGCAGTGAGTTCCAGCACCTGGGGAGACAGAAACTGGAGTTCTGCAGAGAAGTGAGCCCCATACTTTCTGTTTTCTGCCCACAACAACATTAATCTAGAAATTGGTACTGAGGTATACTGATACAATAAGGTAAAATAAGGTATATAATAAGTAATACATGATGATGAAGATAGATGATAGATAGATAGATAGATAGATAGATAGATAGATAGATAGAAGATAGATAATAGATAGATAGTCTCTATCTATAACATCCAATAACAATGATCCCAGGTCTTAGCTTCTACAAATGAACCAGAGCTCCATGATTCCAGGGCCATGTTAGGAAAATTACAAGGTGAAGCCTGGAGCATCTTGTGCCAAAACAGCAAGGAGGGGCTCACAGACTGGAGGCATGTTACAGGGATACAGGAGCCAGCCTGGAGGGCCTCCTGTTGGTCAAGTCTGAGATGGTTTGAATGTCAAGAGAAACAGTGAGAGAACGGACTAACTCAGTAAAATAGGAAATCATATTACAGATATAAATACATCAGTGATTACATCGAAAATTCTATGATGAAGGGGGTATTTATATACTTGGAAAGTATTTCCCTACAAAATGCTTAGTAATTTCAAAGGAGAAAGAGTATCATCATGGTGGAGACTGTGGGAGATCCCAGCTTCAGTGCGTGATTGTCAGTAGTACAAGGAGAACTTGTGGGCCTCCTACAAGGACATAGGCACAACATTACCTCAAGATGTTTTGCCAAAGATACACGACTTTAATCTATGCATGAGGACATGTCAGATGATCCAGATGAGGGGCCTTCCATGTTCTACAAACAGCTGGCTGTGGTGTTGGAAAGTACCCAGGGACTGGAGAGGAGACATGGAGTACCTTTTACTCTGCAGGGCATTATTATAGATGAGACTTGAGTACAGGCCAGAGGACCAGGTGTCAGCTCTACATCCATGACAGCTCCCTCATTTTCAAGGATGCACTGCAGTTGTGTGTGGGGAAAAGTCCTTGTTTGTAGGAAATACATGCCAAAATCTTCAGGGGTGATATGGTGTCAGTTTTGCAACTTTCTCACAAATGTATGTCTAGGTTTTCTCTAAGTTTGTAATTATTTCAAAATTATAAGAAACAAATTGAATTTATGACTTTCCCACTAAGAAAACTCCAGGCCTGGCTGGCTTCATTTGGTAAATTCTATCAAAAACCTAAGGAATAATTAAAGTCAGTATTATAGAAAATCTTTTAGAAAATGGAGGCAGGAATACTTCTGAGATCATCTCATGGACCCAGGATACCAGTGATGCCAAACCAGACAAGGATATTATAAGAAAAGAAAATTGCAAACCAGCATCTCCCCATGAACAGAAAAGTCCTCAACAAAATATTGGCAAATTGATGGAGCAATCCATAGAAAGAATAATACATCACCATTTCCTTGTTGTGTGACCTTGGGCATTTTACTTGGCTGCTCTGAACCTCATGGCCCTCACACACCCTTCCTGAGGATAGTGCCTCGAACATTCGTTCTAATGATTTCCCCATCTTTTTCACCGCAGTAGGCCAGGGCCAGTATGAGGACCCCAGCCCCAGGGCACAGTCACTGGGTCAAGGAGCAGACCCGCTGCCTCTGTGGGTCCCATCAGTTTCTCTCCTCCTGGAACTCAGGTCTTGAGCGGTGACCAAAGGCAGCCACAAGAGGACATGGAGGTGGCACCCACCGTTCCCACAGCAGCCGGGACTCGTCTTCCCAGGTGTCTGTCTCTCCCTTTGGCACAATGAGGAATGACCCTCACCTCTCAGTATATCCCCATTGCTTTGGTGGTTAGAGTGAATTTCTCTTGCTTGTAAGCAGCACTTCTCACTGTGGGAGAGGAGAGGATGTGCCTGCACATGGGTGAGGGGGTGGAACTTGAGGGAAGGGCAAGGAGGGCTGAGTCCCCAACAGCAGGTCAGATGGTCAGCCCTGAAGGGAGTGACCTCAGGGTGGGTAGTGAAGAGAGCAATATTTACATGAACATAGCTGAAACTTGCCTGCTAGATGAAAGATTAAGAGTTGGACTCATTTTTAAAAAGATTTTATTTATGCATGAGAGACACAGAGAGTGGCAGAAACACAAGCAGAGGGAGAAGCAGGCTCCCTGTGGGGAGCCCAATGTGGGACTCGATCCCAGGATCCCAGGATCACACCATCGGCCAAAGGCAGACGCTCAACCACTGAGCCACCCAGGTGCCCCCAACTCAGTTTTTGACTTTGGAGTGCTGGCAGCCTCCGAGCCTCACCTTCCTCTTTCCTTTTGTCCCATGTCTGGGTGAGATGGTGAAAAAGCTGAGTGCTCCCTCCCTTGGCAGGTGAGAGATTCAGAGAGCCCCTGAGCCAGTGTTACACTGGGGATTTGTGGTGATTTCCTAAATTCCATAATATATGTAATTCATTCTGAATGTCCTAGTCCTCAAATGTCCAGTTCCCAGAGGGAGAAGAGGGAAAAATAAAGGGGGCTGGAATAAAACCCTGTCTCTTAATTTCCCTGGTGGCTTCTTTAGCCAGTAGGTTTGCGACAATGGCAGTCTACCTCCCTGCCTGTACCTCCAAGATCAGAAGCAGCAATCACAGTATAAATCCCTGATACTTGTAGGGAAAGATCCATATTGTCTACATTAGCCCCCCCAAAATCACATTCATGACATGTCAGGGATGCAGACATGAATGTCTGCCATGTGGCCGAAGATGAGGATTGAGTGGCCACCACATGCTGAGAGTGGAGAGAAACCACAGTGTGCTGCCCAGTAATTCCCCTGAAGGCTGCAAGCCTTTGAAAAGACCCCAGAATTTCAAAATAGTTACATCAGACATATTCTTCAAGTACAATTTTTGTCTAGAATGGGAGATGTTTTCCTGGAGCTTCCTGCTTTGCCACCTTCTCTAACATCATTCTAAGACCATTCACAGTTATTGTAATCCTTGCCTTTCTGAAAATTTGTTCCAGAGATGCCTGGGTAGGCTCCATCAGCTAAGTGTCTGACTCTTGATTTCAGCTCAGGTCATGGCCTCAGGGTCGTGAGAGTGAGCCCCGCATGGAGTTTGCTTGGGATTCTGTCTCTCTCTCTCTCTCTCTCTTTTTTTAAGATTCATTTATTTTTTATTTTTTTTATAATTAATTTATTTTTTATTGGTGTTCAGTTTGCCAACATACAGAATAACACCCAGTGCTCATCCCGTCAAGTGCCCCCCTCAGTGCCCATCACCCATTCATCCCCACCCCCGCCCTCCTCCCCTTCCACCACCCCTAGTTCATTTCCCAGAGTTAGGAGTCTTTATGTTCTGTCTACCTTTCTGACATTTCCCACACATTTCCTCTCACTTCCCTTATATTCCCTTTCACTATTATTTATATTCCCCAAATGAATAAGAATATATAATGTTTGTCCTCCTCTGATTGACTTATTTCACTCAGCATAATACCTTCCAGTTCCATCCATGTTGAAGCAAATGGTGGGTATTTGTCATTTCTAATGGCTGAGTAATATTCCATTGTATACATAAACCACATCTTCTTTATCCATTCATCTTCGATGGACACCGAGGCTCCTTCCAGTTTGGCTATTGTGGACATTGCTGCTAGAAACATCGGGGTGCAGGTGTCCCAGTGCTTCATTGCATCTGTATCTTTGGGGTAAATCCCCAGCAGTGCAATTGCTGGTCATAGGGCAGATCTAATTTTAACCCTTTGAGGAACCTCCACACAGTTTTCCAGAGTGGCTGCACGAGTTCACATTCCCACCAACAGTGTAAGAGGGTTCCCTTTTCTCCACATCCTCTCCAGCATTTGTGGTTTCCTGCCTTGTAATTTTCCCAATTCTCACTGGTGTGAGGTGATACAGTCAACAAAACTAAAAGACAACCTACAGAATGGGAGAAGATATTTGCAAATGACGTATCAGATAAAGGGCTAGTTTCCAAGATCTATAAAGAACTTACTAAACTCAACAGCAAAGAAACAAACAATCCAGTCATGAAACGGGCAAAAGACATGAAGAGAAATCTCACAGAGGAAGACATAGACATGGCCAACATGCACATGAGAAAATGCTCTGCATCACTTGCCATCAGGGAAATGCAAATTAAGATTCATTTATTTATTTATTTGTGATAGACATGGAGAGAGAGAGAGAGGCAGAGACACAGGAGGAGGGAGAAGCAGCCTCCACGCCAGGAGCCCGACGTGGGACTCGATCCCGGGACTCCAGGATCACGCCCTGGGCCAAAGGCAGGCGCCAAACTACTGAGCCACCCAGGGATCCCAGGATTCTCTCTCTTGATCTCTGTCTGCCCCTCCCACCCTGCTTGTACTCTCTTTAAAAAAAAAATGTGTTCCATCTCTTCTTTGTTTTCCAACATTTCCAATTTGGAGATTACTGGACACTGGTTCTAAACTGACACTAATTTCAGGAAACCTAAAATGTCACTGTGGTCCACTAGTCAGCACAGGGCTTAGGGAGAGCAGGTGAGCAAGGCAGTTTGGTGCCAGGGCATCTCCGAGCACGTCTGGTATGTTTCCAGAGCGATCTTGTGTAACGGAATTACATTTATTGAATTCACATACTCAGTAACTGGCTGAACTGTGTTGCTTCCCTGGCTTCTGGAATAGCGCTATACCGGTAGGAAGGAAGAGGGTTAGAATTCACTAGAACTCTTTCTACTTAGGAAAATAGTAAACCAACAGAAATTCCACATTCTGGAAGAGATTAGTGCCACCATGAAGGACTTGAAAGGACTTGGAAAATTGGGGGGGTGAGTGGTGAATCTCTCATAGGTTATTCAATTCACATATCTGGCCTGTGCAGAAAACAGAAGGATCTTGTAAAATGATGGTAAATTCTAGTAAGCTTAACTAGATGGTATCTCCAATTGTAAGTGTTGTTCCAGATGTGGTTTTATTGCTGAGTAAATTAACACATCCCCCATACCTGGGTATGCAGCTTTTGATCTGGAAAATGCCTTTACCACACCTTGACATCTATTAGTAAAGACCAACAGAATACTTTTCTTTTAGCTGGCGAGACCAGAAGTACACGTTCCCTGTCCTACCTCAGAGGTATATCTACTCTCTAACTATATATCATAATTTGGTCCACAGGGATCTTGATTGTCTTTCCCTTCCACAGGACACCACATGGGTCCTGATGGCATTATATTGATTGACCTAGTGAGTAAGAAGTAGCAAATACTCCAGAGTTATTGGCAACACATTGGCATGTCAGAGGGTGAGAACTAAATATGATAAATTCAAAGGCCTTTCTCCTCAGTGAAATTTCTAGAGGTCCCTTGGCACCAGGCATGTCAAGATATTCCTTCTAAAGGGCAAAAAGAGGCAGAATGCCTAGTGGGCCTCCTTGGATTTTGGAGGCAACATATTCCTCATTTGGGTCCATTTACTGAGTGACCTTGAAAAGCTGCTAGTTTTGGGTGGGACTCAAAATGAGAGAGGGCTCTGCAATAAGTCCAGGCTGTCATGCAAGCTGCTCTGCTACTTGGGCTATATGATGCAGCAGATCCAATAGTTCTCAAAGCAGCAGTGGTAGGTAGAGGCTTTCTGGATGTGAGTCACAATGTGGACACCTAGTATTTGTGAGGAAATTCCTATTATCCTCCAAAAACCCTATTATCTCTCTTTGGGGAACAGCTTTTGGCTTGCTACTGGGCCTTGGTAGAGACTGATGCTACCAAGTTACTATGCAGTCTGAGCCGGTATTAAGCTAGACATCGTCTGACCAATAAAGCCATAGGGTCGGGCATGCACAGCAGTATTCCATTGTTGAATGGAAGCGGTCCATACAAGATTAGGCTTGTACATGCCCTGAAGGCACAAGGAAATTACACGAAGACATAACCCAAAAGCCCACGGACCTCACTCCTGCTACATTACCTTCTCTCTCCTAGCCTGCATCTATGGCCTCCTAGGGATGTCTGCACTGTTAGTTGACTAGGAAAGTGAAAGCTGAAGCTTGGTTTACAGATAATATGCACGCACCATTCAAAAGTGGACAAATGTGGCACCACAGTCCCTTTCTGGGACATCCATGAAGGACAGTGGTGAAAGGAAATCTTCTGAGTGGGAACAATCAGGTGCAGCTAATTGTTCATTTTGCTTTGGAAGAAGTAGTCAGAAGTATGGTTTTGGGCTGTGGCCAACGGTTTAGCTGGATGGTTAGCAATTTGGAAGGAATATGATTAGAAAATTGGTGAGAAAGAGGTGTGGGGAGGAGAAATGTGGATAGACCTTTGAGTGTTCAATAAACATGAAGATATTTTTGGGAGGTACTGTACTGTGGGATCATTGATCTCAATTAGCAAGGGGAAATTGGGCTGCTACTACACGGTGGAAATAAGGCCAAGGGTGTCTGAAATACAAGTGAGCCTTTAGGATGACTTTTACTACTACCAGTTTCTGTGATTAAAGCTGATGGAAAACTACAATGATCCAATTCAGGCAGGAGTATTAATGATCCCCACACTTCAGAAATGAAGATTTGTGTAATCCGTCTGTCTAAGAAATCCACCTAAGCCCCACACATTATTAAAAAGCTCAAAATGGATATCAAGCATATGTATACTGTAAAACTATAAAACTCTTAGAAGATAAAATAGGAGGAATTCCTTGTGCCCTGGGTCTTGGTAAAGAGTTCTTAAACACGACAAAAAATGGGGCAGCTGGGTGGCTCAGTTAACGAAGCCTTGGACTTTGGCCCAGGTCATGATCTCAGGGTCCTGGGATTGAGCCCTGTGTGAGGCTCTGTGCTGAGCTGGGAGTCTGCTTGAGGATTCTCTCTCTCCTTTGCAAACCCCCCATCTCTCTAAAATAAATAAATCTTTAAAAACAAAACAAACGAAAAATCCCAGGGCACCAAAAGCATGATCTGTAATAGGAAAAATTGGACTTCATAAAAATAAAATAATTTGTTCTCTGAAAGATTCTGTTAAAAGATAAAAAGACAAGCTACATCCTGAGAGAATATTTACATGCTATATTATTTGACAAAGGAGTCTTATCTAGATTATGTGAAGAAGCCTGAGAACTCGATGTTTAAAAACCAAACAATCTAATTATAAAATGGACACCCAAAAGAAAGACACAAAGAGAAATTTCACTGAATAAGATATACAAATGACAGATAAGCACATGAAAAGATGTTCAACGTCACTACCCTTTAGTAAAGTATTGAGACCATGATAAGGTATCACTACAAGCTATCAAAATAACTAAAATATAAGATAATGGCATATGCATGTTACCTCAAACTGGATTAAAGACCTAAATATAAGATCCCAAACTCCAAAACTCCTAGCAGAAAACACAGGGGAAAGCTTCATAACATTGGATTTGGCAGTGATTTCTGGGACGTGACACCAAAAGCAGAGGCAATAATAGCAAAGACAAATGGGACTACATCAAACTTTAAAACACTCATGCATCAAAGGGCACAATGGACAGAGTGAAAAAGTCTATAGAATGGGAGAAAAGATTTATAAATCATTAAAGTGATAAGGGATTAATAATATAAGGAGTATGTAGACAACTCCTACAACTCAATAGAAAAAAATCAAGTAAGTTGGTTTAAAAAGGATTCAACAATATGAACTGACCTTTCTCCAAAGAAGATATACAAATGACCAACAAGTTTACAAAAAGATGCTCAACATCACTAATCATTAGAGAAATGCAAATCAAAACCACAGTTAAATATCACTCCACACCCATTAGGAAGAGTACTATCAAAAGATCAGAAAATAACAAGTGTTGACAAGGATGTGGAAAAATTAGAAGCTCTGGAAAACCACTAGGGAAACCGCGGTGGCAGTTCCTCAAAAAAGCAAAAGTAGAACTACCGTGTTG